>NC_038044.1:20733059-21428893 GCF_002211085.1 Panicum hallii
GCGTCTCACCTGCCCCTACACTTCCCAGCAAAATGGCCGAGCCGAGCGCATCCTCCGAATGCTCAACGACTGCGTCCACACCATGCTTCTTCACGCTGCCATGCCTCTGCGCTTCTGGCCGGACACACTGCAGACCGCCACTCACCTGATCAACCGGCGACCTTGCACACCCCGAGGCCATGCCACACCCCACCTTCTCCTGTTCGGTGTCCAGCCGGACTATACATACCTGCGCACCTTCGGATGTCTCTGTTTCCCCAACACCACAACCACGTCGCCGCACAAACTCGCGCCGCGATCTATACCGTGCGTGTTCCTGGGTTATCCTGACAATACCAAGGGGTACAGGTGCTATGACATGGCGTCACACCGGGTTATCACCTCACGACATGTTGTCTTTGACAAACTTGTGTTTCCGTTTCGCCAGGAACAGCAGGTGACGCCCACGACCGCCCCTCCGCTGACTACAGTCATTGAGCAAGTGCCAGTCGCGCTGTAACCTCGATGTGGGCCGGCTTTAGTGCCACCAGGTGGTGCCAGCACGCCATCCACCACGTCACGCCGCACCTCTTCGGCTCCAGCAGCTGCCTCCGTGACGCCAGCACCGCCGGCGCCTGCCTCCACTGCCGACCACGATGCACCTCCTCCGGTTGCCAGCACTGGTCCCCCTGAGCCACCACTTGCAGCACCTACGGACGCCCAACCGAGTACATCTGCACCGTCGGCGCCGCTGTAGGATCAAGAACACCGACTAGAGGGGGGGTGAATAGGCGGTTTAAAACTAAAACCAACAATACTAGAGAAATTTAATTAGTAACAAAAGAAAGCCCTATGTCATGCTAATACTATCTCTAGAGGGGTTTGCAACCTAGGGTGACAAGATACAATTCAAGCTCTAGTAAAGTAAATTGCTCAAAATAAAATAACAATTAAAGTAAGCAAGAGAGATAACTAAGCCTGATACATAAATTTATCCCGTGGTGTCGATGACTTGCCGGTCACCCCTAATCCACGTTGAGGTGGATTCCAAGAATCAACCGCTCCTCTATTAAGAACCTCTTGATCTTGAGCCGGCTTGAACCAAGGAACCGCTCCACACCTCGATTTCACTAGAATTGCTCTTCACCACTCCGGCAAGGTGAGCACAAAACCTCTCACAACCAAAATCGGGGCTTCTCAACAATCTCCTTCAAGAAGCTCCACGAAATCACCTTCTTCAAGCCGTCTAGGGAGCGGCAATTCCCAAGATTAACAAGCCAATGATCCTTGCTTGAAGATTCCCTAGTGCCACAAAGCTCAAACTCTTGATGCAATGCACTAGGAAGCACTCTCACTCTCAAAAATGCAAATCCTTAGCAAGTGTGTGAGAGAGAGGGATGTCTTAGCTCTAGAGGGTCAAGAATGCAGTCCAAATGGCCAAGAGAGAGACCCAATGGCCAGGCATTGGGTATATATAGACATCCCATCAAAAACTAGCCGTTACAGTCTTTTCTGCGAGATCGCGGACCGTCCGATTTCAAAAACCGGACCGTCCGCCGTTATAAGCTAGAGAGACAGAGTGCAATAAATGCGTGTCAGAACTAGCCGTTACAGCCCAGGCGGACCGTCCGTGCACAATCGGCGGACCGTCCGCAGTTAAGAGTTCCACAACTCCAGAAACTTAACAGTCTCTGGAACAAACCTGAAATTAGCCAGCGGACCGTCCGCTCCCAAAGAGTGGACCGTCCACAGTTCATCCTAGAAGAATAGGCAGAGACAGCAATGTTTCTGGTTCAATTTATCAAAAGGCCTGCGGACCGTCCGCGCCCCAGCGGCGGACCATCCGCAGACCAGACCACAAGTCTGACCAGAGAACACTTTTTCTGGAACGAAGAGAGTTAGAGTGGCGGACCGTCCGCCCAAGAGGGCCGGACCGTCCGCCAGCCACATGAGATTTCCACTGAACCTTCTGTAACGGTAGCGGACCGTCCGCGCTTGAGCAGTCAGCTCTCAAACTTGTTCTTTTTCAAAACCCGACAAAGCGTAGTTAGCCCTCATGCATGCACTTAGACATTTTGAGAAAAATGGCACTAGAGACCCGTCAAGCACGAGTACATGACCCCTCTTGATAGTACGGCTATCTATCCAACAAATCTGGTCACTTTTCATCCACTAAACACCTTGTGACCGGTAAAATTCAAAAGACCCTATTTTATACCTTTGCCTTGAGCCCAAGCTTTGCTCATCGTCTCCAAAAATCCACATGTTCACAAATAACACTCATTCATCCGTGGATCAACCTATACTCATTTTCTCAAAAAGAATTGTTAATCCACAAATCGTTGTCATTAATTACCAAAACTTGAATTAGGGGCCTAGATGCTTTCAATCTCCCCCTTTTTGGTAATTGATGACAACACTAAGTTTTGGAGTGATAAAAGTGTTCAAGTCAACTTTATACACTAGGCATAAGGTGGACTTGGAATTGAACTTTGGAAGAACTTACTCATTTTTCTTGAAAATTTCAGAATATTGTATGAATAAATTCACCAAGTTCGATGAATAGAGAGAACTCCCCCTTGATATGTGCATATAAATTTGAATGAATACCAAGAGCACACATATCTATATATGAACATTTTGACGGAGTTTCCCCTACAAGTGGAAATCGAGGCATACAGGATACAAGATATATATGATATGAATTTTAGCTTGATTACCATAGCCTCACAACCACAAGATGAACATAAGTAAATAAGAGTAGCACAAATCAACATAGTTCATCACAAATTACAAGCCAAATCCACGCAAGATATAAAGCATAAGTCCATGCAATAGAGTTCAACACAAATAAAATATGAGTGGCAAGCGGAAGCAAAAAGCGAATGAGTTCCATGAGAAATCCATAAGCTCCCCCTAGATCAAAGCACTCCAAAGCTCCTTCTCCCCCTTTGGCATCAATTGCCAGAAAGATCAATCCATCGGCGGTGGAGGAGGTGGTGGTGGGTAGAACGGCTGGTGCGGGTAGAACTCTGGAGGCGGCACTGGAGCCGGGAACACTGAGTAGAAGTGGTCAGAAAACCCGGTGAAGGCTGTGCTGAAGGTGTCAAAGCGCTGCTCTAAATGCTGCTGCCTATGCTCGAGCTGCTCAAACTGCTCAGACGAAGGCAAATCCTCAAAGCGGGAGTCAAGAGCTGCAATATCTGAGTGTAAACTCTCCTGAACCCCTCGCATCTGAGCCATCATGGGCTGGAACATCTGCTGCTGCATGTTCTGGAAGTTAAGGTCCATCTGACTCTGCATCTGACTAGTCAACCCGGCAATCTGAGAGGATAGACTCTCCTGCATGGATGCAAAGTAAGGATCAAAGTAGCCAGCTGGAGGAGCCCACTGCTGCTGTACTAGAGGGTGTGGTGGTGGCATGACATGCTGAGCTGCAGCTGCTCCTATGTGAGCATCATCATCACTATCATCAGCACCATCATGCCCCTGTGCTTCAGCATCTCCAGGGAAGGGAGTCAACGGCCTCATAAGAAAAGCATGGTCATTCTTGAATGGCCGAAAGGGAGTATGCTTGCACTCACAAATGCCTCTAAAAGATGTCTTTGCCTTGATGATGGACATGATGTATGGAGCAAACTATAAGTTTATCTCCATATTAAGCCTTAAATCTGCAAGCTGATCCATAATAAGAGCAATGACATCAATTCTATTCCCATTCATGATATGAGATATCACATTCCAATAGAGCCCTCTAACTTTGTCCTTGTTTCCACTCTTAGGCATGAATGTGACTCTTGCAATTTTATTGATCACTGCTGGATGATGCCTCAGACCCTGAGTTCCCCCAAAGCTTCTGGCAATACCAAGATGTGCAGGCTCATAGTACATGGGGTAGTCATTCTCATCTAAAGTCCAACTGGTTAGCTGCAGCAAACTGAGCAAATGTAGCAAAATATGTTCTCTTCCCAGTTGACCACTTAAATGTGGCCTCTACCATATCAATCTCTAGGGTGGCATAGAACTGTCGTATGACTGTTTCATTCCAATCACATCTATGTTGCAGAAAATTTGCTAACCCCATTTCCTCAAATCTATCCACTAGATCAGTCATGACTGGATATGATCTCATATAGCCTAGGTCAATGGTCTGATGTTTGAACACAGTCTTCTTAACTAGATGACCAAAGTAAGCATCTTATTGTACCTTAGTTTTGAAGAAGAGGATGTTGGTGTCACAAGGCATGTCGAACTGATTCACTGCTCTAGCATTGGCATAGCTCTCAGCAGTCCATTGTCGGCTAGGAAGATCTAGCCCCATCAGAACAATAACATCATCTTCAAACTCCTCAAATTCTTCCTCTGAAGATTCATCACCAACACCACCCACTGAGGATGCTGCAACCATCTCACTAGGATTAGGATCATAGTCCGAGTCATCGGAATTATTACTGTCTCTTTGCCTCTTTGATGTCCCAGCTTTCTTGATTTTTGATGTGAATGCTTTGAGAATTTTCCGGGGTGGCCTGAGATCAAGAATTGACCATAAGAATAATTACAAAAGTAAGAGATCCAATCCATAATCATATAAGTCAATTCAGAATCTTGCTGAAAAAATTTGACACTCGCGGACCGTCCGCTTGACACTCGCGGACCGTCCGCCTGCTGAACGCGGACCGTCCGCGACTCATCTGTTCAGCGCAGGAACACAGCAGTCGCCCCAAAATTTGATCCATCCACAATTTGAGTTTTGATTCAAATCCACCAACCAAATTTTAACTACACCATCTCCTCATCACTAGGAACAAGATGCCCCAAGTATTTACAAGAATCCATGCCCCAAAAGTAGATCAGAGCAACTAACCCTAACTCTTTCCAATGAAGAAATCCAAGAACAAGAGTTAGGGATTCATCAAAATACCGAGAGGACATGATGAAGAATCTCGATAAGAGTCCGGGGATGTGCTCGGATTGTCCGCAAATCACGCCAAAAAGCCTTGACCTTGAAGTCTTCCCCACGTGCTTGAGAGAGAAAGAGAGGGTGCTTTTGGAGAGAAAGGCTCGGTTTGGTGGGAGGAGAGAAAGTGACAGCCTAATATAAGCCAAGTCTGGTCGGCCCCATCTTTCTGTCTAGTGGCGGACCCTCCGCGACATCCCGGCGGACTGTCCGCTTTGTAATTTCACTGCTGAGATCAATTCTGCACAGCCTCTGGTGATCAATCCTAATAAACGGCGGACCGTCCGCCTCTTACCCACGGACCGTCCGCTTCGCAACTCTGCGGCCCAAAATAACTTTGCAGCGCCTCTGGTGAACAGTTCTCATGACCTGCGGACCGTCCGCCTCTTACCCGCGGACCGTCCGCTTCGTAACTCTGCGGTCAAAAATAACTTTGCAGTGCCTCTGCTGAACAATTCTCATGAACTGCGGACCGTCCGCCTCTTACCCGCGGACCGTTCGCTGTACCAAATTTCATTCTATTCAGAATTTTGCCAACTTTCACAATTCCAACTTCAATATGGGATCATCGCTCATATAAAAATCTAAAAATCTCAAATCTTGCATGAAAACCTTCCAAACTCTCATATGAGCAAGTTATAATAAGAATTCAAAAATAAATCGAGTGAAATCATGAAAACTCATAAACGGCTCAAAATCCCTCAAAAATTCAGAAAAATGAAACAAAGAAAACATGGAAGAACTATATGCCACATGTGCTAGTTTTCAAGCCACATTTGAGAAGTCAATGATGTTTAACTCATTTCTCAACTTGCAAAACCGAGATTCATCCAAGGGCTTAGTAAATATATCAGCTAATTGATCATCCGTGCCAATACCATCAATCTTGATATCACCCTTGTTCACATGATCTCTAAGAAAATGATGGCGGATATCAATATGCTTGGTTCTTGAATGTTGAACCGGATTAGTAGCAATCTTCACGGCACTTTCATTATCACACAACAAGAGAATTTCATCAAATTTCACACCATAGTCAAGAAGAGTTTGCTTCATCCATAACAATTGTGCACAACAACTTCCGGCGGAAATATATTCCGCTTCGCCGGTTGAAAGAGCCACGGAATTTTGTTTCTTTGAAGACCAAGAAACAAGAGACCTACCAAGAAATTGACAACCACCGGAAGTGCTCTTCCTATCAACCTTGCACCCCGCATAGTCCGAATCCGAGAATCCAACCAAATCAAAATGAGCACCCTTGGAATACCATAAACCAATATTAGGAGTATATTTCAAATATCTCAAAATCCTTTTGACGGCGGTCAAATGACATTCTCTAGGTGCGGCTTGAAATCGTGCACACATGCAAACACTAAACATGATATCGGGCCTTGATGCGGTCAAATAAAGCAAACTACCAATCATAAAACGGAAAAGCTTTTGATCAACCGGATTACCTCCCTCATCTAGGTCGAGATGCCCATTGGTGGCCATAGGAGTCTTGATTGGTTTTGCATCTTCCATACCAAATTTCTTCAAGATATCCTTCACATATTTTGATTGACACACAAAGGTGCCTTCCTTGAGTTGCTTGATTTGAAGTCCAAGAAAGAAACTCAATTCACCGATCATGGACATCTCAAATTCTCTAGACATCATCTCACCAAATTCTTCACAAAAACTTGGGTTAGTTGAACCAAAAATAATATCATCAACATAAATTTGACAAACAAACAAATCCTTACCAATTATTTTAGTGAACAATATAGTTTCAACCTTACTAATTTTGAATCCCTTGGAAATAAGAAAGTCCCTCAATCTTTCATACCAAGCTCGTGGAGCTTGCTTCAAACCATAAAGAGCTTTAGAGAGCTTGTATACATGATTTGGCTTCATGGGATCTTCAAAACCGGGAGGTTGCTCAACAAAAACAAGTTCACTAATCTTGCCATTCAAGAAAGCACTTTTTACATCCATTTGAAAAAGTTTTATGTTGTGAGAGCACGCATAAGCTAATAAGATTCTAATAGCTTCTAGTCTACCAACGGGGGCAAAAGTTTTACCGAAATCCAAACCTTCGACTTGAGTGAAGCCTTGAGCCACCAATCTTGCCTTGTTTCTCACAACCAATCCATCTTCATTTTGCTTGTTTCTAAAAACCCATTTAGTGTCAATGACATTATAATTTCTAGGCCTCTCAACTAGATCCCAACTTGATTTCGGGTGAAATTATTTAATTCTTCATGCATAGCATTCACCCAATCCGGATCTCTCAATGCATCATCTACACGGTTAGGTTCAAGAAAAGATACAAAAGAATAATGTTCATAAAATGAAGTAATGCGAGATCGAGTTTGGACACCCTTACTAATATCACCCATAATTTGATCCACGGGGTGATCCTTTGCAAGAATATGATGAGTTCTTTGAGGAACAATGGGTTCTTGAGTTGATGGAGAAGGTGCACTTGATGAACCAACTCGATCTTGTACATGAAAATCATCATTACTAGAAACTTGTACAATTTGTTGTGCTTGATCATTTGAGATAGAGGTTGAAGGATTAACTCTAATAGAGATAGGATGACCATCATCACCTTCATCTTCTTCTCTTGGTCTAACATCACCAATTGACATATTTTTCATTGCATTTCTTAAACCATCACTTCTCACATCATCAAGATTTTCTTGTTCATTATGAGACCCATTTGTTTCATCAAATTCAACATCATATGCTTCTTCAACAATGCCATGTGTTTTGTTGTAGACCCGATAAGCCTTGCTACAAGATGAATACCCGAGAAGAAAACCCTCATCACATTTGCTTTGAAACTTTGATAACCGAGTTCCCTTCTTGAGAATATAGCATTTGCAACCAAACACTCTAAAATATGAAATATTTGGTTTCCTTCCAACGAGTAACTTATATGGGGTCTTGTTATGAAATCTATGGCAATACAATCTATTAGACGCATGGCAAGCCGTGTTGATTGCTTTGGCCCAAAAGCTATCGGAAACGTTATACTCGGAGAGCATTGATCTTGCCATATCAATCAAGGTTCTATTTTTCCGCTCAAGAAGACCATTTTGTTCCGGAGTGTACTTGATTGAAAATTAATGCTTGATTCCTTTCTCATCACACCATTCTTCAACTCTTGTGTTTTTAAATTCACTTCTGTTGTCACTCCTCACTTTCTTCACTTTGAGTTCAAACTCATTTTCGGCCCTTGTCAAGAATTTCTTAAATATGTCATAAGTATCGGTTTTGTCATGAAGAAAGAAAACCCAAGTATACCTTGAGTAATCATCCACTACCACAAGACAATAGCAATTTCCACCAATACTTCTATATGTTGTAGGACCAAATAAATTAATATGCAATAATTCCAATGGTCTCTCGGTTGACATGACACTCTTAGAGGGATGAGCATTTGCAATTTGCTTTCCGGCTTGACATGCACTACATAACTTATCTTTCTCAAACTTCACATTCTTCAAGCCAACTACTAAATCATGCTTTATGAGACGATTGAGTTGTTTCATGCCAATATGACCAAGTCTTCTATGCCATAACCAACCCAAAGATGATTGAGTGAACAAACATGTAGACAAGTTTGCCTCTTTAGTAGCAAAATTCACAAGATATACATCCTCATATCTAAATCCCGTAAAGATGTGATTTTTTCCATCCAAGCTAGTCACTACAACATCATCTTTAGTGAAACAACACTTATATCCAAAATCACAAAATTGAGTGACCGCTAAGAGATTAAACTTGAGAGAATCAACCAACAATACTTTTGAAAGAGAATGATCACTTGAGATTGAAATTGTACCAACTCCTTTGACTTTGCCTTGGCTATTGTCACCAAAGATGATATCACTATAGCCATCCACATTCTCATCTAGAGAGGAAAACATCATTGGATCTCCGGTCATGTGTTGAGTGCATCCACTATCAAGCACCCAATGTCTTCCTCCGGACTTGTAGTTCACCTACAACAAAGAGATAACTCTTTTAGGTGCCCAAACTTTCTTGGGTCCTTGAACATTGGCGACCAAGACTTTTGGCACCCAAATGGCATTCTTTTTAGCACCATCTATAGGTATTCCAACAAATTTTGCACTAACATTGCCATTTGAATTTCTTATAAGAATGTAACTTGAATCAAAGGATATGACTTTCATGTTGGTGCAATTCTTCTCAACATGACCAACCTTCTTACATTTTTCACAATATGACTTACCACTACTCTTCACAAAAGTAGTTTTGGTTTGCACAAAAGCCTTCTTCCCTTTCTTAGAAATGTATCCAAGCCCTTGCTTGTTCAAAGTGAATTTTTGGCTTGCCCAACAATGATTAAACATGGCTCTATTATCATAGCACTTTCTCAAATCATTAGTCAAGCAAGTAACTTCTTTCTTTAACAAATCATTTTCCATAATAAGAGATTCGTTGCAAGATGAGTTGTCAATTGTGGTGCAAAAAGAACTAGTAGAGCTAGAGCCACAAGGTTTGTCATCAATTAAATCACAACTAACACCAATGCTCAATGTTGCTTTTTTTTCATGATTAAGTAAGGTATTGTCAGCTTCCTCAAGCTTCTCATGAGTTTCTTTGAGATTCTCATGAGAAATCTTTAGCTCCTCATAGTAATCTTGAAGAGAAGAAAACTTCAACTTCAAGTCCTTTAACTTGGCCTTTTCTTTAGTCATGAATTCATCGGCATCATTGAGCATTTCAACAAGATCATCATATGAAAGTTCATCAAGTTCATCATCTTATTGTACCTTTGCATCACCCTTTGCCATAAGACAATGTGGTGTGGAGAAGAGTGATGGAGCATCCTTGATGGCGATCCCGGCAACTCCCTTGGATGGCTTGTCATCATCATCATCATCATCATCATCATCATCATCATCATCATCGGAGCTTGCATCGGAATCCTATTCAACAAAATAAGCTTGACCATTCTTCTTCTTCTTGATGAACTTTTTCTTCTTCTTTTCATCATTTTTCGTGTCCTTCTTATTCTTGTCATCTTTCTTGTTTGGACAATTGACACTAATATGACCCATTTCACCACATTGGAAGTAAGTCTTGTCCACAAAAGGATTTTTTCTTGATGATTGACCTTTCTTGCCAAAGTTCTTCTTGTTCATCATTCTATTGAATCTCTTGACAAAGAGAGCCATCTCTTCATCCGATTCTTCTTCTTGGCATCCACTTTCTTCTTCCTTTTTGCTATCTTGAGCTTTGAATGCCACACTTTTCTTTTTCATATCAATTTCTCCCCCATAAGCTTCATCTTGAGATTTCTTGAACATGTCATGGGTGAGAACTTCTCCCAATATTTGTGTGGGAGTTGCGGTCTTCATATTTGACCTTACAAGCAAGGTCACAATTGTGTCATATCTTTCTAGAAGACATCTAAGAAACTTGTGGTTGAAATCCGCATCCGGTACCTCAAATCAGTCCCTTGAGGTCATTCATAATGTCATTTAGCCGGTTGAACATCTCGGCTATACTCTCATCCTTCTTCATGGTAAATTCACTAAAATTGCCCTTAAGCAAATATAACTTGGCCTCCTTCACACTTGATGTGCCCTCATGAATTTCCATGAGCTTTTCCCATATGTCATGTGCATTTGTGAGACTCTTGACTCTATTAAATTCAGTCACACCAAGGGCACTAAAAAGCACATTGACCCCTTGATCATTTAGTATCTCATTTTCCTCTTCTAGGGGTGTCAAATTCTTTGAGTTCAAAATATCATATCCATCATTTACTACTCTCCATAGCTTTCTACTTATGGCTTTGATATGAGCCGACATCCTAGTCTTCCAATAATCATAATTGTTCCCATCAAAGAACGGTGGCTTCCCAACATGAATTCCATTATCACTAGTCATTGTTCTACTCCAAGATGGTTAAATCCGCAATTAATGGAGTACTTAGCTCTGGTACCACTTGTAGGATCAAGAACACCGACTAGAGGGGGGTGAATAGGCGGTTTAAAACTAAAACCAACAACACTAGAGAAATTTAATTAGTAACAAAAGAAAGCCCTATGTCATGCTACTACTATCTCTAGAGGGGTTTGCAACCTAGGGTGACAAGATATAATTCAAGCTCTAGTAAAGTAAATTGCTCAAAATAAAACAACAATTAAAGTAAGCAAGAGAGATAACCAAGCTTGACACACAAATTTATCCCGTAGTGTCGATGACTTGCCGGTCACCCCTAATCCACGTTGAGGTGGATTCCAAGAATCAACCGCTCCTCTATCAAGAACCTCTTGATCTTGAGCCGGCTTGAACCAAGGAACCGCTCCACACCTCGATTTCACTAGAGTTGCTCTTCACCACTCCGGCAAGGTGAGCACAAAACCTCTCACAACCAAAATCGGGGCTTCTCAACAATCTCCTTCAAGAAGCTCCACGAAATCACCTTCTTCAAGCCGTCTAGGGAGCGGCAACTCCCAAGAGTAACAAGCCAATGATCCTTGCTTGAAGATTCCCTAGTGCCACAAAGCTCAAACTCTTGATGCAATGCACTAGGAAGCACTCTCACTCTCAAAAATGCAAATCCTTAGCAAGTGTGTGAGAGAGAGGGATGTCTTAGCTCTAGAGGGTCAAGAATGCAGTCCAAATGGCCAAGAGAGAGACCCAATGGCCAGGCATTGGGTATATATAGACATCCCATCAAAAACTAGCCGTTACAGTCTTTTCTGCGAGATCGCGGACCGTCCGATTTCAAAAACCGGACCGTCCGCCGTTATAAGCCAGAGAGACAGAGTGCAATAAATGCGTGTCAGAACTAGCCGTGCACAATCGGCGGACCGTCCGCAGTTAAGAGTTCCACAACTCCAGAGACTTAACAGTCTCTGGAACAAACCTGAAATTAGCCAGCGGACCGTCCGCTCCCAAAGAGTGGACCGTCCACAGTTCATCCTAGAAGAACAGGCAGAGACAGCAATGTTTCTGGTTCAATTTATCAAAAGGCCTGCGGACCGTCCGCGCCCCAGCAGCGGACCGTCCGCAGACCAGACCACAAGTCTGACCAGAGAACACTTTTTCTGGAACGAAGAGAGTTAGAGTGGCGGACCGTTCGCCCAAGAGAGCCGGACCGTCCGCCAGCCACATGAGATTTCCACTGAACCTTCTGTAACGGTAGCGGACCGTCCGCTCCCATGGAGCGGACCGTCCGCGCTTGAGCAGTCAGCTCTCAAACTTGTTCTTTTTTAAAAACCCGACAAAGCGTAGTTAGCTCTCATGCATGCACTTAGACATTTTGAGCAAAATAGCACTAGAGACCCGTCAAGCACGAGTACATGACCCCTCTTGATAGTATGGCTATCTATCCAACAAATCCAGTCACTTTTTATCCACTAAACACCTTGTAACCGGTAAAATTCAAAAGACCCTATTTTATACCTTTGCCTTGAGCCCAAGCTTTGCTCATCGTCTCCAAAAATCCACACGTTCACAAATAACACTCATTCATCCGTGGATCAACCTATACTCATTTTCTCAAAAAGAATTGTTAATCCACAAATCGTTGTCATTAATTACCAAAACTCAAATTAGGGGCCTAGATGCTTTCAGCCGCCTGGCCACCCCATGATCACGTGCCGTCGCGCCGGCATCGTTTGACCGAATCCCCGCTACACCAACATCACCAACGTCGATGATGTTCCTCACTCCATCCGCGCCGCAGTCAGCGACCCTGCGTGGCACGCTGCCATGCTCGACGAGGTCCAGGCTCTACAGCAGAACCAGACCTGGGAGCTGGTGCCCTGTCCAACGGGTGCACACATGATCACAGGGAAATGGATCTTCAAGAAGAAGTACCACACCGACGGAACACTGGAACGTCGCAAGGCACGATGGGTGGTCCGTGGGTTTTCGCAGCGGCCCGGTCTCAACTTCGATCAGACCTTCGCGCCGGTGGTCAAGCCCGCCACGATTCGTGTCGTCCTGCACCTCGCCGCCGCCAACGACTGGCCGGTCCACCAACTTGACGTGAAGAACGCATTTCTTCACGGCGAGCTTACAGAGCGCATCTACTGTCATCAGCCGGCAGGGTTCGTCGACGCATCCCGCCCCAACGACGTCTGCCTGCTCCGGAAATCACTCTACGGCCTCAAGCAGGCGTCGCGCGCTTGGTTCCAGCGCTTCGCCATGCACCTCGTCCATCTCAGCTTCGTCCCTAGCAAAGCAGACTTGTCACTCTTCGTCCTCCGTCGAGGCAACGACGTCGCGTATCTTCTTCTATACGTCGACGATATCGTGTTTACGGCGTCATCATCGACTGTTCTGCAACACATCATCACTCGGCTACACAACGAGTTCGCGATGAAGGATCTTGGCCCCGTCCACTTCTTCCTCGGCATCCAAGTTAAGCGCTCGACGGCCGGCTTCTTCCTCTCGCAAGAACAGTACGCCGACGACATCCTTGATCGCGCGGGCATGAGTGACTGCAAGCCTGCGACCACGCCGGTGCACACGAAGGCGAAACTTCCAAGCGACGTAGGAGAACCTGTCGCCGACCTAACCTTCTACCGCAGCATTGTTGGCGCACTCCAGTACCTAACCTTGACGTGGCCCGACCTCACCTATGCCGTCCAACAAGCGTGCCTGCATATGCATGATCCCAAAGACGTGCATTGGATGTTCGTCAAGAGGATCTTGCGCTATGTCGCGGCACAGTGTGCAAGGGTCTCCAACTTCATCGCTCCTCTACGCCAGCACTCACGGGCTATTCCGACGCCGACTGGGCGGGCTGCCCTGACACGCGACGTTCGACGTCCGGGTTCTGTGTGTTCCTGGGTGACTTGTTGGTGTCATGGTCGTCCAAACGCTAGCCCGTCGTCTCCAGGTCGAGCGCGGAGGCTGAGTACAGAGGTGTGGCCAACGTCGCGGCAGAATGCTGTTGGCTTCATCATCTTCTTGGCGAGCTTCTGCAACCGGTGTCCAAGGCGTCAATCGTGTACTGCGACAACATCTCGGCCGTCTACATGACCTAGAATCCGGTGCATCACGGAAGAACCAAGCACGTTGAGTTGGACATTCATTTTGTTCGCGAGAAAGTTGCTGTTGGGGATATTCGTGTCGCACACGTTCCGGCTCGTCATCAGCTTGCAGACATTATGACAAAGGGGCTGCCAACTACGTTGTTTGAAGATTTTCGCTCCAGTTTGTGCATCGTCGACGACGCACGAACTGCGGGGGGTGTAAAAGTGGCTGATCACTTATCCTCTAGAGGCCGTTGCATGGTTTGTTAGAGGCCGTTGCCTAGGTTGTTAGGGGACCGAGTCCGCCGCGCTTGCTAACGCGCCGTGCGCGCGTCGTGGCCGCGATGCCCGCCCAAGGCGGCATGCGCGGAGCCATCTCCTGTATTTAAACACCAGAGATGATCGATACAACGTGCGTTGCATCTCTCATACTCTTTCAGTGTGGAAAAGAAGCTCTGAAGATTCACTTGTACAAAACAGCTTACAGGTGTAGGGGATTGCTTTGGGTGACTGCACCTTAGGTTCGAGGTCTATTGCTTCCTTGCTTTGTCAGGTAAGTGGCAATGTCAACTGGATTTTGCTTGATTTATTGGGGTCAGATAGGGTGGCGCTGATCGAGAACCCGACGTGCTGCTGGTGGTCGCCGGCCGTGGCACCGCTGGTGGAAGCAGAGGAGAAGATGAGCACTACATGATTCTTGTGCATCAGCTCGTCGATGGCCAGCATATTGCCATCCAGTGAGCTTGCTGCGCCAGCGCTCTTGACGGACTGCAGCGGCGGCGCTTGGTGGTCCTGCAATCCTGATCGGCTACCCTCCTAGCGCATCACAGCTGCGGCAGCGGCATAGACGATTGGCACCGTCTGTCAGAGCCCAAGGAGGAGACTATGCTGGCACTTCTGCTCAACGGTACGAGAGGCCGCCGTCGTCATCGCCGTCATCTTGCCCAGCCACAAATCCGCCTGCTGCGCTTGCAGCCTGTCCACTGATGGAGATGAGATGGGGAGGAGATGAACAGCAACGAGGGAAGTGCTCTCGCTGCTGGCCAGGAATGACGTGAGAACCCGCAAAACAGGGAGGGGCGGTGAGGAAGAAAGAGATCGCGCTGTTGACTGGGATCACGAAGGGTCCAGAGTTTTAGACTCGAGACGATCGAGACTCAGTTTGCTCTTTGCTTGGTTTTGACCGTAGATAAAGGGTCCGACCATGAAGAATCTTGCACTTGGTTGTGTCCACGTACATTGCTGCTGCATCCTGCATTCCTGCATGCCGACGGGGAGGTGGATCAGGCCTCAGGGGCCTCGCGGCCCAGACAGATAACGGAGAGGCGCAGAGGGAGTGCCTACTCGGGCGCCCCGGTGATGGCGACGGGTGTCCATCCTGATGCTCCGGATGTGTCTAGAACACCATGGATGGGTAGCACCATTGCAACCAACGGTTGGGATCTAGCTGAAGCTGCATATGGTCTGCATACAACCTAAGCAATAATCCACAAAAACTTATAGCATACTCCTAAATTTCGCAGGAAGCAGGAGAAGCAGTGTAGAAAAAATAATCAACATACCTCCTCTTCTTCTTGCTGAGGGGATCATAGCCGTCCACCTCGACCATCTGGGTCTCCGGCGTTACAACCTCCGTGAATCCACGTTTGATCAAGTGTGATTTCAACACGTCCTCTTGAAGATATCTCTTCTCATTTTTACAATTATTGCATGGACAATAAAGATACTGTCTACCATTGTCCACCATATTTTTTTTCGCGTTCTCTATGAACACCATCCATATACTCCTTGCAAAGGCGTGGACCATACATCCAACTCCGATACGATATATATATAGAATATGAAATCAAAACGTTAGAATTCTCATACTACTACAAATCGAAACGACGAAATAATTAAATTTTATGTCCGATAAGCTATAGATATAATACATGCATACTAACAAATTTAACCAACTACTATAAAAGAAAAAACAAAATCCAAACAAAATTCATAAATTTTGAATATATCTCAAATATATGCAACATCCACTTAAAAAAGCATAAAAGAGGAGGTAGGACGGAGAAGAATTTAGAGAAAGAATTAACCTTGGAAGAAGATCACACCTAGAAGAGGAGGGAACACGCCCTAGTACTCTTTGCACAGCCTTCTTTATGCCCTCTTGGTCTAGGGAGGTTGTCAAATACACTTCCTGGACCTGCCAAGTAATACGAAGGAATCACAATTCTTGTACTTCTAGCTAGTTGGCACTGACCCAGCCAAGGCCAAATGAAACCCCTCAGAAAATAAAAGAAATCAAGTGTAGTATCAGAAGAAATCTAACCTGCCTCCCAGCTCGCGCAAGTAGTGTGAACTTGTTATCCTGAGCTGGCACCTATGTAATGAGATCCGACAGGTTATTCCAAGTTTTTAACATGATTCGCATCTGTAATATCCGGGGCAGGCACTGTTTTATATGGGGATAAATGCGAGATGCGCCTTAGTAAGGCGCGTCTCGCATAGACAAATGGGAGACGCGCCTTTGGGTGGCGCGTCTCGCATTACTTTCCCCAGGCGGGGCGGAGGTGGGGACAAAGGCGAGACGCGCCTTTGGGTGGCGCATCTCACATTACTTTCCCCAGGTGGGGCGGAGGGGGGAACTAATGCGAGACGTGCCACCCAAAGGCGCGTCTCAGATCTCAACATGATCTGAGACGCGCCACTCAAAGGCGCGCCTATAGCACGCGTCTTTCTTTAGTCCCCTCCTGCTATTTAAGAAAAGAAATAGTCACGAGATGTACCGCTGAACGATGAGCACCGACAAAATCCCCATCCCCACCGTCCCGGAGACCCCGGCGCTCGGCATCACCATCGGCGGCGCATCCTCCGAGACCGCCGCGCTCCCGGAGTGCACCGCCTCGGAGATCACGGCGGTCGCCACCACCGGCAGATCTGCAGCGCCTCCTCCGAGACCGCCACCAGCGGGCTTCTCTCGGAGCGCGCCAACACGGGGACCACAGCGCCCATCACCACCAACATTCCCCGCGCATCAGGATCGGGTACCACCCATTATTACATGTATTTGTTGGAATCATCGCATTCTGCATGTATCTGCATTAGCAAACCAACAAAATCCACGGACGAAGTTTCTCTTTGTTTGCTTTAGTGGTAGGATTCTATCCATCTCTATTTTCTCACAAAACTCGAGCTGGTCCAAGATGAAATTTCCAAGCTGGTCGAAGCTGTTTAGCTGCTTCGGCGGCTGGCTCCCCTGCAGCAACTGTTCAACCAGCGTAAGCTGCTGTGGCACGAGCACGATAACCAACAATTACGGGGGGTAGAAATCAGAAAGCCAAACTAGCGCTAGTAAGCAAGCTGCATTATCTGATTTAATATCCATATAATAATTAATATCGATGTAATAATAATTGCTGGATTTAGCTAGACCAATTGCATCTGTGAGATGATTTGTATTGTGAGATATGAGATGTAATGTATTGTTACTCTTGGAGCCGGGAACTAATGTAATGTAATGTATTGTAGGGCAGGTACGACAAAAGCGAGACGCGCCTTAGTAAGACGCGTCTCGCATTACTTTCCCCAGGCGGGGCTTGTCTCGGAGGTGGGAACTAATGCGAGACGCGCCTTTGGATGGGGTGTCTCAGATCTCGACGCGCCATCCAAAGGCGCGTCTCGCATTTGTCTCACCATGCGGGCGCGTCTCAGAACAGTCAAGTAAAGCGAGACGCGCTCCTATAGCGCGCGTCTTGCTTTAGTTAAGCGAGAGCGCTCTATAGGGGGCCGTCTCACTTTACCCTCCCCACCCCGCGTAGTGCCGCGCCCGCATTTTTAGCGCATCGCTTTTTTGTAATCTGAGACGAGCCCCTAGAGGCTCGTCTCAGATTGCTTGCTCCTATTTGCTGTTTTGGTGCAGTGACCTCATCCCTTCCGAAATCCTTATCCATGCTTCCACCCGCCTTGCTCTCCTTCCCCTCCTATTTGTGGCAGAACCAACCTGAATTATACCGATTCAAGTGCGCGAGTCCATTCCTAAGGGCTCCAACGTGCTTCAAACGGTATAATCCCTTGGCCTGTCGGGTAACATCCCGATAAACCACCGAATACAGGATCAAATAAGGTTACCTCACACGAAGGTGAGTCCAGAGATACAGTCACCATCATATTTTACATTACAGGGAATTACATTACAAGAGTTTCCAAAAGTAGTACGAAGTTTCAAACTTAGAGAAAACACTACAAACTATTAAAGTTATGGTTTTTGGCAGCGGAAAACATACGCGATGATTTACAACACGTCGTCAAGACGGATGTCATGCTAAGCCCGGGCACGACATCACTCGGTACCATCAGCATTGGCCGGGGACGGATCCCATTCCACGGACCAATCATCTGGAAGAGCACAGTGCCAAGGCAAGGGAAGAGTAGGGTCTTCAAAGACATATCCTGAAAAACATATAACTAGTAAGGCTGAGTATACTAATACTCAGCAAGGCTTACCCGTTCATGGTATACATAGCCATGTAACTAGACTTATGAAAGTTTATAATGGTTCTGGGTTTAATTTCAGCTGAAAAGCAATAAAGAGTAGATTCTTAATTTCAACTTTTACCTTTCAGGTTCTATGTGATTATCCATTCTAGATAAGCACCTATAGCTATTCAAGCATGGTAGAATCTTTGGTCAAACATCATCTTTGATAAACACAAAGTTGCTCTTGTTACTCTATGTGGTAAAGGGATCAAGCAGTCTCAATCTTCGTGAGAAGCGGACGATTCTGAATCGAATTTCCAACCTTGCAAGGTAAACCTAACTCACACGCTTGGAACACCAAAGGATCGTTCCGAAGCAACCGTTTGCCTTTCATTCCGACTCGTGGATCAGAGCCACCACAAGCGACTACAGGACCATACGCACTTCCAAAGTGCAGGACGTACGCCTGTAGCGCGACTACATGACCGTACTCCTGGTTGCCCTTGCAACACGTATTCCTACGTGTCGAATCAAGTAACCAGAAGAAGCAAATACGAGTGGTGGGAGATATGTCCACTCCTCGGGCCGATTGGTTACTAGGCTTGCCGCTTACCCAAAACTCACGGCATGTGGTTAGTACTTTCAAACGCTTAATCCGCACTACCACACGCTGCGACCTTATCAAATTTTTACCAACACAGACGGGGCATCATCTCAACCATGATACCTCACAAAACTCCCGTCCGTCATCCTTATAGTGATTACAGGAATGTAAACATTACAACTCCTATATCACGCGAGTGACAGGAAATCACCCGACTTCTACCGGTCCTATTAGCAGAGCATCTATTCGATATGGACTCGGGAGCAATACATAGGTTCCTAGGATTCATGCATCTAGGGTTCCATTTCATCTTCTAGACTTAATGCAGGATATAATATATAAGTATAAGATTGCATAATGCAGTAATTTGAAATACTGGGTTATGCACCGGGGCTTGCCTTTACTGGTGGGGCTGAAGTCAGGGATGTTAGTATTATTATCTTCCAAACTTGATTCGGGGCTTCAGATAATCCCTTGGTGGCGTTCCCTTGGTCTTCAGGAATAACCTCCGCAGACTCCTGGGAGATCTTGTAGGTACTGTTTGTAGAAGTAGTCGTATCTACATGCAATGCAATATTACATTCAAAGTGTGCATATGAAGCTATCTTACTTTACAATAAAGTTGCATTCTGACATTCACTTAACATATTACTCGTATAACAATCAAAAAGATCTACAGCTAAACTTAGATAGAGCTTTAGGTGGACAACCAAATTAAGATGGGCTATCGTTGAAGACTATAGCAGAGTGGATTGGAAACAACAGGGGTTTCGTCGATAGAATTGGCAAAAGAGGGAACCATCTACACAGTATTAGGAAATCTGCCGATTTCTTGTTTGGAAGGGAAATCGGTAAGAGCAATCTCTGTATATGAGTAGAAGAGATTAACCGGTTTGGTTTCACCCAAGGTTAAAATGGCTGATAGAGATAGGAATATTAAAGGTACAGTGTTTCAAGGGTAGATCAAGGGAGGATCTTGCCGATTGGATTATCAGCATGTTTCTGGTCTATCTAATTGGTTGGTGTATTGGTCTTGGCCTTAACCGATGAGGATGCATCAGGTTTAGCCGGTTGATGTGCTTAGGTCATGCCTAACAGAGGCATGTCTACTGTGCTATCTTACTGATCTAGGGTTGTGTACTTTGGCCTGTGTAGCCAATTGATAGGTGCACCGGGTTCCTAATTGATCGATGAAAGCATCGATTACTTTAGCAGAGGGATGATTCCTAAAGCAGCTGTGTCTTAACTGAGATATGCTTAAGTGTTATCCTAGGTAACTAGGTGCGGTTGCATCAGCTCAATTACGTCAGCACAATAATTGAGTGACGTACAGCCGATTAGAGTGTGGTTGTGGGTATGTGACCGATAGATATATAGCCGATTTCATAGCTGATAAATCGCCTGATAGAAGTGTGTGGATAAGGATGGGAAAACTAAGGATTGATCGGCCATATTTGACCGATATGGAAAACAACCAAAATCGGCTTGGATTGGCCGATAGCAAGAATCCTAAGATTGTGTGTACACCTTTGATACATCGACTATGTGCAGCCGATGTAGGACAGAGCAAAAGAATTGTATCGGCAGTAGCCGATACTAAAAAGATAACAACCGTATCAGCTAACCAGCCGATGGTAGAAGCATATCAAAAGAAATGCATCTGTTGACAGTTGTTACAGAAATATCATAGACTCAAAGGAAACGGATGCTTAGCGGCTGAGCTGATAGCCGATGCTGAAATATAGCTGCAAAGATGTATTAGCTAAGCAGCAAACATACATGAGCTAACAAGGATCCTTATATGAAAAGGACCTTAAGGAGACTGCAATCAAGACAAGGATAGAGTCTTGATAGCAGGGATATGAGCACTCGTGTGAAAAGATTAACTAGATATCACACATCTCTACTGGAGACATACATCCTATGATTTACTTTTCAGCTATAACACATGCATACAAAATAAGGTACAATACAGCACTCATTTCCTAATATTTAACCTAGACCACAAATCAAAGACTTCAACTCAAGATCACAACATAAAACTTGTAGATTTTGACCTAAGGATCCAAACAACACTGATTTTGTATTTTTATGAACTTCTTACGAATTTCTATGAAATGTAGAAGTTCACTAATTTGAAATAAAGAAGGTTTTGGACATTTTACAGAGAACACCCTAGAACTTTCTAAATCGAAGCAATTAAGTCCCTAGTCGGGGAAAACAAAGAACGGGAAGATAACGATGATGTTCTGGCAAAGGGGTCGCCGGCAATAGAAAGATTCAGTGAGTCAGAGCAGACCTTGGGGTAGCCTTGGTTGTGAAGGAGAACAGGCAAAAAGTGAATTCCCGTGGCGAACAGGATTGGCGACGAGAAGAGCTCGACAGTGATGAGGTTCCGTGGGTGACGAAGAAGCTTGCCAGGGAATTGTAGTGGGTGGAGAATAGCCAGGGGAATATTCCTCACGGTGACCCGTGGTGACGATAGTCGGCTTTGCCACGGCGACGATGTTTCAGCGAAGGGATCCGAAGAGGCTCGATAAGAGGGTCCAGGAGCTTTCTTGAGGTGTTGTGGTCTCGCTCGGGCGATCGACGAGGAATAGGAGCTGCTGGATGTCGTGAACTTATGGGATGAGACAATGGAGCTGGATTGGTTCGCTATGCCAACTCCTCCGCGAACCTCAGGGTTTTCCTGCTCACGGGCTAAACCTCCACTGCTCACGCGCGTGTGCTGCAGAAACACGGTCGGCACATCCGCGTAGCCTCCTGTAGGATCGCCGCGCTTGGTCGCATTTCCTGCGCTGTTCCCGTTCTGCTCTCACACTACTGGCCCTCAACTTGCTCGCGCGTGGCCTGTTGTCCTGCACACGCACTCGCCTGCGGAATCGAGCCGAGCCGGCCACTGGCAAAATGCTTCCGCTCGCACTCGCGAACGCGCCGGTTCAATTCCGCTCGGACCTCCGGGTGCTGTAACTCCGCCGTCCTTTCCACCTGTTGTGACGCCATTAGGGCCGGACTACCACCACCGCCAGTCTTGCGCTGCGCGTCGAACCCGCGCCGCGTTGCTCCTGCTCTGACCTCCGTATGGATGAAGGGAGCTCGCCGTGCCTGGCTGCACTGTGGCTCCTTCGAGCTCGTCGCATCCGGTCGCCGCCTTCGCTTCACCGCCTGTCCTTCCGGTTCGCCGCCCCTTGTGCATCTCACGAGCGAGCGAGCTCGTGTCCTCCCTTCTCGGCCACCGCCCGTCCTCTGCATCTCGAGTGCGCCGCTTGCCTCCTTCCAAATCGAATCATGTGTTGTTCAAAGGCTTCCAAATATCAAGGGTACTTTCTTGTCATTCCCCTCTCTACCATATCATCCCGATATTGCAACGCAACATCCAGTTTTCCCTTGTCATAGTAGCCTCCGATCAATGCGTTGTACATCACCGCAGTTGGCTTCACTTCTCCCGCGGCCGGCATTTCGTCGAACACCTTAGCTGCGTCCTCGATACGGCCAATCTTGCACCACCCAGAGAACACCGTAGCGTAGTCAGGGTCGATGCCGCCGCGTTCCCGCATCTCACGCAGAAGCTTTCCACCGCAACTCCTCCTGCGCGCGTGCCTGGTTGCCAGCCACCGCGCGTCCACGCTCCGGCGCCGCCTGGTCCCGGGCTCCACTCCTGCTCCTGCGTCGCGCCGCTCCGGCGCCCGCATACGCGCTGGTTCCCGCGCCTGCTCCAGCCCAGCGCCTGCTGCTGCGTGCTGCTCCACCCGCACCGCGCTAGTGCCCGCCTGCACGCCCGGCTCCCGCGCCTGCATCAGCCCAGCGCCCCGGCCCCGCTTCAGCGCTACCCGCGCGCTCCGCTCGCCGCCTGCTCACGCGCGCTGCCAGCGCCTGCGTCGCCCAAGCCGAGCCGCCCCGCGCCGAGCCGCAGCCGCGCCGCGCGCGCCCCGCACGCCGCCGCCTGCGTCCTCGCCAGCGCCTCCGCTCGCGAGCCGCAGCCCCCTCCGCGCCTGTGGCCGCCCGCTCGGCTCCGCCACGCACGCGCGCCGCCAGCGCCTGCGCTGCGCCCGCACCCGCCTGCGCCGCGCCTGCGCTGCTCGCTCGCGCCGCAGCCGCCGTCGCCCTGCGCCAGCGCCTGCTGCAGCCGCTCCGGCCGAGCCGCGCGCGCCTGGTGGAGGAGAGGGAGGGAGATGCCGCCAGTGGGAGGAAGAAAAAAATGAAAGGGCGCCAGGGAAGGGATAAAATAGAGAGCGAGAGAGAGAGGAAGAACAGAGAAGGAGGAGGAATAGAATTCCCCAAGGACTTATACGCAAATTTAGAAAACTGCAGGGACCTTTTGGTAAAGTAAAATTTCACATTAATCTAAAACCCTAATAAAGAAATGCCCAAAACAAAAGTTGGAGAGTTTTTCAAACTCTACAACATTGCTTTAGGGTCCAAGTTCAAAAACTCAAAACTTATATCTTTACACATGAATTTTTGAACAAAAGTTGGATTTGAATTACTTTTGTCCTAAAGAGTATAACTTCATAAAATTCAGGACCTAAATGCAAGCATTTATAACACGTCATGATGACGGGATGGACACGTCATAATGATTGGATAAACATATCATGATGACTTGCACCTTTTACACATTAGTCCTGAGTATCTTTGAAAATTACTTTTGTAATTCAATTATTTGCATAAAAGGACTTGTACTTTTATAAAATTACATAAATACCCTTATTTTCACAACTTTACCCAAAATTTTTACACACTTCAACACATACATATCAAATGCAACTTTCGGATAAATACATAATTTTTTTACAGGGGATAAAGTAAGAAAAAAATATGTTTGCAAAACCACCCTTCACTTATTTCGAAATTATCTCCTATCCAATTACATTTTGCAAAAATAACCCTAGGTTTTTCTGTAATTACAAAATACCCTTTTTACCTGCACTTTAAATTTTCAAAAGCTTCACATAAACATACACAAGCTTTACACTAACAAGCACATACTTCACACTAACAAATAATATTCCTAGCTTACAAGTAATGTAATTGAACTGTCACACCATTCCCCCTCCCCGCCGTCATGCAACGCGTCGAAGAACTCATCCACGCTGATGCCCCTGTCCTCCCCACCCAACTCCCCCTCCCTCTCCTGCATCAGGAACCTCTCAATCTCCGTCACCACCTCCTCACCGGGCGGGCTCGCCCGGGAGGTGACCGACTCTAGGTACTCCGCTCCGCATCATGCGCCGGCACCGATGGAGGTGGGGACGGTACGATAAGGTTGGAGATGCTGGCGGGCTCCCCATAGAAGGAGAAGAGGAGGGCGTCGAGGTCGATGTCGGCGAAGAGGTCGATGTCCATGGGGATAGCGAGATATTTTGTCGTGATGTTCGCAGCTGTGCGGCTTTATAGCGGACTCTCACATTCGAATGTTTTGCTTCGCAAGGAAGAAGAGGAAGGTTCCTAATAGTTTAACCGGATGGGGCTATGCTGGGTGGTGCCGTGGCCTGACCAACGAGAGAGGCGGAATGTGTCAAGCACCAACGTGTTTCTTTGAGGGGTCTGGGTTAGATCCGTGGAATGTGCTTCTTATTGATGGGCTGAGAAAGAAAAAGTAGCTGCTGCGGCCCGTATAAGAAGGCTCGTATTCTCGCAAACATAAGCGAAGCTGATCTAATCCAACGATCACATGTCACATGACTGACTGCTGACATCCGGTCCCGCTATTAAGACCGAGACCGTGTCCCGCCTATCAGCAACATCCTCAGCCTCTACCACCTCACACGCCGCCGCTCGCGTCGCCGGAGAGGCACACCGTTCAAACGCCATTGCTCCATGAGCACACCCACGCGACGCACTCGTTTGAATCCCCAATCCAAATCGCATCGCACCCAGCAACTCAACCAAGGAGAAAGGATCCAGTGCTACGAAGCCTCCAGATGCTACCGTGCTCCCCCCTAACTGCAGTCGTTCAATTGATGATGGACGGATAGGAGCGGTTAGAAGGATTTCCTCTGGAACATTGACGTAAAACCCCCTAAAATGTCTTGTTCCAATATACATTTGTACATACCCCCCTGAATCATTACGCCTTTCATTCTTAGCTTCTCTAGCATGTTCTGGAGTCTAAACTGTTCCGTCTCTCTATCTTCCCGATGATGAACGGCGACTTCGACCGCAATCTTCCGTGAAGCTTCTCCATGTATGGTTTCAGCCATTTGATGTCCTCCTCCTCCTCCTCCTCCTCCTCCATAGTCACTAAATGGCTGACGAGATGATCCAGTCATACTGATTCGGGATAGGGTTTGGTATTGTCTACTGTGCTGCACAGAAGACAAGATGCAAAGATGGAGGCGTCGCTGGACAATGGGGATGGACTTGTTGGACTAGGTACCTTCTATTTGATTCCTATGTATATAGTTTTGGGCCAAGTATGCTTTGCTGTCTTCTTATTGTCACATAACACTTGCATCAGTCTCCATAATTCCTCAGTCTTTTGTGATGGCAATAGAATAGTAAGTCCATGTGCGCTATCTTGTGGTTATTTATGAAGCCCTACATTTAAATAATAGGATTACTATGTAGTCCTTCAGCTCCCCTGTAGCTTCTGTAATGCCTTCTTGAGATGGTGCAGTTAGAAATTAGGAATTGAAATGTTTCTAGAATGTCTCGTTGTTCGTTACAGTCAGTTCCCTGTGTATGGTACATTAGGGGGGAAATGGGCTTTACTTATGTCCTGTTTTCTAAGAACAATATATTCATCAGGAAAGCAAGTTGTTCTTTTTTCATCTCAAGCATCCCTTTGGCCCTTCACCTACAACAAAGAAAACAGAACCACTAGGAAAGTGACTTGTTCATGTTTCTTTGCATCAGAAAATCAGGCTGTTGATCGATTGGGAAGTTTTGCACTAAGTGTTGGGTCAACAAGTGCGATGGAAATTGAAGATGATGCTAACAGCATGTTGATGGTAACTTGCAAGACTTGTTTTCTGACTCATTCAAGTTGGAATATATTTTCTTAGGATGTTTTTCTGCGTTTTTTTATAGGATGAAAATGGGCCTGATGAACGCGTTGGAGATGGCTACAAAACACCTGAGAGAGAATGTAATCTGCCATACTGTGTAAGTGTAAAGTAATTTTGAACTAGTGATATTAATTTTTGAGTTCTAAGATTTGACATTGTCCATGCAGGGATCAATCAATATATGAGCCTAAATGTCATCCTAGCTTGCAACCCTCACTTGGAATGGTATTTGATAGCTTGGAAAAAGGCAGGGAGTTTTACAAAGCATATGCTCACCGTGTCGGTTTCTCTGTTCGTACGTGGACACAACATAAAGATGATGATGGCTCAGCAAAGTGGAAGCGCTTAGTTTGTTCGAGGCAAGGATGGAGAAACGAGGGAAAAAATGTGAGTGAACAAGGTGAGAAGCCTCAAAGAAAAACCAAGATCAGCATGTGTGGCTGCGAGGCAATGATTGGATTCAAGAGGCGACCCGATGGTAAATATGAGGTTGCTCGATTCATTCAATCGCACATGCACCAACTTGTTTCACCAGGCAAGATACATTTGCTTAGATCAAATAGAGAAGTGAGTGATGAGTTGAGAACCACATTATTCTCATGTCACAAAGCACTACTTGGGACCTCCGCAGCGTTTCGTCTTCTAAGTGTAGAGATGGGAGGGCATGAAAACATTGGATGCACAAAGCAGGATCTGAAAAACCATGTTCGAGATTTCAGGCAAGCCATAAGCCATGGGGATGGGCAGGCTTTGATTGACATATTGAAAGAAAAACAACAGCTCAATCCATCCTTCTTCTTTGGTGATGTTGTCTCCTTCTACTCTGCATGTCGATCAAACCGGATTGACCTTGTGTTTACACCTTTCACTGGAGTGAACCACCACAAATCATGTGTTACTTTTGCTGTTGCATTTATACTAAATGAAAAGATAGTCGTGCACATGGGTATTCCAAAGTTTCTTGAAGGCAATGGGAGGGGTTGCACCTAAACTCGTTATTACTGATGATGATCTTAGCATGAGGACTGCTATTAGAGACGTTTTTCAAGGCACCATACACAGACTGTGCAATACCTTAACTAGCGACGATGATTTCATGAGTGCGTTCATGGCATGTGTGTGGGGTTCAGAGTCTCCAAATGAATTTGAGGCAAGATGGTGCTCCATAATTAGTAGGTTTGGTTTAGAGAGCAATTCATGGCTGAGTGACAAATACAATATGCGCAGCTCATGGATCGCTGCTTACTTCATGAATTTCTCTCTTGGTGGAATACTTAGGACCACTTCAAGGTCTGAGAGTGAAAATGCATGTTTTAGGCATTTTGTCCACCGATGGCTCCATTTGCTTGAGTTTTGGATTAGATTTTAGATAGCTTTGGAGGAGCAACGTCAATTGGAGCTACTGAATGACAACGCCACCCTTCATACACTGCCCATGCTAGAGACACCTTGGGGTATCGAGAACCATGCTAGGGATGTTTACACTCATACGATTTTTGGCCTATTCCAAAATGAGGTAGTTGTTGCTAGAGACAAATGTGATAGTGGTTGCTAGAGACAAATGATGTAGTTGTTGCTAGAGACAAATACGATTTTTGGCCTATTCCAAAAGCATGGTTCAAGAGGTTGATGAACGCACCACACGAATTAGGGATGATAGTGGAAAGGTTAGGATTGTTCACTACAATATGAGCACAAATGTGGCCCAATGTTCGTGCAAGCAGTTTGAATCCATTGGCATTCTCTGCTGCCACATCATTCTTGTCCTAAAAGGGGCTAGCTGCAATGAAATTCCCAGGCAGTATTTGCTACAGAGATGGACTAAGACTGCCACTCAAAAAGTTATTTTTGATGCTGATGGGCAGGTACTACAAGGATCATGTGCATCCGTTCCTCCAAGCATAAAAAAGGATGTGTTCTGAGACATGGTCTAAGTTTAAATTAGGGATGCATGCTGCTAAGCAAAGTGAGGCGAAAATGAATTATTTTCACAAGTGCATTGCTGATGCCATTGAGCATATGTCAAACATGGGGTCATCTAGTGAGAAAAGTAAGGTTCATGAGTTTGAATCTCTTGTTGGAACCACATTACCAGATGAGATCAGTATCCATCCACCTCCTGTTGTTCACACAAAAGGAAACGGCACTAGATTAAAGCGCGGATCAGAGGTATCATCCACCAGCAAAACTAGAAAAAGGTACTGACACATGATCTCTCGAATCTGCACCACTTAATATAATGTGTCTAACTAATGTTGTATGTTTGCTTGTAGGCGAAAAGAGCTAAGAAAGATGCAGATAATTGTTCATAGGCCAAGTAGCACCATGTAATGTTTAACTACTAGGCTTTTGGTATTAATAAGTGGTGCAGATCAATCCTGCTATATCAATAGTGATATATTCTAATAGTAAGTGCAATCTCTATTTTTTCTACACGCTTGCTTTATATCCAATAAACATTTTAGCCTGCTGGAACTAAAAAATTACCTTACAGTTTGCGGTGCTTCGATCGGGTACTACTCGCTGCTACTTAATAAGTGACTTCAAATGTTAGAAGACTACATGAAGCTGTTGCTGGGTATATTCAGGGAAAAGAATGGCTGCTAGGTTATTATCTACTGGGCTGTTGTTGTTGCTGTTGCTACGCCAATGGATTCAGTCATAGAAGTAGTTGCACTAACTCCATCACATACATTTTCAAGCATCTTGGAATTCCAGCATTTTGTAATTTATAACATTGCAGCAGCTAGTTGTAATGATGACACCCTGGTGTGTCATGTTTGACTGGATGCTAGTGTGATTACATGTGTTAATGCAGTTAGATTGTTCAAAATGATGATGTTTTTTGAAGTCTTAACAAGCTGACGTTGCTGTCGCCATCTTGCAAGGGCTGCTATTCCACCAACATTTGAAGATCAAAGGTAGAATAATACCAAAATATGTACTCGATCAATTTTCGTAGAATCTTTGTTCTGACGTTGTTATTGTCATCTTTCAAGGCTGCACTTGCACCAACAGCAGAAGGTCAAAAGGAGATTAAATAGCAAAGCATATGCTCGATCAATTTTCATAGATTCTTTGTTTGTTCTTGTACTATCAAACATTTATGATTGTAGCCTTCACTAGATTAGATAAAAAGCTTTTCTGTTACTCTTTGGTTTGCTGTAACTGTATATTTACGTAGATGCTTACAACAGCTTGGACATATAAGCCTCTTGGTTTTTTCAGCGTCATCGGATCATCTAGCAAAGGCATAAATTCCAATCATTTTTTTACACCCATTTATCAATTCAACTCTTCAAGAAAGTACCCATTTATTTCAGTCCATGAGAATGGACATTTTCAAACACAGCCATAGATATAAGACCTGTGTACTCTTTGGTTGTTAACCTAACAATCCACCTGTAGGTTTATACTGAATGCCTAAACATACTTGTGTGAAATTAAACTTCCATGCGGCCAGATCTCCATTTTATGAAGAAGTCGTTTCCACAAAAATTGCACTTCTGAGCAAGGAGAATAGCAGAAGCAGCAATAGAAATTGCTGATACATGTTCCATTCCAAACCCACAAATTCAGAACTCTGTTAGGAATGGACTATCTCAGAGTTACAGATGTTCCTTATTGATGCCAAGGTTGTTTGTTGTGCAGGATAAAAAAAGGACTACAGAAGTTCAGCGAGTGCTTTGTTTAATTTATCTTACAAGTAAAAATGAAAAGAAAATTATTAACATGAGGTAGCCAAATGATTGCATCGGTAAGCTAATAAGTAAACTTTTTTTTTCAGAAATCCATACTCGATGTTGTATGTTCTGACTTCTAATAATGTGTAGTGAGGGTCCGTTCGTTTCCCTATCTAATAGGGTGAAACATCTAAATTTTAGATATCTGGTCACGAACGGGTCTCTAATAGGACGGGTATCATTCGTTTAGAAGCCTCCAATCTTTAGAGGCTTCGAGCACTCTAATGGAACTCGCGGCTCGCGATTCCTAGCGCCGCCCCCTCTCTCCCCACCACCCCGCGCGCCGCCTGCCCCCGGTCCTCCCCGCCCCGCGCCGCCACCCTGCCGGCCCTCGGTCCTCCCCGCCCCGCGCCGCCGGCCCCTGCTCCTCCCCGCGCCGCCGCCCCGCCGTCCCCTCTCTCCCCCCACCGCGCCGCGCCGCCGGCCCCTGCTCCTCCCCGCCCCGCGCCACCGCCCCGCCGTCCCCTCTCTCCCCCCCACCGCGCTGCCCCAGCCCCCGCAGCAGCCGCCTCCGCCGGTGCTCGTCCGCCTCCGCCGCCTGCTCCCCGGTGCTCGTCCGCCTCCGCCGCCTGCGCCCGCGCCGCGCGCGGGGCCTCTGTCGCGCCTGCGCCCGGACCCTCCCGCTCCTCCTCGCCCTCGCGCGAAGCAGCCGGCGCCGCCTTCCTCCTCTACCCCTCGGCTCCCGCCGCGTGCGTCGAGGGCCTCCGCGTCAACCGCTTCCGCGCCGACCCGCCCGCGCTCGACCTTGGCCTCGCGCTGCGGCTCCGCGTCCGCAACACGGCGAGGTGTACGCGGGCCGGCGAGGTGTACGCGGATGGCGAGGTGTGGGTGGATAGGGGGTAAAACTATAAATTTACTCATTTTAGAGGGTTGTAACGAACACCCCTCTAAATATTAAACCTCTAAAATGTTTAGACCTCTAATTCATTGGTCTGTGTTTTAGACCCCTCTAACGCGAAACGAACACACCCTGAGTCGAAAAGATTCAGAATTAAATAAAAGCTTCTGAATTGAATGGGAGCAATTCAAAATGATTTGAACTAGGTCACGCGATATGATGGTTTTTGGGTCCTGGGTGGGCAGAGCACGGTATAGTCCATGGGTGAAAGTGAAACCCTAATCCAGGGAGGAGAAGAGAGGTACACATGTACCCGTGCTATCCTCGTCTCCTATTTGCTGTGCCCATGGAGTTTGAAGACGGTGTTCGAAAATCGCTGATGGCTAGGAGCGAGAAGCAGAGAAAGCTCCAGATGCCTTTGGACTTAGAATGATAAGATGAAGTAACTTAGGGGGTGTTTCAAAAATGTACCACAAACCAGGACTTCATAGTTACGTGGGATTTTCTTCTTGGGGCCATCTGCAAAATGTTCAGGTTGGAATGAACTCGCGAAGATCATGTGCGTCCATGTTGGATCCGTCGGCTCACATAGCCCAGGAGCACGGTAGCACCCGGGCTTTCTCGACTCACCCCATCGCCGCCACCCTCTGACCAACTCCCGATCCAGCAAGCGAGCGTCGCGCATCCGCTCTCGCCCGCGCTCGCCGCCGTCGCTGGGCGGCGATGGAAACCCTAATGGTGGACCGCGTCCACAGCAGCCTGCGCCTCTTCATGCACCGCAACGCCGTCTTCCTCTGCGAGCGCCTCTGCGCGCAGTTCCCCTCCGAGGTAGCTGCCCCGCCCCCCTCAGCTTGGCTAGTGCGGCTAGATTCGGCGTGATTGCTGGTGGGAATGGTTCAGTGCTTGTTAGATCGGGAGTGTGGCCGGCGTGAGGCCACGATTTGGGCGCGGGGACTAACCTGCGCCGCTTCGATTTAGTGTCCTTTCGTGATTTTTTTTGACGTGGCTAGGGATGCCTTTGAGCTGAAGCGGTGGGATTTGGGTGTAGGGCATATGGGGAACATGAATCGGGGCAGCTCTCTCTAGCTGTTTTCTGGAGTGGTTTGAGTTGTAAAGAATTGGAGTATTTGTCCGCGATTCATCTTGGGTTTATGGAGAATTTTGCTGGAGAGGGGAGTTAATCCTGAAATTGGGAGCAGTTTCTCAGGTACCAGCTCTAGTGATGTTAGCCTGTAATGACTATATGCTCTACTGGCCGCTGGGTGTTTTAACTTATCTGAATCTTTAGGTGGCCACGATTGAAGCCACTCTTGAGGTTTTCAGTAGTCTGTAAGCTCTAGTAATGTCGTTACATGACATACTCACCCTCTCTTCTTAATCTTATAATTGCCTGAGCGGGGTTTAACATTTTATTGGGTTCTCACTGTTGTTCTTGGTAATTCATAAGGGGTGAGGTTAGTGGAACTCTTATTCACTAAGTTTGCTGTGTTGAGTGCTTTGTATGTGTGTTTGGTTTCTTAGGAGTCGTTAGCCTGAAGGTAGACAATGAGTGCTAATGCTAACTTTCCTGTTAGAGGACATTTCTTTTACTAGATTTCCACATTAAATTAGTGTATTTTAATATGTGTGCCTGTTTACTTCCATGGTTGATACACTAAATGTTCTCTTGCTCTGTACCCTTTGTGCAGACCAATGTGCAGTTGTTAGCAACATGTTACCTCCACAACAACCAGCCATATGCTGCATACCATATTTTGAAAGGTAATAGAATCTGCTCACGATATTACCACCCTACAGTTCAGGCTCACTACTGTGTAGTAATTTCCTTAAAGTTTGAATCTAAACAATTGGAATATATTGTCCATTTTGTGGGGATATTTCTTATTTTGCACTTTGGACTATTTTTCTCCTTTTACATTGGTGTGAAAGTAGTTTGGATGATTTATGGATTTTTTTCTACTGCATATGAAGGGAAGAAGCTGCCAGAGTCCCGGTACTTGTTTGCTATGTCATGCTTTCGAATGAACCTCTTGCGTGAAGCAGAAGATACTCTATGTCCAGTCAATGAACCAAACATTGAGGTATGCGGCGTATTTGTTAAACGATTTGTTTATGTTGTTGCAAGTTAATGTTTAAAGTTTAAGTGTTGTTTTTGTGTAGCAGGTAATGTAGGTATTGTTCATGCACTACCCTAGCAACTGCGCACTATCATGTGGGACCCAACCGAACTAATTTAGTTGGAAACTATAGACATAGTTTTCCGTCATTGGGTTTGATTCTCGTTAAACACATGCATTATTTGTATGTATTTCTTAAGTTTATGGATTACTTATAGGGATAGCATATCTTAATCATTAAGAACCTAAACTCAACTAATGAACAAAAAAAAACGTCCCACATGAACAATGCCTGGCTGCTATGGTGTTATGATAACAACACATTTCTGCTAAATACCCCTCTAGTACTTTTGATACGATTGTCATTGTAGACAATGGACCACAAAGTATCTTGTTCTAAGAAAGAATATTTACTTGATGATGTTGTGTGGACTTGTTTCTGTAAAATAAAAATTCCATAGCTAGCGCAGCACACATATTTCCTATTATACTTACTAGGCCTGGTTGATCTACCTTGCCTTCTATGGCATATCTAGCAATTATGTTCTTAAGTTCAGAGCCATGTGTATGTCCATTCTCCTATTGTGCTTCTTTTTTTTTGAGTGTTGTGCCAAAGCTCAAAGGAGCATTAAGCCATTAACATCACAAAGTTAATGCTTGTCGTTGCATGGATTGGGGAGGCAACTTTTTTTCCTTATCATTTTCTTTTATGGTCCATGGCATATTGATATTCATGTGAAGTTGCCTACTGCTATTGATTCTACAGAGGTGAAGTATTAAGTGAGAAAATAAAAGTGATCACATCTTTGTTTGCTTTTATTCCTTTAGGATGATTTGTTACTTCTACTGGTTTCGTCCTTTATGCAGGTTCCCAGTGGAGCTACAGGACACTACCTCCTTGGAGTGATTTATAGGTTCGTTATTCATGGTTACTGAATCTGTGCTGCTGCAAATTCTCATATTGGCAAAATTCACTATATTTATCTCACATATGGTTGCAGGTGCACGGGCAGAATGTCAGCTGCAGCTGAACAATTTACACAAGCGTTGACTCTAGATCCTCTTTTATGGGCAGCATATGAGGAATTGTGTATACTTGGTTGGTTCGTTGTACACTCATCTTTGAAATTCTGCAGTAGGTCTATACTAATGTGATTTATTACTGTATCAGAAGTACTTAAGTGTCTCCTCATATTATAACTTTTGAAAGGTTTAGAAGAAGAAATGAAAACAATGGTGATTTTGCAGGATGTACTTTCCAAAATATGCTACTTCTAGTGAGTCTTTGAATATTTCCTTCATGTACATCACCTCATAGATCACTGTCTTCTATGTCAATATTTTTTAAAAAAGAGACACTCCTCACTTGAGTGTCACTGTGCTAATTTTTGTGTACAAATGCATTCTAACATTATCGGCTAGCTTGGTGTTTGTTCTTATTGGTTGATTCCTAGTGTGCTAATTGTAATATGGTCACTTGCCTTTACTTGGCAGTTATATTATGGCTCAATAATCATGATTCATCCTCATTTAAAGCGTGAAGTCATAAACTGAATTCAAAATGTGTCACCATCTTGTAGGTGTTGCCGAAGATGCCGATGAATGTTTTAGTGAAGCAACTGCTCTACGTCTGCAGCAGGAACACGCATCCACATCCGCTCTGGAAAAGTCAAACTTTGCCAATGAAAATCGAATTCTATCTTCCAGTCTTCCCTCAAGTCTCGGGGACATTATTCCTAAGCAAATGAAACAGCTTCATGCTAACAACGCAGCAGAAGTGCCTGGTTACCCTCATGTTAGAGCAACTGCACTTCATGTGCAGAACAGCACACCCTCGAACATAGCACAGTTCGACAACCCATCACCAATTGCATCACAGGTCAGTGTGCACCTGAAGTATTAAATGTAATCTGCAGTTGGTATAACCATGTTAGGTAGCATGGGTGTCTTGTATGTTTCACATTCTATGGCACTGGTATAGATAGCTTATGTATAACCAGAATATTCATGTTCGAGTTATTCTGACTTTTCTATCTTTGTTAAAAAGCCTTTTGCTTTGCATCGGTCATTATCTGACCTGTCTACCTTGTTAAAATTCTGATGATAAAGAGCTGCGTGTCTTGTTAGATCATAATTATTTTTTGTTGTAGTTGTTTTCTATGGTACTGGATAACTATCTAAACTTGACTATTGAAACATGCAACACAATTTGGAATCAGTTTTGCTTGGAGACCTCATTTCTTGAGTTACAATATTAGTTTGTGATAGTCTTTAGTGGCATGCATTTTACTTGCCTTATTCTTGCAGACTTCTAGTATTGTACCTCCGCCACTCTTCAGGAACGTCCATGCTTATCAGAATACAATAAGTGGTGATGCTCCTGCTAAACAGAAAGCTAATGGAGCAAACCAGCCACTCAGAAGGAAGTACTTGGATGAAGCAAGGCTAAAGAAGGTTGGGTTCTTTTATCATTTGGTCGAAATTATTGATGCCGCTACTTGTAACTTCTGTACTTGTCCATTTCCTTATTTTGGAACTTCTAGAGACCTTAACTTCTAAATATTTACCATAAATCACACGATTCCCTTTCTGACTCTAATCTGAAAATTATAAAGTAATCAGGGCCAGATGATATTTTCTAGTTTCCCGTACTAATGCCGCCTGCATATGCTTCATTGTTGAATGTGAACAGTTTTAAACTTATAGTTCCTGGAAGTTACTGTGAACTTCCAGTGATGTTACTTTGCATCAGGTTACAATGTCAGATCCCTTTTTGTCACGTGGCATTCCACAGTATCAGGATCACAGTTATGTTTTGCAGTTTATTTTTTGTCACATGATGGTTTCTGTTTGTTAACAAAAAGGGTCACGAGTTTGTTTGCAAGCAGATCAATACTTCAGCATATCTGTGTTTTTGTAGTTCTGTAGATTTTATAATCTGCCACATTACCCTTCCCTTATGTTATATCTTTTGGTACTTAGTATACTGCTTTTAGTTCATGCTTTTAAATTATTGCTTATGATGATATTAGAGTTGAAGATGTTTTCCAGGTTTCTGGAAGGCTTTTTAATCAGAGTAGTGATTCAATGCCTCGAAGAAGTGCAAGGCTTTCTCGAGACACGACAATAAATTCAAATTCAAATTCAAATATCTCTCAGTTTGGTGGGAATGGAACAGATCACTCGTCAGGTAAATTGCGAGTAAACTCGTCCACACCATCAAAATTGTGTTCAACAGCCGTACGTTCCATGCAAGTTAGGAAAGGGAAACCACGAGCTACAGAAAATTTTGATGAAGGTGATTATCATTTCAATGTGGATGATTCATCAAATTGTAAAAGTAGCAAAATGTGTTTGATGTGTATGTTTTGTTATGTACCTGTGTGGCTGTGTGATCAAGATCTATCTGCATATTTGCTTGATGTTCATTTCCATTGAGTTTACATCAGTTATATCTTATGTACTCATATTATTGTTTTTTTGTTTCTTCTGGCCATATCAATGTGGTGACTGTTGTCGGAATGTTATTGTCTTTGTTGTTTCTTCTGCCCATATTGACATGGTTGTTGTACTTCTTTTTGAAAATCACAGTTGTGATTCCAAGTTGCAAAACTTTAGAATGCTGTTTTACTAATAGCCAAGCATGAATCTGCCTACTAAATTATAGGGATTTCTCCTAATGTCCCTTCAAATGTTCTAAAAGCTAGAATAGTAGTACCACAATGATCTTCTCTCTTTATTTCTTCAAGTATATTCATGTCTTTATATTCTCAATTCCTTTTTTTTCATAGCATATGAGCTGCAGGATTACTTTCCATTTTTCTTTGATGTGATTTCTTACAGGAAAAACCAATTGAGTTTGAAAACATATAAGGTGTGGTCTGAAAATTCTTATGTTTTCTTGGTTCTATGCTAGTGTGAGCTTATCATTCATACTTTAAAACGTTTCTCTAATTTCTACAATTAAATGTTAATGGCAGCTTCTTTTCACTACAAAATCCTCTCTCAGAAATTCTGGCATTTAGTTTTCTCCTTCACTGGATCATCCCCAATGCTTTCACCTTAGCCTTCGGTATAATACTTCCATCTGATCACAAATATAAGCAATATAGGACATCAACATGGTCTATAGGGTGAAACTTTGACCATCAATTTATGTACAGATATATAATTGTTAATATCACAGAACTTCATTTTTTTGCGTTTGGCTGGCATGACTTATAACATCTGGGATCAATTTCACATGGCTGCAACTACTCACGCCCTTAGTTTCACAAGCCTACAACATTCTGCATGGACCCACATGTCAGGCCACACAAATCCATATGCAGGTGTTGTAGGCTTGTGAAACTAAGGGCAAAGTAGTTGTAGGTATGTGAAACCGATCTAAAAAATTGTAGTTCCATGGTTGTAGTTTTGTGAATTAATTCAATATTATTTTTTAAATACACAAATTACTACGCATGATGAATAGTATCAATTTTAAGTTGCACTGTTTGTTTTTTTAGTTATTGAGGGTCAAAGCTAAAAAAGATTTGAGTATTGTTTAATGGGGTTGTATTTTCTAGGTATGATTTTTCGCATTAGCTATTTACTGTATTAGAGTAGCATTTTCTGCTCTTCAGGAATGATGAAAGTGATTTCTCAATTTTAGGAAGCAGATATGAAGTTATTGATGAAATGTGGACAGATAATGTGCCAGCACCCTCATCTTCTGTAAGTACAACTGAGGGAAGATTCTTTGAGCAAGATAAAGCTGAACGAATTATGTCGCAAGACTCCAAAGTGGCAATTGGAATCAGGGAGCTACTGGGACTTTTGCGAACACTTGGGGAAGGTTTTAGGCTGTCTTGCTTGTTCAAGTGCCAGGTATGATATAGGGTGTTCAACTTACAGACGATAGCCTTCTATCCAGTGATGTCACTGAGCGGATTTTGTTAACTAAATGGTCAGGAAGCATTGGAAGTCTTCAGAAAACTCCCTGAATCGCAATTTAACACTGGATGGGTTCTATGCCAGGTACAACGAATGCATGATGAGTGGAGACATACAAAAATGCTATTGATTCTTGTAGTGGAAAAAAAGTCTTTATGACCTAAGTAATGGTGTACATCTATCTGCATCCTAATGTTGGAACTTTTGGGGGGACTTTGTTTTCCATACTTTGTTTTAAACCTTGTAATGATTTTCAAGTGAGCCTTATGACATAACGAGTTCATGGCTGACTGTTTATTGGAAAATTTTAGTCTATGCTGCTTTTTAATCTGTTTATCGAGTTAATTTTGGGATTGGCACTGTTATTCGTACAACTCAATAATGAACGGGATGAATCCCTTAGTGTCCATATATTTTGCCCACTTTGTTCAAAAGTGCTCTAGTCTTTAAACCCTGTGATTTTGTAAATTGAAAGATAGCCTTAAACTTCATTTCCTTTTCTTTTCTGGAAAAGACAGTAATGAAGCTTAAGAACTATCTTTTAATTTTAAGAAATTACAAGGTTTAAAGAGTAGAGCACTTTTGAACAAGTGGGCAAAATATATGGTGACATTAAAATTAGAACATGTTTCTAAACTTCATTTTTTTTTGCAACAAAAGGTTTGTGTTCATGCTGGTCAACTATGCAGGTTGGTAAGGCATATTTCGAATTGGTCGATTATTTAGAAGCTGATCATTACTTTGAGTTAGCGCATCGACTGTCTCCTTGTACATTGGATGGAATGGACATCTACTCCACCGTTCTTTATGTAAGTGAAATCACTGCAATTGGACTTTTGGCTACATTAACATTTATATACAAGCTTGAATGTTTTTGGTTTTTTTACAGCATCTGAATGCGGAAATGAGACTAAGCTACCTTGCTCAAGAGCTTATTTCTATTGATCGACTATCTCCTCAAGCATGGTATGCCTTTGTTCTACTTTAGAAAGAACAAAAGTGTTGCGCCATTTTCTGGTCAGAGTATCTCAATTTTAATTTTTCCTACTCCATCTTGTAATGATGACATTTTTGAACTTGCACAAGGTGTCGTGTGTACGAGGGTTGAGGGGTAAGGGGGGTTTGGTGTAAATAAGGCTGCGTTTTTCTTGGTTTGACAATTTGAGATGTAGTCCTGTTGTCATTTCAGTGCAAAACAGGTGAATTAGTCTAGGTGGCAATTTTAAATCTTTAGTGGGATATGCTTTTAAGCTGGCCCCTCTCATTACGTTACTATAATGTTACATAATCTAATACATCTCTCTGCAATGTGCAAACAGGTGTGCAGTGGGAAATTGCTTTGCCTTGAGGAAAGATCATGAGACTGCTTTGAAGAATTTTCAACGGGCTGTACAGCTTGACTCAAGATTTGCATATGCTCACACTCTATGTGGTCACGAGTATGTTTTTGCTCCCATAATTTTACCTATATTGATGCAATATGTCTAGCTAATGCTTTAGTACCCCCTCTGTCCCTAAACATAAGGCATGATCTGACTTGGCACGTTCTCCAAAATAAGCTTGACTGTTAATGCCTCCTATACTACAATGTTTATAGCAACATAATAATAATAATAATAATAATAATAATAATAATAATAATAATAATAATAATAATAATAATAATAATAATAATAATAATAATAATAATAATAAATGTCAATCTGATGATATTATTTTTTGTAAAATAAAATTTACATCATGTGAGGTTAACTGCTGGTCAAGATTACAAGGTTTGAATCTTGAAATACGTGCGCGCCTTATATATTTTGGGACAGATGCAGTATTTTTTTAACTGGTGCAAGTTTAAACTTCATAAAAATCCATGTCTGAGATTTCAAATTTACTAATCAAACACCATTCCTTGGAACTATAGGTATTCTGCACTGGAGGACTATGAAAATAGCCTAAAATTCTACAGATGTGCACTTCAGGTAGATGAAAGGCACTACAATGCCTGGTATGGCCTTGGGGTGGTCTATCTTAGGCAGGAGAAGTTTGAGTTTGCTGAGCATCATTTCAGGAGGGCATTTCAGATAAATCCTCGCTCTTCTGTTCTTATGTGCTACCTTGGGATGGCCTTGCATTCTCTAAAGGTTGATATCATTGCTTGACCACAATAAACTATTGCCTCTGATTCCAAATATAGGTTGTTGTAGCCCTTCTGGATTGACTTCTGGAAAATAGTAGAGGAGGCTAAATGACTTACATTTGGAATCGGATGGAATTGTTTTTGGTTTGCATTTTCTGCTAAATCACCTCTGGGCAATGGTTAAATGAAACCTTTATTTCTGGATGCAATCTTATCAGAGGAATGAGGAGGCATTGGAGATGATGGAGAAAGCCATAGCTGCTGATAAGAAGAATCCACTACCCAAGTATCAGAAGGCTTTAATCCTTTTAGGCCTACAAAAATACACAGAAGCTCTGGAAGAGTTGGAGCGGCTAAAGGAGATTGCGCCTCATGAGAGTAGTATGTATGCACTGATGGGAAAGATTTACAAGCAACTCAACATTCTTGACAAAGCTGTTTTTTGCTTTGGCATTGCCCTGGATTTGAAACCCCCCGCTGCTGATCTTGCTATAATTAAGGTATAATACAATCTTATTTCCTTACCTCGCCTACCTACATCTACCTCATTTTCCTCTCTTCTTTTCCAACTTATCTCTCTGTGTCTCTTCCTAGAGTGGTATAGCAACCATTGCTAGTTGATCTGTCACCTTATTAGGTACCAAAAAGTGGAATTCACTTGTTATGGTTACTGTAATGCTTGTGAAAAGCAGAATTCATTTGCGATTTAATGGCTGACGTGCTTGTCTTGTATTTGGCAGTCAGCAATGGAGAAAGTGCACCTTCCTGATGAACTGATGGACGATGACCTATAAGTTTGTTCACTCTAAAGCACATTGGCAAAGGAACATTTGTCTGTGCTTCAGGACTTCATGGCCAGCTTGCGCTGTCCAAGTGAAACTCGGGTGCTCAAGAAGAAAAGGCTTTATGCTGATCAGAATCTGGCGATCCAACAAGACTTCTTGTGTCATTACTGTACCATTAGCCATCCAGTTTTGTAGCTCTAGTTGCAACCTGTAATCAGAGAACACATGCACGGCAGCTGCAGTAGTTTAGGACTGTGTACAAGTTGAGCGTTGGCGAAATGACTCGCCTGTATCATTGTACGATTCTCAGATTAGCAAAAGGAATCATTGTTGCATAACAGAAAGTTTCAGGGATCAGGATCCTGGTGACTCAAGCAGATCGCATAGCACGTCCACTGACCTTTTTTAATTTTCAGTTGTCATCTCAAAGGTTGAAACCATTTCCGCACGAGTTAATCCATTTGGAGAAGCCCGAAGAAAGGACGATGCTTCGGTGAGTCAGCCTCCTCGCACTTGAGTGGTGAGAAGCTAAAGCTGCAGGCTTTGTGTGCAAGTAAAGGCTAACTTCCCGTTCTCTTGCTCGTAGCCTCTCTGTCATTGCTTGCTTGCAGCATATCCAGGCAACATACGAAATTATTCATAGAAGAAAGTTACAGCGATGAGGTGATTTCTGGAAACTTTTACTTTTGTATAATGCGATGTGATAACTTGTTTTATTTGATGGTGACATGGAAATGATCCGGCAGGATCTGTTTTTGGTCCCCCCGAACATGGTGGCTCTCGGGTGCACAAAACACGAGGTGTCTCTACTCTCTACCACTTGCTACACTGCGTGGAATTATTTTGCATCATGAACTGAACGGGTAGATCTCAGCCCATGTTTTTGAGCAATCCACTGGTTTTTCTTCCCTTTTTCCTGTGACCTGATGGAACAGTAAAATTTGGAGTTGTGACTGACAGTTGTTTCTCACCTCTTTACTGTTAGGTTCATTTCCCCCGTGATTTATGAGGTAGTAATCTGCTAAACATTTTGGGCTACCTTTCTGCTGGAGAAGCTTAAAACCAATCAACACTGGCGATTAAACTTGTGACCTCGTGTCGATCTACACGTTGCAATCATTGCTCCAGTTCGTTAAGCGTTTGTGGATGATATATGGATTTTGTTTCTACTGTACTCTGAAGGGAAGAAGATGCCAGAGTCCCGGTACTTGTTTGCTATGTCATGCTTTCGGATGAACTTCTTGTGTGAAGCAGAAGATACTCTATGTTCACTCAATGAACCAAACATTGAGGGCTGCAGCGTATTTGTTAAACGGTTTGTTTATATTGTTGCAAATCAATGTATAAAGTAGAAAACTAAGGTAGTTGTAACGTCCCGTTTTTCACATCAAGATAAAACATCGAACAGTACCATAAATAAATTAATTAGTAGTAAATTAACTAGCATAATTAACTAAAAGAGAATAGAAATGGAAAATAATAAAACAACCAGCAGCCCTTGGGTTGCGACTCTCTTATGGCCAGCAGGCCTGCTCTTTCTCTCTTGCTCTTGCACGTGGCCCAACCCAAGGTCAATTCCACACGTAAAGCCCAGCTGCTAGCTTCTTCTTCTACCTCTGGTTAAACAGCATGCGTGTATGCATCGGCACCAATGTCGCTTCGCCTGCCCTATTGCAGCCCCGAGCATCATGCCGTGCCTCGCCGATCCCGCTCTCGGTCAGGCACCTCGAAGGCCACACCCTGCTGACCCTACCCTGTCATGCTAACCTCACTGGCAGCCATCAATCACAAGCCGACGCTCCTGTACAAGTGAGAAGACCATTCGGGCAGTGCTGCACGTGCCTTGTACACGGACCTAGCACCACGACGCTGTTCCTGACCCAAGCAAGCTGCTGCCAAGCATCGCGCCAAGCTCCACATCAATCCAAGCCGGACCATGCTGGCCGCTACGCATCGCAACTGCTCACCGACCACAATAAACCACAAACCAACGTCCTAGTCTCGTCGACCGCGCCCTCGTGGTCAAGCCTCGCCGCTGAACCGCTGCACACCGCGCTCACTCCGCTGAAGCAAGCTTGAACGCCCTGGTCACTTAGACGGCATGACTACACCCACGTTCCAACACGACAACAACAGATAAACCGAGCCGAACAGCTTGCCCTTCAATAAACACTACCATGCATGCTGCGTTGATTGCAGCTGCCACCCGCGTGGACGGCTTGACAAATTAAATGTTGCTGAACCTCACTGCCACCTGACTCGATGCCACTCGTGCACAGCACACCCATAGCTTGAACATCCAAGTGGCTCTACACGCAACAGGCTGCAATCCGCTGGTCACCATGGCCATAGCACACCTGCTGCCACCAGCCAACGCCTTCACCACTAAACCGAGCACGAGTGTGAGCTGACCAAAGACCGGTGTCGTGACGCGTTTGAACGTGCGCTAGCAACCTGCACGCCCTCTATTTAAACAGCCACCCATCCCTTGTGCTCTTAGGCCTCCCAGCTCAGTCTTGCGCAGCTAGCTCAAAGGTGAGCTCCACAACTCTCCCTTCTTCCTGCGCCTCTCTCTGTCCCTTCACCACGAGAGCACCAGCTAGGAGCCACATGTACACACACGCACACACTTGCACTGCACATGTGCGAACTCCGGCTTTTGGCCATGCGCCCTCTTAATCACATGAGTGAGGTGACCCCTTGCCCCGTCAGACCGAGTGAGGTGACCCCTCACCCCGTCGGACCGCGTGAGACCCGGTTTTAGCCATGCACGTGTGCGCGCGCTGCGCCGCACACCACGCCGTCGGCCCCGCGGCGCACCACCCCCACACCTTTATATCTACACACCGCCACCCTTATCCCTCCCATCTCCCAGCCGCGTTGCACTGCTCGACAGTGAGCTTCATCGTGTCAGGGATAGATCCCTTGGGTACCGCAAAGAAGCTACCCGTGAGGAAAAAGAAGTCTGATTCCTACTAGGATTCCACTGTAATCCTATTAGGACTCATACCTGGTAATCCTACTAGGACTCCTACCTTGTAATCCTACTAGGAACCCCGTCCTCTGGGAGGGCAGGGATACCTAGATAGGCAGATAACCAATAGAGAGCTGCCAACAGGCAACTCAACACCCAATCGCAGGGCGCAATATACAACACCCCAAAATAGGACGTAGGGTATTACGCTACTCTAGCGGCCCGAACCTGTATAAATTTATGTCTTGTATCCTTGCATTCACCTTCAAGTTTCAGATCCGGCGATCCCTCACCAAATAATCATCTATCTTAGGGTATCCCTAGGTAGGCCGATGGTAAAAACACCGACAGCTGGCGCCCACCGTGGGGCCGATCGTCGCGATCATTAGACGAATTTGAAGGACCTCTTCATCAACATCAATCCACTCAAGGTGGCAGATTGCTACTTTGTACATATGCATCGGCGGATCGATTCATCGAGTTCGAGATCGGATCCTTCAGCGAACAGCTACATCAACCTCAACTACTCGGCTCGACTTCACCTCGCGCTGCAACGTCGATGCACCGCGGTCGCCGACCTCGACGACCCAGTTCAACTTCAGCTTGTGCCGCAATGTCCGCGCGCAGCAGTGACGAGTTCGACTACTTCGACTTCGTGAGGAGGCTCGGCGGCCCGCTGGCGATCACTTCGACTTCATCAGGATGATCGGCGGCCCGCCGCCGACTACTTCGACTACTCGTCTCGACTAGAAACTAGTCGAGGGCGAGCCTCACAGCAACGACTACATCAACTACTCGTCTCGACTTGAAAACTAGTCGGAATCGACTTCGACTAGTCAAGCTTCATCAACAAACCGTCGCAGCTCCATCAACGAGCTCCACGGCTTCGTCAACTTTCATCCACGAATCAAGCTAAGTGACTTATACCTTTTCCGACTTGTTCTTCACAGGATCAGCTACCTTTTTGGGTACGCTTCTCGACGTGCATGAAACCCTCGGGGGCTACACCATGATCGACTACTTATCCGTGTACATCTCTTGATGGGCATGAAACCCTCCAGAGCTACACTTCCCCGACTACTTATCCGTGTACGACTCTCAATGGGCATTGAAACCCTCCAGAGCTACACTTCGTCAACTACTTTTTGCGCAACGCGCATTCATTCTATCGCAATGTCGACTAATTTTGCGCACTGCGTATCCTCTTTGTCGCATGATGACTACTTTCTGCTCGTTGTCTCCTCTTAACAGTCGCTAATCTACTCGAGTAGCAAATGCCTTAATCAGTGAAACCTCAAGTCTCCAGTCATGACCTAAGCGACCCGTCCTGTATGAGCGAAGGCAAGAGACCTAAGCGACTTATACATGCTATGGACGAAGGCTAAACTGGGACCGGGTGAACGTAAACTTGTCAATAGAAACTGAAAGCTTTCAGGTTCGAGTCACCAGATGTAATAACAATCTAAGTGGAAGTCTAGAACCAAATTAATCAGTAAACAACTTTTTAACCTGTGGACAAAGCCACACAAAAGCAAATTTCAGAGTTAAGAAATCTGTTAATCACCAAGGCAAACCTGAACACGATGAGTAATTATGCAATACGCCATAGAACATTTCACTGAATTCAGCCTTCAGTATTTCCTTCCAATTATTTGATCTGCATCTCAGCATAAGAAGGAATTGTGTAAAGATAAAATGATGTAGGACACTACCAGGATAGGCCATGAAAACCCAGACTGGAAGTAAAAAAATAAGATTAAAAATTATACTGAACTCATCACTTTCCCAATGCACTGGAGGGCAAGCATTACTCAAATTTTAGCACTGATAAGAGAATTATTCTATTTCCTGAGCATGATATACGTTATGTAAATTGTTTTGCTATACATGGCCTGAAAACTGAAGCCATCAAAGACTTATACTTCGTACACATAATTTGGACTACTTATATATTGGAAAATGGTTACGAGTAGTGTTTCTGACTATGGAATGCAATCTGCACAAAAAGCATCATATATTATCTGGTTAACAATACATGAAAAACAAAACACTCAATCAGACATCAAGCACCAGTTTTTTTTAAAAATATTGGACCAGACATTAAGCACCAATTTGTTCACAAGATTCAAGAGTGAGCAAGGATTTAAGCATGGCAATGTATTTACTGCAAAACTCAACTTGGAAACACCTAGATGATGCGACAGTTAAATAAAAGGCATATAATCCAATCAATATGAACATTGCAGCCTTTCCTTTTCATTTTGTAGGCCAATTTGGCTGCAATTAGAGATGCTTAGCACCATAAGAGTTCTACTCTAAAAAATGATCTTGTTTTGTTAGACATCGACTTACTGCATTCTGTAAAGTGCCATTTAGATCATAGGTGTTTGCCATTCAGATCACAACTGCATTCTGTAAAGTGCACGCAATTTCTAAGGAATATAAGCATTACAATCATCACTTAGACATAAAAACCAACCTGATAGTTCACATTGCATACCAGATATGAGTATACCAGAGAGACCTATATGTGTTATTGTGTTTTTAAATTTCTAGGTGTCAACTTTATATACTTCATAACTCTTCTGTTAAGTTTGAGTAAGGATTTTATTGCTTCCTCTATAATCATTGATGGTGCTGTACACTTTGTTTTTGCAACGAGATGTTGATGTCCAATTTAACAAATTTCAGTATATAATGTTAATCCACTTTGAGGTTCTGAAGACAAGAGGTGCACTCATCTAACTGAGCCTGTTTCTAGCATGTACATTGTGCTTTGCTTGTATAAACTTCTTGGTAGTGGAGAAGGTTGCATCTTGCTTAATAAGCATTATGTACTCAACTGTTCCATTGATCTTGTTTATTACCATCTTTGTCATCAGGATGTAGTCACCTTGCATCAGTCCAAATGCAGTGCTGAGTTTGCTGTTTGTGCCTCAACATTGTGCCGACCATTGGCCCTTCATCGGTAGATTTTATTTGGAGAACAAGAGTTCCAGCCAAGTGTAATTTTTGTTTTTTGGCTTCTACTGTTTTATTTGTAGACGCTGGACAGTGGAGAGGCTGCACAGGCATGGTTTCCAGGACAATAGTGATTGTGCCTTTTGTGCTCAAGACAGAGAGACAGTGGAACACTCCTGCATTGTCCATTCAGCAAAGAAGTCTTGTTCAGATTGCTCACGATGGCAGGTTAACAGACACTATCATTTGCGACTGAAATCTGAAACTTCATGCACTAATTGGTGGATAGGTCTGGAAGGCGGGTTGACAAGAGTAACAGTAATGCTGATTGCAGCTTAAACGACCAATTACTACCATTGTTAAAGAAGAGTTACTGAAACTGTCTCTTGGGATTCCCTACCAAGTCCCAACAAGCCTAATCAAATCAGAAAAGGTACGGTATGCCTGACTATGCCTTATGTCATTTGGTAATTTTATGCCTGTATTGAGTATGAGGTTCTCATGACTTGAAAAATATGTTTCTGTTCTATTATGCGGTATTTATGCTGGTTAGTTCATTTCCTGAAGTTTACATTTGGCTTGTCTGCTAAATTATGCGGTGCCTGCAGCTTTCAACTATATTTCCCCCCTTCTCTATATATACAGTTTTGGTTGATTGATTTTTAGTTTTGAACGCAGAACCGTGGACTATGCCATATGATGAAAAATCCACTATATCTTTGTGCTCAGTGCAGATATGTTATGTTGCTCTGGTTTTCCCAAATATATGGAATCTGCAACACGACTTTGCTGTATTTTGAAGCTCATGCTGTATCAGGCTCATTGTTTTGGGGTTCTCTGTGTCTCATCTAAAGCAGGGGAGAAGTGGAGAACCTAGAGGTTAGCCTGACTTCATATTTCTCACATGTCTGACTATTTACTCACTGAATTTCTCATGTGTTGATTTTTTTGGCATTTAGAATTCTCTGCATGAAGTTGGGATAATATGAATAAAAGATGCTTGATACAGGCTTCTGAAATCCAGTACCTTCTACAGTCTAAAGAGATGATGTTTGTTGCAAGTTTGTGAACAAAAGAGCTGTAAGTTTCTAAGCAAAACAAGCTAGGTGTATGGTTGAAATATACATAGCACCACATTTATTAGTCACAGTCTGAAGTTAAATTAGCATGATCAGTAGCTAGGGGCGAGATCGCAATTTTATTCAAAAATACTATTTGATTGTATACGCAAGAACACCAAAAAATGCGACACATTACCAATTCTTTTCTAGACAAAAAAAAACTCTATATGCTGGTGTGAGAACTAAAGTAAGTATATAATCTGTTTTCAGTCATCCAATTGTCAATATCTGTCAGGCTATTGCATTTGTTCATGGATAGGTTTTACTGAAGATCTCTATAGTAATCCGATGATGAACCTTATCCTAAGCTGTGATTTTATACTACTATCATCCTAACCTGTGATTTTATATTGCCGTCATTTCCTTGAGCTGTTGCATTCATTGTCTGGTTGGATGGATGGCCAGTGGGCGGTATGAGGGACGTGGTGCTGGTGCAGATGTCGACGGCAGGAAGTCGCAACAAAGAAGGTTGCCACTAGCCTCTAGCGGCATGCCCGCCCAGAGTTGTGTCTGGTTACTTGGTGATGGAAGCATGCTGTCACTTGGATGAGGGGAAGACGATGTAGTTGCACCGTTGGTTACTTGGATCTCATGCGGGAAAAAAAATCTGTTACCAAGTGTCCACATTGTGCGTAGATGTTCTCTTTTTTTTATTGATAATGACTTGTACCTCTGTTTTAGTGAAGTGTATGCTTCTATTACTATGTGTTGTTAAAAAATATATAGGATAAGTAAAAAAAATTATTTCGTACGTACGGGCAAACCGAATACATCTAGTCAAGTACTTACATGGAGCGAGCGAGGCCCGGGAGGAATCTATTCCCTGACCGGATCGGCCCCGGGAGCTGGCCGCACAGCAGCACGCCAGCTTTTGATGGATCGATCGATTCGGGCCGGTGAGAGTAGAACAGACTGGTCTAGAACGTCGCTGACTCTGACCAGATTTCCAGGCCCTTGGACGCGTACGCGCCGCAAGTACGTCCGTCCATGCGCATCTCATCTTATCTTACTATATAATACCGTACCCCGCGTTCGCCGACGAGCAAAGTAAGAAAACCGGAATCGCCTCTCTCGTCCCTCGGCGCCGGCCGCCGCACGCCGCCCGTAGCTTTGCCGAGGCCGACGGGTCGAGATCTGGGGGCGCCGCGACCGCTCCATTGGTGTGGACACGCACGTTGTTGCCAAAAGAGAAGGGAATCTGTCGATCTCGTATCACCAGCTCGACTCGGCTCGGCATCCATCTTTCTAGCTAGCGCGGCAGCTGGGCACGTCCCAAATTAAAAGCTGTGTCTGTCGGCAGCTGAGATCGAAGCAACGGACGACGACCTCGTCGACGTAGGAGCTCGATCCATCGGTCGCGTGCCTATATAAGCTGGAGGCCACACGCTCCCTTCTACCTATCGCACGGGCAACTTATCTAGCCAACACAGAGGCAGCAGCTGCTGCTGCCCGGGTTGCACGTACACAGATCCCAAGGCCAACGGAGAGGCGTCAGCAGCAGCCGCCGTTGTTCCACAACGAGGAACACAGATCCCAAGGCCGATCGATCGATGGAGAACAACGGCAGGAGCAACCCGCAGCCTCCACCAGGTGTGACAGACGATGATACATCATCATCAAGATTACCCTCTCCAACAGTTTCCTCCATATCTCATCCTGCCAAATGAAAGAGCCAATTAAGAACATACACACGTATGTATATAGCTGAATCGTCGTCAGTTTGACGGCAGACGCTCGCTCGCTATGATAAATTAAATTCGTTGCTAATTTACCTAATCTGTCTGCAGACAAGTATGAACAGCATGTATATATATAACTATATATATACACACACACACACATACATACATACTCATATCTTCGTTGCTGGATCATATATATCTATCAGGCTATCCGACGGTTGCTCCGGATGGCGGCGAGGGGAAGAAGAAGGGGTCGCGTCGCGCGTCGACGACCAAGCGGGGAGAGGCCAGCTTTATCGAAGGATGGTGAGTCCCTACGAACTTGTCTAAGATAAGATCTAGCGAGGACGTTGAAACCTTATTATTTTCTTCGCAAGTTTAGATGCATGGCATCATGTGCTTGACTGATCTCTCTCCGTGCGATGTGTTCTTCATCATCTCCACGACAGCATCGCTGCGCTCTGCTGCTGCTGGATCTGCGATCTCTGCTGCAACTGAAGAGCCTACCGGAATAACTGATCGAGAGATCTAGATGCGATATGCACAAGACATAGATTCATGCATGTGATGCGTGGAGCTTCTTTTATTTTGTCGAGTGGTGATTTAATTATATATAGTATAGTTTTACATCGACAGTGTGACCAGAAAGTTGCATTATTGTACTTGTGCTATAACTAAAAAGAGGTTGAGTGTGTAATGTTGTGCACGGGTCTGTGTTAATCGTACTGTGCAACGAGCTAGCATGCACGCAGTGGTATGAATTTTTGGGTCCACGAGTTTCATGTTTGTGCTTCTTTTTTTCTCTATGTAACTTTTCCATATTACTAAAGGAAAGTTTTTGCTGCCTACATTTTGTTTCAGCAATTTTATTAGCATGTACGTAGTTGTTATTTTTAACTTGTTAATTAGAATTTAAGAATTCATTGATGCCCCTTAATTAACATTTATCTATGCAACTACTACTACTTGTCACCTTATCATCGACCATGTCTATACTAGTTGGAATCGCGGCACATTGACAATGTTTTGCCGGTATGCATGGTTATCTAAACCTTTGGACAATAATGTCTCATCAGCCAAATGCCTTCAACCTCGATTGGCATATTAGAATTTTTGATATGAAGGTAACTGAGTTAGCTTAATATAAACTATAGAATTGTAGGTCAAATTTCAGAAAGACTTGTGTCCTTATTTAATTTTAATTTCTGACAGTACTTGTATACGCTTTGATCCTCCTGAAAAGGGGCCATAAATTGGATCACCTTGGACATGTGGTGTCTCTTTGTCAATCTAATTACGATCTGATGGTTGAAAAGCTTTGTATTTAACACCACAGACTCGCTTTGGAAATACTAGTACTGCATCTTTATGAAATAAAATCTTGAACCATATTTCATCAATGACGTCAAATATAAACGTCTAATATAAAGAGAGAACATTACTCACGACATAAAAGTAGGGAATATATTTTTCAAGTAGCATTTCCACTTGGTAACGGGCACAATAACTATTGGCAACAAAGCCAAGCATAATTGTTGCCGCAAAAATCGGACATGACCTTCATGGAACAGGACACGTTAAGGTCTAGGAGATCTGCCTAACTCCACTGCTGGTTTTGTATCATGAAGTTCACGCGTGCCAGTTAATTTGACCTATAATTGGTAAGGAAAAGAAATTTAATCTGTAAATAACAAGGAACGTATCGGCTAGAATTTCGATGAGTTGCAAAAAATACATCGGCTATAAGATCCGATACTAAAAAGATATGTCATTGGCTGTTTTTCCGAATCAGATTGAATAAAGAGATTTAGAACATTATGAGCAAATTATCAGCTACAGAGCCGATTCATCGATAGTAAATGAAGCTAAGAATACACTATTATATAGGAATCCATCTAACCCATCAAATTTAATCTAACGTCACCATTAGTCGGATTGGACCTAACCGAGACAACACTGGCAGCAAAATGATAGATTAAATAAAATTGGCAGATGGATCTAATTATAACAGAGCATAACTTAACAGAATCTACTTAAAACATCTAGATATCCAATAAGCTATTACGCAACAAAATCTTCATAAACGAAGCTGATAGAGAACTTAATCAAGATAGTAAATTATGATATATATTAAGAATTAGCAAGAGATCAACTGATGCAGCCTCATAAGAACTTGATAGAGATTGATAACGTGTGAAATCTATTAAAACCAATAAGAGATCGTAGCGATGCAACCTCGCGGGATTTAAAAGAAATCAATAATTTGGTAGATAAACTAGACAAAACTACAACGATGTACCGGTAATTAAAGCTTAGAACATATAATAAAAATGAAACTTACAAGCAAACCGGAGGTCAAGACGATGCAGTCCAGTTTACTGAAGAAGTCGCCGAGAAAACTGCGTTACTCCTACTGCTTTGTTTTCTAGACATGTGCTGTCTCTTTGTCAATCTAATTAGGATCTGATGGTTGAAAAGCATTGTATTTAACATGACAGACTCGTTTTGGAAATACTAGTAGTGGGTCTTTATGAAATAAAATCGTGAACCATATTTCATCAATGACGTCTAATATAAAGAGAGAACATTACTCACGACATAAAAGTAGGGAACATATTTTTCAAGTAGCATTTCCACTTGGTAATGGGCACAATAACTTTCGGCAAAAAAGCCAAATATAATATTTTTATTAATCTATGAAAATTATGTGCCAATCCAGTCAACTAACTCCGCAACTGCTGATGTCGTTACTATTTTTAGATGAAGAGGTGCACCACCACTCCTACTTTTTTCTCTTATGTCGGGTTGTGTCAATGCGGACCCATGTCTGCCCAACAAAAAAAAACACGGCTTAAGAATGTGTAACACCTGCTTGTTTAGGCGTTTGATCACATGTTTAAACAAGTTTAAGCTTTCAAATTGGGTCAAAAATAGGTCAGAACACTCTAAAATTCCTCACCTGCTCCAGTCCGGCACCCATAGACGCTCGACGCGCGGCGAGCTCCTGCTCGCCGGAGTGATGTGCCGCACCGCGCGCCAACCTCCGCGGCAACACTGGCACGACCCTGCACGACGACACGGCCTCTCCACCCCATGACCGGATTAACTATTCAAATGATGGTTAGCGTACTTAAATAGGTTTAATTTGGATGATTCTGCCACAGAGTAGGCCTAAATTAGCTTAATAAATAACCTAGGGAAATTAATTACATTAGTCATCAAGGTGTGCGTCGTATCATGCCTTCTAGCTAGAAAATTTATGTAACGCCTATGTAACAACTTGGTGGATTTTATTAGTATATGTACTGTCACAACCCTAATAATAACCCTACGTATTTAAGGAAATAAAATGGACCTCAACATGCCAAGAAAATCTGGCTGTGGATCGGGCAAATAAGATCTTAATAATATATAGGAAAAAGTCCAGTTTACACCCTCGAACTATCATAAAAATCCGATTTTCAACCTTTAACTATAAAACCGGATAGCGAAAGCTATCCAACTGTTGAAACCGGACAATTTTGGCCCTTAGGGTGGTTTCAAAGGCGATTTTTTATTTTGTAAAAATTTAAAATATTCAAATTTAAACTAAAAAATATAATTAATTCATTTTAAATTAGAAAAATACGAAACTAGTACCAAAAGTTTTCTGAAAATGTAACCTATCTATTGGTACTCTATTTCTTAGTTATTCGGATTCATTTTTTCATGTTCTTAGTATTTATTTGCTTGTAGTTATGTCTATTATCTTTTAATAAATAAGATTCAAATAGATCAAAAATAGATAGGCTACGTTTTCAGAAAAATTTTGGTACCTGTTTCATATTTTTCTGATTTAAAATAAATTAATTTTGATTTTCTAGATCTAATTATATTTTTTAAATTTTTTAAAAAAAATGTAAAACCACCTTTGAAACCACCCTAAGGGTCAAACTTATCCGGTTTCAACAGTTGGATGCCCCTCGTTATCCGGTTTTGTAGTTGAAGGTTGAAAATCGAACTTTGATGATAGTTTGAGGATGTAAACTAGATTTTTTTCTAATATATAAAGGTTCCATCCAAACCAGCTAACCTTGAAATCTGATCACCAAAACTGAAGACTGAAAAGTGTGGTGGTCGGTGATAGTGGCGATAATAACATTAAAATTTGTAGAGGTGATGGGACGAGCCTTATGATTCTCCATCTTAGGTCAGTACGACATGGAAGGGGACGTGTGGTATCTGGTTGAATGGTCGAAACGTATCGATTATGCACAATACTTCCATATTTGGCCAGTAGCCTCATGGAGGCTAAATTGGGGGTGGGGGTGGGGGGGTGGAGCGCATAAAAATACCACTGCAACCTACTCACCTATAACACATGTGCTAATAATCCCATGATATGAATAAATACACTTGTGCATTATAATAATAATTCTTAGAAATCTTTCTAATCCGCTCGTATTTCTTACTCATTAATGTTTCTCTTTTTTTTGCCACTAGAGTATTCTACATACTCCCTCCATTCCAAATTATATATAGGTTGGTTTGATTTTTCTAGGTACATAATTTTTACAGATTTGCTCCTTATCAATCTCCTGATATTTTACTTTTCTATCAATCGATGTCCTCAGCCGTGGGATAGGTGATGAATGGACAAAAAGCATCATGTGTTAGCGCAACCGGGGCCGCTCTTGCCAGGGGTGTGTCCGTCAGTCCATCATGGATGGATGGAAAGTTCAATATTTGTTCTCAAGCTGGTTTTTTACTTTTTACTTCATTAGGTACGGGTTGCAAAAAGTCTGACACATGTGCAAAGTATTGCTCAATATTTGTTGTCAGCTCCAATGGATTGTCAATTAGGACAATAGCTGTTGAGTAATGTATCAGGCTAGTGTATAGACTTATAAGCAAGACTAGCGTGGTGAAAATGTATTTGAGATAGATAAAAAGTACTAGTTTTAAATACAAAATCACTAAATATTTAGTAGATTTTACATCTAACATAGCAGTGTACTTTTTTGTGTTCTTATTGTAATTTCCTGTATAATTAATTCTGTGTGGTGTTATTATTACAATTTTCTATATCCTTTTGAGTGGAACTTTCTTCTGTAATATCAAGGAATTGTGACAGATTTCAACTCATGACTTTTTCAATTTCTGTTGACGGAACAGGTGACTCTATTTTGTGCATGGTTCCTGTTGTTTTGTGCCATTGAGTTCAAGTGGACGCAACTCCTGTTATTTTACGGACATGTCCAGGATAGAATACAGCCTTTTATCCTTTTGTAGTCTTTACAGTGAAAATATTAGGCGTATATATGCCCAAAATAGATTGTTGTGTTTCAGGAGCTGATGTGGCATTGTTATGTGTGGCACAATCTCATACTATCATATGTTGTGTAGCATATCCAGTCTCATCACATGTGTGTTCATGCTGTTGTGTGATGTCTTTGGACTTTTAGTTGAGATAGTTAGGCTGGATTTTTGTTTATTTGTAATCAAGAAGATGGGCTAGGAGAAATTTACTTGTAACTTTGTGGCTAGCCCAAAAAATTTACCTATAACTTTTATTTATTTATTGTTATTTTGGGTTTTTTGTTTTTTTAGTTGGCAAAAAGACAAAACGGTCCACAAATTTTATGTGTAACTTTTTGATCTTTCACTAAGGTTTACATGTAACTTAACTTTTTTTGTTGTTGTTGTTGGATTTTTTTTTTACGTTAGATGGAACTGGAAAGATTCAAAGAGAAATTTACTTGTAACTTTATGGCTAGCCCAAAAAATTTACCTATAACTTTTTTATTTATTGTTATTTTGGGTTTTTTGTTTGTTTTTAGTTGGCAAAAAATGGCAAAACGGTCCGCAAATTTTATGGGTAATTTTTTGATTTTTACTACAGGTTTACATGTAACTTTATTTTTTGTTGTTGTTATTTTTGGATTTTTTACGTTAGATGGAACTGGAAAGAAGACAAAATTGGTATTTACTGGGCTACTAAATGAACGATTAGCAACAATTCTCTTAACAAACATGCCCATAACAAAGACAAAATATACCCCAACATGCTAGCAAAGGACCTTCGCCCGTTATCAACTGTCTGCTGTGGAATATTAAACTGTGGGATTTCCTTCAAAAAAAAAATTAAATTGTGGGCCTGTTAATATTAAGACAAAAAACACACGAGAGCAACAAATTTATAAGGTGTTGCTGGTAATGATCCAACGGCTATGCCTGGTGATTGAAGGATAAACTATATTTCAATCGCTTCCTATTTTTATATATCTAGATATAGCATATCTAGGTGCATAGCAATGCTAAAACGACATATAATTTAGAATGAACGGAGTACTACACAATTGCTACTTTGCCCCTCTTGATATATGTTCATGATCTGCCACTGTTCATCTGTGACTCATAGCTCGAAGGAGATGGGTTACCGACATCTTCCAGAGGAGAAGTGTACATAAGACGGTGATGATATTGTTGTTAATTATCAATAATATAGGCCATATATATGCACATGGATATCATTGGAGGAGAAGGATTGGTGTCTCCTCCGTCCCCTAGCGTATCGACTTCGTCTTTTCCATATTCACATCTATCTGATTAGATCGTGCTGACGGAGTGATCTGAATGAGAAAGATCTCCACCGGATCTCTGGTCGCTAGCCGCCGTTGAGAGGCCAGTTGATCAAGGGAATCTCGTCCGAAAGTTGAGACCGCTGCGGAGGAGAAAGCCTGGGGCCGGGGCCGGCGGCGACGTGCGGCCGGGCTGCTGCGCGGTGTCAGGGGAACTGATTCTGATTCCTTGGCCCCTACCAGCCGCGTGTATCTGACAGGGCATTGGCTTCTGGGCTTCTGGCTGAAGCCAAGAGGCAAAAGGACTTAACGAAGGCTTACGCAGCGCTGATGCGGCGGCGTACGTGCATGCATGCATGCGCGAATTGATCAAAGCATCTATCCATACGAACGCTTCCTTCGCCGCCGATCGAGAGCTAGAATCCCCAGCAGGGAGAGGCGGAGAGCTCAGCTCTCGCGTCCACACGGCGTGGCGCGGGCACCTTATTAACTTTGCCGACGACATAGCTAGATCACGAGCGGATGGAAATGGCCGCGCCGGCCGGCCAGTGGTAGGTGATGACTAACCGACCGGCCGGATTTAGGTCGGAATTCAATTTTGACTCTAGCAAGTTTTCATCTTCTTTTAGTCTATATAAAATTCGACATTAGACTCTTTTGCACGGGCAATGGCCTTTTTCGAAAGCCTTCGTTTCTTTGCTCGAGGTCAGAAAGAAAATGAGGTAAGTGAAGGACTTTTGTGGTTGAGCCCAATGCAAGCTGCCACAACTTGATTCGGAGATCGAAGTCTTTACTCTTTCATTGGTTAGGTTCCTGGCTTAGCCAGCAGCTAGTAGGTGCCTGAATAATTAAAGTGCCTCTCGCAAAGGCTTTCTCATAGCGCTCATCTCATTGTTTTCCACATTTCTCCAAATAGAAACCAGATATTCATTTCTGGAGGGTTCAATAATACTGAAATCTCACGTTTTGTCTTCAAACTCCCCTAGACTTGTACTTTTTTTTCCTTTGTAGCTAAGTCTAGTCCCTGTGACGAGAAGAACCACCATACAGACCATCTGACTCGATTAATCTTGCATTCTCGGTGTAGTTGTTGTTCTTTGTTTCCAAGCATAGAATCTATCCCTTGTTTAGTTGAGAAGATGCCTTAACAGAAGCAAAGATAAGTTTCCTTGCCTTTCGGAATGTTTGGGTAGCAAAGCATATGCGCTTCTTTACGTTACACAACGATAAGCCCCTTTACATACGTTCCTTAGTACGTGCGGGCCTCGTCGACATCGTGCCTATATATTGGGCATGTCGCAGCTCCTGTTCTATCTTGACAGCAACCTACAACGTTGGTGAACACGTACAGCTGGGCATTATTGGCTTGTAACCTTTCACACAACAAGTACCAACAAGAACAAGCTCATCTCCATTATTATCTCAATTCGCAACGAACTAGTTAAGATCGTCGTCTGATGGATAGCAGCAACACGAACCGCTCGCAGTCGCAGCCTCCTCCGGGTGAGGATCGAGCATCATTCATCACCCTTGATCTTTCTGAACTCCGCCAGATGTACACTGGCCGTGCTCTTCCTCCAATATTTATGCATGCATATTATATATATCATGGTTTCAATTTGTCCTCCATGGATGGAAATTATCTAGGCTACCCGAGGTTGGACGCGGAGCAGCAGGGCGGCGGCGGCAAGAAGAAGAAGAAGGGGTGCTGTGGACCAAGGCGCCGCGCGGCGACGGCCAAGCGCGGTGAGGCGAGCTTCATCGAGGGATGGTGCGTGCGTTATTAGACGTCTCCTTTATTTTCAGTAATCGTGCAGCTGCGCCATTGATTCAGTCATTCAGATGTAGCAGCCAGCTTATTCAGCCTCTTTTTTTATCTGGTTGGCTACTGGCTAATGGCATTTTCCCCCTGGCACATGTTGTGGCGGCGGCTGCTTCCTTCAACTCAATTCTCCAGCATCGCCGCGCTCTGCTGCTGCTGGCTCTGCGAGTTCTGCTGCGATTAACTTGCTGATCCAAAAGAAGGTGGTGCGCCAACACACAAGGAGCCACCATGGCAAAAAGTTAACACTGTCTCAGGTGGAGATTGATCTTTAATAAATGACGATCATGATGTAGTACATTGTGTACCTTTTAATCTACATGTGTTGTTCCTGATGTATCATCCCTGCAAATTAAAAGACAAATCTATGAATGCACGATATATTGATTGTGTTTATGTACCATTTGTTGGAATTAGAGACAATTTACGGTTCATTTTAATCCAATATATAAGATAAATCATGACAAATATGATAACAGAAAGAGGAGCAAGGTTTATTGTGCTTGCAACAACGACAATAAAATTAAATAGTAAGTTTAGAAGATACCAGAAGCGGGGTCCAAAGACACCATATGCGTTGTTATACTCAGATCAGTCAATATTCTGATCGGCTCTGTTCGATGTAGTCAATCACAATTGTGCAGATGATCACCCTCCACTCGGTGTAGAGTCTCGAAGAGAACGGAGTTCCACAGACCTGCTCTTCTAGCAAATCTGTGTGCCCAGACCAAAGATGCAGAGGAGCAACAAAAGCGGTGGGATGTGTGTGTTAGTTGGTGCGTATAGAAAACGAAAGAAATGCCATATATGTAGCCACTGGTGGATCTTTGGGCGTCTATGTTCAATGTCAGTCATTAAAACATCAGTTATCAGTAATCCTCAATCATATTAGCTATCAGTTTATTGGTATTTTGTGACCACTCATCGATTGTTAGTACTGGCCACTAATCGGCAGCATCGTTAACCAGTGTCTAGTCATCATTCAGAGTTTAAAAACTGCAAAACAAGCCCAAGCCCAGCTCAGCCCACGCCGCGCTTGGCTCGGCGCACACGCGTGTGGCACCATTCTATCCTTTCTTCACCTTCTCATCAGGTATAGACAGACTCCACCTTAGAAGTTAGTTAGGGACCCTCTCAACTTTCAAGGTGATTATACCATAATTGTAACTACCGTCATTTTCTAATTAATTGACTTTTTCTGATTCATTAGCTTAATAGGTCTAGATCCAATTAATCCAACCTCATTATGTATTTATGTATCGGATGAAGATCTCGGTGCAAGATGAGTGACTAGGTGGCTAAGTTAAAGGTTGCTTTGTTTGAGGGTTTGGGTGGTTCGTTCATCATCCTTCTCGTCCCTCATATTTTTGTTTCGTTTGAGAAATGAAATGTGTTGATTTATCACTGCCTTTTCCTTGATGAAGTACATGATAATTAGTTGTAACACAAATAATTGGGCGTTGCAGCACATTCGAAAATGTCAAATAATTGGGCGTTCAAAATGTCAAGAGAGTGCCCAACAAGCAGCGAAGCTCAAGGCCCATATCCTTCTTCCATCCGTCGTCGGAGTTGAAGCTGGCGCAAGTCCTCTTCTCCTAAGAAAGGAGAAAAGGCCCAATCAAATAAAGAGAGGAGAAAGCTCAGCCCAATCCTCTCGGCCCACCGTAGACCAGCAAACCTTACCGACCGTCAGATCCACATCGGACGAACCCAAATAGACTCAGTGACGTGCCCGCCGCCGGTGACGTGGCGAAGGTCAACAGCACAATATCGGGAGGACACGGGGTCCTGTCTGAAAAAAAGACGAGCGTTCTCCTCCCCTCCACTTCCCTTCCCTCGTGACCCGTGAGTTCGCCGCCGGGAGCCGAGGGAGAGGCGGCGAGATGGGGTTCGTCGGCGACACGGTGGAGTCGATCCGCTCCATGCAGATCCGCCAAGTGCTCATGCAGATCATCAGCCTCGGTGACGCCCTCTGCCCCAGTCTTCTCTTCTTCTCTCCTGCTGATTGTTTCTTTTTCCCGAGGTCGTGGCGGTCAGATCAGTGCGTCCGGAGGCGTGTAGTTCTTAGGGTTTGTGGCGAGTATTTTGCAATGCGAAACTAGTACGATTTCGGTGAGCGGGACAGCTCTATTTTCGTTTTTGGGTCGGTTTTGGCCGTAAGATCTGAAGAAGTTTTTTTTTCTGTTTCACATAAAAATAGCGGCAGTGATTTTTCCGGATTCTTCATCTGGTTCTACAATCTTAACTCTTCTCTTAAGATATTGCTCTTCAGAATCATGAGAATATGAGCGTAGCACAGTAGCCGAATTGGATGTGACAGCCTCAGAGAACCGAATTGCGATTTTTTTTCTTCATCTCTTTTATTGTTTAGAGTGTGAATTGTGAATGATGTATATCCTCTCCTGAATAACTGTTTACGCTTTGCGTGGGTTAACCAAGAGGCTAGTTGTTGCTCTTAGTAATTCAGGGTTTTGAATCGTGATATTCAACTGGGGGCAACAGGAGTCTCATGTCATGAGGGAGTTTTATAACTTTTAAATGTTCCTGTTTGCAGGTATGATTGTTACCTCAGCATTGATCATATGGAAGGGGTTGATAGTTGTGACAGGAAGCGAGTCTCCAGTTGTAGTGGTTCTCTCTGGTAGCATGGAGCCTGGATTTAAAAGGGTTTGTACCTCCTTACATAACGAGAAAATGGCCTTAGCCTTAGATGCTGTATGCTTTTATGATTATTTCGTGCTTGATGTGTGCACAAGTAATTTTTTATGAGATGTTTTTACTTCGACCTATGGATGATGTGAATTTCAGAAACTGCTGCACAAATAGGAGCATTTCCATTTTTTCTGCACAGTTTCATTGTCCTTTAGAGTTTTATCACATTCAAATTCTGGAATCAACTATTACCGGGATTTTCGCTTTCAGATTCTTATATCATTTGTTGATGGTCTGCTATGTACATATTATCTACTACTAATTTACCAAGTTTTAATGCCGGAGTTCAGTGTATCTATATTTGTGAAGTGCCAGCATCTTTGACAGCATTATGCCTTAATGATTAATTATCTTCTTTGCAGGGTGATATCCTGTTTTTGCACATGAGCAAAGATCCTATACGCACAGGAGAAATAGTTGTTTTCAATGTCGACGTGAGTCCTACTGCTTAGACATGATTTACCTCATTGTAAAGTTTGCTCATACAGTTACTGATACATTAAATGCTCATTTGGCTCTTATTTATGTAGGGTCGTGAGATTCCAATTGTTCACCGTGTGATTAAGGTAATACATTTTGAATTCTTCACTTCAGTTGATGCCATTAAACTAGATTATAGTTGTATGCACTTTTTCTTGCTTGATTTGAGTTTTCCCTTCTCTCTGTATAGGTCCATGAACGTCAGGACACTGCAGAAGTCGAAATCCTCACCAAAGGTATATCGTTTCAGTTTGAGTGACTACATTTTTTTTTCATTTACTTTTCTGATTATGATTGTACTACCACCTTGTATTGTCTAACCCTGACAATAACCAACGGCTATTTGTATGATGTATTGTGATTGTGATTGTAATGTTCTCTGTACCTTACCAACATGATTTTCAGGTGACAATAACTTTGGGGATGACCGATTATTATATGCACACGGGCAGCTTTGGCTCCAGCAACACCACATTATGGGGCGAGCTGTGGGGTGAGTTCAACTTATACAGCATGCATCTGTCTTTATGCTCACTAGAAAAGAGTTGAGCTGACCTTACATTTTACAATGTAAACAGCTATCTTCCATATGTTGGCTGGGTTACAATTATCATGACTGAGAAACCGTTTATTAAGGTATGTTCATTCTTACTGGTTTATATATTGATTGGCCTAGTCTGTGACACAACAACAAAGCGGATAGACAAGTTAGTGTAGGGCACAGGCTAGAGATGAAACTTAACTAGAGCTACACAAACCAATGCCGAATCCAATTATAGTGACAGAAACCCAAAGAAGAGTGGTCTGTTGATATGAGAATATTTTGTCATTCTGTTGAGGGAACTGCTCATGCATTCATCTTACTAATCTATTGGGTAAAAGCAAGTGCACTGGTTGTCTGTTTTAGTTCTCAAATTGAACAATACTGTTGTGGCTCATTGTAATTGGAAGGACTGCTGATCAATGTTCTCTTTCTGCAGTACCTGCTGATTGGCGCGCTGGGCCTGCTGGTCATAACATCAAAAGAGTAAAGAAGTTAAGTTTCCGCGCCATATAGATTTTGCGCTTGTTGCGCAACAGCATAGAGCTATGGCTTGCCGTATAGCGTTAAGAGAAGCTGTTGTGTTCCACCATGTGTTGAACGAGAAGATATCTTTGTCTGTTCTGCAGGCGCCTCCCCTCTAATTGGATTGTTAGATCCCATGCAGCATCCATCTTTCGGTAGTTACAAATTTAGTGAATGAGTTGAATCAGCTATTGGTTGTTGCATTTGATAAAGTTAACTCTTCATGACTTCATTCCAGGATAATGCCTTGTACACCAAGATAAAGGTAGTCTGATGCTGAATACCTAAACCTGAATTTCTAAGCAGATTCCAATAACCTACCAGACTCCCTAAAACTGTCATTATTGGGTTTTGGCCGTCTGGGTGCTCCCAACATGTTTACATTAGCCTTCCCAAATCCCAATCACCATATTTGTTTGGTGGGCACCAAAAAAAAGGACCCCTGGACCGAATGAAAGAGGTCTTTTATAGTGCAAAATGGTGATCTATACTTGTGTTTGAAAAGTATGAGTATAGAAATAACATCCGACAGTTCAGATTAATTGTATACAATATTAATATTGCTTTAGTATACAATATTGCTGCGCCTAACTAATAAAAGGTTGGGCCACGGTACCCAAACCTCGTAACAACTGAGCTTGCGTGAGTAGTACAATAGTAGTATAGGTAGTATCCGTGAGTAAGTACATGTAGTACAAGGATATGAGGAAAATGTTTAATGATATTAGGATCCATTTCATTTGAAATATCCTTATAATTCCATTTCTTCATTTTCATTTATAATTGAAAAATAATTATAAAATTACCCTTACTAATGAAGAATGGGTTAGATCTTTTATATACTATATACCACTAAATAGTGGTATTGTGTACCGTAAATGATCTCGAATGAAAACGGAGGCTCCTAACTGCCATTGCCTGTCAATGGCCGCTCACTATGGAGCTCCAACCTCCTGCTCCAACATTGCTGCCCGGCTTCTGTGCTCCAAGACTGCCCGAGTCGCCGCCGACCCTGACTGAGGCCTCGAGCCGTGCCAGCCCCGTCCTCTCGAGCTGCCCTGCCGCCGGCGCGGAGTTCCGACCCTGAACTGGTCCTGACCAAGCTCGCCGCAGGTCACACGCACTAGCTCAGGCGCAAGCTCGGTTGTTATGAGGTTTAGGTGCGGCGGCCCGACGTTTCTCCCTCCCGGAGGTGCGCCACCGCGGGGTTGCTCAGCCTCCGTTGTGCCAAACTTGGGCATCGTCCCGCCAAACAAGCAAAACATATGCTAGGCCTGCAGCTAGCTGCTCAGTTTGAACACTAGTATCTCGCGCGAGGAAAAAGACCACAAATTATTTGCGCCCTCTCAAAGCTAAAACTGACGGTAATATCGCTACAAGCCGTGTGTTTTGTAATAGTGATCTTTTCATCTAGCTTTGAGGATAATCATTGGTGTAGTAAATAGCCAGTCAGACATCCATCACGTCCAGTACGAGAGCCGCGTCCCCTTTGTCGACGGTGAACGCCTTGAGCATCTTCCCCGTGGCCGTGGCTACCTGCGCCACGTACGTGCCGTGGAAGCCCCTGAACTTGAACTGCCCGTCGTCGTCGATGCGGCCGCGCGCGTCGGAGGTCCACTCCCTCCGGAGGTCGAGGAACCTCTGCCCGGCGTCGTTGACGGTGCCGTCCTGGTTGACGAGCGCGGCGTCGGGTCGCCACATGTGGCCCTTCATGAACCCCCAGAGCACGACGCCTTCCACTGCCCGGTGCGCGAACGCCTCGCGGAGCACCACCTCGAGGTCGTCGGCGCGGAGCGCGTCGTCGGGCTCGCACACGTCCAGCTCGGTGATCCAGACGGGGAGGCCCGTGGCGGCGGAGAGCTTGTCGAGCGCGTCGCAGATGACCTCCCCGAGGGGGTGCGTGACGTGGCCCTGCAGCCCGACGCCGCCCACCCGCGCGCCGCCGCGCTGCAGGCCGCGGATGAGCTCGACGTACTTCTCCGGCGTGGCCGAGGGGTCGTTGCCGCACTCGACGTTGTAGTCGTTGACGAAGAGCGCGGCGGCCGGGTCCAGCCGCGCCGCCTCCCGGAACATGCGCGCCGCGGCGCCGTCGCCGAGGCGGTCGCGGAAGAAGCGCCCGTGCAGCATCTCGTTGTTGACGTCGTAGTGCGGGAACCGCCCCGCGTAGCGGCCCAGGAGGCCCCGGACGCGCGCGTCCACGGCGGCCGCGAGCTGGGCGCGGTCGCCGCCGATGTCCTTGACCCACTGCTGCACGTCGCCGTCGACGGCCCAGAAGATGCAGTGGCCGCGCGCGGGCTTCCCCGCGCGGTCGCAGAAGTCGAGCAGGCGGTCGGCGTCGGCGTAGCTGAGCTGCCCGCGCCGCGGCTCCGTCCAGTACCACTTGAGCTCGTTCTCGAAGACGGCCCAGTCGAAGTGGGCGGTGAAGAAGTCCACGAAGGCCGGGATGCGGATGACCTCGCCGTTGATGCAGCTGCCCAGCGGGAAGGCGTTGTCCAGCTGGACCACGCGCACGGACGCGCCCGCCGGCAGGCCGCCGAACTTGAGGACCACGTCACGCTTGCGCACCTGGTCGATCGACGCGACCATGTCACTGTCAGGTGTCAACTCAAGGGGATGCAGTAGTGCAGTGTATTTTTGGCCAGGATTTGTTCAACAATCTGTACCGCGATCGAATTCCAAGATTTACGATCCAAAAGTAAAAGCCCTTTCCAAACATGCCTTTTTCCCCTCTCTAGTTAATCTTCCTCCATACACAATTTAAATGAGCGGTATGAATATTATCTGTTTGTATGTGAATTTGGATCCGTTAGATAGGCTGATATCCGTCTGTATCCGACCGATATGGATATTCAACGCCTAACCCGTATCCGAGAATAGAATAGGGATACTTGAAGTTATTTTATCCAACGTAGCTTATACTATCTAAATCCGAATCTGAATCCGAGGAAGAAAAACCATCTGTCCATAAATATCCATCCGTTTCCGATCCGTTTACACCTCTAGTTGCACGTAACATCTATAAGCTTAACTCTAGACGTGATAAAATGGTGAGAATTTTTGTTACATACTTACGTATATATGGCTTGCTCCTACTTATAAATTAGTACCGTTATATGACATGACTGATAGACAGCGAGTCCTGGTATACATGATGTCCTCTGGTGAAGACATGAAGTGGTTAGAGGCGGGCCGAATGCGCATCTATACGTGCCACGGTGCCCGTGCCCAGCGGTGTGCGTTCATCGCGTCGCTTTCGGCGCCCGGCGAAGCGCAACACGGAACGCCTCAGCTCAAGAAAACAATGCGTACGGGGCGCCAACTTTTCACTCGGCTCTGCGGCCCGGCCATATCGACGCCCCGTGCCACGCAACCGCGCCCAGCGACTAACAGAACGAGGGGCACCAGGACACCTAATGGCACCGGTGTTATTAGTGGACAAAATAACGTAGCTTGCTGCTGCTCCGTCCACGTCTCGTACGCCCATCACCTACCGTTCCCGGGTAAAATCTGTACGTTTAACATTTTCGATATTGACCGGCAGCTTTGGAAGTTTTTTTGGAGTTATCACAAGTGGTTCATCGGTTCCATTGTACCTATTCTGATTAAAATAGCAAAGTAGGCTCTCTCTCTCTCTCTCTATATATATAATATGCTGACATATGACCTGAGAGACCCAAATTAAAGTAAGGGTGGCATAATATGTTTGGTTAATCCATTGATGCATGTACAGATGTACACTGTTTGCCCTATGCACCAATGTTTAATACTCATATAACGATAGGTCTGAAAGGTACGTGCTTTCATTACTGCTCTCTCAGTCCAAATTGTAGATTATTTTGATAAATCTAGATATATAATTTTTACTACTTATATAGATATAGCGTTTATCTAGATGCGTAGCAAAAAAAATCTATATATCTAGATTTGCCAAAACAATCTATAATTTAGAACGGAGGGAGTACCTGTAAATATCTTTACAAACTTCTCGAACTGATGATTACCTTTGCGATTTATGGATAGCTATCCTTTTTTTTTTGTCTTAGGTGTTCTCCAACGACAGTAAGTGCTATTGAGACCGGTTTGAAAAAAAAGATAAGTTCTTTCGAGTACTTTTTGCTAGAATTTTTTTTCTGGAAAAGCAGGTTAAGAAATACCTTTGTTCAATAAAAAATGTAAAATCTATTGGATAAACTTCTGTTGTCTGATTATTTGGATTATTTCAGTGATGAACTTTATAGTAGTTGTACGCGTACCTTGCTTCTCAGGCGTGAAATCTCATGAAGTCAGTTTTTTTTCCTCGCAAAAAAGTCAGTTCTTGTAACGTGTTCATATTTTCGTAAGATATATTTTTAGTTTTTTTCAGATTTTTTTTTGCTTTTGTGTACTGTACTAATCAACGTTTATCAAATCCGTGCACAGTTTTGCTACCACTGGTTCCGATGTGTATACTTGGAAACTTACCAGCTTAACCTGAATACCCGATTAGATTATCTTGTCGATCGATGCCCGGTCTGAACGTTTGTTGAGAAGGAAAGAACCTAGATACGGTGGTTAAAGAAGCCAGGTGGTCACTTCAACGTCGTAACGTATGCTCACCTTGTCCGTCTTCTCCTTGAGGTGGCTGAACCGCGCCTTGCGGTCGGTGGCGATGATCCGGAGGTCCATCACCTTCACGTCGACGCCGGCCGGCGCCCCGTGCACGTGAACCGCCGCGCCGCGGGGGCTCTCGCTGAGCCGGAACGTGCCCTTGATCTCCGCCCACCTGCCGGGCTCGGCGCAGACCGCGCCGCCGTCGACGACGCGGCCGCCGTCGCCGCCCACGCGGATGCTGATACGGACGGGGTGGCCATCAGCTGCTCGCTGCTGGCCGCCTCCCTCCTTCGCCGCCGCCGCTTCGCCGCCGGCCACGCTGATCCAGCCGGCGACGCGGTACGTGACGCGGGGCTTGAGCGCGCCCGGGGAGATGGCCTGGTGCAGGCCGTCCTCCTCGTCGGCGCGGCCCGCGGCGAGGACGTACCGGCCGCTGGGCTCGTGGACGTGCCCGACGGCCGCCGCGGGGAGCCGCGCCTTGTCGTCCTCACGGTGCAGGGACAGCGCCGTGCGCGCGCCGGAGGGGGCCCAGCCGACGGCGTTCACCTCGAACACGACGTCCTGCGTGCAGCAGGTCGTGCATGCGCACGGCACAGAAGAAGTAATGAGACGCACACACTGTACAACAGAGGAGAAGTAACAGTCGTGCGACGATGGACGGAGGAAACCGTTACGTATACGTACCTGGTGAGTGGAAGCCATGGTAGGCGGCGGCAATGACCGGCGAGGCAGCAGCTAGAGCAAATGGTCGCCGGGAGTTTGGTGATGGGACACTGAAGAAGTGAAGAGGGAGCTTGTTTGCTCGAGAATATGGTTTTGGGTACGTGGTGAGCTGATTGATTGAGGAGACGGGTCGAGGCAGCTGCTGTATTTAAAGGCATTCCTCGGCCGTCATAGAGAGTCCAGAGAAATGTATAGCGTTGCTATTGCTTACAAAAATGCGTAGCCAAGAGAAACTTACCCCCATTGTTGAATTGAAAGAACAAACTGCAAGCAACCAGCTGTGAGGTATGCTATGAACATCTCCCCCCCCGCCCCCCCCCCCCCGATTTTTTTTTGAAATAACTGGAAAGGCGCGCCCCTACAGGGATTTATTGAAATGAAAACGGTTTTATTTGTTACAAAACAGAGAAAAGGAAGCAAAGAAGCAAAAGAGAGGAAACTAAGCTAGCCTAAACTTCCCGATATCTTGGCGTACCGTACCCTTTCTGATCCGCGTGTGACGAGTCGTACCGGCCGGCCATCATCGGTGCAATATAGATCATCATTTCAACTGCGAACTCATGATAGCAAAGCAAGAGTTTAGGCTACAAATTATTGGATGCCACACAACCATGAAATGTTTGCTAGGATTACACGGTTCTTCATTCAATTTGATTCTAGCAAGTACACATAGAATCAAGAACTGCACCGAAATAACTGATATGAACTAATAATTAGTACTCAATTAAAGCATGATCGTGGATACAAATGATTTTGATTCTAGATGTATGGTAGGATATATATGATTACACATTTGTTCATTTTTATTATAGGTATACACGCACGATCAAGAACTGGTTCTGAATAGAAATAATTCACTACTACAGATGTGATCATCCCGAATACTCTAGCTATCACCACCGGTTTGAACTCAAACTGACCACGGTTGACCAGTAGGTAGCAACAAAATTAGCTTTGGTCGTGGATATAGATATATATAACAAATAATAATAATAATATCATACCATGGAGCATGCAGATCTCGAGTATATGGCGCCGATTGCATGCAAGTTGCAGCCGCCACCGCCGGAACTGCACGACGGTTGAAGACGACGATGATGCATGATGCGCTTGGTTGAGGCGTGGGGAGTCCCCAAAACTCCATCTGCCTGGCTTCAAGCCACAGATAGCGGCTAAATTAAAGCTAGCATATGTGTGCGCGTATCTATGTTGTATATATGGAGTTGCACCACCGGAACGTCGCTCTCGCCGTGCTGACGTGCGCCGGCCAATGCATGTTTATTGGCCGCCGTGGATGGGAAGGGACAGTAAAGCCGCCCCCGGCCGTGTAGGAAAAGCAACCGGGTGAGCCAGAACTTTGATAGCTAGCTCTGGCTTTGGTTTTGATCGTCAGCTAAATTTTGACGATCGCACCTAGGGATGGATATGATGCAACGGGGTATCTAATGGTTGTTTTTGTCAGTTAATATATTATTTACATGGCCTGTAATTATTTGTCCATTTCATGCCTAAATTAATTATATGGAATGTCACATGAGTTCTTTTTATTAATTTCCTCTGCCCCATAAAGAGCGACACTAAAAATTTAGACAGATAAACTGAGAGGTGAAATGACCTTGGGTCTATTTGCTGCAATTGCCATTTCGAAAGGCCATGTCGCCTATGTAATGTAATTGGCCCGGACTAACTGCCGCGTGCATACGGACAGGTAGTTCGCCCAGATGAAGAGCTGTCAGGATTTAATGAGATGAGCCACCGTGATGGTCCAAAAGCTTGAAGGACACTGATCATTTTAGACATTTTTTAGTACTACTATGCCACTCTTTGTGGGACAGGGAAAGTAGTAAGTTTTTTATCTATCTGGTAATTCAAAACAGAATGAAACTTGTATCCCCAATTACATTAATCGGCTTGTTGGCCGGTTTACCGTCATTTATTCGTGGGCGGCGTTGACTATAGGGTTACCCCAACTTGCTATGCATCAACGCCTGTCTAACCTAACAATGTTTCCACTGACCTAAAAGTCTCAATCTTCAGTACTGATTGCATGACCCGGTACTAATAAGGTAAATATGTTTTCTAGAAGCTATAGCAGCTGCAACATGGTAGCAGGAGAAACAACCAAATCGCCGCCCCTGCTGATAGTCAAGCTGACCCTTACGGATCAATTAAGCTGACCTCCCCAGTCGCTTTCAGTACACAGAGGCAATTTCTACTGTGCAAGATAGACATCGCTCAACTCCCGGACACAGTAGTACTCATATGAATTTGTAGAGAGGGACTAGAACCTATCCTGTACGTATAACCTTCCGCTCAATACTCCAATCTACAAATAAAGTATTTGAGGCCACATCAATCGAGGATACATGATGGAAGGAATATTTCAACTTACCTAAAAGTGGGTTTCCTTTACAAATTTTCTTCTCTTAGACCATGTATACATTTACGCAGGAAGAGATCGATGAGAATACCAACTTCCACGGCTAACACATAGCTCAAAGTAACCACTCAATTAAACACGTCAAACATGTATGGGGTCTAATGCAAAAGTAAAAAAAACTGGTACCGGGCGGGAATCCCGGTTAGCACCGGTTCCTCGCCCGGTATAGGCTGGCCGGTACTAAATGGCGCATTTAGTACCGACCGATAACACCAGCCCGTACTAAATGATTTTATGCTCAAAAAATAAAGGAAAAAAATATAATGAACCCTCGGGAGGCTCGCACACACGCAACGTCACAAGTCACAGGTCACGCGAATTTTTCACATGTAAATGCGCGTGTGTGAGGATTCAAACCCACGACCTCCGGCCTCACGCGTAGCTTACTATGCACCTATGCATCAAATGTGATTGGTTGGAGATGCTTTGCTTTTGAAGTACCCGTAGAGGACTATTTAGTACCGGATCAAGACACCGGCCGGTACTAAATGTCACCAATTAGTACCGTCAGGTGGTGTCATTGCCCGGTATTGTCAGACCCAGACCCACGGGACTATGCATATAGCGTACATTTTCTAGAATAAGGGATGAGATATGGCCCAAGCCCTACATCTATTGTAACTACTCGTAGTGTAGTAGGACTACTCATACAGTTGTAAAACTAGTCGAACACAGTAGGAAACTACCTGAGAATTACTTGGGTAGGACTTCTGGGCTTGTACCCAACTAGAGCTTTCATGTAAACCTGTTCCCCCAGAGTATATAAGGGCGGACAGAGGCCCCTTCCAAAGAGGAGATCACCCGATCACCACCTAAGGCAATACAAACCACATAGGACGTAGGGTATTGCTCTCGGCGGCTCAAACCTGTTTAAACTTTGTGTTCCTTGCACCTTCGAGTTCCTGATTTCGGCAACACCCAACCTACAAACTCACCACCTTGGGGGTATCCTTCGGTGGGCGTGGCGGTAAAACATCGACAGCTGGCGCGCTAGGTAGGGGTGTTCATCGAGCATCCACCGGAGAACTCGATGGCATCGTTCAATTTTACCACCACTATGCTCGATGAGGGTACGACGTCCGCATTCGGCTCATGGTTCTGCATCATCGACGATGGTGGTGGCTTCAGCAGCCACCTCACTGAAACCAGGGAGCCGACGGAATTTGCTCCAGCATCCTGCCGCGACATTAATGACCTCACCGATGATCTCGGCAGAATTTGATTTTCCGTTCTAATCAGAAACCGTGAAGACGAGTCTGGATCCAACCCGGATCCTACTCATGATCGACTCGAATCCAGCCCGTGCCACAACAACGACACACCATCGCCGCCGACCCTGACGACGCGGCTCGACTTCAGCTAGCGCCGCAGCGCTGACGCGCTGCTACCCCCGGCTGCGACTACTTTGACAAATCTGTGTCACCAAAGACTACCTCAACTACTCTTCTCGACTAGAAACTAGTCGTTAACGAGCCTTATACTACATGGCGACTAGCTCTGCACGGTCAACAACTGGTCGGGATCAACTCCGACGAGTTGGCTTCATCAACAAACCGTCGCTGCTCCATCGACGACTGTAGCGGTTTCGTTGACACTCATCCACGAGTGGGCTTGTTTCGAATACTCCAACTACTTGTTTCGGCAAGAAAACTAGTCGGTAATGGGCTTCACACCATCAACAACTAGTCGGAATCGACTCCGACTAGTCGGCTTTATCAACAAACCATCGCAGCTCCATCGACGGCCACTCCAGCTCGTAGACAATCTTCCACGAATCAAGCTAAGTCACTTGTACCTCTTCCGCCTTGTTTTTCACAAGATCAGCTACTTATTTGGGTACGTGTCATAATGGGCATGAAACCCTCCAGAGCTACGCTTCGCCGCCTACCTTTTGCGCAACGCGCATTCTCTTCACAGGTCATGTCATGCCTGTTCCCAATTGCCTCCACGGTCCGCCCTGCAACACAGGCGGTCCGGTTACATCCTATAAGTGCACTCCATGAGCGTTCTCTTTTTTCGCGCAGTGCTGACCGCTCTAGTTTCCTCTCAATGGTTGCTACAATACCCGGGTAGCGTATGCTATTCGTGAAAACTCGACTCTTCTGTACGCCTATGCAACTACGCGTGCACGCGGCCACGTTCCCTGTGTAATGGTTTACGGCAATCAGGGATCAGATGCCTAACATAACAGGTTACCTACCCGGGGACATTACGTGACCCAGCAAGAGTACAACGCCAAAAAAAATTCATGCATTTTACAATGCTGGAATTTGCTCCCAACACGATATCATATATACCAGTTACAACATACTTTTATGTTTACCTTGCAGGGAACCTGACCTGGACCATACTGCTGGGCGAGTTGGATTCAACTCCGACTAGTTGGCTTCAGCAACAATCACCAACGACTACTTTGACTTCGCGAGAACTCTTGACAACACGTCGCAGACTAAAACGACTACTCGCCGGATTCAACTCTGACTAGTTGGGCTCATCAATAACCGTTGGTGACTACTTGACTTCATGAAGAATGCACGGCGACACGCTGGCGACTACTTCGACTACTCGTTTTGCCTATAAGACTAGTTGGAGATGACTATGCTTGGCGACACACTGGCGACTATTTTGACTACTCATCTTGCCTACAAAGCTAGTCGGACTCAACTATGCTTGGTGACACGCTGATGACTAATTCGACTACTCGTCTCGCCTACAAAACTAGTCCGTATCGATTCCGACTAGTCGGCTTCATCTACAGTTCAAGATTCAGCGGCTACTTGGCCGATGCCTGGGCTCGGGGGCTGGCAAAACTGACTACTAGGTATATACTATGCGACTTATCTAGCTCCCTGGCTCGGGGGCTGGATGCGACAAGGCACTCAGCGTGTTTTCAGCGATAGCTCTCGTGCTTTAAGGCTGGACGCTGAAAAAGCTACTCAAAAGATCCCGATTCAAGATGCTTTTGAAGATGTTTAACCATTATTTTTGGGATTTCATTCTGAAATAAGGGGTTTTTTCAAATTATTACACAGAGATCTTATCTAGTCATTGACTCAGGGAACAAGATCTGATTTGAGCGGTAATTTAGGGTGTTTTTTGGAGTCGTTATTTGTTTAACCATTTCTTAGGGAATTCATACCAAAAAAAGCGGTTTTCGAATTACTGAGCCAACTTGCCCATCTTAACTACCAAATCTTTACTGTCATATATTGCATACCACGATTTTTTGGATCCTTTATTCCAAATCTTGAGGATTTGGATTCAAGGCTCGGGGGCTGCGGGACACGTGTCATCAGCGACTTATTTTTCAGATCTGTTAGAAGATAAGGATAGAAGACTCAAGATTAAATTGACCCTCAGCCTGATTTTACGAGTCAACCTACGGTTCGGGGGCTATTCCATATAAAGTGCGAGTTCAATCGCACCCCATATAAAAGAAGACTTGACAACTACTCGGGGCATGAGCACCTCACAGTCTCGATGCAGCTAAGGAAATACTCGGAGGACACCTTAAAGATGAAGTTCGGGAGAATTCAAAGATGCCTTCAGAAATACTGGGACGCTTGCAGTGCTCGACTACGAAGAGCTCGGGGGCTTGTCAGACCTAGACTCACGGGACTGTGCATATAGCGTACTTTTCCTAGGATAAGGGATGGGATATGGCCCACACCCTACATCTGTTTTAACTACTCGTAGTGTAGTAGGACTACTCATACAGTTGTAAAACTAGTCAGACACAGTAGGAAACTACCCGAGAAGTACTGGGGTAGGACTTCTGGGCTTGTGCCCAAATAGAGCTTCCATGTAAACCTATTCCCCCAGAGCATATAAGGACGGACAGGGGCCCCCTCGAAAGAGGAGATCACCCGATCACCATCTAAGGCAATACAAACCACATAGGACGTAGGGTATTGCTCTCGGTGGCTCAAACCAGTCTAAACTTTATGTTCTTTGCACCTTTGAGTTCCTGATTTCGGCAATACCCTACCTACAAACTCACCATCTCAGGGGTATCCTTCGGTGGGCGTGGCAGTAAAATACCGACAGCTGGCGCGCCAGGTAGGGGTGTTCCTCGAGCATCCACCGGAGAACTCGATGGCATCATTCAATTTTACCAGCACTGTGCTCGATGAGGGTACGGCGTCCACCTTCGGCTCATGGTTCTGCATCGCCGACGATGGTGGTGGCTTCAGCAGCCACCTCGCTGAAACTAGGGAGTCGACGGAATTTGCTCCAGCATCCTGCCACGACATTGATGACCTCACCGATGATCTCGGCAGAATTTGATTTTCCGTTCTAATCGGAAACCGTGAAGACGAGTCTGGATCCAACCCGGCTCCTACTCATGATCGACTCGAATCCAGTCCATGCCACAACAACAACACGCCATCGCCGCCGACCCTGACGTTGTGGCTCGACTTCAGCTAGCTCCACAGCGCCGACGCGCTGCTGCCCCCGACTACGACTACTTTGACAAATCTGTGTCACCAAAGACTACTTCAACTATTCTTATTGACTAGAAACTAGTCGTTAACGAGCCTTATACTACATGGCGACTAGCTTTGCATGGTCAATCGACGACTGTTGCGGTTTCGTTGACACTAGTCCACGAGTGGGCTTATTTCGACTACTTGTTTCGGCAAGAAAACTAGTCGGTAGTGGGCTTCACACCGTCAACAACTAGTCGGAATCGACTCCGACTAGTCGGCTTTATCAACAAACCATCGCAGCTCCATCGACGGCCACTGCAGCTCGTAGAGAATCTTCCACGAACCAAGCTAAGTCACTTATACCTCTTCCGCCTTGTTTTTCACATGATCGGCTACTTATTTGGGTACGTCTCTCGATGGGCATGAAACCCTCCAGAGCTACGCTTCGCCGCCTACCTTTTGCGCAACACGCATTCTCTTCACAGGCCATGTCATGCCTGTTCCTGATTGCCTCCACGGTCCGCCCTGCAACACGGGCTGTCGGGTTACATCCTATAAGTGCATTCCATGTGCGTTTTCTTTTTTCGCGCAGCGCTGACAACTCTAGTTTCCTCTCAATGGTTGCTACAATACCCGGGTAGTGTACCCTATTCGTGAAAACTCGACTCTTCTGTACGCCTATGCAACTACGCGTGCACGCGGCCACGTTCCCAACGCAATGGTTTACGGCAATCAGGGATCAGGTGCCTAACATAATAGGTTACCTACCCGGGGACATTACATGACCCAGCAAGAGAACGACGCCAAAAAAAATTCATGCATTTTACAATGCTGGGATTTTCTCCCAACACGATATCATGTATATCAGTTACAACATACTTTTATGTTTACCTTGCAGGGAACCTGACCTGGACCATGCTGCTGGGCGAGTTGGATTCAACTCTGACTAGTTGGCTTCAGCAACAATCACCAATGACTACTTCGACTTCGCGAGAACGCTTGACTACACGTTGCAGACTAAAACGACTACTCGCTGGATTCGACTCTAACTAGTTGGGCTCATCAATAACCGTCGGTGACTACTTGACTGAGAAGAATGCACGGCAAAACGCTGGCGACTACTTCGACTACTCGTTTTGCCTATAAGACTAGTTGGAGATGACTATGCTTGGCGACACGCTGGCGACTACTTCGACTATTCGTCTCGCCTACAAAGCTAGTCGGACTGAACTATGCTTGGTGACACACTGATGACTAATTCGACTACTCGTCTCGCCCACAAAACTAGTCCGTATCGACTCCGACTAGTCGGCTTCATCTACAGTTTAAGATTCAGCGGCTACTTGGCTGATGCCTGGGCTCGGGGGCTGGCGGCACCGACTACTAGGTATATACTATACGACTTATCTAGCTCCCTGGCTTGGGGGCTGGATGCGACAAGGCACTCAGTGTGTTTTCAGCGACAGCTCTCATGCTTTACGACTGGACGCTGAAAAAGCTACTCAAAAGATCCCGATTCAAGAGGCTTTTGAAGATTTATCTTGGGAAAATATTTATTAACCATTATTTTTGGGATTTCATTCCGAAATAAGAGGTTTTTCAAATTATTACACAGAGATCTTATCTAGTCATTGACTCAGGGAACAAAATCTGATTTGAGCGGTAATTTAGGGTGTCTTTTGGAGTCGTTATTTGTTTAACCATTTTTCAGGGAATTCGTCCCAAAAAAGCGGTTTTCGAATTACTGAGCCAACTTGCCCATCTTAACTACCAAATCTTTACTGTTATATATTGCATATCACGATTTTTTAGATCCTCTGTTCCAAATCTTGGGGATTTGGATTCAAAACTCGGGGGCTGCAGGACACGTGTCATCAGCGACTTATTTTTTAAATCTGTTAGAAGATAAGGACAGAAGACTCAAGATTAAAATGCCCCTCGGCCTGATTTTACGAGTCAACCTAAAGCTCGGGGGCTACTCCATATAAAGTGCGAGTTCAATCGCACCCCGTATAAAAGAAGACTTGACAACTACTCGGGGCATGAGCACCTCATAGCCTCGATGCAGCTAAGGAAGTACTCGGAGGACACCTTAAAGATGAAGTTCGGGAGAATTCGAAGATGTCTTCAGAAGTACTCGGACGCTTGCAGTACTCGACTATGAAGAGCTCGGGGGGTTGTCAGATATAGGCCCACGGGACTGTGCACATAGCGTACTTTTCCTAGGATAAGGGACATGGCTCATGCCCTACATCTGTTGTAACTACTCGTAGTGTAGTAGGACTACTCGTATAGTAGTAAAACTAGTCGGACATAGTAGAAAACTACCCAAGAAGTACTCGGTAGGACTCCTGAGCTTGTACCCGACTAGGACTTCCATGTAAACTTATCCCCCCAGACTACATAGGGGTGGATAGGGACCCCCTTCAAACAGAAGATCACCCGATCACCGCCTAAGGCAATACAAACCATACGAGACGTAGAGTATTATGCTCTCGGCAGCCCGAACCTGTTTAAACTTTATGTTGCTTACACCTTCGAGTTCCTTATCTCGACGACACCCTACCTACAAACTCACCACCTCGGGGGTATCCCTCGGTGGGCGTGGCGGTAAAATACCGATATATACTAAATGGCCGAGCTATTTTATTGCCGAGCCAAAACACCAGCTGATACTAAAATTCGACATTTAGTACCGGTCGGTGTCTTCGCCCGCTACTAAAATGGCTCCGGGAGCTTTCAAATTTGGACCCGTACTAAAATAGCTCCGGAACAACTTTAGTACCGGACCAAAAGTTAACCGGTAGAATGACAAGTCGATAACAGTTTGCATGCAGTAGTTCCTACTTCCTGCATACAGATTGATTGATCGCTGACGTGGATCTGATCCCGACGAAGGCTGTGATGACTAAACTTGCTTTTCAGTCCACGTACACAGTTTGGACTGTACAAGATAAACATCGTCTGAGCTCTGAATAACACGTATGGATTCGCAGTCTGCACAAACCGATTAAACAAGTTGCTAGCGATCGACTAGCAATGTGCAAACATGGTTGTTGGCTTTCTTCTAAACTGTAAAGAGCACCAAATATTTTAGGGTAATTGAGCATAGTTTATAATGAGATGCATGTACGTTTGAAGTTTTTTTTAGTGGATGAAGGTTTTTTTTTTGGAAACATAACAGTAGTATAGATGCAGACACATCCCTATATATGAACATGCCTATGAATGTCTATTGAAGACTGATTGATCTAATGGAATCCTGAGATTGATGAAGTAGTAACTGCAAGTATCTCATTATCGATGGATACATCGTTTACTACCAAAAGAAAATATATATATAGGCACATTAATAAGACACACAATACGTGAAGTAATTTTCTTCAAGCGAGTACTAATACAACTAACAAGCAAGTAAAGTATACAATATGGATGGAAAATGCTATAAGTAGCTAGCAGTGAACCTTGATTAATTTGACCCAGGATAATTAACAAACAGTATCATAAGGCCAAAAGAAGAAGAGCGCCAACTTGCAGCCGCCACCCACACTGCATGCACGCGATGCCGATGATGCAGTTCGTTTAATTAGATCGACGTTTAGGACGTTACCAAAAATCCATGCATGGCTTCAAGGCACGGATAACGGCTAAAAAGCAAAAGGTAGCGACGAGACATGCATGCACATACGGACGATCCTCCTGGATATATAGAGCGATCCTTGCTTCGGCTACATGACCACGGCGATAGGACGCTCTCGCCGTGCTGACGTGCACGGGCCACGACAAGCCGTCAGGCGTCAGCCGTGTAGAAAACGGATCCTATTGGGAGTCCTAAAAATTTCGTGCACGGCTTCTCTCCACATGACGTGCACTTGCCACCTGTTGCAAATTACTATACAGTTAAGCCTCGTTTGGACTGTATGGACGATCGTGAAGTCTTGTCCATTTCTAGTAGTAATTGCCACCTGAAGAAAACTTTCTTTGTTCCTAGCTAGAGATTTTTGGTTTGGCCGGTCAGATATGTCTTTTTTTCTAGTAAGTAGCTAGCTGCAACATGGTAGCAGGAGAGCCAACCAACAAAACTGCCGCCCCCTTATAGTTATCAACCTGATCCCTACCGATCGATTGCGACCCAAAGCTGATCCGCGAAATATCGAGTCGCTTTCAGTACACGGAGGCGATTTCTACTGTACAAGAGATAGGCTTCAATTCAGCTCCGGCTATGCACAAACCAAAAGATTAACAAGTCATTGGTCTAATTTAACAAAGATTAACTGTCACTTGACTTAATTAACATACAGTTGGGGAGCTATCTAGCTACTTCTGTGAACTACTTTTGTCTGCGTGACAAGTGCCTGCCACCGGTGCATAATGGCTATCATTGTGCCTCGACACACGTATGTGGCAGCCCTGGGATTAAGCCCCATTGTTCCTACTGTACAAAGCATAAAGAAGTTTGGTTGGAAAGCTAAACTCTCTAGCAAGCTAGTACCGCGCTTCAGGAGCTCTCCAGTTTGTATTAAAGAAGACAAAAGGAACTGTTCTTTTTGGGAACAAAGACTTTAGAAACTTGACCAAAATCCAAATAGCAGTATACAAAATATCGTCTTCCTTTTCTACTGAACCTAGCTAGCTAATAACAGCCAAAGATTAAGTAATGGAATTTAGAGGCAGTCCAGATCGACCGCGCTAGTGTGAATGGACACGGATTGTTGCTGAATTCTGCTTGGCGTTGGGTCGTTACAACTTGCATCCATCGATCCTTAGCCTCAGGGTGAAACACCTAGAATATTACTCTCTCTCTCTCTCTCTCTCTCTCTCTCTCTCTCTCTTTGTGTGTGTGTGTGTGTGTGAAATGATAATGCTTATAAGGAGAGCATTGTATGAAGCCTCCTGTTGTTGTTTGGCACAGTAATATGATCATCAACCAAATTACTTCCTCTATTTATTTTACGTATCGTATTATGTTTATTCGAAGTTAAATATATCCAGTACAACAATCAAAACAATTGCCAAGTGGTATTTTAGAGTGGCCGAGGGGGATTCACACATCAGCCTTTTCTCTTTCTTAATGGCTGACGGTTTTTAAGTATAACTGGACCATTTGCTGAGTGGAAATGAATTCCCTACCCAAACGAACAAGCAAGCCCCGTCGGCCACCTGCTGACAATCTATCAGCAATTGTCGCAGATCCAGTAGTGATCCAACCTTTACCAAATTTATAGAAAAATATAACATCTATAATACCAAATTTATTTTATTAAATCTGTTATGGAATATATTTTGATAGTACATATATTTGTTAGTCTAGATGTTGTTATATTTTTTGATAAATTTAGCTAAAGTTGGACAAATTTAGCCTGGGCAGTGGAAAGACACCCAAGCCCAACGAGCACTCCTCGCCTTCTATATTATTACCAGTCAAATTCTCAATTGGGCAGGTTATGGGCTATTTTTCTTTCTTCACCCTCAACAGTGCAACATGGGTATTCTCTCGGGCCATATTTGTTCATTCGGCCCATATGCATTTGTTCCATTCCAACAATTTTTTGTTGCACTTCGATAGTTCTTCTCAAACAAGTAACAAGTTAGATGTACAATTTGTTTTACTCTACGTCTACGAACTTGCATGGTTTTGTTTGAATAGAAGTTGTAGCATTTTTCTCTTTGAACTACTTTCTTTTACCAGGATCAACTTTATCCCAAACCTAGAATATTTTTCAACTGAACCTTAAACATTTGTTCTATATTCATCAAAAATTTGTTCCACCTCAATGAGAAAATGACATCTAAACATAATATGTGTGGTCTTATTTGGAAGATCTTATCCTAATAAATATAATGATATAATAAGAATTTAAGTTAAACTATCGGTTAGGAACTAAGTTTTAATTTTCTGTTTTGCTTTTTACTTACATGGCTAAGGATTTTTGATACAGGGAAAGGGGGTGACAGTTGACCGTCAGCAGGACGTGCTGGTGGGAGCTAGCCGCTCCCGTGCATCACCTGACACTAATTCACTAAATCAACAAAAGTAAAACCCTACTCCGGACTGTATATGGATATATGTGTAAAATCATATTTGTAGTTATAACTTTCCTAATATATAATTTTGTGGAGAAAAAACTTTCCAGAAAAAGAAACCCACACGCCATCAGAGATCGCGCGCCGCGAGCGCTCCTAATGCGCGCCCCGATTAGCAGGCCCGCATTTAGTCGCCATCTAACTAGAAACTCCAAAAGTATTACTGTTTCTTGTGTCTACTGATGTAAGGACAATTGAAGCAGGGAGTAAAAAGACTCATGTACCCCTCACAATTAACTAGGTCACAAAGGTTTAATACTACTACAAAGGTCTCGTCACCGCCGGTTTAAACCGCCGGATGATAGGTTGGACGGGTATCACCGTCGGCTCGTAATTACCTGCAGTGATGCCCACACCACTGTCTCAATTTTTCCTTCCCCCTTGGTACTTCTCTCCCATTTATTACTCTCTTATCCTTATTTCTCCCGTCCTCCTCTCACCTCTCCGCCGCCTCTCTTATCCTTAGTGCTCGAGTAGGACTCCTAAGCTAGTATTAGGCTAGGATTCCATGTAACCCTATCCCTCCAGAGTATATAAGGGCGGCCAGGGACCCCCTCAAAAGACAAGACATCATAACCATTCCAAGAGAATACAAACCACCATACAGGATGTAGGGTATTACGCACATCGCGGCTCGAACCTGTCTAAACCTTGTGTTGCTTGCACCTTCGAGTTCCTGATCTCGGCGACACCCTGCCTACGAATCTACTACCTTAGGGTATACCTAGGTAGGCTTGCCAGTAAAACACCGACAGCTAGCGTCAGGTAGGGGTGTTCATCGGAGATCCACCGGCGAACTCGCTAGCATCATTCAACTCTACTGCTGTACCTGAGGAGGGCGTCACCTTCGTCTTCGGCTCCTGGGTTTGCGTCGCCCATGGTCAAGTGGCTCCAACCCCATGGAGCCGGAGATACCGTTGCTCGCCTTCAGCCAAGATGTTGGCACTCTAGCTGACAGATCCAATGAAATTTGACTTTTTGATCTAATTGGAAACTACGCTAGCCGTCTCCGGATGATCCCCCGTTGCATTGCTGGAATTGATCGGGTGGACCGTAGCATCACTAGGTGCGTCGAGCTCGCGGAGGCTGCTCTCCAACGCTCTTGCGACTCAGCCCCCATGACCCAGAACCGCTCTAAGACGCTGCATCCACTTCTCGCTAACACCGGTGACATCTTCTCCGGAATCGATCAGGTCGACCGATCCATCGCCGAGTGCATCAGGAGCGCGGAAGCCACTCTCCAACACTTTGGCCCTCAAGGGTCAGGCGCACCCACATCAACGTTCGATCTCGACTTCGACAACTTCATTGACAAACTCAGCGACTCACCGCTACCTGACCTGCTGGAGAAACCCAAGCACAGTTCCATGTTTGACTCCAAGTCCCTCTCTGCTCTGGAAGAGGACTTGGATCTCCTACCACAACTCGGAGAAGGAGAAGCCACTGCTTGCCAAGGGGCTCCCATCTTCGACGACCGCTCGAACTTTGATGACCACATCACGCCTTTTTTAGGCAAACATCAGGCCCTGGCAATGAAATCAAATCTGGTGGGTGAGCTCACGTGTCAGAAGGGCACGAGACCCTCCGAACCACTAGACCTGAGCCCACCATGCTATGCCACCGACCCTGACGAACTTTTGTTCTAGGAAGCAAGCCCCTCGACCCCTCTGACGAAGAAGGAGGTCTGATCAAGCCAAAAAGGGGAAATTTTCTACCGGAGTGAGGAATATTCTTGGTTTGCATCGCGGAAATTTAGCCCACAGATGATGAAGGCTTGGAGAATCTCCAATTGGACGACTACTACATTGACGATGACTACATCTCCGATACGCCAGGACAAGATACGGATACGATGATGAAATTCGATAGTCCCGAACTACCTGATCATGTTCCCGACACCAAGGATGTCATGAAGATGGAAGATGAAGACGACGTTCAAAAAGAACGACGTAGGTTCAAAACGCCAAATGCGCTGAGCGCAGGCAACGCACACTAGAGCGACAGTAGCACCAGCCCGACAACCTCTACGACTTCTCCACGACTGATCTCCGCAACATCATCAACATCGGCCTGGACGCTTGCAATATCATCATCACCTAGCAGCAAGAGCGTGTCGAGGTAGAAGCCTACAATCCCACCAACTACCACATCCCTCAAGACTACTTGAGTTCAACCCGGAAGCGCAAGCCGGACGCCCCTAATGCAACCATGGAACGGCTAACTCAAGGTAAGAAGACCTCCACCTCGCAAGAACGCTTCAAGAGGGCTCTCCATAGGCATTGCCCATGGCATCCAAACGGTAGTCACTCTGCCTTTGAGTGCCATAACCTCCGCAAGGCCCTGGGAGCCCCGTTGCTCAAGAGCGTCAAGAAGAAGGACCACGAAGGGAGGTAGCCAAACTACTTGGACGATGAAACGCGAAAGAACTAAGACCTGATATGAGGAGTTTTCTTCGAGGCTTTTTTAGGGGATTTGTGTGTATAACCATTGTTTTGGAATAGCGTTTTCGAAACAAGGGGTTCTTCGCATTTAAACCAAAAAATCCCTTTTGTTTATCGCTTGATCAAGGAATTAAAGTCACATTTTTTCTCCTAAAGTAAAGTGAGAAGCAAATTTAAACTCTTTCGTTCTGTCAGGCTAACAATGATGCATCCACCACGCAATTTTGGTGGTCACAACCAAATTGCATGACCATCGATCATGACATCCCTGATTGAGTGGTTATCCGGTTTGAACCTGATTAGGAGAACCTATCAACTAAATGCACAACGTACGAGAAACTACACTCACAATCCAGAAATTGACTTCAAAAGTTTGTACGGCCAACTCATGATTCCAATAACGACTCCGACTACTTGTCTCTTGAAGACAATAGCTACCGAAACAACCTCTGAAGGGGTCACCAAGCCTGTATTGCCAGTTAGGCTGTGCACACTTGTCATGAGCAGTAAATACGCCAACTGAAGAGGTCATCGAACATATAATTCCAAACGAATCAAAGTACTGCACGATCGGACGTTATCTGATTAGTTTGATGAATTCCCATGAGTAATATGTGATCGAAGGGCAAGTTATTGACTACATCTAAAGGTGCAATACTTGGAGTAGTGGGACCCAAGCGTATCGATTCCATCTAAGACCTACGATCGTCGATACTACAAGGTAGTATTTTGAACAGATCACAAGGCAACAAGTAAACAAATATATTTACAAACATACAATAAAGTGGATCATTCGTGACATCTTAATGTTTTTAATCCTGCTCTAGGCTTTCAACTATCCTATGGGCCACTGGCTCGACTTCTTTCAGATAATCTTTGAATTGTTCTTTTGAACAGTTTGCAGCCATGCCGTCTGCCAGTGGCTCCACATTAGCCTTTGGCTAGAAGGACTTGATGAGACCAAGCACATTCGCCATTCCGGACGGCCGCACCACCGCCCCCTGCTCCTCCCCGCGCCGCCGCCGCCGCTGCCCCGCCCGCGGCCCGCCCATGCTCCCCCCCCCCGCACGGCCGCACCACCGCCCCCTGCTCCCCCCCGCGCCGCCGCCGCCGCTGCCCCGCCCGCGGCCCGCCCATGCTCCCCCCCTCCCGCACGGCCACACCACCGCCCCCTGCTCCTCCCCGCGCCGCCGCCGCTGCCCCTGCGCGCTGCCGCAGTGCGCGCCCGCCCCCCCCCCCCCCCCGCCGCCGCCGCCGCTGCCCCGCCCGCGGCCCGCCCCTGCTCCCACTCCCGCCCCCCCCCACACGGCCGCACCACCGCCCCCTGCTCCTCCCCACGCCGCCGCCGCCGCTGCCCCGCCTGCGGCCCGCCCCTGCTCCCCCTCCCGCCCCCCCCCACACGGCTGCACCACCGCCCCCTGCTCCTCCCCGCGCCGCCGCCGCCGCCGCCGCCGCAGGGCGCGCCCGCCCCCCCTCCCCCCCCACCGCCGCCGCCCGCCCCTCCCCCCCCCCCCCCCCCCCCCCCGCGGATGCAGATTGACATTTTTAACTTTTAAGTATGTTTCTTTGTCCCCTTTTTTTCATTTTCCTCATTGCTGACTGCATTTATGTGAAGCTTAATTGACATTTGCAATTTTGGATCACACTTCCACAGCCACAGAGTACAAAGTGAGATAATCTTTTCATATTATTCTGGTACTTAAATCGTTGAATTAATTGCACACTCATTGGTCAATTAGTTACTCTATAATACAAAGCATGTGCATTTATGACTATGGACACACACTTAAATTGCTGTTGATATATCTGCTTTAACAGAACTACAGAAGAAAGAACTCCAGTAAGAGATGGCTGGAAATGGAAAGGAAAAAGGAAAGATATCTCAAAAAGGTATTCTTATGATTTGCAAAAATTGATTGATTCATTTTACTTTTACATTGACTGATAATTGATTTTATTTTTACAGGTTTAAAAAGCTATTTTGGCACTGGTTCCAGTGGTTCAAGTAGACAACCAAGTACTCGTGGTAGTGGAATTGCTCAACAAGAGGTTGAAGATGGGCAAGATCATTTTGCGCTTGTAACAACCGGTGTAGAAGATGAATTTGCTCAAGCAACAACTGGTGTAGAAGATGAAGTTGCTCAAGCAGAGCTTCAAGAAGGTATAACCGAGTTCAACCCGGACTATATCATATCGGATCCAGGACTTCATATTTCAATTGATCGTTTTGCCCCTAATATTAGAGATGAAGTTAGAAGAGCTTTTATAGCTAAAGGTCCTTTTCAACCAATGGATCATAAGTTTCCTACCTCGAATGATAGTAGGAGTTTTCAAAAGAAATGGTTTAAGCAATACAATTGGTTGGAATATAGTGTGGAGAAAAATAAAGCTTATTGCTTCTATTGCTATCTTTTTAGACATGATCGAATAGAAGAGAGATTTGGTCATGATGCTTTTACAAAAGCCGGGTTCTCGCAATGGAAGAATGGTTATTTAGCACTTCCAAAACATGTTGGTGGGCCTAGTAGCATTCATAACTTTGCAGCAACATCATATCATGATTTTGATAACCAAAGATCAAGTATAAGAAATAAGGTGTCAACTCATACGAAAGATGCATTGGTCAAACATGAAACCCGAGTGGAAGCTTCCTTGAGTATTGTTGCTTATCTTGCATTGCAAGGTGAGCCGTTTCGGGGGCATGATGAAACTTGTACTTCATTGAATAAGGGCAACTTTTTGGAAATGCTTTGTGGCAGAACCAACCTGAATTATACCGGCTCAAGTACACTAGTCCTTCATGGAGGGCTAACTCGTACTTCAAACGGTATAATACTATTGGTCTGTCGGGTAACGTCCCGATAAACCACCGAATGCAGGATCCAACAAGGTACCTCACACGAAGGTGAGTCCAGAGATACAATGCCAAAATAATTTACACCACAGGCAGATATATTACAAAAATTTACAAAGTATCATTAGCTCTCATTAAAGAGAGATTATTACAAAACAGGTTTAAGTTTGAATTCAAAGCAGCGGAGTTTGAAAAGCGTAAAACATTATACACGTCTTTATTACAGATGTCACGCTAGCCCTGGCATGACATCATTCGGCGGATTCTGTGTTGGCCGGGGACGGATCCCATTCCACGGACCAACCATTAGGCAAAGGGTAAGGCCACGGTGTAATGAATGCTGGCTCATCAGAAGGGTTACCTGAAGTAAATCAACAAAGCAAGGCTGAGTATACTAATACTCAGCAAGACTTACCCGGAATTGGGTATATCTTAGCCCATAACTAGACTCATGCTGGCTTTTAGCTTTGGGTAGGGTTTTCAGCTGAAAAGCAACAAAGAGTAGATCCTTATTTTCAATTTTTAGCTTTCAGGTTCTAGTTGAATTAACTATTCTAAGTAAGCACCTATATTTATCCAAACATGGTAAAATCTTTATTCAAACATCATCTTTAATAATCACATAATTGCTCTTGTTACTCTATGTGATAAAGGGGATAAGCAGTCTCATACATCGTGAGAGGCGGACGATTCTGAATCGAGATTCAACCCTTGCAAGGTATACCTAACACACACGCTTGGAACACCACAGAGTTGTTCCGAAGCAACCGTTTGCCTTTCATTCCGACTCGTGGATCAGATCCACCACAAGCGACTGCAGGTCATACGCACTACAAAAGTGCAGGACGTACGTCTGTAGCGCGACTACAAAACCCGTACTCCTGGTTGCCCAGCAACACATATGCCTACACGTCGAACAGAGTAACCAAAAGAAGCAAATACATGTGGTGGGAGGTATGTCCACTCCTCGGGCCGATCGGTTACTAGGCTTACCGCTTACCATATTTCACGGCATGTGGCTAGTACTTTCAAACGCTTAGCCACCGCTACCACACACTGCGACCTTAACAAATTCATCAACACAGACGGGGTATCATCTCAACCATGATACCTCATAAAACTCCCGTCCGGTATCCTTATAGTGATAGCAGGAATGTAAACATTACAATTCCTATATCGCGCGAGTGACAGGAAATCACTCGACTTCTACCGGTCCTATAAGCAGAGCAGCTAGTCGTACTCTAGTTCTAGTGTTCAATACATTGGTGCCTAGAACAATGCAACTAAGTTTCCAAACAACTCCTAGAACCTAATGCATAAAGAGATATAATATAAGTAATATAAGTTGCAGTGTAATAAGGTAGGGTTATGTCCGGGACTTGCCTTCGCTGGTAGGGTTGGGGTTAGTCAAACTAGATTCTTCTGAACCTTGGTTCAGGGCTTCAGAGAAATCCGTAACAAGAGTCCCGGGGTCTTCTGAATAAACTTCTTCTTGTTCCGGAATCAGTTGATAATCCCCGTCAGCGAGCGTAGTCGAATCTATATGAGATGCAAAATTACCAGTTATGGGATGCTCTCACTTTTATTTTACTTCCCGATAAAGTTGCAATCTAACTTAAAGAAAATTACATTATGACCATAATCTAACTACCCCGTACTGGGCAGTCATTTATCGAGTACTAATTAAATTAATTAGTCTCGTTAGGCAGCCGGGGTGGGTTACCTTAAGTATTTAATTTAACTTTATTAGGTAGTGTATCTAATCACCCTAAATACACTACACCACTTAGTAATTCCTATATCTGATCAGTTAAACTTTGTAATTAACTTTAGGTTATTACTTAACTATGGTTAACTTGAATTAATTAACCAAATCTTAAATTAAGATAACTAATTAATATTTATAAAAATTATCATGGGTGGTTTTTATTATAATTTTACTCTAAAGGTTCTAAGCCTCAAAACTAATTAAGGTTAACATTAAAATTTCAAGATATAATTGCAATTGGAATTTTATACTAAAACCAGGGTTTTTATACAACAATTAGAGTTCACAATTTAAGAACATCATAAACTACTTAAGTCTAGTATTCTAGAAAAGTTCCATAAATTTTCATGCATTCCAATTATTATTTATGACTTATCTTGTAATCTAAGTTTAAAATTTATAACTTAAGTTATATTAGGTTTCTGCTTCTCAAATTTTTATGTTATATCACACTCATAAAGACCAGACTATAGTAAAAATTTCATCCCTAAATATGTATAAATACTTCTGAAATTAAATTGTCAAGCTCTTACTAACTTATAACAAAAGTAACTAATTACTCTAGCTAGAGAGCTGATCTAGGCTTCAAAAATTTACACAAGCCTTCTTAATTCAGGTACAATACATGCTCCAAAGATTAACATCAGTAAAGCTATGGATCATAAGATTCAATTAAAACACCCTTTTATTTGTATTTAGAACACAGAACAAACTAAGCATTTTCAAAACTTGACTATGAAATAAAAGTTGTAGAACTTATCATAAAGATTCTAACCCAACAAGTTTGGTATTTTTCTGATTTTTCTACGAATTCTTACACATTTTAGAACTTCACTGGTTTGAAATAGAGAAAGGGACTGAACTTTGCAATAGGGACCCTAGAAGAATTTGAAGGCTTGCAATCGGGTCCCTGCTGCCATGGCCGGCGGGGGAAGCTCTGTCCGGCCCAAAATCCGGCGATCCCCGGGGTCGGCGGCGAGGGGTAAGGGGAGAGAAAGCACCAGTGAGGCAAGGGCTACCTGTAGAGGTTCTTGGAGAGAACGGAGAGGGCCGGTGGCGAGCTGCCCACGGGAGCAGTAACTCCGGCGAGCGGCGGCTCAAATTCCGGCGAGCTCGGTTGGGGAATGGGAAGGGCGCGTGGTCTAGAGGCTCTAGGGCGAGGAGGGGACCCAATTCCGCGACTCCACTTGAGGAGAGGAAGGTCGGAAGGGGAAGCTCGGCGTGGAGCAGGGGCGGCGGCAATGGAAATGGGGGTGGCGGCCGGCGGTGTTCACGCGCTAGAGGCTTGGGTCACTCGAATTGGTTCACCAGTACTGGGAGGAGTGAGTGGGAGGGGGCAGCATTGTGGCTTGGGGCGGCTACTAAGCCCGGCGGTGGTCGAGCAGGAGGTCGCCGTGGCCAGTGGTGCTGGCAGCCCGCGGCAGGAGGATGGCGAGGTGGCGCGCGAGGAAGGAAACAACGGGGAAGGGCTAGGGCGGTGAGAAGGCATTCCAGCGACGCGTGTGCACGAGTAGCAGCTGGAGGTGGAGCTCGGGCACTGCGCCGGCGGTGAGCGGCAGAAGCAGAACGGAGCAGAGGAGAAACAGAGGTGCCAGAGGAGGAAGAAGGTAGACAGGAGTCAGAAGGACTGATTCGTAATTTTAGAAATTTCCAGGGATTCCTTTGTAAAGTAAAGTTTTCTCACTGCTACAAATGTTAAATGGAAAAGTGCTCAACATGAAAGTTGTAAAGTTTTGTAAACTCTACAATATTGCTTTAAGGCTTGAGTTTGAAATCTCAAAGGGTACAGTTTTATTTTGAGAATTTGAACACAATTCAAATTTTAACCTTTATGTGTTAATTAAAACAAAATGCCCTAATGTTTGGGGTCCTTTTTGTAATTCTTTCTGCAGTAATCATGACTAGCTCTTCTTACACTTTAGTACTTAGGTAAAATTAAGTTTTACTTTGATCTTTTACCATTTCACATGTAAATCCTTATATGTTTGTATTAATTACACAAAGGTCCTTAATTTCATATAAAATCAATTTCCCTTAGTGTTTATTTAACTTTTACTCTTTTCTTTTTGATAGCCCACTGAAATTTGACACTTAGGATCATTTTCACATTCTTGCACATGAGTATTTATAAACTTATAATTTACAAATATACCCTTATGCTTTATACAACTTGTATACATTATTCTACTTACATATAATATACCCAAACTTAGTATCTAGTTGACTAACTACCTGGATATCACATGCTTGATTGGTACAAGGAAAGGAATGAGGAAGTGAAACGTGCCTTTGATGAGTTGTGTCCAAAAAAATGCAAAAATGACTTCCGGCATGATTCAAAAAGACCTTGCAAACTCTTGTGCACAAGCAATCACAAAGGCAATAAAGGAAGAAATGGGGGGTTGTCTATTCTCTATTCTTATTGATGAATCACGTGATATATCTATCAAAGAGCAAATGGCCATAGTTGTTAGATTTGTGAACAAAAAAGGGGAAGTCGTAGAAAGATTTTTGGGTATCAAGCATGTCAAGGATACAACATCGGAATCATTGAAGAAAGCATTACTTGAAGTGTTAAATGATCATGGTTTAGTTGTTGCAAATATACGAGGGCAAGGGTATGATGGTGCTTCCAATATGAGAGGAGAATTTAATGGTCTTCAGAAATTGATTAGAGATGAGAACCCTTTTGCTTTCTATATCCATTGTTTTGCTCATCAATTGCAATTGGTAGTTGTTGCTGTCTCAAAATGCGCCTCATCTATTGAAGATTTCTTTGAGTATGTGACACTAATTGTGAGCAGCACTTCCACTTCATGTAAAAGGAAGGATTTATTGCTTGATAGACATCGATTGAATCTCTTGTCTAAATTAGAGAGTGGAGAAATATCATCTGGGAGAGGTAAACAACAAGAAACATCATTGGCAAGACCTGGAGATACAAGATGGGGATCTCATTATAAGACTTTACTTCATATTGAGTCAATGTGGGATTCAGTAATAGAAGTGCTAGAAATTGTGAATCAAGATGAGCGCAATCCATCTAGGGCAGGAGGATTGGTACAAATAATGGAGTCTTTCAGCTTTGTATTTATCATGAAGATGATGTTGTAAATCCTTCGTATTACAAATGAGCTCTCACTCATCTTGCAAAGGAAGGATCAAAATGTTGTTCAAGCTATGTCTTTGATTATTGATGTCACGACACGTTTGAATAATTTGAGAAGTGAAGGTTGGGAACCATTGTTTGAAGAAACAAAAGCCTTCTGCCTTGCAAAATGTATTCCAATACCAAATATGAGTGATCAAGTACCACGATTTGGTCGATCAAGAAAAGGTGGGAGAAAAAATATCACTCAAGATCATTATTTTCGTGTTGATATCTTCTATGCTGCAATTGATGCCCTTACCACGGAGTTTGATCACCGCTTTAATGAGCGGTCCTCAGAATTGCTTGTTGGATTTTCTTGTCTTGACCCTAGAGATTCATTCTCTAAGTTTGATGTTGAGAAACTTGCTCGTATTGCGGATATCTATTATGATGACTTCTCTTTTGATGACCGCAAGACCATAAAAGATCAACTTCAAACTTTCATCATTCATGTGCGGCAACTTGAAGAATTCAAAGTTTGTTATGATCTTGCAAGCCTTTCAAAAACAATGGTTATACTTGAGAGACATATTGTTTTTCCATTAGTTTATCATCTCATTGAGTTGGCATTGATATTACCGGTGGCGACAGCAACAGTTGAAAGGGCATTCTCAGCTATGAAGATTATTAAAACTGAATTGCGCAACAAGATGACCGATGGGTGGTTAAATGATTTGATGCTGTGTTACATCGAAAGAGAAATATTCAAAGGTTTTGATCTTCAACAAATTAAAAAGGCATTTTAAAAAAAGAAAGACAGAAAAATGCAATTTCCTAGATCTTAATTGGTATGCATATTCTAGTTTTGTTATGAATTTTTTTCTATACAGGTTAAATTAGTTTTGATCACTAACTATGTCTTAAATTTGCAGGTTCATCGTTTATTGATATGTTTATGTGGATTGTACTGCTCGCAAGTAATTTTAATGCATCATATAAAAGGTAACATCTATCTTTATGGTGCTTTTGATTTGTGTTTTGCGTTTTAGTTTGTGTCATGCACTCGCGGACTCGCCAAGTCGCCATACCATAAATTTTTTGCTGGCTCCGCCACTGGTCTCGGAGACGTAGCTGGCAATCTTTTGTGGGGCCTCATGAAAATGTTGTAGCAAAGTCCTATTGTCGACTACTCCTTCTATAGAGGGGTCCACCATGTTGACGACTACTTGGGCAACTTCTTGGAGATATTCAAGTTTCTTCTGCTTCAGCTCTTTTTCTTCGGCCATGGATTTGATTTGCTTTATACATTGCACAAGCTGTTGGTCTGCATCTTCGAGTTGTTTGTCTAGGAGCTCCACATCATCTAGACGATGGTACAAAAGATTCTTCATGTTAGTCAGCAGTTCTTCTTTGTACTTCAACATTTTTTTGAGTTCTGCAGGCAAAAGACAAGAAGAAGTACTCATGCAAATTCAGATACTACTATCCGACTACATTCAACTGGGCAAGAGTACACGGCAGGGAATTACCTTGATGGGCCTTTCTCTAGGATTTGTTCTTCTCTTCAAGGTTTTTGATTTCCTGCTTGAGAAGCTAGACTTCACGTGTGCGCTCCAGCTTTATTTCATCCAGTTGATGTTGCACTTCAACCCTCTTGTGGATCTGCTCTTCAATCTACCTGTCTTTGGCTTGCAATTGGTGGAGTCCATCTTCCATGGCTCTCAACTTGTCTGACTTCAGTCGAGACTGGTTGGCCATCCTCTACTCAAGCAAAGAAATAAGCAAGTCAGCAGATGACAACAATATGCAACGAAAGCAAGTTATGATATCAAGAAGAAGCCATACCATGGAGAACTTGTATAAATCCTTGAAGGTATCCTTGAAATGCTTCATGTTTTCATTGGTCAGCATTGGATCATCGATAAGCTCTGTTGGCACAACATGTTGCCACCAATGTGGTGTCACCAGGATGGGGCCTGAAGAAGTACCCGCAGTTTCTGCATCTTCAACATTTGCTTGCTCCTGTTGGGTACCTGCCACCTCACCCGCGGTAACCAGTTGAGCTCCTAGCAGATTAGTACTCGCGGGTGGTGCCGCATGACAGGCTCACTTGTCAACATCTTGGAGTTGGCTCATTTGTCCTAGACTTATTTTCCTTGGCTCGCTCAGCACTTGAAACATCCCTTTCAGCCTCAGCACTTTCTCTGGCATGCTGATCAACGCTGCAACATCTCGCTCTTTCTCTGGCTCGAGGGCTGGACTAGCCGAGGCATGACTAGGCTCATCTAAGCTTAGAGTAGAGGATTTCCTATGCACAATAGAGAAGCTGTCAGATACATTATGATTATGAGTTTACAAAATCGAGAAGCTGTCAGATACATTATTGATTATGAGTTTACAAAATCTGCAAGAGAAAAGTACTCGAGTACTTACAATGACAATTTTTTTACATTCAGTTTGTTCACTTTGAGTACTTTAGGTGCTGGAACAGCACCTGAAGTACTCGGGGTGGCGGGTTTGCCAGCCAAGGCTGAAGTCTGCTTCAGCGGGGCACCCCCTGCATCACCAGCAACATTCAACAACGGCTCCACTACAATAGAGGGCATGATATCCTTTTTTGAAGCATCATCGCTGGCAGTTTCGTCTTCTCCCCCGTGCTTCAATCGCTTGGGGTCAGAAGCATCAACACTAGAAAAGAAGAAAAAAGAGGAGAGTGTTCAACAGCCAGCTCAAAAAGAAATCAAGAAAGGTACTTGTAATAGTTTGGAAACACTTACCTCAATGGTTCATCATCATCGACCGAGATGACAGTTGTCTTGTTCTTCTGAGCAATGAACCTTGGTCTCTTGGGGTAGCCGGGCAGGAGATCACCACCAGTCAAATCTATGCCTTTCTGGGGGGCAGTTGTGCTGAGTTTCTTCAAGAGGTATGCTAGAAGAATATCATCGTTAGTATTATCACCTTCTTCATCAATCGGTAGGTCGAAAGAAGGGCGATTGACTCTGAGTCACTGATATGCACTCGGCTTCAAGTGATCGGGGCAATCAGTTTCTGGTAGTGAGAGTGAACTCCTATAAAGGTCGTATATCCCTACAAGATCAACACGCATTAGATACAGATTTAGTAAGTTTCAAAAGTAAATGGATGAACGAGTAGCACACCTTTTTGGGCTGATTCTGTTGGTGTTTCACCTCCAAGCCCACCGAGGGATATCCCTGAGGTGCTAGATTGTAGGTGGGGTGTTGCTGAGATCAGGAACTCGAAGGTGCAAGGAACATAATATTTAGACAGGTTCGAACCGCCGAGAGCGTAATACCCTACGTCCTGTGTGGTGGTTTGTATTGTCTTAAGTGTTGATGTGCATGAGGCACGAATTGTCCCTCATGTTGTGGTTGTGCCAATCTATGTACCCCTACCCTCCTTTATATACTCTAAGGGGCAGGGGTCCTAGTCGGTTATAAGGTAGGAGTCCTAGTAGGATTACAGGGTAGAGTCCTAGTAGGATTATAGAGGAATCCTAGTATGAGTCCGCCTTCTTCCTTCCTTGCGAGTGGCTTCCTTGAGGCTAACTACTTATTTGGCGATCATCGTGAAGTGTAGCAGCAGCCGGGCACTGTTAGTACTCAGGTGGCCGAACTATCGTGTCGATGGTTGAGCCGTTTCTCACGCCCAGCCAGACGAGCTGCACAAGGTACGCCGAGGTGTTTTTAGTGCCCAGCCCCCGAGCCAGAGAGCCAGACAAGCCGCCAAAGACACAGAAAGTGCCCTGACGCGTCCAGCCCCCGAGCAAGGGGAGCAAGACGAGTCGCCAAAGGTACGCCAAGTGCCCTGTCGTGCCCCTGCAAGGTAAACATAAAAATGTATTGTAACTAATATACATGATACCGAGTTGGGATCGGATCCCAGCATTGTAAAATGCATGATAAAAAATCATGTCTTGCTCCGGTGAGGTTATGCAATTTCCCCGAGTAGTTAGCATATTATGTTTAAGCATTTGATCACTGATAGCCATAGCCCATAGCGCAGGAGCTGATCACGTGGACGTGTAGGAACATAGGCGTACAAAAGAGTCAAGGTTTCACGGATTAAGGCATGTGCTACCCGAGTACATTAGAAACCGTTAAGAGAAGACAACGAATGTAGAAAAAGGTAGTCAGCAAGTGACAAAGGGAATGCACACTACGCATTAAGTAGTTGGCGAGAGCATGTACTGCAACGAGTATGTCCGTAAGGTGTAGCCGCTGTGAGCCCGACACAATTCAGTGTACCAAGCGCGTGGGCGGCACCCTACGAACTCGATGTACCAAGCGTGTGGGTTGTTAGTTAGCAAATTCTAGAAGTAATCGATCATGGTGTAGCCCGTGAGGGTAATTGCCGTCAAGAGGCGTACCTAAAATAGTAGCCGATCCTGTGAAGAACAAGTCAGAAAAGGTATAAGTGACTTAGCTTGATTTGTGGACGATTGTCGACGAAGCCGCAGCGGTCGTCGATGGAGCCGTGACGGTATGTTGATGAAGCCGACTAGTCGGAGTCAGTTCCGACTAGTTGTTGACGGTGTGAAGCCCACTCCCGACTAGTTTTCTTGTCGAGACAAGTAGTCGGAGTAGTCGTCGGCGGGTCGGAGCGTCCTCGCGGTGTGACCTGGAGTTGAGCCGAGTAGTTGAGGTCGTCGCTGTGGTGCAAGCTGGAGTAAAACCAGGTAGTCGAGGTCGACGGTGGCACGTCGACGTCGTAGTGCGAGCTGGAGTCGAGCTAATCACAAGTAGGAGCCGGGTTCGATCCGACTTGTCCTTGTGGTGTCCGTTTAGATCGGAAAGTTGAATTTCGCCGAGATCATCGGCGAGGTCATCGATATCATGGCAGGATTATGGAGCAGATGCCATCAGCTCCCTGGTGTCGGTGAGGTGGCTATTGAAGTTACCACGACCGTTGGTGATGCAGAAACAGGAACCGAAGGTGAACATCGTGCCCTCATCGAGCACAGCGCTCGTGAAGTTGAACGATACCATCGAATTCTCCAATGGATCTTCGATGAGCACCCCTACCTGGCGCGCTAGCTATCGGTCTTTAACCCCCAAGCCCACCGAGAGATACCCCGAGGTGGTAGATTGTAGGTGGGATGTCACCGAGATCACAAACTCGAAGGTGTACCCCTACCCTCCTTTATATACTCTAGGGGCAGGAGTCCTAGTTGGTTACAAGGTAGGAGTCCTACTAGAATTACAGGGTAGAGTCCTAGTAGGATTATAGAGGAATCCTAGTAGGAGTCCAACTTCTTCCTTCCTTGCGAGTAGCTTCCTTGAGGGTACTCGGGGATCTATCCTGATAGATTCGATGCACTAAACAATGCTGGGACGTAAGGCACAGCGTGCACATCCATCAGTACACATCCCACCCGCTTCAACGTGTCTCTCGAGGATAGTTCCTCTGTAGACATCTGGGAGGGATCTTCAGGCCTAAGGTAGTCGAAACCAAATTGACACCTCTTTTGCAGAGGTTGAATCCGGCGCTCAAAAAATGAGTACATCACAGATGGTCTAGTAACTCCCATCAGTTTCAGCGCCTGGATCAACTTGATTAGTTCATTGACTTGATCCATCTCAGAAGCTGGAAGACTCTAGTTCCACTCTGGTTGTGGTGTTGGCAGCCCTCCATTCCGGTCTGGCAGAGATGGCTTGTGGTTCCCATTATGAAACCACAAATCTTTCCAACCTGAGTGGCTACTAGGAAACTTGTAGCTGATATACTTTGAATCCATCTTCTATTTCAGTTGGAACCCAGCTCCTCCGACTACACTCTGGGCTAGGGTTTCAAGCGGAAAAGATGGTGACACAGAGCAAAGTGGGGTTCGATCCCTAGAAAAGCTTCACACAGATGTACAAAAATAGCTACATAGCTCTGAGCTATGGAGTTTGAATTTAAATGATGGATCTGGATTCCATAGAAATAGAGAAGGCCACAAAGAAAATGGGGAGGGCCAATCCCCTTTCGACAAAGTGTTGAAACAATACGATTTCATCTACATTTTCTGAGGAAAAGGTTGGTGAAAAGATGGGCGCCATTGAACAACATCCTGCCCCTAAAGAAGACCCTCGACAACAAGGTTCAAGAGGTCGTTTTGGAAACACTTACTGTAGGTCCAGTCACTGGTCGTAGACTGGGCAGCCTCCTCTTTCTTCTTGTCTGCCTTGCTAGCGGCTTTCTTATTTCCCATTCTTGATGTCATGAGCGTCTTCACTCGCAAACGCTCGGGGGCTCAAGAAAAGGGTGCGGAAGACGTGCAAGGAGAGTGGGAGAGAAGAAAGGATGGAAATGGCACAAACCTAGATCTGATTCCAGATGCGGCAACAGCTGTGGGACAGAGGAAAACGAAGGGCTCACTCAATGCAGAAGCAACTGGAAAGGTAAGTTAACCCTAAGTTACCGCGCGGTTAAATAACCAATGGGGGATATAGTTTCACTGTGTAGAAGTTGAAGAGTTTTTATGGAAAATAATTTATTTTGAGAGGCAATTTAGGATAATTTTGGAGAAGTTATTTGATTAACCATTTTTTTAGAGATTTTATCCGAAAAAAGGGTTTTTCAAATTTCAAACAAATTTTTCCTATTTTTACCATCATTGCAAATATATAAAATACACCGCAACGTATATCACGTTCATTTGGATCCTTTTTTCCAAATTTTTAGGGATTTGGATTCAGGGCTTGGGGGCTGCGGGATACATGACATTGATGGCTTATTATTTAAATTCTTTGGAAGTTAAGGAAAGAAAATTCAAGACTAACTTTACCCTCAGTCTAATTTGACCTTGGGCTCGGGGGGAGCTACTTCATATGGAGTACGATTTTCATCGCACCCCATATACAAGAAGACTTAAACTACTCGTGATATGAGCACCTCACAGTCTCGACGCAGCCAAGGAAGTACTCGGAAGATGCCTTCAAGACGGAGTTTCAAAATAAACCGAAGACAACTTCAGAAGTACTCGGAAGCCTATAGCACTCGGCTACGAAGAGCTCGGGGTCTTGTCCGATCCGGGGCTACGGGACTACGCACATAGCATATAATATTCTGGAATAAGGGATGGGGCATGTCTCATACCTTAAATCTGTTGTAACTATTCGCATGCAAGTAGAACTAGTTGGAACAGAAGGAAACTATTCGAATAGTGCTCGAGTAGGACTACTAAGGTAGTATCGGGCTAGAATTCCATGTAACCATGTCCCCCTAGAATATATAAGGGTGGGCAGGGACCCCCTCCAAAGACAAGACATCATAACCAATCCAAGATAATACAAACCACCGTACAGAACGTAGCGTATTGCCACATCGCGATCCGAACCTATCTAAACCTTATGTTGCTTGCACCTTCGAGTTTCTGATCTTGGCGACACCCTATCTACAAGTATACTACCTTAAGGTATAGCTAGGTAGACTTGCCGGTAAAACACTGACAACCTCTCTCTCACCTGTCCTCCCCCGGCGTCCCTCCCCTCCCCGCCGACCCTCACCTCCCCCGCGTGGGGCTGCGGGGCAACAACGCAAGGAGGCGCGGAGTGGCGGTGCTGCAGCGTTAGATGGCGTGGAGCGGGGTAGTGGCCGGAAGAGGTAAGGAGCAGGGCAGCAGCGTGACAAGGCGAGCTGAGGGGTGGCGACGTGAGGAGGCGCGGGGAGAAGCAGCAGCCGGAGGAGGCGAGGAGCGGGACGGCGGCGTGGGGAGGTGAGGAGCAGGCAGCCATAATTCTTTTTATTTTTTTGAGGAGGGAAATACCGTCGGGTGATAAACCGGCGGTGATGGGTCATACCATCACCACCAAGTTAAATCCAATAGTACTCAAAATCGGCGGTGCGGTGATAGGGGTCGACGTAGTAGTGTAATTAAATCATGCCTATTTAGGTAAACAATGCCATAAACCATACTAGAACTGAATCCTTCCTATTTTGGTATATTATGCCAGAAATCCTTCTATTCCGAGGCCGTCGCTGCCTGCTCTATCTGGCCAAGCCCGTTATCTTGTTCCCATCAAACATTGTTGTAGCTACTTTGAGCAGATATTGTAAGACGAGCTGCCGAGTATGAGCCCTGAGTTTGTGAGCTGGCTCTGCTATTTTGTGTTGAGATTCTAATTTTTTCCCAAATGTTTCTAGGATACATAAAAGGCAGACACAACATCGTCGATGAAGAACTACTGCAAGGAGAATGTGATGTGATGGAAGTAAGCAAACCACAGTACATGTGCTTTTTATTTGTTCTACACGTTTCTTAGTGGCAAGTGATTTATGACTGGACAAATAGAATACAAGCTGTCCCTCTGGGAAAGAAGGAATGCTGCTTATTCAATCACCTCCACCTTTAGCTGTTTATTGGTTTCTGGAATGAAAGGGAGCATGTTGTCTGTATTGTTAGAATTATAGGCAATTTTCGGCATATTTTAATTCCAAATATTACTATCAATTTCATGATGAGAGATAATGTGTATATAAGGTATGTGCATGTGTTCATGTTATTCTCACTAATAAGCATGAACAAAGAATTAAACCAGAATAGGTTTAATATGCACCCCAAGGCGGGACCAGTGCCGGGGGCACCGGTTGCGCCGTTACCAGCTGGAATAGACATGCTATTCGACTGGCCTTGCTTGAAGTAGCCGAACTATGTCGATGCAGGAAGATGTTCGCAGTGCAGTCCCACGAACGGTCACGCCGGAAAGTAGACGAAGTAGTCGTTCGCACGAACGGACACGCCAGGAAGTAGACGAAGTAGTCATTCAGGGAGCGAGCAGTCGCGTCAAGACGCTCCCCAAAAACCTGATTGCCTGCGCCCCGTGCAAGGCCTTCAGCGAGCAGAGGTTCTGGAGGCCCTGCTCTCGTTAGAGCTGTGCGCGCAGTGCTAGCGTTGGGAATGGCAGAAAGCAGCTGAGGGAGAAGGGAGAGGTCTCCTAAGAAGGAGTACCTAGAGCAAGAGCTGAGTGAGTGAGGATGGGAGGAGAGGGTGCTAGTTTATATAGGCGTGAGGTGCCTCAGGTTCAACAAACCTGGACGTCATGAATGGCTTTGATGAGCGGCAGTTATTGTGCCTCAGGTTCAACGAACCTGGACATCGTAAAGAGCCTTCAATGTCCGGTCATTAGTGTCGACATTAACCCTCTGTTTTAATGCTCTTTACTGCAAAACGTCTTTCTCATCTCAGCACATCACGTCGCACCGCACATCACGTCCGGCACCGCACCGCACCGCACCTGCACGTCACGTCCGGCCGCGCACCGCACCGCCCGTCCGGCCGGCCGCGCCTCGGCCACGGCCACGGCCACGGCCCGGCTCGGCGAGGCGAGCGAGCGCGCGCACGTGTGGTTCACCGTCCTCCTCTTACCGGCTTCACAAGTGGTATACATGAAGTCCACCTTTTAAGTCGGTTGAGATCCTCCTCAATTCCCGGTACGGAATTAAGCATTGATTCCCTAGCATTAATAGTGGGCTTTAAATTCTTTTAATACTTTAGAATGAATGGGCCAAGCCCATTACTCCAACAATCCCCACCAAGAAATTCAAGCCACACTAGAAATGCCCTCATTCCCTCATTGATATACCAGTATTCGACAGAGACTGTTAAGTTGAACTTCCATCTAGGACAAAGGCTACACTTATTCACAACTGTGCAATGGACTATGCCTTGAATTGCCAGTTTTGTGCAAACAAGTTTGACCAGAGCCCTACACTGGTACTAGGCTGCAAAAGCATCCCTGCGGTTTGGAGCTTATAAGTCATACTCCAGGCCCTTCTTGAGTTTCTAGAGAATACCCAGTTCTCATAGACCATGACCAGTAGTCAAACTCATATAGGTGTGTTCCTTTCAGATGTTTTGTAGGACAACATCTTTGTTTCAAAAAAACAACGCATTTGTTTTAAAGAAACCACTTGGAACACATTAAGGTATAGACCAACCTACCATACAGATTAGAAGAGAAATGCACCTTATACACGGAATGAGCTCTTTTCACAAAGGTTCTCTTCTCACAGTCAGACTTTAGTTTGTTTCACCATCCTAATTCACGGGATCTCCGATCACATAGGACAGGTTTCCACTATAGAATGACTTACGTGGGTCTCAAGCCCAATTCCATAGATGCATTGTCTATCACATTTCGTGAAAGACCCTTTGTAAACTGATCTACCAGATTTTTAGCCGTCTGAACATAGTCCAGGGCTATAACTCTGGAGTTTCTCAATTTTCTGACAGATTTCAACCATCTTTTCACATGTCTAGATGACTTCATGTTATCCTTTGAACTGTTCATCTTGACAATTACCGTTTGATTGTCACAGTTCATTAGAATTGCCGGTAATGGTTTTTCAACTATCGGCAAGTCCATAAGGAGCTCACGAAGCCACTCAGCCTCAACAGTGGCGGTATCTAATGCTGTGAATTCTGCTTCCATAGTTGACCTCGTTAAGATGGTCTGCTTGCAAGACTTCCAGGAAACAGCTCCACCACCAAGTGTAAACACATATCCACTTGTGGCCTTTATCTCATCAGCATCAGAAATCCAATTTGAATCACTATACCCTTCTAGTACCCTTGGGTACCCGGTGTAGTGAATTCCATAGTTCATTGTTCCCTTGAGATAGCGCATTACTCTTTCAAGAGCCTTCCAATGATCATCTCCCGGGTTTGAAACAAACCGGCTCAGTTTGCTTACAGCAAACGAGATGTCAGGTCTTGTACCGCTCGCTAAATACATTAATGAACCAATGATCTGAGAATATCTCAGCTGATCTCGCATTATCCTTTTGTTCTTTCTAAGAATTAAACTGGCATCATATGGTGTTGAGACAGGTTTATAGTCGCTATAACCAAAACGACTTAACACCTTCTCCACATAGTGAGACTGTGTAAGAATCACCCCACCATTAATCTCTTTTCCCAGTTTTATATTAAGGATAACATCAGCTTCTCCCAGATCCTTCATCTCAAAATTTTGAGATAAAAACTCTTTGACTTCCTTAATCACATTAAGGCTAGTGCCAAAGATCAGTATGTCATCCACATACAAGCACAAAATCACTCCTTCAGCCCCACCATAGCGATAGTACACACATCTGTCAACTTCGTTCACAACAAAGCTGGCAGAGGTCAAAGTTCTATCAAACTTTTCATGCCACTGCTTAGGCGCTTGCTTGAGACCATATAAAGATTTTAACAACTTACAAACCATTCCTTCTTGACCCTTTGATACAAACCCATCCGGCTGATCCATATAGATCTTCTCTTCTAACTCTCCATTGAGGAAAGCCGTCTTAACGCCCATCTAATGAACGAGAAGACCATAAGAGGCTGCCAGGGAAAGTAACACTCGAATGGTGGTCAATCGGGCAACTGGTGAATAAGTGTCAAAGAAATCTTCTCCTTCTTTTTGGGTATAACCCTTGGCCACAAGTCTAGCCTTGTACTTTTCAATAGTACCATCTGGCCTAAGCTTTTTCTTGAACACCCACTTGCATCCAACCGGTTTACATCCATAAGGATGTTCAACGACCTCCCAGGTTCTATTAGACATAATAGAATCCATCTCACTCCTTACTGCTTCCTTCCAATAGTCAGCATCAGGAGATGAATATGCCTCTTCAATGGTTCTGGGTGTATCATCTATGAGGTATACAATGAAATCATCACTAAAAGACTTTACAGTCCTTTGTCTCTTGCTCTTTCTCGGAGCATCATTGTTATCCTCGTCAAGATTTTCTAAAGTGTATGATCATTGTGTTCTATCGGCTCAGCAGAGCCATCATCCTCGATGAACTCTTGCCTAGATGAACTTGTTTCATCTCTCATGGGAAAAATGTTTTCAAAAAATGTAGCATCTCTGGACTCCATTATAGTACCAACTTGCATGTCAGGTACTCCAGATTTCACTATTAAAAATCTATATCCAACACTGTGCATAGCATAACCTAGAAAGATACAATCCACGGTTTTAGGTCCAAGCTTACGTTTCTTGGTTATTGGCACACTCACTTTTGCCAAACAACCCCATGTACGTAAGTATGACAGTGTTGGCCTTTTCTTCTCCCATTCCTCGAATGGAGTTATCTCTTTATTCTTTGTAGGAACACGGTTTAGGACATGACATGCAGTCAATATAGCCTCACCCTACCATTCCTTGGAAAGTCCCGCTGTATCTAACATGGCGTTAACCAAATCCGTTAGAGTGCGGTTCTTTCTTTCGGCAACCCCATTTGACTGAGGTGAATAGGGAGGCGTCCTCTCATGAATAATACCATGTTCCTCGCAGAATAAAGTAAATAAATTTGAGAAATACTCGCCACCACGATCTGACCTAACTCTTTTGATCTTTCTCTCAAGTTGGTTTTCTACTTCAGCTTTATAGATTTTAAAGTAATGTAAAGCTTCATCTTTTGACTTCAACAAATAGATGTAACAAAATCTAGTACAATCATCAATCAAAGTCATGAAATATTTTTTACCACCTTTTATCAACACTCCATTCATTTCGCACAAATCGGAATGAATTAATTCTAAGGGTGCCAAGCTCCTTGCCTCCGCGGTCTTATGAGGCTTACGAGTTTGTTTTGATTCAACACATACATGGCACTTAGAATTTTTGACAAAAGTAAACTTTGGAATTAAGCTCAAATTAGCTAAGCGCATCATACAACCAAAATTAACGTGACAAAGCCTCAAATGCCAAATATTTGTTTCATCAACGTTAATAACATTGTATGCAACTTTATTACAAACATCTGACAAAGAAAGACGGAACAAGCCTCCGCTTTCATAACCTTTTCCAACAAAAGTACCAAACTTAGGCAAGATACATTTATTAGACTCAAAGACTAATTTAAAACCATCTCTACACAGTAAAGAGCCGCTGACTAAATTCTTCTTGATGGTGGGGACATGCTGCACGTTCTTCAACTGCACGGTCTTCCCCGAAGTAAACTTCAGATTTACCGTACCGACACCAAGGACACGCGCATGCGATCCGTTCCCCATCAGCAAGGAGGAAGTCCCGCCGGTCTGGTAAGAAGAGAACAAAGAAGCATCAGCACAAACATGAATATTAGCACCACTGTCAACCCACCAATCGGGTGAACCAAAGACTGAAAGAACAGTAGGTAATAAATTACCGTACCCCGATGTTCCTCCAGGCTCGCTAATAACCATGTTGGTGGAGTCGTTGCCTTTGCAGTTCGGACACTTTGCAGCAAAGTGATCCGTACTAGCGCACACATAGCAAGCTCCCGTCTTCTTCTTCTTCTTAAAAGTGGTTGTCTTCTTAGTCTTTGGTTGGTTCTGCGGTGGCTTTTTCTTGTTCTTGTGGGAGTTGTTCTTCTGAACAAGATTGGCATTTGAAACACCAACAACTCCTTTTCCACGTATGTCCTTTGCTCTCGCCTTCTCCTCAACATCAAGAGTCCCTATGAGTCCATCTATTGTGAACTCCTATCTCTTGTGTTTTAGAGAAGTAGCAAAGTCCCTCCAAGAAGGTGGCAGCTTAGAGATTATACCTCCGGCAACAAACTTATTGGGTAACACACATGGGGACTCTTTGCTGCAATTTTTGAGATCTTTTGCCAGAGTATGTATTTCATGAGCCTGTTCCACTACAGAACGGTCTTCGACCATCCTGTACTCAAGGAACTGCTCCATGATATACAACTCACTACCAGCATCAGATACTCCATATTGAGCCTCAAGAGCATCCCACAACGCTTTGCCAGTTGGCAGCCGGATATAAGAATCCACCAGGTTATCACCGAGAACACTAATGATCAAGCCTCGAAAGAGGATATCAGCCTCATCGAACGCACTCCCTTCCTCTGGAGAGAATTGTTCAGGCTTACCCTCTTTCACATGGATCACTCTCGATAGTGTTAACCACAGTATAAGCCGCTCTTGCCAATGTTTGTAATTTGAACCATCAAAAGGTGGTGGTCTGATTGATGCAGCAAAGCTAGATACCGAAAGGCTTACCCTCTTTCAGGTTTTTGGATTGTTAGAATTATAGGCAATTTTCGGTATATTTTAATTCCAAATATTACTATCAATTTTATGATGAGTGATAATGTGTGTATAAGGTATGTGCATGTGTTCATGTTATTCTCACTAATAAGCATGAACAAAGAATTAAACCAGAATAGGTTTAGTATGTACCCCAAGGCGGGACCAGTGCCGGGGGCACCGGTTGCGCCGTTACCAGCTGGAATAGACATGCTATTCGACTGGCCTTGCTTGAAGTAGCCGAACTATGTCGATGCAGGAAGATGTTCGCAGTGCAGTCCCACGAACGGTCACGCCGGGAAGTAGACGAAGTAGTCATTCGCACGAACGGACACGCCAGGAAGTAGACGAAGTAGTCGTTCAGGGAGCGAGCAGTCGCGTCAAGACGCTCCCCAAAAACCTGATTGCCCGCGCCCCGTGCAAGGCCTTCAGCGAGCAGAGGTTCCGGAGGCCCTGCTCTCGTTAGAGCTGTGCGCGCAGTGCTAGCGTTGGGAATGGCAGAAAGCAGCTGAGGGAGAAGGGAGAGATCTCCTAAGAAGGAGTACCTGGAGCAAGAGCTGAGTGAGTGAGGATGGGAGGAGAGGGTGCTGGTTTATATAGGCGTGAGGTGCCTCAGGTTCAACGAACCTGGACGTCATGAATGGCTTTGGTCATTAGTGTCGACATTAACCCTCTGCTTTAATGCTCTTTACTGCAAAACGTCTTTCTCATCTCAGCACATCATGTCGCACCGCACGTCACGTCCGGCACCGCACCGCACCGCACCACCCGTCCGGCCACGGCGAGGCGAGCGAGCGCGCGCGCGTGTGGTTCACCGTCCTCCTCTTACCGGCTTCACAAGTGGTATACACGAAGTCCACCTTTTAAGTCGGTTGAGATCCTCCTCAATTTCCGGTACGGAATTAAGCATTGATTCCCTAGCATTAATAGTGGGCTTTAAATTCTTTTAATGCTTTAGAATAAATGGGCCAAGCCCATTACTCCAACATGTATGTCATATTTCTGATACATAAATTAATGGCAGAAACATTATTCAGTAAACTCATAACCCCTGATGCTGTAGTTACTAAAAAGAGCAACCGTTGCAGATATTTACGGTTGATGTTTTTTGTGTCCTTTATAATGAAAATGAAGTCTTCTATTACCTAGGCATGCATAATATATTAAGTTCATCTATATTGTCCTTTTTGTTCCTAGCATTAGCTGTTGTGTTCAAATATTTTGGTGGATCAGCATAGCAGCTGTAGCTATTTTTACCTTGGCATGCATGCACGGGTGTTCTATTTTTTCTAGAAATTATAGTTTTTCCGTCAAGCAATTTTATAGCTACTGATAAATAATTATAGTTTTTTCTGCTCCCAGGTTAAAGATGCTAGGGGGAGACAAGTATGGAAAGTGGAGTCTAGTTCTCAACACCCGGTTTGACCTTCCTGCTTAAGTATGTTGTTTCACCTGTAGGCAACTTATACTGAATCGACAAGTAATTTATCTATCACAGTTTAGCATTTCTGTTCTTCTGATTTAGTATTTTTGTGTTCTGATGATAGGTATTTTTGGGGAATTTGATTTATTTTGCTCTCTCACTTGTCCTAAGTTTCTTTTGAGTTCATTATATCTTTTGAAAAAGTACTTGCAAATGGTGTTCTGATATTAATTAAGCAATTGCTCATTTTTGTTTTTAGCTTTTGTGTTCTGCTCAATAATTGGAATGCTTGCCTTCCGTTTCAATAGGAACATCCACTATTTTTCAAACTAGTGATTTGTAGGGCACCATACAACCTTGTAATGCATCAGCTTGCCTATGTTAAAAGGAATAAATTTGTTAGGAATGAGTTTTGGTTTGCTCTGTTAAGTCTCTATTTATAATGGTTAGGCAAAATTCCAACATGTGTTTAGTCGATACTAAAAATTACCGGGCAACATTATGAATGGCTGGTTTTTAGGCCTTTTCCTCCAAAATAATGAAAATTTTCATTAATATCTTTCCTTGCTTTTATCACTGGCTTTCAATACTTTCAGTAGTTTTATAGCATCACCATGAGATCTTTCTTTTGTGTGTTCTCTGTTAGTTTTGTTCCGATGTTTCTCTCACCAATACATCGGTGATGTTCATATCATAGTTGTAAACTAGGCAAAATGATATAATTCATTACGCAATAATATGCTACTAAGTTAGGTAAACCAATATACTTTAGTAGGCAATAATATGGTTCTGAATTAGCAATAATACAGGTGTGTTCTGCATCCATTCTATATTAGCAATATTGTACCTTTTCAAATGGGCAAAAATGTGGTTAGAACCAGGCAAAACAATGTAATCCAACAATCATATTTTTTACTTTTCCATCAGTAAAAGATGTGGTTAGAACTATGCAAAATGCAATTTAGTAGGCATTTCCTTTACTTTTTCATCAGGTAATCACATGGTTACATCGAAGCAAAACAATGTAATTCAGTAGGCGACTTTTTCGTCCTTATTTCTTTTGCACTATAGGTACTCTAATCCATCTCCATTTTTCTTGTTACATTGCAGGTCACCAAATTATTCAGCAGTGAGGGGGACCCAGATTAGGTTATATGGTAGCGGATATTAGGCACTTCAACTATTAAGAAGGGGAAGGACATGCTATGTGCAGTCTGCGTGCAGTACATATTGCGTGGTTCATGCAGCTTTTGCAAAGCGTAACCAATCCAGTGCATAAGTCTGATGTGAACTGCTGGATATCTGTTCATGTAGTATTTTAAGAACAACCAAGATCTGAATCTGTTGGTCTGAGTGATTTTGCTGAAACCAATATGTGCTTTATATTAGGCAATAGTGGATCTGCTTGGGAAACCCTGATTAAAATTGTAGATTAGGTTCTCAAGTTATAGAGAAAATAGTGGATTTGTTATACATATGTACCATGAGTAATTTTTTTCTGAACTTCTATTGATTTGTTTCTATCATCAGTGAAAACCAGGGCTATGGTCGCCGTTGTCCATCTTGGAAAATTCACATATTTCTTCGGGCGGTAAACTCTGAATTGCCCCCTGAATAATAGAGAGTAAAAATAGAACTGTCATAAAGGGAAAGCTGAGTATGTAGAGTTTGCACTCTTTCCCAAAAGGGAATGGCCGTACAGCACGTCTAAAATACGGCCGGCCGTACGTTACCCGGATCCAATTTTAAATCCAGAAGACCTTATATTTTTGGGTAGGTTTTCACGACAACAGGTGTTTATTGTGTTTGCGTTGCAATATTACTGTACTGTAATTGTTCATTTACAACATAGCATGCAAATTCAGTAACATAGCCAACACGTGGTGAATAAATTCCAGAAGTGTACACACTGACATTAACAAAGATCAAAGATAGCATGAGCAAGTGGAGAATTATTCAATCTTGCATATAGCCGTGCATAGATGTGGACTAAAACCCAGACTGCAACGAAATGAAACAAGGTTGATGGGAGCATGTGTGGTATTCAGAAGGTGAGGCCACAGCCCTTCAGCTTCTCCTCGACAATGGAGTCCAACTGCTGCGCCATCTCAGCACTCAGGTGGTTCTCCCAATCTCCCACCTTCCCACGCCTGAAATATGTAGAATTCTCCATTGGAAACCCACCAATCAGATCAGCAACTCCAGTGGAGTTGACCTCCAAGCTTGTTAAATGCTCAAAGCTGCACAGCTTCACCACTTCGTCGACCACACCACTCCTCTCCTCGGTGTCGGTGAACGGAGCACCGAGGAACTCAGCGAGCCTCTTCACTTGTTTTACAGGATCTGACATCATCTCCTCGTACTTCAAGAAGAGAACCTTGTCCGGCCTTGCCTTGCTCTCATTCCAATACTCGAGATAGTGGTTCCAGATGGGGCCGCAAACAGAGATCCCTTCGCAGAATAAATGGAAAGACAAACCCAGCTCGATGAAGAGCTTCTCACTCATCCGATTCTCGAAGTGCCATTTGGACACAAACACATCCTTGGGGTCACGGCACATGTAGACGACCCGTGAACCAACGGCAGTCACCGATGCTGGCAGCAGCGGGAAAGGTAAGTGGGTGGCGAGGAGCCTCAGCGAGGAGATGGCTTCGAGTTCGGCAAGAGGCTGGATCCGCCGGTTAGGCAGCTCGAGGAACGGCACGGTGTCCTGAGGGTGGCGAGTGAGAAGGGGGTGATGAGCTAGCATGTGGCGGGAGCGGTTGGTGATCGCAAAGGCGAGCGCCTTCAGCCAGGTGGTGCCGCACTTGGGGTAGGTGGCAAGGATGATGTCGTCGGCCCTCGGCACGAACTCCTCCTGCACGAGCTGCATGCTCTTGAAGAGCTTGGGACTGACCCAGAAGTTTTGGTGCTGAACCAACGGTGGCATTTCGGAAGAAAGTAAGCTACCTTCTTCTTGCATGAGGCCTTTTTTCACATCCTCCTCCTCCGCCGTCCTGCACCTCGTCTTCTCATCCTCACCATGGATCGTGGCCATGACGAGCTATCGCTTTTCCTCTCTTCTCCCTAGCTAACCTCTATAAATGGAATGTATATGCGATCAGGTTGCTTGGTACCTTGGAAAGGCATGCATATATAGAGCCGAAGCCGATACATGTTTGAGTACCTTGCAATGTTTCTAAGTCATCCGACTAATCATGATTAGTCATGATTAATCGCGTTTATCAGTCCGCAATACTGATCATGCCTACCGATGCGATTATCTTGACTAGAAGTCTGGTCGTCCGACTAATCATCGACTACCCGTGATTAGTCGTCCGATTAGCATGGGGATGACCAGTTTACAACAAGTTTTTGGCAATTTTGAGTCAAAACTGGTAATTTTGTGGCCCATTAATGAATGAGTATTCTAGTCTAATGCTCTTTTAGTCAAAACTGGTAATTAATGAACTGGTAATTTGGTGAGGTGCCGCCGGTGGTGATGCCGTTATGGTGCGTTCGGAGGAGCCACTTGTGGTGTTGCTTAAGGCTGCTGCGGCGGGCGTCAAGTGACTAGGCCGCTGGCCTTGGTTCAGTGGTGGTGCTGGAGTTCCTCATCGACGGACAGCGAGGACTCGATGGCGAGGCATCCAACGACCCCAACCACCGGTAAAGCGACCACAACGGATGCGGTGGCCACAATGACCACATCGGTGTGCATTCATCCAGTGGCGGTGACCACGAAGCGGCGACCACGAAGCAGAAGGACGAGGTAAGCATCGTTGGTTGGTTGCAAAGAAATATAAGAGTCTAGGGTCCATTCTTACTCAGTGATGTGAGGTCGGTAGGCCTCTGCCTTCTTTCTTGCGCTCAATAGAGAGTCTAGGGTCCATTCTTAGTGATGTGAGGCCGGTAGGCCTCTGCCTTCTTTCTTGCTGATGACAGAAAAGTGAGGAAAACACTTGTTTATATATATGCCTAAGGAGCCAAACCACCAAGGGACACACCCCTTCGGGATTGGACCCTTCAGTGATTAATAATGTCATTAATAATTAATTGATTACAAATTGAGCACTAATTTAATTAATCTATTTTCTTCGTAACAGCAGGGAGTAAAAGGACTCGTGTACCGCGACCCTAACTCAATTAACTAGATCATAATGATTTAACTAAATCATGCCTATTTAGGTAATCGATGCCATAAACCATAGCACTGAATCCTGAATATTTTGGTATATTAGGCCAGAGATCCTTATATATGTTGAAAAAATTTAAAATCCAGAAGTCCTTATATTTTTGGGCAGGTTTTCACGAGAACTGGTGTTTATTTTTGTTTGCGTTGCAATATTATTGTACTGTAAATTGTTCATTTACAACATAGCATGCAAATTCAGTAACATAGCCAACACGTGGTGAATAAATTCCAGAAGTTTACACACTGACATTAATTAACAAAGATCAAAGATAGCATGAGCAAGTGGAGCGTTATTCAATCTTGCATATAGCCGTGCATAGAAGTCGACTAAAAACCAAACTGCAACGAAATAAGACAAGGGTGATGGGAGCATGTGTGGCAATCAGAAGGTGAGGCCAGAGCCCTTCAGCTTCTCCTCTACGATGGAGTCCAACTGCTGCGCCATCTCAGCACTCAGGTGGTTCTCCCAGTCTCCTACCTTCCCACGCCTGAAATATGTAGAATTCTCCATTGGAAACCCACCAATCCGATCAGCAACTCCAGTGGAGTTGACCTCCAAGCTTGTTAGATGCTCAAAGCTGCACAGCTTCACCACTTCGTCGACCACACCACTCCTCTCCTCGGTGTCGGTAAACGGAGCACCAAGGAACTCGGCGAGCCTCTTCACTTCTTTTACAGGATCAGACATCATCTCCTCGTACTTCAAGAAGAGAACCTTGTCTGGCCTTGCCTTGCTCTCATTCCAATACTCGAGATAGTGGTTCCAGATGGGACCCCAAACAGAGACCCCTTCGCAAAACAAATGGAAAGACAAGCCTAGCTCGACAACGAGCTTCTCAGTGACCCGATTCTCGAAATGCCACTTGGACACAAACACGTCCTTGGGCTCACGGCACATGTAGACGACCCGTGAACCAACGGCAGTCACCGATGCTGGCAGCAGTGAAAAAGGTAAGTGGGTAGCAAGGAGCCTCGGTGAGGGGATGGCTTCAAGTTCGGAAAGAGGCTGGATCTGCCGGTTGGGCAGCTCGAGGAATGGCACAGTGTCCTGAGGGTGGTGAGTGAGCAAGGGATGATCAGCTAACATGTGGCGGGAGCGGTTGGTGATCGTAAAGGCGAGCGCCTTCAGCCAGGTGGTGCCACACTTTGGGAAGGTGGCAAGGATGACGTCGGTGGCCCGCGGCACGAACTCCTCCTGCACGAGCTGGATGCTCTTGAGGAGATGGGGACTGATCCAGAAGTTTCCGTGCTGCACCAACGGTACGGAAGAATGTAAGCCACCTTCTTCTTGCGTGGGGACTTTTTTCACCTCCTCCTCCTCCCTGCTGCTCGCCTTCCCATCCTCATCATGGATCGTCGCCATGATGTCGACGAGATATCAGTTTTCCTCTCTCCCCCTAGCCTCTATAAATGGAATGTATATGCGATCAGGTATGGACGATGTACAATGCTTCGGAACTTGGAGCACCATGTGTATATATAGAGATGGTACGTGTTTGAGCGCCTCGAGGTGGTTAATGGTCAACGATTGCACCGGATCATTGGGTTCACATGCAACTGGTGCCCGATGATGTGCGCAACAAGTGAGTCACTAGTTCTGGGTTTTGACCATCTATATAGAATTGTCCTCGAGGTAACGTGGCTTGCCTGTTGCCTGCACGTATATTTTGGAATAGAAGACGTATCTTTTCCTTGATCCGGGATCCCAAGATCAAATCATGCGCGGCATACAAAATAAGTGGCGAATGATAAACAAGAACGTTATGTTATTGCCTTTCAATAGTGTATGCACAAGTCAAAAGTTGATGAACAATTTGCCGATCCGGTGACCCCAATCCAAGTCAGGCAACAGGGATGTATCTTTCACCGCAGTTTCCAGTATCAACTCTGCGGCAACTTTGGTTTGACGATGTATCTTGATTCAGAACAGTAAGTTTCATTTGAGCATGGAAAGGGTGTCTTCTCTGGTTTGCACAATTTTGCAAGCGACAGAAATGCACGGGTAGTTTGCTAGAAATATGATTGGTTCAAATATGTTTGGCGTCGCGACCTAGTGAACTCCCCCCCCCCCCCCAACCCCCAACACCCCACCCAAAAAAAATTCATCTCTTACAATGTCTCCAGAAGGCAGAAAGTGGCATGCATGCTGCATATATATTTTGGATGGAGCAACGTATCTTTTTTTTTATCAGGATCGGATCATGCACATATCAAAGTAGCGTAGAACATTGCCTTGAATCTCCAGGTGTACTGTGCCCATCCATGACAAGTTGATGCGTAAATTATTGATCTGTGGCAGGCGATCATCAGGCAACGGCTGTCCTCTTTATTTTATTTTAGTTAGTCTTCGGTGAGATAAGGTAGCAAAGCAAGCAAACCTTTTTCGCGTGTATCCCAGATTATAGGTTGACCTGTACTTTAAATTAGTGAGAACAGCTTTCGTGATTATTGCATCTTAACCCAGGCAATATGTTGGAACACAATTGTATGTTGCACCGCAGTTTCCATAGGACGCCTCTCCGTGGCTGCTTACACTCACTCTGCTTCAGAATATGACAGCATTTTTCTGTGGTGTGGATTGTCTAATAACTGGTGCCTCTAGTGTGGTTTTGCAATGATTTGCAGTGATATATTTTGCAGATTACAGTATCATAAGAAATTAAGAATCTAATCAGTGTGTATCTTTGTAACACCTCATTGTACAAAACTGCACTGCTCAGCCCTTTTGAGAGGCTGTCTGCTTACACATAGCACATAGCACATTGCTTACACTTTCATCTTCATTTTGTATAAAAGTGTTAACCTAAAGGTGCTATAGCTGGAGGATAAAGGCGTATGATAGCTCCAACCTTGCTCAACTACCAAGGTGCTACTAAACATGTGCACACGCGGTACTCATTGACCACAACTTGAGCACATTTATATTAAGTTGGGTGTCACATACCGTCCTCCTCAAAGGACCTGGCATCCTTATCGGTCCAACTCCACGACTACACTTCCAGCACCGGTGCCATATGCCATATCATGTGTCCTATACGAACCCACATATGCCATGTACCATATGCCCGCATGCTGATTCATATCCAGGAACGTTCCCCTCTTAGAGCACAACCGCACATCTAGTACCAATACCATATGCTATCTCGTGTATCCCACCCAGACCCACGTGCAACATGCATTATATATCTGAATGAGCTGTGGCTCGAGAATAAAGGCTTATATTTTAGCTCCATCCTTACTCAACTAGTAAGGTGGTACTTAACATGTGCATACGGCACTTACGGACCACTAACGAGCCACATTCATACTGGACCGGGTGTCACACTTCTCATCTAGACCATTGATGTGAAATATTGCACTACTACTCGAATAGATAGTACATTACACCTGCACACAGTTCATGCACCAAACTGATACGTAACCCAACCATGTTTCAAAAGTAATAATGATTTGTACGCCACTCAAAATCTATGAGATGCCTTGTTGTATCACTAAACTATAGGTTCTGATCAGTGTTACAGCTACCGATTTGGGGGGGAAATCAGAGGGGACTAGAACTTTCACGAATTTTGATTGAAATTTGAAAATAAAAATGAATTCTAGATTACCAGTATGACCATTTACCGGTCACCACCGGTAGGATCAAAATTTAGCAAAGACAAGCCAAAATTCAGAACCCTGGTTCTGATCTAGCAAGCCTCAAATACTATTTAGGAGTTTTTGTTTTACAATTGGGCTTTGCCCCCCCCCCCCCAACCCCAACCCAAAAAAAAAATACTATTCAATATCAGCATTTTAAACATTAAAACAATCACATTTGAATCATCTTAGTTAAATGCATCAAAATTACCGAATAGCTCAAAATTTGAGTGTGAATATTTCCGGTATTTCTCTTTAGAAGCCATCTTAATTTAGATCTCAGGTTCTCAGAAATTTTTTTTCACTAGGTAAGGCCAACAGAGGAACCCACCGATACCACCATGGCGCTCCTCACCTTGGAGCCCAAGCGAGTGCGCTCCTCACCTTGGAGCCACACCAACCGAGCTATGCTCGGCTCTCAGAGGTTTCGTTTAACTTTCGGCCTCAACAGCAACAAGGTTACATACAGCCATATAAACAGACAAATATCGAAACAAGTAGGCGGAGTTTATGCACCCACAGCTCCACTACCGTCCCCATTGGTGCTTTTCTAGGGTCTCAGGTAGCTGCGCCAAATTTAATAGAACCAAAACCCCAACTAACCATTCGTATCTTTCCTGTCTTGGGTAGAAAGCATGAACTCGACAACTTCTCTATCGCTTCCCTTACCATTGCGCCTCGAAGTGTTATTCTTGTCCATGACTCCATCAGTGGCCTATCTAGGATTTCACGGAGGGTATACCATAATATTTTTTTCCACTTGCAATTCAGTATAATTCATATAAAATTCAGTAATAAAATTTAAATTTTACCGAGAAATTCGATTACCAAGAATAAAAATTACATTCCAAGTCTTAAATTCAATAGTTAAATACCGATGTTGCATAAATTATAATACAAATAGTTCAAACATACTAGTTCAAATGAATAAAAGAAGCTACTCCTTGTCTACGATTTCTAAAGTTCATGAAAATCTCGATTATGTCATTTTCATCCACCTGTCATTTTCATCCACCTCAAAAAAAATATCTCGCTCAATGATTCCTAAAAAGAGAAGCAACATCCTCATTCCTCTTCATAGTTCAATTGTTCTAAAGAGTACAGACAAAGTATGAAAGTGCATCAATAATCAATTGATTCATGAATCCATAATTCCTATGTGCTACACTAATTTGCAATTGTCCAATTGTTCAATTACTATAAAAAACTAGTGAGCTATAACAGTTAGGGTCCATAAATTTGTGTGTGGAGCTGCCGAGCTAGGAGTGGAGGGCCGAGGCGTCGGCTGCAGAAGGAAGAGCCGCGGTGCCGCGTGGTATGGCAGCGGGCGCCGTCGGCTGATGCGGCGCAGCAGCACTGCAGCAGTGTCGATGTCGAGGCGGAGTGCTCAGCTGCGGCCTGCAGAGGGAAGCCTAGTGCGGATGCAGGGCTAGACGACGCGGCGCAGGGGCGAACCGGCATCCGGCGGCCGGCAGAGGCGGCGGCATCGCCCAATCCTGCAGAGCCGCGAGTCGCTCTCGCAGTGACGCGATGGGGCCACCAGGCGGTGCGTTCTTGAGTTCGTGAGAGCCTGAGAGGCTGTGAGTTATGCATATGGGCCTTAGACTTGGGATGGTAAATATTTTTTTCACTGGGTGCGCCAGAATATTTAGGTATGCCATGGCATATCCGGCCCACCCATTGGATCCACCCTCCATGGATGTAAGAACCATCCCCTAAAATGCTATGACGTGTATAGAAAATCCCATCTAGCTAACTATTGCACCTACCAATTCAATTTTTTTCAGGTCAAAAAGAAAAGGGTTCGTTTCGTAGTATATGCTTTTCCATTCTATAGACCAGTAGTCACAGTGACATTCCAAGCATGAGCTGACACGGTGCCGTGCATTTTAGCTATCATGCACATGTGTTGAGCTGCTACAAGTTTCAGAATCTGATTCCATTTTTCTTTTTCAACTGGGTTCGTCTAATGTTGTGAGCATTTCTTAATTATTAGTAGTCCCCCTGGACCTCCACCTTTGTTTCGATCGCCGGAGCCGGCCGGCTGCTGGATTATATTTCATGCCGAGTTTTTCCAACGGGCCGGCGGCGAGGACAGATTCGATCCACCCGTGAGCACGCAACGTAACCTGTCAGACGGCGCGCGCGGAAGAGGCGAACCCGATCGAAGCGACGCAGCAGCATCTCTCGCAAGTTTTCTTAAAGAAAGCCGGAACGAATATTTACATGTGTGCGCAGATGCACGGCGGTTCCGGCGGCTATATATATGCATATATGTGCATCTCATCACCGGCGAAATCGTGTGTAGATCGATCACCGTGCTATAAGCTAGAGATCTTCAGAAGATTAGAACGAGACAGGGAGAGCTGAAGCTGAGCACGTAGTTTGTGAAACTAGAAGAACGTGAAAGGACATAATGGAGGGCGTCAACCACAAGAACCTGCAGCCTCCGCTAGGTGATGATGCGTGCATCAGCATGGTCGCCTTTTCTGATTCTCGTTTAATTCAACTTCCGACTGCTCTTCTCTTGAGCTTTGCTGCTGATGTGCGGTTGGTTCTGATCACCAATTCAATTAGGCTACCCGACGGTGGATAATTCGGAGCAGCAAGGAGCGGCGGCAGCGCCGCGCGGAGGACGAGCAAGAGCTCGGGGACGGAAGACTAGTTTCATCGATGGATGGTAAGTTCCAGTACTTGCTGCTTGGCTTGGGCACTAGTCCACTGGAGTTTAGAATTCGAGATGCTCACATTTCTGAAATGTGAACATGTGTGTCAGTGCCTGATAAGTGGTAAACCGCGTCCATCGTACTAGATTTTATCCTACGGCGACTGACAGCGATGCGTTTGGTTCCATGTTCTGCAGCATTGCCGCGCTGTGCTGCTGCTGGCTCTGCGACCTCTGCTGCGACTAGAGCAGAGCAAACCTCAAGCACGCACACAGCAGGATTACAGACCGAGGGCGTGTGTGCGGTGTGCCTATGTATATGTTGAGCAGTTAAGGAGCAGAGAGCGTTTAGCATGGCATCAAGGGTGCTGTAAAAGTTCTACACATTTTATGTTTGATTGTGCAGCTCCTAGTTTTGTTTCTTCTTATGATTGTTTTAAGCGTGGTTTGTGTGGATTTTAGCTGTATCATTTTATTTCTTTGTTGGAAGAAAGTGAACAGGTTCTATTTATTTATGCGTCTGCATAGTCGACATCGGAAGTAGCTCCTCTGCGGTGCTGCAGAGGAGGCTCATCCGTCCACATCAAGCCATCCTGGTGTCTCCAACATTCTTCCTCCAGCTCGAGAGGTGTTGTAACATGTATAAAGGAAAATAATAATCCAAGTTAGGGTGAAACCCCTCCTATTCACTCAAAAAAGAAAGTTAGGGTGAAGAACTCGCCTTGGCCATTACGGAAGAGCACGACCTGTGTGCAGACCATAACCAAAAACTAAATACGCAATGGCCAATAACAACCCTACTTTTGGATCCACTTTAATTAAAGGACTAGGAAATGTCACTTATCATCTTGCACTATATGTCTATATATCACTAGCAGAAAACGGACAATTCCTGACAGCCAAAAACAGAAGGGGAAAGCCCAAAACACCAATAGGAAATCAATTTCTCTTGTCAAACCATCAGGAATCTATCCTTAGGACTTGCTTGCTTCCTCCCACCATACCACAACATCGCACCCAATTGTTTATTTGCGGCTTTGAATTACTACACTCAAAGTGTTTAATTGTCATGCGGGTATTTTTCAATCAGTTTTCACTTAATTTTGAGCCAATGGCAAAATGACACTTCACAAAAACTGATATGAAATGCGGACGATATAGATTTCATTCTCAATCAAAAATAGCAAGATACAGCGCATTTATAAAAATTAAAATGGATGAAAGACAGAAAGAAAATCACTCAGATTTCCAAAACCCTTTCTCAATTAAAAAAATGCAAGATGCAACACATAATAAAACGTAAATCACAGAAAGGAAACCTACATAACACAAATTCGCTCAAAAAAAGAAAACCGCAAATCAAGTATTTTCAGAGCAACGAGCCCATATGGTAGGCGTATGTTATGATGTTTTTTCATCTATTTGCATTTTAGGAATTTCCATCTAATAGCCCATTTGGTAGGCGGTAGTTACATTCAGCCTATTTGCATTTCAGGAATTTCCATCTAATAGCCCAGATATCCATCTAGTAGTATCTTCTAGTCTGGGCTACTTGAACTGGGCTGCAGATCATTCTTCGTAAATGGGCCGACAGATCACTCGTTGTTCTACCAGCCCGGGCTAGCACAAGATCAGTCCAGCTCCACGTTGCCCTTTCTCCCCCACACTCGCCTCGCCTGCCCCCTCCGATCGATCGAGAGAGGAAAAACAATGGCGATGGCGGCGGCGAGGAGAGCCCTCCTGACCCACCTCCGCGTCCCGGTGGCGCGTCCCGCGGCGGCGGCGGCGGCGGCGGGAACCGTCCCCGTCGCGGCCCGGAGGCTCCTGTCCTCGACTACGGAGGAGACGAAGGGGTCGTTCCTGGACAAGGGCGAGGTCGCCGACCGCGTCGTCTCCGTCGTCAAGAACTTCCAGAAGGTTGAACCCGCAAAGGTGAGCGCGATCTATCTCGGCGCGGCGGACGCTTGTGCGGCCGCCCGTACGGTTTGTTAGGTTCGTGGATCCGGATCTGTGCTGGAGGGTTTACATAGGGTTTTGAGCGTGCGTCGCCTGATGTTGACTTAGTGTTATCGAGTGAATTAGGCGGTCCACGAAGAGCTAGGTGTAAATGTGCAAGAGGTTGTGAACCTTTAGTCGAGAAATCAAGTGATCTTAGCAGTTCTTCGATTGGAGATGGAAGGCTCATGGAGAAGGGGATAGAGGACTCCATAGCCTCTTTACTGTAGAAGATTCAAGCTGATAGTTATACATATGCTTGATTCAGAAATTTCGAAGTTCCTTTATTACGGATCAATCTGTCTCTCCGTGGACCCTGGATGTGCACGAGTATCATATCCATGTGTGGGTTAATCGATTTCATAATACCATTAGTAATCCTCTTGCCCCTTGATTTGTGGAAATGTTGTGTGTTACCTTGTGCTAGGGCTGTGTTTACGTAGCTCACTGTTGAATTTCCGGTAGTTGTGCAGTTCTAAGACCCTGTTTGGCCGAGCTTTCAGAGCAGCTTCTAGGCTGAATCCAGGAGCTCTACCAAATAGTTTTTCAGCGAGAAATGATTCTATGCTGATTCTATGAAGTGAGTGATGCTCTGAAATAAGCTAAGGGGCTGCGAGTTGAAAAAACTAGCTTCACCTGATTCACTTCTCGCATAGAATCCCCTTTTCCATAAAATTTATCATAGAGAATCACTTTCATCACTTCTCCCAGAATCAGCTCCTATAGAGAAATTGAAGAAGGTGGTGCTCTACCAAACAGGCTCTAAATATACAATAGCTTCTGCAGTCTTTGTTGCCCCGTTTCTTTTGTAGAATTGAGGAGCTTGTGATCAAATGAGTACTAAGCCTAATCTCATGATTGTGAAGTGGTCAAGTGGTGATTGAACTGACAAATCTATGCTTAGATGGCTGCCTGAGGTCTTGTCTACCATATGGGATTGGAGCCAGTTTCTTATTATTTATTATTTGTAATGGTTGGGTGTGTTTGATGGCAAACCCAAAATCACCTAAGTGTGTAATGTGTTAGTTTTTCCACCTAATTTTTTGTGGGAGTTTATCAATGAAAATTGTTTTCACGATGTATTGAATTCCTGTTTGTAGGAGCTGACTGTCATTCTTTTGTTAAAAATTGTAGTGCATGTTTTGTGTTGTGATACAAGCACCAAAATTCCAAATGAAAACAAATTATCCTTCCGTGGCTCAGGTTTGAAGTGAGTGTAACAGCTACCCATTTGGCATTTAGTGCTAATTTATTATTAGTTGCCACTGGATGTTAGCAACCAAGGTTCGCTTTGTTAGATTATTATCCTGTACTGCTGGTTCTATTCACATTTTTTTTCAACTATGATACATGCTTGCTTTGATTCATTTCCCTTTTTTGGCTGCCTAAACTTGGCATGTAGTATTTTTTTATACAAAACTTGCAGTGATTTAGTATGGTGAATGTTAAGAGGGTAGGAATCCATAGTATTGTAGATGTAGATGAACCATCATTTCTCATTTCTCCATCAAATTTTGCAGGTGACACCTACTGCTCATTTCCAGAAGGACCTCGGGCTCGACAGCTTGGACACCGTCGAGGTTGTGATGGCGTTCGAGGAAGAATTCGGCTTCGAGATCCCTGACAACGAGGCAGAGAAGATTGACTCCATCAAGTCGGCGGTTGACTTCATCGCCTCACATCCACAGGCAAAATGAGAGCATTTCTTGTTTTCCCGTCTCAGCACACTTTCACATCCAGAACTCGTGTGCAGACACGGAAACAATTTTCTGTAGCCTGCCCCAGCGGGTGTATGGCCTGAAGCTGTTCCACCTGCACCTGCTGATGGATAGGAAGCCAGTTCTTTCTCTTTATCGACCATGTTGAAATAAACCGTGTACCAATTGGTTGTCGCGCTTTTGTGACCCCGTTTGCAGGTGTTGGAACACCTTTTGCGGCCAAACTTGTGTACAAGGTGCGTGAAAGTCCTTAGTAGCACATTAATCCATAGATATATTCGGATGTGTTTTCTTCCTTCTGTGTTTCCTGTAGTCCTGTGTATAGACTGCCAAACGGGCATTGTCTAATGGGTCGCACGGGACACGACATTGAAAAACACTGCACGAACGTGACCTGACCCGACGTGATTAATGCCAGTGCCAACACAGCACGACCGTAGTGCTGTGCGTGGACCGAAACACTGACACTGTGTGCTAGTACAGGCACAATGCGACTAATAGGCCGCACGATTCGGCCCGTCAACAGCTCATAAATGCTTCATATATACTCCACTCCCTCACTCAAACCCTAATCCATATCCTACCAGTCAGCCGCCGCCGCTCTGTGGCCGGTGGCCTCCTATCTTCCTTCTGAGCTCCCGGTGATGCATCCCGACAGCGGATGCCACGAGGACGACGGCGTGCTGCAGATCCATGGCTACCTCCCCATGACCCTCCTCGTCGCCGCCGCCGTCTGTGGCCTCCTCGCATCCCTCGCCGGCGGCCTTCCTGTATCCCTTGCCGTCATTGCCGCCTCGTCAAGCTTTCTGGGTCGCGCGCGCCGCCGGTGGCCTCCCCACGTCCCTCGTTGTTGCGCGCACCGCCATCGAGCATCGGGCTCGGGCCAGCATAGGCACGGCGGTCCGGCGTGCCCACAGTGCCGACACAGCACGACTAGCGCACTGCCGTGCCTGGGCCGCGGGAGCGGCACGGCATGCCGGCACGTCTAGTTCATCGTGCCTAACCGTGTCATGCTCCATCATGCCATGCTCAACCGTACTGGTGCCGTGTCGTGCTGGGCCTCCCATTTGGCCATCTATGTAACTTCGCGATGCTGCTTATGTAAGTGTATATGGGATGAATGATAGGATAAGCGTGCACGGAAAAGAGAGGGTTCCGTTTGGCTGGGCTTCAGCCGGCTCCGGCTCCATTACTGTAGCGCCAGAGGAGCCGGAGCCGGTGGATGGCTTCTTGTGGTCTTGTGAGAGGGAGGGCAAGGAGGGGAAAATGAGCTTCAATAATGAACAGTACATAAACAGTGTTCCGCAGTACCTGTGTTAGATGTTAGATGAACAGTGCGCTCTACAGTACATGCATTGGATGTTAAATGGAGCCGGAGCTGGCTGAAGCCCGGCCAAATGGGCTCATAGAAAAGCTGGCTAAGATCTTTGAGTTGTGTGAGAAGCGGGAGATTGCCGATTCTGAAATGAAAATAGTTTTCTCTTCAAGAAAAAATGAAAATAGGCAATTTCTTTTTGGAGCTAGGGCGTCCTTGACGGGTAGTCATGGAGAGCAGAGTTCAGTTTCCCAGTTGGAGCATGAAAATGTGAGTGCGTGGTGACTGCGAGGATGCTAGGTTCTCTGCACACTTATGTGCTCACCGGGAGAAATGGACATAGCAGAACTGTCAACTGCAGTTGTCGACAAAATCTAGGCACAAGCTTCCCGGCGGCAGGAGTGGCGCCGTTGACGAGTTGACGACGACACCTACGGCAGCTGAAGATTTTGGATTCCTAGCGCAGATACTACGACAGAGGTCACGGATGTAGTCACGGGAGATGGTCGCGCGTCAGGCAAAACCCAACTCAAACCACACCACTCCATTCGATTTCGATGCCTGCCGAGTGCCAATGACAACAGAGAGTTCAAAAGCTAAATGCCCTCACGATTTTTGAAAATTTCAAAAGTCAACAATTCAAGAGTGTCCAGAAGCTTATAAACGTGATGCAGACTGCGGCCTGCCCTCCTCTTCGCTTGCCTGTTGCCTCTACTGCGCACGCGATGCGATCCATGAAGACGGCATGGCGTCCGGTTTGTGTGATCCCGCCAGCCGTCGCATGGGCAGCACGCCTCTACGAAAGCTCAGTCTCTAGCGACGCTTTCCCCCATCCAAGTGGCCACACGCGGGCTCGCCAGCCTAACAGCAGAGCAGGCGGTGCATGCTCGCATCTGCCGCCACGCTCCTGTTAGACGTCCTATGATCTCTCACACACGCACTGACGGAATTATATAAGATAACTCGTGAGCACGAACAGCAGACGGTGGCGACGAACGCCTCGACCGCAGGACAGCCTATACGTTGGCTGTTATTCAAACTCAAACAACTCGAGAAGAATACATCCAGAGATTACATGCCTTTTAATAGCCCCTCGGCGACGCATGCAGCGCCCACGCAACGCACTCGTCGAACTTCATGCGCACGCGCACGTACGCGCTCTCCTGCCTGGCGAGACGGCCGTCTCCACAAGCAACAAACTCTTCCGTGAGAACCGGTCTCCAGTGCTGATCCACAAGCTAGCTTGTTGCGCTCCTCCGCGGCTGCTGCCAACGGCCTTGCCATCCCTGCACTTCCCTAACAAAACTGCCAGCACGTATGCACAACGTGCTGGACTCAACCTAGATCAGATGCAAACGCGAGCACGAACTCATGCATCATCGTACACACTACAGACTCACACACATGCATGTCACGGCCACAAACACATGACGTGGTGTATTCTAACAAACTCCTCCGAAACCACGGCATCGCCGCACATCCTGACATACAGGACGCCGGCTCCGAGTCGACTGTCACGGGGAGGGCCCCTTCTTCGTCTCCGGGGCCGCCGCACGCACACACGTCGTCGAGTCACCCGCCAGCCATGCACCCACACGAGCTAGGTTTATTCCTAACAATATCCCCTTAAACCCAGCGCTGCCGACATCGAGCCTTCACAGCAGAGTTTGCTCCTCCTCGACGTCCGCAGTGGCCGCCATGACGGCCTCCTTCTTGGGCTTGCGGCAATCCCGGGCAAAATGACCCCGAATCCCGCAGTTGAAGCATTTGCTGATGGTCGACTTCTTCCGTTCCTTCTTGTCCGCATCCGCAAGCAAAAGCTTGTCGGCCTAAACCCCATTCGCCACCTGCGTGCCGATGATCTGCACGCGCCGTCGTGAACGCTCGTCGAACGCATTCAGCCTGCCAAGCGCCTCCTCGAACGCCATCATCTCGACGTCGCAGAACTGCTCAATGCCAGCCACCGCTGGGTACAGGTGATCAGGCACGGTGTCGAACAGCTTCTTAACCATGGTGACGTCGTCGAGCGTGGACCCGAGACTGGCAAACTTCGCGGGCATGCCGCTGATCTTCCCGGCGTAGTCATCCAGCGCATCGCCGTCCACCATACACAGCTTGTCGAACTCCCCCTTGAGCGTGGAGAGGCGCGCCGTCTTGACTCGATCCGCGCCGACGAACCTTGTTTTGAGGCTCTCCCAGACCTCCTTCGCCGTCTTCTTTGTTGACACCTGCATGAGGATGTCCTCCGGCAGTGCTTGGAGAAGTTGCGCCCGCGCCGTCTTGTTCTTTTGCGCATCCACCGCGGCATCGCCCGACAGAGACACGGCCTCCTAGAGGCTCTGCGCATCGAGGATCGCCTCCACCTTGATTGCCCACGCCGTGTACCCCGCCGGCGACAGCACCAGATACGACATGGACACAGTACCTCCCGCAGCGCCGTGTGGAACCACCGCCATTACTTCTTGCTCGAGGTAGTAGCGCAGGATCTTGGGCATACACGGAACCAGGCTCTGGTACCAATTGTCAGAACTAATCCTATGATCTCTCACACTCACGCACTGACGGAGTTATAAGATAACTCGTGAGCACAAACAGCAGATGATGGCGACGAACGCCTCGGCCGCAGGACGGCCTATATGTTGGCTCTTATTCAAACTCAAACGACTTGACAAGAATACACCCAGGGATTACATGCCTTTTAATAGCCCCTCGGCGACGCATGCAGCGCCCACGCAACGCACTCGTCGAACTTCACGCGCACGTACGCGCTCTCCTGCCTGGCGAGACAGCCGTCTCCATGAGCAACGAACTCTTCCGTGAGAACCGGTCTCCAGTGATGATCCACAAGCTAGCTTGTTGCGCTCCTCCACGGCTGCTGCCAACGGCCTTCTCCTAGCCATCCCTGCACTTCCCTAACAAACCTGCTAGCACGTATGCACAATGTGCTGGACTCAACCTAGACCAGATGCAAACGCGAGCACGAACTCATGCATGATCGTACACACTACAGACTCGCACGCATGCACGTCACGGCCACGAACACATGATGTGGTGTATTCTAACAAACTCCTCCGAAACCACGGCATCGCCGCACATCCTGACGTACAGGATGCCGGCTCCGAGTCGACTGTCGCGGAGAGCGCCCCTTCTTCATCTCCGGGGCCGCCGCATGCACACACGTCGCCAAGCCACCCGCCAGCCATGCACCCACACGAGCTGGGTTTATTCCTAACAGCTCCAAGCACACCAAGGCCCGCCCGCCCGCCCGCATGGCCGGCGCGGCGCGGCCACGCGTCTACCAAAAACTGCAAGCGTTGTCCGGATCATAGCTTCCAACAGCGCGCCGCTTGTTGCTCGGCCGTCCCCTCCCATCCCTTGGTTTGGTTGAATGGCATGCGGGCTTGTGTGCGGCGTTGTTCCCTCGCATGGCGAACAGGATCAGAGGAAGGGACCAATCAACTATGTAGTAGAGATACACACAGACATGGTAGCTTGAGCCGGAAAAGTGGTGGAGGAGCTACCCATAGCTTTGGAGGCTCACCTGAACTCCTTCGCTTGTCCATTTCCATCTAGCCAGGTTCCAGACTTTGGCAGCGTGAGAGCGGCCATGAAGAGCAGAGGGTTGCTGCTGCTCTGCTGCGCGGCAACGCTGGCCGCGCTTCTCTCCCAAGGAGGCCAGGTCTGTCGCTCACTCTCACCCTCTCGCTTTGGTACAGCTCACCGAGCACATTTCCTAGCTTTGACCACCAATTCCCAGTTTCGTTCATGCCGTCGATGTTAAATTCCGTTATCTTTCAGGCCGCCGCTTACTTATTATGACATGCCGTCGCCGTCGCCAGCTCCGGCACCAGGCAGCTCCCGACCGACCAGCTCCTCTGCCTCTCCTCCACCAGCCCGGCCCAACACCTTCCCGACGGTGAGCATACGGAGTGCTGTCGATCACAATGCATTCCTCAACCGAATTCGGCTTTTGGTTCGTGGTGGTGTTCATCGACTATCTGCAGCGCGGTGTCACCCCCGGCAGCCTGCAGCCCCAAGGTCAGTAGCTAGAAACACAATCTCCTGCTTGCATGCATTGCATTGCAATGGTCGTGCACGAATTCAGGAGGCCGGAATTAAAAGGCTCTTGGAACAGAGTGTAGGAAAAACATGGCTTAGTAACTCAACTTAACAAGATTAAGCATCTAAACAATACGAGCACAATCTAAAGAACATGAATAAAGTTTAGAGCTGGACCGGGTGCGACCGGTTGATGCAGATCCGGCCATGGCTGGTGTCCAGGACGACGAAGGCGCATAGTTGTTATAGAAGTAGAAGGTCGCGGCGGGTATTGTCGTTCTTCGTACCTCCATCATGCCTCCACCGACACTGGGACGGCGGCGGTGGGTAGGCGACGACCTTCAAGTCGTTCCAGCACCGCCGGGATCGGGTGGCTGCAGTGGGGTTGTTAGACTAGAGTCCCAAAGCGTCGGACGACGCTATTTATTATGGCGTTGGACGACCTGTGACCACAACTACGAGTCGGTTGTGTCTCCGATCCAAACGTCAAAACGGCGTTTATTTCTCCTTATCCGTTTCTCTTTTTATTTCTCATTTTTCGGCCTTTTGGCCACTGAATATTTCCAACATAGAGTGCGGCGGCGCGGTGCTCGGCGACAGCGTACCGGAAGCGGTGCCTCTTCTTCTGCGGCAAGTGCTGCGCGGCGTGCCTGTGCGTGCCGGCGGGCACCTACGGCAACAAGGCCTCCTGCCCCTGCTACAGCAACTGGAAGACCAAGAGGCCCCCAGTGCCCCTAGCAGAAAATTGCAATGAAATGTGGCTTCGTTCCTGTCCACCGTAGCTTTCGCAAGGATGACCACTCCATATTATTCCCATCACCGCCATTTCTCCTGATAGAATAGAAGAGAGGAGGAACAAAGAATCAAGTAAAATCTCCAATTGTACGGTGGCTTTTCAAGTCTGCAACCTTCGTCTATAGCTGGTGTGAAAGAGACATAGACAGGCTTTGAGAACCATTAGATGAGCCGTCATCCATCGATGCGAATACATTCCTCAGAAAAACAGGTTTTTTCACTAGTGTGAAAGAGAGATATTTAGCTTATACGTTTAGAATATTTAGATTAGAATATGCAGCTTGCCATTTGTTTATGCGTAGGTTTATTTTAGTTCTTTTTGTGATTATTGAATACTTTGTTTTATATGCTTGAAGCTGATTAGTATTATATATATATATATGCAGGATCTTCTATAGCTGGTGTATTCGGTGGTTGTAAATTCTATCGGATACTCATCATATTTATCCTGAGTTTGTATTTAAAAGCAGCCTCTTTTCCCTATATATCTTTTCCCCGTAGATGACTATACTATACGGTTTAATCCTGTTCTCCCCAGGCAGTTCCACCTGAAAGGAATACTTCTCTATGGTAAAATTCTCTCAACTGCCAAATACGAGCTTTTAACGAGAACTACCGAAGAAGTTTCTCCTATAGGATTCTTGACATAGAGACTTAAAACGTACAATTAGATCAGCAAACACAAGGAAACACAAGGAAATGAAAGGAAAACTAAAAAAAACTTATATATGGTTTTCCTTTTTCGGGAGCCCTAAACTCTTGAAGAAAGAAATAAAGAAAAAAAATAAAAGATTATCTTACAATGGATATTTTACAACAGGTATGGTGGATATTTTATAGGAATGCTACTAGAGAATTATATTGGCTTGGTGGTTGGTGGGCTTTTAGTCTCTTTGTTGCGGAGCGTCTAGCTCTCTCCTCCGATACCTTTGTTCTTGTGCAATATCTCCTTATATAGTGCTGCGGAGAGTGGTATCTTTGTTGTTCTTATCTTTTTCGCTGAACTTATCGTTTTGAAGTATGGTGCAAATTTATTTTGCATGGCGCAAACTTCTTCTGCATGATCTTAACTGATCTGAAGTTGCTGGTCTTCGTATGGATTCTCTTTGGAACAAGTTTGCTGGTCTTCGTATAGATTCTCTTTGGAACAAGTTCCCGTATAGAACCTTCTGGACAACATAGCATGCTGAGTGCGTAGATGCAAAGCTTGTCTCGACAAACTTTGCATACATGGACTCAGCATGATGGGTTGTTTAGAAGATTTCATATGGGAATTTGTTCCAAAAGAGAATCCATGCAAAGGTTACCAACTTTTGTTCTTTAACAGTTAAAGCCATGCAGAATAAGTTTGCGCCATACTTGAAAACAGTAAGTTCAACGAAGAAAATAAGAACAATGAAGACATCAGTAATCTCCGCTGCACTATATAAAGAGGTGATGCTGCATAAAAATTAAGGCATCGGAGAAGAAGCTAGACACTCCACAACTAGGAGTCCTTAAAAGCCACCAAGCCAATAAAATTCCCTAGTAGCATCCTTATAAAATAGCCACCATGCCCGTTGTAAAATACCTAGTGTAAAGTAATCTTTTCTTTCTTTCTTCAAGAGTTTGGAGGTTCCGAAAAGAAAAAATCATATATAAATTTATTTGGTTTAATAAAGTAGTTTTTCTTTAGTTTTCTTGTGTCTGCTGGTCTGATTGGTGTTTTAAATCTATGTGTCAAGGATCCTATCGAAGAAACCTTTTTGGTAGTTTTTGTTTAAAGCTCGTGTTTAGCAGTTGAGAGAACGTTATTGCCGTAGAGAAGTATTCCCTTCAGGTGGAACTGCATGGGGGAGATGATAGGAATTTAGGCCGCATAGTGACAATCGTAGATATATAGGAAAAGAAGGCTGCTTTTTAAATACAAACTCGCGATAAATATAATGAGTACCGAGTAGGATTTTACAATCACAGATTACATCGGCTGTCACGTTGGTTTCGCCAACCCAAAAAGATCATGCAATGCATATAAAACTAATCAGTTCCTAAATATATAAAACAAAATCTTTAATAATTATAAAAGGACAAAAAAATCCTATATATAAATAAATTTTAAACCGTATATTCTAATCTAAATATTCTAAACACATAGAAGAAACATCTCAATCTGAGTCACAAATCAGCAATCTTAGTTTCCACTCTATTTCTTTTATATCTGGGGAGAGAGAGAGAGGACATTGCCTTCAACTGCATTACTGCACCCAGAGAATGACACCATGGACACGGAAATCATACCCAATTGCGCCAACCACTGAACAAGATATGATCGTCGATCACCCATCACCTTAGCAAAGGCAGTGATAGACACATCCTAGATATTACTAGTGGCTCCCACAGGAGAGAAGAAGAGGGAGCGGCACCAGAGGGCGGCGATAGGGTGAGATGAGATGGCAGAGAAATAAAAAATGTTGTTGCGTTGAGCTGAACTAGAAATCATACGGGCCAAACAGCCCAAGAAGTAGTTTCAGACGGACGCGGGCTTGGCCCAACTGGGCCTCAATAGTAGGTCGGCAGATTGGCCCAAAACATGGAGTGCATTCCAGTGACTCCGAGAACCATCATAAAAGCCACCCCTGGTTCTCAAAAAAAAAAAGCCACCCTGCGCGCGTGGGCCCGCAGCATTTTCCCTCTTCCCGCCTCTCCCAGAAATTTCCACCCAAACTCCGAATTCCCACCCGCCCCATCCCCCCCACATTTCGCTTCCCAAGAAGGACGCGAGAAATCCAATATTCCAATCCAACCCACCACGATCCTATCAATCCAATCCAATCGACCCCCGCGCTCGTCCCGATTCTCAGAACCCGATCCGTCCGCAAACAGCGACCAACGCAGGAGGTCCCTTCTCGGATCAGATGGGGAGGCCGCGGAAGACGAAGGCCGAGCCGGAGCCAGCTCCCGCATTCTCGATTGGTAAGCGAAAACCCTGCCGCCGATCTGACCACCACGATCGATGGCGTTTTGCTTCCTGCTCTCGGTTCATCTGAGGAGTTTATTTGGGCAGGCAACTGCAAGGTGGAGATCCACGGGAGCGGACTGCGGTGCGAGCCCACGGAGCAGGGGCTCACCGTCTCCGGGCCCAGGGGCGCCAAGGTTGTCGTCTCCGGTACGCTACTACGCTCTCCTCTGAGGACCAGGAGCATGTCCCTTCATTCGGTTTCGTAGTTTAGGGCCTGTTTGGATCCACCCCCAAATGGCAAAATGGCAAATGGCAAAATTTTTGCTCCTGTCTTTGGATGCTAATTAGAAGTATTAAATATAGTTTAATTAAAAAACTAATTACATAGATGAGGACTAAATGACGAGACGAATCTATTAAGCCTAATTAATCCATAATTAGCAAAATTACGGTAGCATTTGCCGTTTTGCACTTTGGGGTGTTTGGATCCAAAAGTGTAAAAAAAGGTGTAAAAGAGCAAAAGTTTTGCACTTTTTCTTTCTCTTTCCCATTCATCCAAACAGGCCCTTAATCGAAACGATCGATCCATGTAAGCTTCTTGCTGACACTTCCCTTTTGGGGTGTGCGACGGTGCTTGTGCAGTTAGTGGGGATCAGAAGAGTGCTTCGAATGGTGTTGGTGAGTGGGTTGCAGTGTCTGCAACCATTTTTTTTTGTTTGGATTCAGTTGTGATTCTATTCATTCCTATCATGTAATTTTGTGTCCTATGTGTAGGCGAGGGTTCTCAGTTCATCCTCCTCAATCCAAGCGATGCAGATAGCCAAACAAAGTCACTGCTTCAGGTAACCAAGTTTGGGACATCTGTTTGAACCATTCTGGCATCATGATTTAAGAAAAAAAATGGCGTGCCTTTCAGAATTTTACATTCCTTAAGTTGCTAGAGTGTTTGGTTAGACAGGGTTCAGAAAAAGGGAAAGTTGCAGAAATTATGACCATGAGCAGTTGTTACTCATCATATAAACAAATCATAGAAATTAATATGACTTCCAATATCTTATTGCACTCATCGTCTTTCTTCACTTTTGCAAACACATCATAGTTCATGTGCATCATTCTTTTGATATATTCAGGAAGCATTAACTCTTTATAAACAAGAGCTTCCTTCTATGGACTATGCTGCTGACACTGGGAGAAAGTCAGGGTTTCTTGAAAAGTGCACAACTAATGGGTACAAACGTCCTTTTCTTTCTTTATCTTAACTTCATCCATAATCTTGGGATGTTACTTATGGTTTATGAGTAACGTTACTGATAAAATCATTTTCACTGGAGTTTTTGCCTTACAGCACTATCATATTTTGATTATGAGAGTATAAAGAGTTAATGCCCTGATTCTTTGTTCCTGTTCCCCAGGAAGTACAAGACTCTAATTCTGACGTCTAGTCCTGCTGCAAAGCATGAAGAGGTAAATACCTTTGCCATTTTACAATTTATTATTCCATTTGTCCACATGATGTGTAATCACTACTCTGGGCTATTTTATTGACAACTTGTTCGGTATTAATAGATATGTTTCGCAGATTTCTGATATCTCACTAAACATAAGTTAACAGAAAAACTAAACGAAGAGGCAAGAAATTTAAAATCAGTGTTCAAAAAGGCGCTGCTAGGCGCTCGCCTAGGCGCACTTATGCGCTAGGCGGAGGGGTTCCGCCTGGCCTAGGGGGTAGGCGGTCCCCTAGGCGGCCTGTGGCGGAGGCGGAGGCAGGGATGGGTGCGGTGGAGGCTGGGATGGGCGCGGCGGCAGAGGAGGCAGGGGATGGGTGCCGGCGGAGGAAGAAGCAGGGGACGGGCGGCGGCCGAGGTACGGACGGGCGACGGCAGATGAGGAGGTAGGGGCGGGTGCGCGGCAGAGGAGGAGGCAGGAGCAGGCGCGGAGGAGGAGGATGAACGGCGGCCTGCGCAGCGGAGGCAGTGGCGCGGGTGGGCGGGCGGGCGGCCTGGGTAGGGGCGGCGGCGGGTGGAGGAAGAGTGAATGGATAAGCTGGGAGCTAGGTTGTGGGGGGTTGAGATGGGTTGGGCTGGTTTGATGGGCTCTCTATTCAACTTTAGGCCCACTGGTCTCCAGTTTTTCTTTTCTTTTAGAGATATAATTGATGTGTATTGCAAAGTACAACACCGCCTAGCAAATCGCCTTGAATCGCCTAGTCGTGCTTAGGCTCGCCTAGGCTCTAGGCGGTGGGTTACCGCCTAGTGCCTTTTTGAACATTGTTTAAAATGCTACAAATCAAGTGGAGAGTTCATATGCTCCTAGGTTTTTAAGACTAATCGAGTCAAATGCTAGAGGACTGACATGTCCACTGGGTCTCCTAGTCAACTAACTAGCCCCAACTAGTGTCAAATAGTATACAGAATGAATAATTTAAGAACACTCTTATAGCATGAGATTAAGAGGAGATGATTTGGGTAATTACTTGTTTTTGATCGAACATATAGTTCCACAACTTCCTATTGAGTTTCCATGCTTGAATTAAGAGGCAAAACCATGTTTCCTTTGCATGTATAGGGCCCATGATTAGTTGGGCTAGTTGACAGTTAGTTACTTGGGTTGGTCCACTAGGTCCAATAATTAAGTCATTCTGTCCAGCCACTACCCATGTACTATTAGATGGCTAATGATGGACGAGTCGACAACTTTAAAATCGGTGGAGTCTACCAATCAATTGATCCCGGCAATGCATTAAAATTTGATTGCATAATCTATTCCTTTTCATTCTTGTACATCTTAATTATGCTACTTTATACCCACTTTCCATTCATTTAGCACAGCCTCTCTTGTGCAAACATTTATATCTAGGGTGCACCATTAATTATTGAATGTTGACAACGTAATTTTCTGTGAATAACTTTGAAGAGCTATAAAGTAATTAAATTAATGTGCCACATATTTTGAATTTTGATATGTTTCTGTTGGAAATTTGTTATAAGATAACTAGTCAACCACATAATAGTGGTACCTATCGTTCTACTTAAAAAACTAAGTGTGCTGTGGATAGTATATGGAAGAAAAATGAAATATTCTGCCTATTTGTGTTGCTTCTACTCAAACTATTATGGCAGGTTTCACTGAAGACTGCTACTCTTTCATTCAGGTCATAGCTGCTGTATCATATCAGATTGTGCCAGCTGACACTCAGTATGCTGAAATACCTCTGACAGTTGTGAGATCATCTCATCAACGTGCAGTATGTGCCCTTTTGCAATTCATTGAATTTTATTTGGATTCTTTAGTAAAGTAATTATCTCTAGGGCATTCTTGACTCGTACCCATAATTGTATTTCTTATTAGGTTCGCATCTTGTTTCCTCTGTTTTTTTACAAATCTGTAGAAGTATATGTATGTTTTAGTGGGACAAATAATGGAAACTGCTTGCCTTTTACAAGCTTCTGAATTTTACTTTCATTTCAGTGAACCTACCGTGCTTTACATGGTTAATATTAGATGCTATGGAGAACAATTTTGCTTGAATATCATCTTTAATACTTGATCCTAGACACATACTCTTTAAAAGTATCTCCTGCAAAACTTTGTCTGGCACATTACCAGTGTAAACTTCCAATTATGATATTTATGCAAGAAACAGTATATTGTTTGGAATGCATGCAGTTGTCAATGGACTCTATTCAAAGTATTTCTTGGCTGACCCTGGTTGTTTTGATGTTAAATTCAGGGTATTGGCCACCTCTTATATAAGGAACTATCCCAGAGGCTTCAAAATGTTGGTGTCACAACCATATTCTGCTGGGCAGACAAGGTCTCTGAGGGATTTTGGCTAAAACAGGCAAGTAAAAGAGCATATTTGATAAGCCAATTTTTTCTTTCCTTTTGGGTTCATATGCTGTTACTTAGCAGTTCAGTGCTTGTGTTAATTCTGTCATCATATGTTAATCTCCTAGGTTTTAAGGAGAAATAAAACCAGCATGCAATACCAATTCATAAGCATTAAATTTGATGCTTTCAGAATATGTACAAATTTTATGCTCCTTCCTGATCAGAAACTTGAAAAAGGTTATATCATGATTTCTTGAGTACTTATGTACTCGATCAAGAACCATATGCTGTGCTGATGAGATTTTGCTTTATACCTTGAATGAACTGCAGAGTTTTATATCTGTTGGAGAAGTCGATACTAGAGGTAAGATTCGGAAGATTCCAGTAAGGGCTGATATAAAGAGAGCATTATGCTTTCCTGGAGGATCAACACTTATGGTTGCACACCTCAAGAAGGAATTGCCAATCCTGCAAACATGTGATAAATCCCAGACATCTCCACTTCATACTGTAGCCCTAGATAGTAAGTCTACTTGACCTAATCATTAACCTTTTATGGAGCCTGTGTAATGGCAAATTAAGTCTGATGCAAGCAAGCTACATGCTATAAGCTTATCCATGACCACAATTAATCCAAATAAATATAGAAATTTAGAGAAATATCTACACTATATGCATTACTACACTAGGACCAATCAGTAGAGCACTGAGCTCAGATATTTGTCCTCCATAAATTTGTTCTCTTTCTTTAGAGCAACCCAGTATGATGATATATTTGCTTGAACGAATCTCTTTTGTTGTGCACCCTTCAACTTTTATTTCTGAATTAACTACTAATGTTGTGAGAGTGAAATTGAATTTCTCAACAATCTGGTATCACTATCAATAATTATCGATGAAAGTAGACTGATATATAGCTTTATATATTGACTTTGGTACAAACACTAGCTTAACACTATAAACTTTGGTGCATTCAAAACAAATGCCAATTGCTATGTATTCTACTGTTTTATAAGGTTCTTCTTGCAGGCATCTCTCCTGATGATACCGATGTCCCCTTATGTATGGTCCTCCAGACATACAAACGCTATAATGTCAGAAAGAGTGCAAAGGTTGCAAGAAATGATGCCCACATTGATTGTAGTAAAAGTTCATTACCTGAGCAAGAACCAAAGAAGCGTATATATGAAATGTCTTCATCATCGCTAAAGTCAAAAAGGATAAGATGTAGCAATGATGGTGACAATTGCCAAGATATGAATCAAAATGATACACATGACAATTACTTGTGCAGTTCCCCTGGAAATTCAATTCTAATTCCTAAAGAGCATCGTGCTCCTAGTATGGGAGTTCATTTTGAAAACAAAATGTCTGGAGATGAGAAGGCTATTATCCATTCTAATGGTAGCCCTACAATCATGCTCATGAATATTGCAGATGAACAAAAGAAGGCACGCCTTACAAAGGTAACTATCATAAGTTCATGTCACATTAATGTTTGAGAAAAGATTAGAAGCATGCCTTAGGTTCAGGAAACCTTCAAATATGCTTCTTGAATAAATAGTCATTCACAGATGAAGTAAATTTCAATTTTCTTCTCATACAAAAAACTGCATATGAGCAGATGGGACTATTTTTAAAATGTCATGAAATGAGATTTAAACTCAAAGGAAGTTGCGCAGGTGTCACGTGGCTATAAGTTGTCAAACTTTTTTCATTAATCTTTTTTGTGGATGACACAAAGCTTGCATGCCCTTTTCTTTATCTCTTTTTTCAACAGTGCAATGCTTTGCCATTTCGCTGCCTCTGAAATACAATAAGCGAACCATTATGGTGGTGCAGGTAGTTGAAACACTTGGAGGGTTTGTTACTTGCGAAGGACATTCGTGTACACATATTGTTACTGGAAAAGCTCGCAGGACTATGAACTTCTGTATTGCTTTGTCCTCTGGGTACGTCTCCTTATCCTTGATCAACCAAATGAGTGAATGACACTCCAGCTTGCTTCAACCTGTAATAAAATATTAAAATATGGCCTTACTATTGACTAGTCGAAAGTTGAATATGGTGTTTAAGTAACCCCTAGATACTATGAGTTTCCTGGTTTTATGGTTATTTATCTAATTTAAAATCTGATGTGCTCCTTGCAGTGCCTGGATAGTTTCCCCAAACTGGCTAAAAGAAAGCTTCAGACAAGGGCAGTTTGTCGGTGAGTTGAAAGTTGACTAGATTAAGATTATAGATAAATGTCATACAAATGTCTGTACATCGTTGCAAAATATGAATCATGCAGTTTGTGGTCTTCTTTAGCCCCTGGGGCTTCTTGTGGAGTGAACTATGTTACTATGTCCTGATTATTTTTGTAAAAGAACATTACTTCCTACAGTGGACAAAGGAATACAATGGAGTCTTTATCTTCTCTTCCACTTTTGTTCTATTTTGCAGGTGAAGCACAATATGTTCTGGAAGATGAAGAATATAGGATGCAATACAAATCTGAAGTGAGAGATGCAGTTATGAGAGCTAAAGAAAGGCCCAACTCCTTATTTTCTGGCTACACTTTCTGTCTGTCAAAGTACATCCAGCCCTCTTTTGATGTTCTCTCATCCATTATTAAATCTACTGGGGGCAAGGTAACCTTATTTATAATGCCTTGTTCCGGCATCTTATATGCATGAACTTTTTAAGAGGGGGGCATTAATCAAGAACTTATCCAGATAACTTACAAGCTTGAAATAATCACCCTGGTATGGCAGACCTTGTTCAACTCAACTCCTAATATGTGAGGCTTGAATTTATTTGATGCATATTTAAAGTTCTGATGTTAATAGTAGTGCAGAAACAAAACTTACAGGCATGTGTTTTTTTATGGTAGGAGAATGCTATGGAAATGATTTTTGAACATATAGACTATCCATAAATAAAATAAATGTTTTGACTTAAGGTGAATTTGGGGTTTTATCACTAAATCCTGCATGAGGCATCCTTACTTCAGAATATCTTTCAGAGATTCCGTTATTCATGTCTATGTTTTTTCTTGAATGAAAGTCATGCCTATATGTTTGACAGATCATAAAAAGGCTGAACGAGTTAGATGAGCCGTCCCAGGCAATCTTTTTGGTGTGCGAAGAGGAGACAGAACTTGCGTTGGTTGCAGCAAAACGTGGCATCAAAACATTCAGTAGTGACTGGTTCATGAGCTGTGTCATGAAACAGGAACTTGACCTTGAGGCGCCTCAGTTCACTGTCTCTCTCTGATGGGGCAGCAGCTGAAGTCTCGCTTGTTCCCAAGACATCTCTTCCTTCGGTTCTTCTAGTGGTTCTTTGTAGATATGCAAATTTCTTATCTACCTAGTTACAAAATGTAAAGCTGTGTCAAAACTAGTTCTGGTCCTGTGAAAATGATTAACTGTTTTCAATGGAAAAAGTTATGCAGGAGTTATTCCAGTTTTGGTATATATGTTTTTGTATAGAACCTTGGCGTTCAAAATCAGCATTAGCATATCTAGAGTTTGTCCTGATTTTTTGGCCATATAATTTTTTTAGATACTAACTCTCCAAATGGTGGTGTGAAAGTCTCGACATCTAATGTTCAGATACAATTGAGGCAGTAGTAATTGTGTCAGCAAAATATATAAAAAAGGTAACTGCTGTTGGTAAGCCTAAACCTGATGAGGAAAGAGTAAATGCAAATCTTATTTCCATCCATATCCAAATATTTCTTGATTTGTGTGGATGAAATGCCAGTCGTGGTGTGGTAGCTCATTGGTTATTTTTGGAGCCGGCAAGTATGTTGCTTGGTTGCTGTGCTCGATGATGAATAATGCCAGTCATGTGGTGTGGTAGCTCATTGGTTTTTTTTGAGCCGGCAAGTATATTGCTTGGTTGCGGTGCTTGATGATAAATTATGAATCGCTTTTGACTTGTGCAAATCTTAGTCTTTGCTCCAATTTGAAAAATGTGTTCCCTTTTTCTGTAATCTTTATTTTTGTCGTTCTGCTTGCAACTTCGGATGAAATCTTGTGTCGAGCTGCGCAAACAGTTGCTCTTATACAATATGGATTTGTCTTATAGTATATTATTCAGGCTGTACCTTGTCTACCGTAGTTTCTCAAAAAAAAAAAATGCCAGTCATATTTTTCCCAGCTACTCACATCCGGGTGTTATGGATAAACACCTGAATTTCTCTCACCCTCGTTCACTTCATTTTCATCTCTCACAAGCTCTAACTAGCTTTTAGGGTGGGCCCCTGGTGGGCTCGAGGGAAGCTTGAGGCTCCGGGCAACAAGCCGACTCGGCGTTGATAATGGTTTGGGAGATGGTCAACGGCGCGGGGGGTTGAAAATCTTCGACCCCTGCCTATATTGTGAAGCCCAACGTACAGATCATTAATATACTTTTTTTTTAAATTCTTCAGCTATCATATTTTAACACACTTAACGACACATACTGAATGATGCATGCGATACTTATAGCTAGCTAAATACTAGTTAAATCCAACCATAAAACTAACGTTATGGGCCAAATTTGCAATACGTTAACAAATAGCTTGTATGCTACGAAGTCATATAAATGCAAATAGGTCATATCAGAAGCATTTTTCTTATCTAAAATATTGGTGACACGTATATTAAAGGTGGTAAAGGATCATGACTGTGGTACTTTCTTCGCATTCCAACTTGGCCCTTTTAGTTTAAAATTGTATAAGATAAGAGCTCGAACTTTATATTATTAGGCTAAAATTTGAGATCCTTTACTACCTTCACTTTTAGCTCAAAATTGTATAAGAGCTCGGCCTTTAGATTATTTAGACTAAATTGAGATCCTTTACCATCTCTCTCTATATATCTATCTTGATATATTTCTCATGTATTATAAGGTGTACGGTTGGCCACTTAAAATTTCTGGTTTAGCCGCTGGAGATGTGGCTGCAAGGTGGCAGTAAGCCGGTGGCAAGGTGACACTGCTGGCCGCAAGAGGCGGTGGACGGCTGGTTGGCCAACGCTGGGGCGGCCGGGATAATTTTCCTCCATTCTACTTTCTACAACAGTAAATCACAAATTTTTGCAGTCGCTAGGTTATTGTTTCATATATGGTGTATGCTACGATGTATTGTCAGAATGCACTTGCAGCTGAAAGAAAGATAAAAAACATGAGCATATATACATGGCCTTGGACTCGATCTGACCCTTTCTTATTTCTTAGTTGGACACGGCTCTTTCTTCGTTTGAACGAAACTCAGGCCTCACGCAAACTTTAACAGCTGCAAGTTCGCAACTCGCGATTCCGATTTCCCAATGCAAAGCAGAAGCCGCGTTCCAACATTGCGCGCGTCGGATCCACGCCACGCGTGGCGCCAAATTAAGCCCCAACCGCCATTGCACCTTTCACCTTTGGTACGCCGTCGTTCCCCCACGTCCATCTATATATATAACCAAGAAGCAGCCCAGAGGCAGCAGCAGCAATCGACTTCTTCTTGCCCCCATCGCGTCGATTATCTCCATCCTATCAATCTCGCAAGCCGCAAACCCAGTTCGATCGGAGCCCTAGACGACGCAACCTCCGGCTGACCAGTGGTCGGCGAGAAGACGATGGCGGCGGTAAGCTGCTGGAACAGCGGCAGGGACGCAAACCCGACGACGACTGCGGCGGCGCGCCCGTGGTGGCACTGCCGGCGCCCACCGCGCCCGCCGCCGGTGCGGCGCTCGGTGGCGCCGTGGGAGAAGGACTTCCGCGAGTCCCGCGGGGTGCCGTGGCGGAAGGTGACGGACCCGGACGTGGGGCTCAACGCTGACGCCGAGGGCAGCGTCGCGCGGTGGGACGACTCGGGCGCCGTCGAGGCGCTGCTCGCCGCCAGGAAGCGCTACTGGGCGGAGATCAACGGCGGCCTGAAGGTCGTCGCACCGCCGCCGCCGGGCCCCGGCATGTACTGCGACGTGATCGTGGACGGTGGCGTGGACCCCGAGCTGGACGCGGAGTACGAGGCGGCGCTGCGCGCCATGGAGGACGCGTGGCAGGGGAACATCAAGTTGCAGGAGGCCAAGCTGCGGGATGACTTCGTGCCGGTGGCCACCGGATGGGACGTCGATGCTTGACAAGAGACGGTCCCATGCTGTGCATGATTCTTGAAGCTCTCTGTCGCTTCATCGTACCCTAGATAGCAAAGGGATCAATAATGAACCACCGATCTTAATCTTTCGCCATGCCCTGTGCATGCATTGTGATGCATGTACTTGTAGTAACTACTGATCGTATGATCTGCTCCCTTTGTGTGGGTTAATTGAAGAAGAACCACACAACTATTATTGTTCTCTCTCTGGATATACATAGTTTCATATCTTGTTGATTCTCTTGTTCTTGTAATAGTGCGTCCTCTGAGTGATCGAGGATTGTGTGACAACTGAAAAAACTAGAGCGGGTTGCCGTACATCTCATCTGTTCCTCTGTCTATGAGTGTGTTAGCTAGTGATTCTAGTTCATTACTGTACGTCCATATATATGAGAGTTTATCTGATTTCACAACCCTGTCTACCTGATGCTAGCTAGCATGTTGCACGCATACTATAGTTGAGTAGGTATTTGTCCCGGCCCGTTTCTCTAGGGAAGTTGTTTCGAAAGCCAAGCCTGCAATCAAACCTGGAGATCCGCAACCTTCGCGAGCAATCGCCTTGGCCCAACATCATGCGCAACGCCGCCCGGTTCAGGTGGCTAAATTTAGCTGTTAGGATGCCCAGCTAAAAGACCAGCTAAAGATTAGCTAACTTTAGCTGTTTCAATACAGCTAAAACCAGCTAAATTTTAGCTTGGTATATTAGCTGGAGGATCCAAATACTCCAGCTAAAGTTTAGCTAGGAGAACTTTTTTAGTTTGGTTTTAAATTTTAGCTAACTAAATTTTAGTTGGGTGGATCCGGACATATCTTCAACCCAATGCCGGCGCACATCGTCAAGCATACAATTTTTTTAATGTAAACCAGCTGGGACCTGCCGTTTATTAATTAGAAAAAATCCAGTTTACATCCTAAATTATCATGAAAGTACGATTTTCAACCTTCAACTATAAAATCGAATAACGAAAACCATCCAACTATCAAAATCGGATAAATTTGACTCTTCATGTGGTTTCAAAGGTGGTTTTCCATTTTTGAAAATTAAAAATATTTAAGTTTAAACTAAAAATTTCATAAGCAATTCATTAAATAAAAAATGAAACGAATGCCATCATTTTTAAAAATCTAACCTATCTATTAGCACTCTACATGTCAGTTTTTCAGATCTATCTTTTTCATGTTCCTAGTATTTATTTGCTTGTAGTTAAGTCTATTATTTTTGAATAAATAAGATTCAAATAGAGTAACAATAGATAGGTTATATTTTTAGAAAAATTTAGTACTAGTTTTATATTTTCTAATTGGGAATGAATTAGTTTTAATTTTTAAGATCTAACCAGAATTTTTAATTTGTACAAAAGAAATACAAAACCACTTGAAGGGTCAAATTTAGCCGGTTTCAACAGTTGGATGGCCTCTGTTATCCGGTTTTATAATTGAAAATGAAAAATCAAATTTTTATAATAGTTTGAGGATGTAAACTGAATTTTTTCCAACTAATTAATATAGGGAAAGTAACAAGGCCTAAGAGCATCTCTGAGAACCTTTCTAAAATCTACTCCCTAAATTATTATTTAGAGAGTTATTTGAGTAAAAATTATTTTCTATATTTTTATACTCTCCAACAGATTTTTATATCTTATGCGTATAGTTTAGTGAGGAACTCTCGCTCTTCATCTTTGACTAGCGAGAAATCTAGATTAAAGAAGATCTATATTTAGATATTTAATTAAAGAGTTTGTTGGAGGGTAATTTTTACCAAAATTTTTATTTCTAAAAATATAAAGAGTCTCTTACACGATAAAAACCACAAGAGCCTCGTCAAGAATACAGCTGGATAGGTGACGAGCCGGAGGACGAGCCAGTCTGAGCGCTGGATCGGCGCCGCCCACTACGGGCAGCGGGCAGCCGTTCCGGCCTCTCGCCGGGGTCTACGGGCAGCCAGCGGAGCGAGAGTGTGCTCTGTGCTGGCGGCTGGCGCCGGCGAGGACTGCCAGGAGCATGCAAATAAAGTTGGCGCTCGGCGTCGTGCTCAACCGGGCAGAGCCGCAGAGGCCACTGTCGATGAGCACAAGCAGGCTGTCGACGAGCCCTGGCGCGCCAAAGCAGTCAAGCTTGACATGGAAAGGAGTTGAAGCCAATGGATATTCCAAAAGGCAGGGCCGTCCCGGGAACATAGGGACCCTGTGCCAAACTCTAAACGGGTGACGAACGCTCTTCCGTTTCCTTACAACTAGCTAGCATTATTACAGATTAATTACAATTTTGAACCATCATAAGTTTTTACATTAGTTTTTTAAACAAAAGAGTGGGTCCCAGTGCCAACGGGTTAAGTGGGTCCCAGTACCAATTAGTTAAGTGCCAATTAGTTTCATCTCCAGCGGGTATCTAGAATCGGCTCCAGGCAATCGTAGCTCGAATTTTCCATCCAACAGTATAAATAATTAAAAAAATAAATTTTTTCTTATTCTTTTAATAAATGGATATAGTGTATATTTAAGCCAATTAGGAGGCCTACATAATTAATGGCGTAGAAGCTTCTTTCTAGAATTTGTGTTAATGTGCAAATCAATTAAACAAGAGACGTAAATATGAGAATTTTCTCAAAATAATCATGGCAGTAGTTAGTCTTCTAAATTCTTCATGTCTTGAAATATACTAAAAAATTTCTGTAATTTTTAGACCTAAATTTTAAAACTACATAGATCATTTAGTAGCTATTTTAAATGAAAATAAAAAAAATCTCTTCTCTCAGTGGATTAATTTCATCCCATTTTGTTCCCCTCTCGATAATGGGCTCAAATAAATCAGCCGAATGATTGAGGCTGAAAGTATCCCAATAAACCCCCATTTCTCTCCTCCCTATATAGGTTGAATGAGACGGATGAGGGTCAAGGTGAGGGTGAGAATGGAATAGGCTAGGCTGATGTAGGTCCTTTCCTCGTCGTGTGCGCTACCTTCCCTCCCTCACGTGATAACATGCTAGTGTTACATGTGCAGCTTTCTCAGTCCTTATGCGGTATTGCATAAACTACTCCGATATTCCAGGATCTTTATGTATATCTTACACACCAGTCTCATTGGGATGTTTTATGGGCGTTAAATTGCATGACACATCAGCAGATTTGATGACTTGGCGAGATCATTATAAGGAGAAAGAAGGGAATGATTTTATCCAATGAAAAAGGAGCTTCATCTCTATAATGCACAGCAGGTACAATTATAAATTCTGCAGTCTTGCTAACAATGCAATGAAACCGTTACCTTCCATAATATTACGGTGCTGATGTAAAGTTAGAGGAAGCCACATAGTATTACGTGCCACCATACAATGGCCTGCTTCCTCTGCGATGTCCCTAATAATAGAGCTCTCTCGAACCTACAGCTTTACCCACACTACAATTTGGAGAGGCGAACACAGGAGTGGCTCCAGTCCAACATCAAATCAGCTGGTTCCTCTCCTTCTTAGACATCATTTTCGATGCCAAATTAAAGGAGGAAGAACTGTGATTTGACGCCCTGTGTAGGCAATAGCTACTATTACCTTAGTTTAAATAAGATAGGGTTACGGTTCTTTCCGATGGCAACACCATCAATTGAGGTTTCTTCCCTCCAGGAAATCTCAACGCTGGGCGGTTCTTGCTCTACCTCTGGAGTATCTCCTCTAAGACTTGTCTTCCACTTAAGGGTGACAATGGATTATTATTCCTAATATCTCCTTCACAATTATCAACCTGATCTTTAAATATTCTTAGCTCAAAATTATAAAAATATAATCTTGGTCCTTTTTTAAGCTGGAAACTTAAATTATTGAGACTAAAATTTTTAGCCCATTTAATACCACCCAGCTTCTACTTATCTGAGAGTTGTGTTTGTACTCATGTTGTCCGTCTCTTCCATTTTGGGTTTCTTCGTCGAATCGTCGTCTATGGAATTGGGGGCGCCTACGATGCTAGAGGCGTCAGATTCCATGTGTATTGACAAGGATATGAATGATGGCCGTATTATGCTTCTGCGTTCAGCGGTTCAAAAGAACGTCACGAGTTCGACGGCCAACTGTCGCAGCACAAAATTCTATGAATGTTATTCGTCGAGAAGAAGGGTACCGGGCTATCGGCTTCCAGCCAAAAGCTGGCTGCTTCACTTCCCAGTTTCCAGTGGTGGTTTTTGTCGGGTGGACGCTCTGCCTGGCGGAGATGAAGTTTCCGTTTGGATTTATCGACCAAATTTCAAGACTATTAGATGATCCAACAGGTGGACTAAAACGTAGACTATTCACCCTAACTAAAGTTGAATCCATTGTTATTAAAACCCATCTAATTTGAACTAAACCAACCAATAAATTGCTAAAAGATCAAACTACCCCTAATTATGCATATGCAGGCACAACAGCAGCAACATACAAAGGCAAAAATGATATTTCTATATGTATGCAACCTAGAGTTAGTCTATGGATCCAAACAGAAATGGACTAAAGTTTAGTCATCTAAAATTAAATCCGAACTAAAATTTAGTTATAGATGATCCAAACAGGCCGAAGACCGGGACAACCTTGCAAGGACTATCGTTAGTGGAACTTGGAACTTGGAAGGCTTTGAAATGTCCTTAAGTTCTTTATTTTGTTTTATATAAAGGGGGCAATCATCCCCAGCCTTCTTTGGAGTCTATTTTGTGAGCAGCTCCAGCTAGCTTTGGAGTTTTTGTCCACCGCAACTCCCTGCTTTGAAATGTTCTTCGGTTCCTTGTTTGCTATCTCTTCGATTATTTTAATCTGACACTCCGAGTTCTAGGTCATTTTGGTTAGATGTCAACTTCAATCTCACTGCAAGTCGTACTATTTGTATAGCCCAACTGCTCTGAGAGTTGTGGATTCCGTGTTGACTCCTTCCTTTGCTCCCACTATGAAACGAGTTGTCCGGCGTCTGAACTGATCGAAATAGGTGATTCCTTGTTGACGGCCTCGCGGCAGTCATCTATCCTTCACAAGCTATGGAGAACCCGGTGTTCACGGCGGAGCTGGACGTCTCCGAGGGCTCGTCTTATGGTGGGTTCATCTCCGGCGTGCGCAACCAGCTGGTGCTTCACGCCGGCGCCACGCGCCACCTGGAGCTCGTCCTGCTCCGTCGACAGGAAGAGGACCCCAGGAACGCACCGTGGTTCGGCGTCAGGCTCCGGTGCGGCTCCGGGAACTCGGCGCTCCTTCGGGTACGCGCGGATAACCTCTACATCTCCGGTTACCAGAGCCCGGAGGGGCGGTGGTGGGAGTTTCGGGGCGGCTCGGTCATCGACACCGCGACGCAGCTAGCGTTCACTGATAACTACGAGAGCATGGGGAAAACGGCAAAATTACCGCTGGAGAAGGTCACCCTCAGCAAGACGGAGCTCGAGGCGGCAGTGCGGCAGCTCGCCGCGGTGGGAGCGAACGCCGCCGGCAGTCAGAAGGATACCGCGAAATCAGTGATGGTCATCGCGGTGATGGTCTGCGAGGCCATCAGGTTCAGGAGCATCGGCGGGGCACTTGCGCACATCATGTGCAACGCTGAGCGCCGGTTGGGCCAGCTGCCGGCGCACATGGTGGAGCAGGTGAAGAACTGAGGGAGCCTATCCGAGTACTGGCTCGGCGCCGTCCTCTACGGCCAGACTTTCCTGCCGCTTGTCGGGGCCGACGGCAGCCAGCTGCAGTGCGAGCACGTCCCGCAGCATCTGCTTGCACCGGCGAAGATCGACTGCCAGGACCACGCCATGATGGCGCTCGGCGTGGTGCTGATGAACCGGATGAGGCCACTGCAAGACAAGCACAAGCAGGAGCTCGACGAGCACTGGCGCGCCGTGCGCGCCCAAGCACGCAAGCTTGACAGGGAAAGGAGTTGATTCATCGCAAAAGGTATGAATGCACTATATATACTGTGGTCTGTAATAGAACATGATGTTGTTTCGTGTACTTACCTCATGTTACTCCTTTTGTCTTGAAATGTTAATTAGCTAGAGATGTTATCGTTTAATGTCGTGTGTGGTAGTTATGTATCAGAAAAGAAATAAATTTACAGAATCGGAACTAGCAAACAGTTCAATCAGGTGTTGATATCTTTCACCTCATTAAATCCCAGTAACAAATCACGCAATGGCATGCCAAATTACATTTGTATTGCTCAGTACCTGAACTTAAGCAGTGGCTCCACTTGGTACGTACGTGTTGAACCCCAACATCTCTAGCTAATTACATTCAGAAGGTCAGCGATAGATTAGATCTCTCTAAATATATCATCGTCATCCAAGTGAAGTTTGACTGATCTATCCAAGAACAAGGGGAGTTCTGTCGACTCTGCCAACAACGCTCAACCTTTTTGCAGATTTTGGGTTAGCCATTCTAACGTAAGCAGCATATGGGAAAAGAAATTGTGAGATGTTGATAAAGTTGTGCACACAATCTAGAGCCCAGATTTTCTACTAGGCTTTCTTCAAAAGTAAGCGGCAAAAGCAAGAGTTACATTAGGAGGTTCAGAGCTGAAATATCAAGTCACAATGCAAACCCTGTAAAGGAAACAGGAACCCTACGCTATCGCAAATTTATAATTCTACCGCGTTCAACAAGGATCATGTAAGCAGATGATCATGGATCGTTATCACTAGAGGCGCAGCGCAACGGAAGTAGAGTTGGGGTAGCTCGCCCCCAACGTAGTCGCGCAGCGCAACGGAAGTAGAGTGGGGTAGCTCGACCCAACATAGTCGCATGTCGATGAAGAGGAAGCAGATTGCAGCTCCTCCTCCTTGTCCCGCCGATCAGCACCACAACAACGGAGCAGCGCCTCCTTGAAGTCCACACGTATGGGGTGGGAACGCCGGTCATCGGTGTGCTAGCGCCATGCGCTCGGCTAGGGCTTCGTGGATAAGAGAGGTGACAACAACTAGGGTTCGTGGCGCAAGAGCATTGGCTGCCCACAGCCCTACCCCTCGTTATATAGATCCCACTAATAGGCTGCCATACTAGAGGCCCATTAAGGTTCTAATCCTTCTTGGATTAATATCCGTCCCACGCTTGATTGCCTCTTGGGCATATCACCAACAATCTCCCACTTGCACTAGAGACAATCATATAGGCAAGTTTTCGTTCCAACCCATTAAATGTGTGACCTGTAAGGTTTATGTGAGAGTGTCACACCCGGTTTTGGAAAGAAACCGAATGCATCTCATATGTGCGTCAGAATCAAGTTCCACACATATGATAGACGACACAAGTGTATATCTGAAACAATATCATAACGAAAGAGAGTATCATAGTACTTTATTACATGACCGAAAGTTTTAATTCTTAAGCGAATAAATAAATATTTATAACTAGCAGCGGACTTCAACTTCACAGGAAGATGACTGGGAGACATACGCCTAGAACTCCTCAAAATCTTCAGGGAACTCCGGATAATTATCTTGTTTTGAGCAGCATTGGTTTTAATAAAGCAAGCGTGAGTACATTTATGATTGGTACTCAGCAAGTGGAGTAAATTATATGACATGCAAGGTCAAAATTAAGGAAAAGCTGATACGGTTTGACTGCGATAAGCATTTTTAATTGACCAAATTTTATTTAGCAAGCATTAACTAAATGTAAGTATATATCAACCCTTGAATAAGTAAAAGAGATAAGTATGAACGACATAAATAAAGAACATCGATTTAGATCATCTTTAAGTTTAATTATCATGTGAGGGTCCAAACCGCTCTTAACCGTGAGCACGGCTGATATATCAGTTTTCACTCTGTAAAGGTTGTACATTTTACCCACAACTTGTGTTTCCCTTGATGCCCGGGTTTGTAAGCCTCTTAAATACTTCCGAGGTGAGTAGCAGAGATTCACTATCAGGTCTTTACAAAGATTCCCTAACTTATGACAATTCGCTGAGGTTTCAAATCAAAGCGGTCATAACCCTCCCTAATGAGGAAGTGCCTTAGCCAAGGACCACATATCATAAAGCCTCAAGAGGATCAAGCTATACCCCGACGATGCAACCCCTCTTGCCCTTTCGGTAAGATTGACATAAGCTAAAGTTTCTAATTAATTAGCCAAAATCAGAGCCATGTAGTATTGTGGTTGCACTATTTTCCTGGTTGATTCTCCATGTTTCAATTAATGCAATGATCTTAATTATCACCATAAAGGTATTCTAGAACATGAGTAAAACTAGTGTAGCATGATTTTCAGATTATCCAACCAAAGTCTAAGTAAAAGCAACTAGCATAGATACAACATAAATATAACAACCCAGGTTTAATCAAGAAAGTTCAAAAAGGCACATCCTTAGTTTGGGATCCATCATATTAGAGACACATGCATGCATATAAAGTAAATATGTGTATTTAGAAAGTTATTAGGACCGGAATATGATCAAGAACCACTTGCCTTCGTCAAAGTACTGCTGCTACTCAGGGACGTCTTCAAAACCTTGCGTTTACGGATCCTCGACTGCGCACCGTCTATCGCAACGCACAAGTACATACAAACAAACAAGGATAATAAATAAGAAATAGTACACCAAACAATATAAACAGAGCAAAACAACGTTATAAAGCTACTGTATACGTCGCAAGGGTCGCGTGAGCGCGAGTATCGATGAAAACGGAGTTAAAACTGAGAAGTCATGGCTAAAACATGATTTCAGGGGCTTATTTGTAAAAGATTTGAAACTAGAAGGGTTCTGAACAAAGAAACTGAGGGCTAAAACATAATTAAACCTTAAATCTAGGGTTTAGATTGAAAACAGAGGGGCTAAGGACGGCGTGTTCTATTTTAGGAAAGGACAGGGGCTTAAACAAAAGAAAAATGATCTACTTGTGAATACTTTTGAATTGCCGTGGACTACGGGTTGATTTCGATAGAACTCATGGGCTAAAGTGCAAAATATCCTAGGGTTGACCGGTGCGGGGTTATTTGACCCCAGTCTAGATCTAATCTAGACCGTCGGATCTGGATTAGACGGCCTAGAAGCGGCTGGCGGCTCGGGGTCACGGCGCTAGACGCCGGCAGCGGGCGGCAGCGGACTCGCCGGACTTGGCCGAAAATGGCCGTTTGGGTTCGGTTTCACGCGCGGGCTTCATGGGAAGAAGGCGGGCGCTACGGGGAACGCATAGGGGCTCGGGTTGGCGAGACGGGTGCCGGAGAGGGGCGCACGGCAGCGGTGCGCGGCCGCGGAGCTTTGGCGAGGAATCACACGTGCGGGAAGGCTGGGAAGAGGAGGAAAAGGGGCCGGCGATGCTCCTTACCGCAACGCGGAGCTCCGGGGGCACTTGCACGACGGCGGAAAGCGGTGGATCGGCGGTGCGTCGGGCGGCAGGCTTGCACAGCTAGGGTTTGCGAGGCGAGACGGTGGCTGCGGGGTTGACGGAACCGAGGGCGTGGGGCGGCGGCTTTATAGGGTGGCCGAGGGGGCCTCGACGTGCGGGCCCGGGGCGCTGTGCGGGCGGGGGCGACGTCGTGCCGTGGTTGGACTCGGGCTCGAGTCCGTGCGTGGCGCGAGGTGAGGGAAGACCCCGACGGGCGGGGCCCGCCTGGCGGTAAGAGAGAGGAAGGGAACGAGAGGGGCGCCGGTTGGGCTAGTTGGGCCGCGTGGGGGTGAAGAAAAAAAAGAAAAGGCCAGTTGGGCTTGGGCCTTGCAGGAGGAAGGGGAGAGAGGGAAGAGAGGCGTTGGGCCGGCTGGGCCGCGTGGATGAAAAAGAAAAGGGGAGGAAAAAGATGGGCCGGGCCAAGAGGAGAAAAATGGAGAGAGAGAAAACGAAATGCATTCAAATACATTTGAATTTGAATTTAAAATTTAAATTCAAATAGACGACAAGCAATGAAACAATGCAACGCGGCATGAAATGCACAAGATCTATATTTTCTTATATTTCTTTTTATGGTTAACTAAATTACTATTAATTCATGGTAAATGCTCTAAAATCAAAATAATTTGAATAAAATTCTTATGGATCCTGAAAAGAATCTAGCAAAATTTATTTAGGTCCCTAATTTGAAAATTAGGGTATTATAGAGAGTATCTGCCAGAACCATTCTTGCACTACTAATTAGCAGAGGCACCTAGTAGGGCGTACTGAGTCCCCCCGCCACACACAAAGATCGTATCGGCAACAAACCTTTGGATATACACATTCACTAATCCCTTTGCCTTAGGATACCAGTCAAGCTCAAGATGAGTTTCATGCCACCCTTGTGATAGCTCGGCCACTTAACTCGATCTTGCAGCGGATTACAATTTATGACTAATTCTTTAGTCGCTTTGTGATTAACTCTCTAATCACTTTGGCACGGCGATGCCTTTCTTAATCCCACTGCATCGAGGGGTTCAGAGAGATAATCTTAATCCCACTGCATCGAGTGGTTCAGAGATATCTCTCCCATTATCTAGGAGGGGAAAATTCCATCTTGATCCACTCACATCCCATCCATGTTTCATGATACACCCAAAGACTACTTTTATAGCCACCGAGTTATTGAGTGGTGTTTGGTAGCTCCAAAGTGCACCACTACGTATAGTGAGAAATAATGGTGATCTCAGATCTAAGGATTTAGCAGGTATACCACTTGAGACCAACTGATGGCACATTTAAGACAACTACCTCCGCAGTGTCTCGAGGTGGGTCAATCCAACACCATATTCCCTAACATGTGTCCACATTATTGATTTGATATCTCCATATATATCATGTGCTAGTTTATAAACCATTATTATTACTCATAATGGTAAAAACTAGGGATCATTTAGAACAACAATATAATAAAATAAAAGAGTTTCACAAACAAGTCACGCCGGACAAACCTACCTAGGTATGCTCTAAGATAGTAGACTTGTAGGCAGTGTGTCACCGAGATCAGGAACTCGAAGGTGCAAGTAACACAAGGTTTAGATAGGTTCGGGCCGCAATGTACGTAATACCCTACGTTTTGTATTGGGGTTTGTATTGTCTTGGATTGGTTATTGGTGGTTGATGTCCTTTCGAGGGGTCCCCGCCCGCCCTTATTTACTCTAGGAGGACAGTGTTACATGGAATCCTAAATCCATACTAGCTTAGGAGTCCTACCCAAGTACTACCCGGATAGTTTCCTTCTGTACCGACTAGTTCTACTCGTATCCGAGTACAACAGATATAAGGTATGGAACATGCCCCATCCATTATTCTAGATATTTCTATGCCTTATAAGCAGTCCCACTGCTCCGGATCTGACAAGCCTCCGAGCTCTTCATAGCCGAGTACTGCATGCTTCCGAGTACTTCTGAAGTCGTCTTCGGTTTCTTCTGAAACTCCATCTTAAAGGCGTCCTCCGAGTACTTTCTTGGCTGCTTCAAGGCTATGATGTGCTCATGCTCCGAGTAGTTTTAAGTCTTCTTTTATATGGGGTGCCATGAAAATTGCACTTCATATGGAGTAACCCCCGACCCTTAGGTTGAATCAAAGAATCAGGCTGACGGTCAAACTAGTCTTGAATTTTCTTTCCTTATCTTTCAAAGAACTTAAAAAATAAGCCATCAATGATACGTATCCCGTAGCCCCCGAGCCTTGAATCCAAATCCCAAAAATTTTGGAAAAAAGGATCGAAATGAACGTGGCATACATTGCGGTATATGTTATATATTTGTGTTGATAGTAAAAATAAGAAAAATTGGAATGAAATTTGAAAACTCCTTTTTAAAAATAAAATCCTAAATTACCTCTCAAAATAAATTATTACCCCTGATTTAATGGCTAGATAAGATCTCTGGGTTAAAAATTTAAAAAACCCCTTATTTCGGAATAAAATTCCTGAAATAATGGTTAAACAATTATCTTCCCGAGATAAATCCTTAAAAGCCTATTAAATCAGGTTCTTTTTCGAGTCTTCCGAGTAGTTTTGCAGCGTCTAGCTCCTGAGCTTATGAGCCAGGTGAGTCGTAGGAGCCACGTCAAGTAGTCATTGGTGCCCAACCCCCGAGCCTAGGAGTCAGCGGAACCGTTAGAAATGCGCCGAGTAGTAATCTGCCCAGTCCCCGAGCCTGGGAGCCAGTGGAACCATTAGAGATGCGCCGAGTGACCTGGCGGGTTGTCTCTGAAGCACGATCTTTATGTTAATGCCTGTTGAATTGTTCAAAGTACTTTTAGTACCGACAATCGTAGGACTTAGTCATAACACGAGACACTTGGGTTAATTTACTTCGAGTGCAATGTCTCCGAAAGTAATCAATAATTTGGTGTTCGGTAGATAGCTCCTTGATAGGGCTCTTCAAGCGAATCAGGATTTACCCGTTCCACACGCTACTCTGGTTTGCTTGGAGTTGTAGGCTCGATGAACTCTTCGACTTTTTTGTAGTTACCATGCTCTTGGTTCTGGTGAACCGTATAGGCTAGTACTCGAAGTAGTCGGAAGTATCGGCTTGGAGACCCCTTCAGTAGTTTGACTCTCAAAGCTACTATCTATGGTAAGACTAGTACTTGGAGCTATTGCTGGAGTTCTTCAGACGAATTGGGTAGTCGCAACTACTCTCGATTCTATGGTAATTATGGGCTTCGTGAGCCCTTTAGTATTACAAGTGTGTCGCCTATACTTTCTAAAGTGAGACTAGTATTCGGAGCTTTTACTAGAATCTTATACTGGTCTCATGGGCTGTTGAAGCATCCGAGTAGCCAATAACATTTGAGTGAACCTTCCTGGCGTAGACGTGACATAATTCATGGGGACCCCGAGCGTTGGTCATGCGACCTGGCTGTATGGTAGATGGGTTCCCTCCAGCCAGCCCCGATTAACGTGGCCTCTTGGTCAGGTCCGAGAGGACCCCGAGTGATGGCCATGCATCCTAGCTGTCTGGAGTCGAGCTAGGGTAGTCGGGTCGGCGATAGCGCGTCGGCGTTGCATTGCGAACTGAGGTTGAGACGAGTAGTCGAGGTCATCGCTACAACGTGTCATCGCTGCGGCGCGAGCTGGAGTCGAGCCGAGTAGTCGAGGTTGTCGCTATAGCGCGTCCATGTTGTGGCGCGAGCTGAGGTCGAGCCAAGTTATTGAGGTTGGCGGCAGCGTGTCGATGTTGCGGCGTGAGCCGAAGTCGAGCCATGTAGTCGAGGTCGGCGGCAGCATCTCGATGTTGCAGTGCGAGCTAAAGTCGAGCCGAGTTTGTTGAAGTGGTTGTAGCTTGACCTTTGCCCATAGCTTCCATCATCGTTTTTGCTTGTTTGAGGCTTGCATCACCTTATGTACGAGATGCATGTATGCATGCGCACGTACATGCATGTATATCGGTCTTTATTTGTCCTCTTGTCAGCTTTTTAATTTGGTCCTCCGGCTGGTCCTTGAAACAAGTGCTGAGCTCTCCATGTAGATCGATCATGCACGCAGGCCGTTCATCAACTTGCCGCCATTTGCCTTGATCGGAGCATGTAGTAGCCGGCCGTAGGTAGTAGCCGTTAGCATGTATAAGCCAGCCGATCGTAGCAAATCGAATCCATAGCCACCGCTTGATCGGAGGGGATCCACATCGTGCGGATCGGAAAGAGAGAGAGAGAGAGAGAAAAAATTTGTGATTCGCCGCATAAAAGACTAGATTGATCTAGTAATAATATTTGGAACGACTCACCCGGTTAATGATTACTACCATCGAGTTCGCCGGTGGATCTTCGATGAACGCCCCAACCTGGCGCGCCAGCTGTTGGTGTTTTACCAGCAAGCCTACCTAGGTATATCCTAAGGTAGTAGACTTGTAGGCAGGGTATCACCGAGATGAGGAACTCAAAGGTGCAAGCAACACAAGGTTTAGACAGGTTCGGGCCGTAATATGCGTAATAGCCTACGTCCTATATGGTGGTTTGTATTGCCTTGGATTAGTTATTGGTGGTTGATGTCTTTGGAGGGGTCCCTGCCCGCCCTTATATACTCTGGGGGATAGGATTACATGGAATCCTAAATCGATATTAGGTTAGGAGTCCTACCCAAGTATTACCCGGATAGTTTTCTTCTGTACCGACTAGTTCTACTCTTATCCGAGTACAATAGATATAAGGTATGGAACATACCCTATCTCTTATTCTAGATATTTCTATACCTTATAAGCAGTCCCGCCGCCCGATCTGACACATGCACTTGTTAATCAATTCAAATAATTGCCATTCAGGGAACGAATAACACTTTATTGAATAAAATATAAACTTAAACATGATTACAATAATCTCCCACTCCCTTTAGAGTCGACCATGCAAATATATAATACCCATGGAACTCATATGCGCCTTATGCTTCTGTTGTGAGAGGTGTCTTCGTGAGCGGATCAGCAATGTTTAAATCCATGTGCACCTTGCAAATATTCACATTACCTCTATCAATTATCTCACGAATAAGGTGATAGCGCCGCAGTATGCGTTTGGACTTTTGGTGTGATCTATGCTTCTTAGCTTGTGCAATGGCACTGCAATTATCACAACAGAGGTCCATTGGACTGGATGAACTAGGAACAACACCCAACTCACAAACAAACTTTCTGATCCGAACAACCTTCTTTGTAGCTTCCGAAGCTGCTGTGCACTCAGCTTCCGCCGTGGAATCAGCTACAATATCTTGCTTGAAACTTTTCCAGCTCACTGCCCCTCCATTGAGGCAGAACACAAATCCAGATTGCGGTCTAAAGTCATCCTTATTAGTTTGGAAGCTAGCATCGGTATAACCATTTACAACGAGCTCCTCCTCATCTCCATAGACTAGGAACTTAACCTTAGTTCTTCTAAAGTACTTCAGGATATTTTTGGCTACGACCCAGTGAGCCTCTCCTAGGTTTGACTAGTATCTACTTGAAACACCTAGAGCATAGGCTATATCAAGGCGTGTACAAAGCATGGCATACATGATGGACCCAATTGCCAAAGCATATGAAATCGCACTCATCTTCTCTTGCTCATCAGGTGTTGAGGGACACTGACTCTTGCAGAGACTAACACCATGTGACATTGGTAGAAAACCCTTCTTTCAATCCTACATATTGAACCTTTTCAATACATTATCAATATATGTATCTTGGCTTAATCCAATTAGCCTTTTCGATCCATCTCTATAGATCTTAATGCCCAAAATATATGTAGCCTCACCTAAATCCTTAATTGAGAAATATTTTCCTAGTGAAGATTTAGTGGCTTCCAACATTAGAATGTCATTTTCTATCAACAATATGTCATCCATATAAAGGACCAGAAATGCAACTGCGCTCCCACTAGCTTTTTTATAAACACAAGGCTCTTCTTCATTCTTGATGAAGCCAAACCCTTTGACCACTTTTTCAAAATGAATAATCCAACTCTGAGATGCTTGCTTTAACCCATAAATGGACTTTTGAAGCTTGCATATTTTTTCAGCAGTTTTAGGATTGACAAAACCTTCAGGCTATATCATATGCACATCCTCACTAAGGTTTCCATTCAGAAAAGCTGTTTTGACATCCATTTGCCATATCTCATAGTCATAAATGCAGCAATAGCTAGAAGAATCCGAGTAGACTTTAGCATTGTGACGGGCGAAAATGTTTCATCAGAGTCCACACCTTGAATTTGTTTAAACCCTTTTGCCATGAATAACGCTTTATGGATATGAACATTTTCATCCATGTTTATCTTTTTCTTAAAAATCCACTTGCACTCTGTCGGGTTTTATCCGGCTGCCCACCGAGGGGTATACCCAAGGTGGTAGGTTTTGGGTTAGGATGCGCCGAGATCAGGAACTCGAAGGAGCAGACAACACAAGATTTAGACAGGTTCAGGCCGCAAATATGCATAATGCCCTACATCCTGTATGATGGTTTGTATTGCCTTGATGTTGATCTGGTGATCTTATATTCTGAGAGGGGTCCCTGCCCGCCCTTATATATCCGGGTGGACAGGGTTACATGAATCCTAGCCTGATACTAACTTAAGAATCGTACTCAAGTACAACTCGAGTAGTTTCCTTCTGTACCGACTAGTTCTACTCCGCATGCGGGTAGAATACAACATAAATAAGGTACAGGACACGTCCTATCCCCTAGCCCAATACGGACTCCTTGATGTACACAGCCCCACGGCCCCGGGTCTGACAAGCCCCCGAGCTCTTCGTAGCTGAGTACTGCAGGCTCTTTGAGTACTTCTGAAGCAATCTTCGACTTCTTTCGAAGCTCCGTCTTGAAATTTCTCTTCGAGTACTCTTCTAACTGCATCGAAGCTATGAGGTGCTCATGCCCCGAATTCTTTCTTTTGTATGGGGTGCGATGAATAATCGCACTCCATATAGAGTAGCCCCCGAGCCTTAGGTTGAATCAAAGAATCAAGCTGAGGGTCAAATAGTCTTGAATCTTTTCTTCTTATCCTTCGAGTACTTTTGAAAAACAAGTAGTCGATGTCATGTGTCTCACAGCCCCCGAGCCTTGAATCCAAATCTTTTGGAGAAAAGGATCCCAAAGGTCGTGGCAAAAATGCTCCCTTTTGATAAAATATATTCTAAGAGGAGGTAATTGGCAGAAATTGAACTCGAAACTCAAAAAACCTCTTTTTTCGGGACAATTAACCCTGAAAAAATGGTTAGTCAAGTAACGGCCCAAAAAAATCCACCAAAAAACTGCCCATGTCCCATTAGTACCCTTGCGCGACGCTTCACCTTTCACACAGTAAACCACTGCCTGAGCGTTGGTTATTTAACCCCGCAGTCAGTTAGGGTTTTTCCTGTGCCTTCAGATCTAACGCCGCCGCCAGAGAAAAAACAAAACCCCAATTAGAGCTTATCCTGCCATCGCCCTCCCGCCGCGCCCTGCGTAGTCGAAAATCTCCGAGCCCGCCACCGTAACCCCCGAGCGTTGTGTAAACAACTCGTGGCTTAGCAGATTTGTGATGGCGCCGAAGAAAACCGACCAGAAGGACTTGAAGGTAGCGCAAGCAGCAGCCGGCGAGTGGTCGATTAGTAAGTGTTCTCGCTACAATCTCACAAATTTGGTATTGGGAGGTCTGCTTCAGGAGAGAGATCTCATCAATTGGCGCCTTCCCTTTCGTGATCCATTCCCCATGGAAAGCGTCAACGAGATCGTTTCTTTCTACTCTTTTTCTGAGCGGGGATTTGCCCTCCCCACTTGTTCATTCTTCCGTGCCCCTATCTACTTCTACGGGATTGAGCTGCAACACCTCAACCCCAACTCGATCTGTCATATCTCCATTTTCATCCACTTCTGTGAAGCCTTCCTCGGAATTGAGCCCCATTGGGCTCTTTTCCGCTATCTTTTCCGCGTGAAGCCCCTGCCCACCTCAAAAAATCCTTCTGCGATAGGGGGCGCTGGTATCCAGCTTAGGCAACATGCTAGTGAAAAATACATATCTTACAAATTTCCTTCCAATATCCCCGGGTGGAAACAACAATGGTTCTACATTGCGAACCACGCCCCCCAGCTCCCTGTGCGGTCAGGCAGGCCCCCTGTTCAGCGCGGCGAATGGACATTGGAGCTCGGTGAAGCCGAGATGGACCAAGTAAAAGAGCTGCTCGAGTTGATTGCCGCACACAAAGAGATGGGGGTAACCGGGGTATCTGTAATGTTATCATTCTTCAAACGCCGAATTCAACCCATCCAACAGCGCCATACCTTAGGATTCGAGTACATGGGTACTGAAGACCCATCCCGTATGTGGATGCCGTCCCTTATGTTCCAGCGGGATTTACAGCCCAGAATCGACCACCATCGGTGAGTGTTCGACTTCTCGACTTCTCCTTTGATATGAAGAGTTAAGACTGATTGACTATCGTAACATAGGATTCAACAGCGTTGTATCGGAGTTACCCGCCGCAACCTGATCTGCATCGCCCTTATCACATGTTGCCCAGCGCTGCAGCCAAAGCACAGAAAGAAAAAATTGCTGGCAGCGAGTCGACCGCGGGCAGCCAGGCAACCGGGGAGAGGGTGCCAGCAAACGACTCCTCCGGCGGCGCCGGGAAATGCGGAAACGCAAAGCCAGCACCGCTGACCTCGCCGGGTAAGTACTCGTCAAACTATAAAGGTATCGAGTTGCTTTGCTGAATACTGATAACAACTCAGTTTTGCAGACCTTCGTCTTCTTTGCCCAGCCCCCAGTGCCAAAGGGTAGCCGAAGTGCCCCTCACCGGGAATGACGCACCAGAAGCTAGACCCACAGAAACTGATAAGGTGGACCCGTCACCGTCTCGTGCAGATGATGTAACGATCGCCGTGGCGGGTCCTGTATCGGGGCAGCCCGCGCCCTCAACTGAAACAGCTCCACCGCCAGCAGAGGGTGCCGCAGTCATCGCCACGCCAGCGCTGCCAGCCCCCTCGACTTGTACATCTGCACCTCCGGCCACGAGTACTATGGTGAAGAAACCCTTGAAGATGGTGTGGAGGAAACCAACAATGATCCGATCCCGAGTGTAAGTGACTCTCTGGACCCTGCCTTTAGCTATGCGTGGAAATTATACTAAAGGTGTTGTGCTGCTGTCTTAAACAGATCAACGGCCGAGGTGACGCCAGAACTCGAGTTGGCTCCACCAGCCCCCGAGCCTTCGTCAGAGCAAGCCAACGCGCCGGAGCCGGCAGAAAGGGCAGATGTAGCCCTGCCTGACTCACCGCGGCCCGAGCCCCAGCACGTGGGACTCGAAGCCACTGGCGATGAGCAAATCGAGGCCGCCGTTACCGTACCCGCCGAAGTTGCAGGTAAATGACCCAGCTGCCTTCTACCGTAATCGTCGCTATGTTAAACACTTGTCCTTTGCAGAGACCACACAGCCGTCAGTCTTGGAGAGTGCGGGTGCTTCTAACGAAGCAACTGTGGTGCCAACTGCTGGAGGAGAAAATGACGACACGCTCCAAATGATGCACCTTCCAAGGGACGACCTGAGCCGCATGCGTCAGATGATCAACATTGCGATCGATAAGTTTGCCCTGGTAAATCTTATCTAAACTGCTGGTAACTGTACGCTCAATTCGTCTATCTCTGGCGTCCGGGAACGTGCAGGATATGAGCCAAAAAGTTGATGAGCGGGCCGTGAAGCTGGAGGAGTTCACCAAGCGTATCGACGAGCTGACGCAGGAGCGGGCCGGCTTCGAGCAGACCATCACCGAGCTCCAAGGCCGACTCAAGGAGCAGCGGAAAGCCCATCAAGGTACGTTGGATTTGATTCTTGAAATTTTACCCGCAGTCGATAGCTCCATGGTCTGAAACCTGCTTATCATCGCAGAACTTAAAGAACTCTTAAATTATAAAGAGGGATTGCTTACTGATTTGAAGAACATGCTGTATCGCTGCGCAGATGAAGTCGAGAGTCTGCGGAAAGTGATGGCCGACACGGAGAGGCAGTTCGTCGACTGTCTCCAGCAGATCAAGACTTTGGGCGAGGAGAAAAAGCAGCGCCAGAAGGAACTCGATGATTTGAAAACAGCGGCCCAGGAACTCGTAGAGATGGTGGACCCTCGGGAAGACGGCGCTGAAGACGGGCCACCACTACTGGATCGACTTCGCGGGGCGCCGCAAAAGATCCTCAACTTTGTCACCGAGGCGGCCACATCATACGTGGGTCATGCTCTGGGCCTTGTGAAGTCCTTCTGGCCGAAGGCTCGGCTAGAAGTACTCGCGGAGGGTGCAGCTGCTGATTGTACTGACGAAAACTTCCGCGAATATTTGCTAGAGGACCGGCCAGTAGCTGAAAAAATTGTGGGAAACATGGTCCAGGATTGAACCGTTAGAGGTTGTGACTTTTGTAATATAAGAAACCACCTTTGTTTTCTTGTAGTCTTATGTGAAGTGTAAGAGCCCCGCCTGCTTTGGAGCAGGGACATGCTACCTCTGAGTGCAGCGACTCAGAGAGTAGTCGATTTAGCTCTTCACGCGAGCTCATCGGGTGGGCTAGGTAAGATCCAGCCGAAGGGATCCAATTGTGCCCGGAACGCGCGGTTTGTGGCGCGACGACTAGGATGCTCGTTGCAAACAGTCGAAAACTACCCTGAAGTGTAACAACCGCAGGAGTAGCCTATCATGCGGACATGTCAAACAAGTTAGGTAGAACCCGAGCCAGACGGGCCTAACCAGTTTGGAAAAAAAACACAATTATCATCGCGACGACCCATGTGCCACTAGCAAGTAGTCGATTTGTATAAAGCTTGAGCGTGGCCAAAGCCGCCGCATTTGTAGTCAAGAATTTATATTTCGGATCATGTGGCCTAAAGCCGCCAAATTGACCCAGAAAAGAAAAACTTGCCCTTGACGTATACAGAGATTTAAAACGAGTCTGCTTAGGGGTAGAACCGCTGCAGGTGCTGGGTATTCCAAGAATTGGGTACATCTTGACCATCGGGATATTATAGTCGATAAGATCCTGGTCTTGTGGCCCTCTTGACGATGAACGGTCCCTCCCATCTTGAGTTAAGCTTGTGTAAACCCGACTCATCCTGAACGCGATGAAGGACGAGGTCGCCTATGCTAAACGACCGTTCCTTAATGTTGCGATCATGATATCGCCGGATTCCCTGTAGGTAACAGGCTGACTGAACGAGAGCAGAGCAGCGAGCCTCTTCAACAGAGTCCAGCTCCAGCTGTCGTGCTTCGTCTGCCTCGCCTTCTTTATACATCTCGACCCGTGGGGATTTCCACATGATGTCTGCTGGGAGAATTGCCTCGGAGCCATAGACAAGAAAGAACGGGGTCTGTCCTGTGGCCTTGGAAGGTTGAGTCCTGAGCCCCCAGATGACATGTGGCAACTCATGAATCCACTTCCCGCCCTTCTTGCTATTGGCGTCGTAAAGTCTCTTCTTGAGGCTGTCAATAATCAAGCCGTTTGCCCGTTCGACTTGCCCATTTGCCCTTGGGTGTGCCACCGAAACATATTTGACCTCGATGGAAGAATTTTCACAGAATTCCCAGAATTGGGTGGCCGTGAAATTTGAACCCAAATCAGTGATAATAGTGTTGGGGAAGCCGAACCAATGCAAGATATCGGAGATGAAGTTGACCACCCTGTCTGGAGTATGCTTGGCGATCGGTTTGAACTCGATCCACTTGGTGAACTTGTCGATAGCCACCAAAACATGAGTAAAACCTCCTGGTGTCGTTGCGAAGGGCCCAATCATGTCGAGGCTCCAGCAAGCGAACGACCAGGAAGGCGGTATAGTAATGAGGGTGTGGGCCGGGACATGAGTTTGCTTGCCAAAGAACTGGCAGTTCTGACATCTTCACACCAGATCTTCGGCATCGGACACGGCGGTGGGCCACCAGAAGCCAGCTCGAAACGCTTTGCCTACTAGCGTGCATGACGCTGCATGGTTACCGCATACTCCCTCGTGTATCTCTCGCAAAATATCCTGGCCTTCTTCCGTTGTGACGCACTTCATGAGCACACCAGATCGTGCGCCGCGCCGATAAAGTTTGTCTTCGACTAGGGCGAACCCCTTGCTTCGTCGCATGATGTGGGCAGCAGCAGCGCTCTTGGGATCCACCCCTGCCGGTAATACGAGATCTCGGATGAAGTCGATAAAGGGTCCTCTCCAATCCTCGCCAACCAGCATGACCTCCCGTTCTGGCCGTACAGAGCCAGTACCGGTAGCGACCTGTGGTGAAGGGCTGATGGATGGTTGCTTCAACTCTTGTACGAATACCCCTTCTAGGACTTGTGCTCGGGTTGACCCCAGCTTAGATAAGGCATCTGCAGCAACGTTGTGCTCCCGTAGCACATGAAGAATTTCTAGGCCAGAGAATTTGTTTTCTAGCTTGCGTACCTCTTGTACATAGGCTTCCATGGTCTCCTTGTTGCAATCCTACTCCTTGTTGACTTGCTGAACGACCAAAAGTGAATCGCCGTATACAAGTAGTCTCTTGATCCCTAGGGATATCGCCAAACGAAGCCCGTGAAGCAAGGCTTCATACTCGGCTTCAGTGTTGGCTACCTCCCAGAGGATTTGAAGAACGTACTTGAGTTGTTCGCCTCTTGGGGAAATGAATAAAACTCCAGCGCCGCCGCCATCGAGCTTGAGTGAACCATCGAAGTACATGGTCCAATGCTCTGGCTTGTCAACTGGATTTGGAACTTGATTTTCCCTCCACTCGGCCATGAAGTCGACTAGAGCTTGGGATTTGATTGCGGTACGTGGCTTGAATTCGATCGACAAAGCCCCCAGTTCTACTGCCCACTTTGAAATACGACCCGTGGCGTCCTGGTTGTGTAGGATGTCGGCCAGCGGGTAGTCTGTGACCACGGTGATCTGGTACTCTTCAAAGTAGTGACGTAATTTTCTTGAAGTAATCAATATGCCATAGAGAAGCTTTTGGACCGCCGGGTACCGCACCTTAGACTCCGAGAGTACCTCACTGACAAAGTATACGGGCCGCTGAACGCCAAAAGCATGGCCCTCCTCGGATCGTTCGACAACAATGGCACTGCTAATAACATGGGTAGTAGCCGCAATGTAAAGTAAAAGGGTCTCATCCAGCAATGGAGCTGTGAGGATCGGGGGCGACTGTAGGTGTTGCTTGAGATCCTGCAGGGCCCGCTCGGCTTCCTCTGTCCAGTGAAACTTGTCTTGACATTTTAAGAGTCTGAAAAAAGGTAGTCCTCTCTCCCCGAGCCGGGAGATGAATCTGTTGAGAGCTGCCATGCAGCCTGTAAGGTTCTGCACATCTTTGATTGTGGCAGGTGCCTCCATGTCAGTGATGGCGGTAATCTTTCAGGGTTGGCCTCAATGCCCCGGTTACTGACTATGAACCCGAGCAATTTGCCTGATGGAACACCGAAAATGCACTTGATCGGATTGAGCTTCCATCGGTACTTCCTTAAGCTGGCGAAAGTTTCCTCCAGATCCGCGATCAGGCCCTCGGGACTTCTGGTCTTCACGACCACGTCGTCCACGTAGGCCTCCACGTTCCAGTGTAACTGATCAGCGAAACACATCTGAATTGCGTGCTGATAGGTAGCGCCTGCGTTCTTCAACCCGAAGGACATGGTTTTATATGCATAAGTTCCAAACGGGGTGATGAACGCGGTCTTGATCTGATCTTCCTCCTTGAGAGCAATCTGGTGGTACCCTGAGTAACAATCAAGGAAACATAACAGCACGCAACCTGCGGTTGAGTTGACTACCTGATCGATGCGAGGGAGCCCAAAATGATCTTTTGGGCAATGCTTGTTGAGATCGGTATAATCGACACACATTCTCCATTCTTTATTCTTTTTTAATACAAGAACCGGGTTAGCTACACACTCTGGGTGGATTACCTCTTTAATGAATCCAGCCGCGAGGAGTTTAGCTATTTCCCGTTTGATAGCCTCCCGTTTATCAGGGGCAAAACGACGAAGTCGTTGCTTCTTTGGTACAGCTTGCGGATATACATTAAGACTATGCTCGATCAGCTCCTTGGGCACCCCTGGCATATCCGATGGTTTCCACGCGAATATGTCTCGGTTAGCCCGCAGGAAACTGACGAGCGCGAGTTCCTATTTGTCACCCAAGCCTGCACCGATAATGGCTGTCTTGGATGAATCGCCTTCTCGGAGCTGGATCGTCTTGAGAGCCACATCGCCTGTCGACTTGATGCCCGTTTGGTTCGCCTTCTTCGTCGGAATTTCCAGCTCGGCTTGAGAAAGTTGCTGTGCGGCCGCGAGTACTTCTTCGGAAGCGTCCGGCACGCGGGAAGTCGATGCATACTGGATGGCCTCTTGGTTGCAATCATAGTACTTCTTCAAGTCGCCTCGGAGCGTGAGCACGCCGCTGCGTCCTGGCATCTTGAGAAGTAAATAGACGTAATGCGGCACCGCCATGAACTTAGCAAGCGCTGGCCTCCCCAGTATATGTCACACCCGATTTATAAGAACATAAATCGAGCAATCATATATGCGCCAGGATCAAGTCACGCATATATGCAACAGATTATCAAGATATCACAACACATGTCACGAATAAAAGCGTATAAATTATAAAAGGAATGTCTTTATTACAACTGAATCAAGAATCAGTTCAAGGAATGCGGAAGCGTAAAATAAATACATGAAGAGTAGAGCGCCACAGGGACGTCAACTGGGAGACAACGCCTAGAAATCGTCGAGTCCGCCGATGTAGTCCTCCACGTCACTTGGTACTGAGCAGCAGTCGAAGATATCCCAAAGAGAACAGAAGAGAGGAAGAGGCAAGTGTGATTACACAACTTGTACTCAACAAGTATAACACGAGTATGAGGCTCTAGGGTTAGCTGACTCAACTGCAGTAGCTTTTAATCTTGACAAATTTTATTAAAACTATTTACTATAAGTGGATGAATTACCATAAACCCATATTGCATAAGAAATTAATCAATCTTAGTTAAGAACTACTGATAAACCAACCAAACCAAAACCACCCGGGGAAATCTTCCTAATCAAAGGTTGATGACCCCACTAATCAAAAGGAGAATCTGGGCCGCTCATGACTATGAGCACAGCTGATATATCAGTTTTACACTCTCGAGAGGTTGCACAACTTTACCCACAAGTCGTGAGCTACGCTAGTTTTTCATCACACTTCCTTAGGTGAGATGGCTAGCAAGCACACTACGAGACCGTTTCAAAGGATCATGTTGGTAAGGTGTAACCGCTAAGGATTCTGGATCAGCAACGATGGGGCCCACCTTCGGGGGTACAAGACACACAGCACAGACCAAGCCGGAGGAGCAGGGACCATTGAAGCTTACCACCCCTCTTGCCCACGCAGGTAAGTTACTCCCGAACCAACACAACCTAATTAGTAAGTCAAGACCGTCCCATTCCAGTCTTGTGGTTGCGCGGTTGTCCATGGTTGTCGCTCTATGAACCGGTCCTTATGGAGAGTGGCCAACCAAGCACTAAGCACTGTGCTGGCCCCCTAAACCAAGTTTCTATCAAAACATCTTGTAAGGAGACGTGAGCCACTCAAGCACACAGCACAGAGGGCCACTCTCAGGATTAAGTTGCATAGATCCATTAATCAAATTTAATTAAAAAGGACCAAGTGTGTTATAGCGCAGCAACCTAGAACAACTAACCATAATGCAACCCCAAGGATATATATATATAGGATATAAAGTGGCTAGGAAAGTCCTTATAGACATACAGTATTAAAATGCAGTATGAAATTGTATTAAAAAGTGATAGGAGATTTATGTTATACTTGCCTTCCTCGTACTCTCCCGCCTGCTGCTCGAGCTGCTCGGAAGATGGCTGCTCCTGGTACTCGTCCAAAGGCTCCGCGTCTACTTACGATCACAACGCCAAAACATAGTCCAGCACACACACATACATGCAAACAAGGATAAAATATAAGAAACAGTACAACATTACATAGAAACAGCTCACAAAACTATGCTAGAACTATTCTACGCGTTACAACAATCGTGCGGATATAAAGAGCACTTAAAACGGAGCTAAAACGCAAAACCTAGGCTAAAAACAAGATTCAGGGACCTATTTGTAAGAAAACTGGAGGTTCTAAGGGGTTCTGCGCAAAAACCAGGGGCTTAAATGTAAATAAAGGGTAGACACAGGGGCTAGCACATGAAAACACCGGACATGGACTGCAGGTACTAATTCCAGGAAGCTCAGGGGAGTCCGTGCAAGAAACAGGGCTAATATTGCAATTATTATTGAACTGAAGTGGACCGCGGGTTGATTCTTGGAAAAGCCGGGGACTCTTTAGCAAAAATACCCGGCTTAAGCGGTACGCGTTAATCTGGGCCACCGGATCTAACACCTACGGCCCAGATCTAATCCTTATCGCGAAGCGGTATGCGCGTCTAACAGCCGTAGGATCTAGATTGAACGGACCGAGCCCACACTCAAACGGATCTAATCCAGACCACCAATCCCAGATCTGACGGCTCCGATTCATCCCTACCCCAAACCGGTATGCGCGATTTGGATCCCTTGGATCTCGATCTCACGGCTCAGATCTAAGCGTGCGCGATCTAATCTCCGTCGTTGGTTGCAGATCGGGTGGCTGAGGTTCAAAGGGGCACGGCCGGCGGCGGGGTTCACCGGAGAAGAGAGTCCCGCGGCGGCGCACGGCTGCAACTCACCGGACTTGGCCTATCTTGGCCGTCCGGGCTCGGTTTTGCACGAGATCAGGTCTAGGAGCTAGGGCTTGGCACGATGAATCCAATTGAGCACTTGTGGTGGCGAGTTTGGGCACGGCTAGGGCCATTCAACGACGAGGGCAGCTCGGGGTGGAGAACATCACCGGCGAGCAGCGTTCCAGAGGGCACAGGCTGCCAAAGGCTACGAGATCCAGCGCAAAAGAACTAGGGGAAGGAGGGGAGGCTCACCAAGGGCTCGGGGTGGCCGGAGCTGCCGCGGAAGAGGGAAGACGACGACGACCGGCGGCGGAGATGATCGGGTGCTCGCTGTCCGACGGCCACAGGCGGACTCCGGGGCTCTAATCACTCTGGGTCGACTCAAGAAGCTCCTGCGCAGGTGATCAAGAAGTTAAGAGAGCCCGGGACGCAACGGAGGGGAAGAATTGAGGCGGCGGAGCAGATCACCGGCGGCGGGGTTGTGGCTCAATTCCGGCGGTGCCGGGGGCTACGGCTCCAATGCCGGCTCGAGAAGCCTCTAGGGATCGAGGCGGGGCGTTTGCGGGGGTCGTGGTGGTCCGAGGCACGGCGGAGCGCCCGGACCACGGTGAGGCCGAGGAGGTTGGCGCGGCGGAGCGAGGGAACGGCGGCGCTAGGGTTTTGGGTGGCGGCGGGGTAAGGCAGAGGGTGTGGGGAGGGTCTGCGGGGCCAATTAAAGGCGGGGGTCGAGGCCTCGACGTGCGGGCCCAGGGGAGGAAGCTCGCCGGGGATCTCGGGGGGAAGTTGCGCCGGAGAAGAAAGGAAGGAAGGAGAAGGGGGCGCTGACGCGTGGGGACAGCGGGTCAGAGGGAGAGAGGAGAGGGGGCGCGCCTGGGCTAGGGAACAGGGAGAGCTGGGCCGGCGCGGCCCAAGCGGGGAGGGGAGAGGGGAGGGGTGCTGGGCCTCGGGTGGCCCATGCGGAAGAGAGGAGGGGAAAAGAGGGAGAGGGAAAGGAGGTGGGCCGGGCTGAGAGAGGGTTGGGCTGGTTTCTTTCCTTCTTCTTTTCCTTTTTCTTTTCTATACTCAAATCATTCAAACAAACCTATTTGAATTCAAAATACAATTTGAATTCAAACCTATAAACTCAACACAAATAAAATAATGCTGCAGCATGAATGCCCAAACAAGTTAATCCTATGATAAATTTTATTTCCTTGTGTTATAAAATTACTTTAAATGCAAGATAAATTAGAGAAAGCTCTGGAAAATTTATTTAAGCCCAATTAAATTCATTAAAATTTAAGGAAATTACCTTAGGGTGTTACAGTATAGCATGGTAGGAAGATTCGAAGTTGGCCACCTCGAACTTGATGAACTCGGTTCGGTAATTCTCCCTCGTCCCAAAAGTGACTGGGAGAACGACCGTTCCAAGCGGGTGCGCGGCATTGCCAGGGACAATACCGTAAAAAGGAGCCTTGCTCGGTGTAAGCTTGTTGGTTTGGTCCAGACCCATCTTCTTCAGTGTACTGGCGAAGATAAGATTAAGTCCGCTCCCACCATCGATAAGAACCCGAGTGAGCTTAACTTCTGCGACCACGGGATCCAGCACCAGTGGAAACTTCCCAGGCTCAGAAAAGCTGGTCCACTGGTCAGTACGGGAAAATGATATGGGGACCTCCGACCATCGGAGCGGTCGTGGTACCGCCGGCTCAATGGATAGAATTTCCCGTAGCAGCAACTTCTGTTCCCGCCTGGAGCAAAAATCTTCATCACCACCAAAGATGACATTGACGGTCTTGGAGGCATCCTGGAACTTGGGCATCTCAGATTTGTCTTCCTGTTCTTCATCTTCGGGCTCTTTGCCTGTCAACTTGTTTTTCTTGCCGTTTCCAGGAGAGCCAAAGGTGCGCTTGAGCTGAAAGCAGTCGATCGCTGCGTGTTTAGAGTTGACACACCATGGGCATTTCTTCTGTAGAAGCTTTTCAAACTGCTCCTGCGTAGTCGACTTCTTGCCCAGCGAAGGACGATCCACAGCCGCAACAAGATCGTCTGGCTTGCGTTTCCGGGAAGAACCCGGAAAGTCCCGCTGGCTTTTGTCAGCCCGGTTGTCATTGTGTTGCTTCTGGTTAAGGTCGGTGCGTCTTGGAAACCTCTCGCGCATCTTTTCCTCTTGCTCAGACCAGTCGTGCATCATGTCGCGTAGTCCTGCAACCATCTTCGGCCTGTTACGCCCAAAATCACGATATATACCTGGGTCTGTTAGGCCGTTGTAGAAGCAGTCGATGATGTCCTCCTCCGAGATGTTGGCGATGGTGGCCCGCACATCGAAGAAACGGCGGGTGTAGGATCGGAGGAGTTCATTACGCTCCTGCTTGCACTGGGTGAGGTCGTGCCGGGTTCCTGCTCGGGATATCGCCCCCATCGTACTTGGTGATACCAATCAGCTTGAAACCCTCCGGGTACTTATAGCTGTTGAATCTTGCAGTGAACGCAGGAAAACGATCGCTGCAGTCAGCATCGTCCCGCTCGGCTACCTCGCGTTCCCGTCGCCTCGAGTCGAGGACTGACCGGGCGTCGCGCCCCTCATTGATCTTCTGGCGAAGGTCAGGTTGTTGGCGTGGGGGGTTGGGTTGCCTCGGGTTGTTTGCTAGAGGTAGCTGCCGCCTGCCTCCGGTGACCTGACTCCCACCCACACCATCATTGTTATTGCTGCGTTGAAGTCGCGGGCGATTACCTGTTGTTCGACTTGGGGCCTGGCTTCGGCTGTCCCCGACATGTTCGTGCCTGACGAGTGATGCCGGAGCCTGCTGGTCCAGCTGGACCCACGCCCGTTGGGCGTAGAGGAGCGCTTGTCGAACGTTGGGGTCGTTACTTCGCTCGAGTAGTGCTGTTACCCGAGCGATGTTGGCCACAGGAGTCCTGAAGCCTCGTTCATCTGCCGCGGCGAATTCAGCGTCGAGTTAGCGCTGTGCAGAACGTATGCGCTCGTTGGCCCGCCTTCTACGAACCGCACGAGCTCTATTCCTGGCACGTCGCGCGTCGCGCTCGGCGTCATTCTCGTCCACAGCTTCAGCGGTGTCTTCGTCTTCTGATATCCTGTCAAGTGCGCCAATGGGGATGAGGGCATCATCATCCCCCTTCTCCGCCATCAGAACTTGGCGGGTTACGAGTTCTTCAGAGGGGGCTTCGACTAGTTCAGTCGAGCCCGCGGTGATGGTAGCCAACGCTCTGCCCTCCTGAAAAGGCAAAGGCTCAAGGTGGGCTACCAAGCGGTCTTCATGTCCGAGTAGATCAGAAAGATCCATCCCCCTCCAATGAACGATTCGTCCTTCAGAGGTGGTGGTGATCATCAACCCACAAGTGGCCAGGTGATCCTCAGCCCCCCGACATGCGGTGGTGTCGGAGCTCCCGGCCTGGAGCAAAGAGTCCAAGTCCTTTTCCAACGCGGAAAAAGGAATAGTAGTGACAGACTCTGCCTCGGTTTCCCTGGCAGAATCAACAAACGGTAACTCGTTGAGATTATCGACAAAGTCATCGAGCCTTGAGGCGAGTGCTTTTGGCCTGATGGTGTTGTCGACGATGTGCCGACGGAAACCGCCTGCGCCGTTGGCAACGCAGACCCACGAGCCAAAAACAAAGGTTGTGCCCTCTGGGAGCACGGGACTGGGGAACTTGAAAAGAGCCATCGAGTTCTCCAGCGGATCTCTGATGCACACCCCTTCCTGACGCGCCAGCTGTCGGGTTTTATCCGGCTGCCCACCGAGGGGTATACCCAAGTTGGTAGGTTTTGGGTTAGGATGCGCCGAGATCAGGAACTCGAAGGAGCAGACAACACAAGATTTAGACAGGTTCAGGCCGCAAATATGCGTAATGCCCTACGTCCTGTATGATGGTTTGTATTGCCTTGATGTTGATCTGGTGATCTTATGTTCTGAGAGAGGTCCCTACCCGCCCTTATATATCCGGGTGGACAGGGTTACATGAATCCTAGCCTGATACTAACTTAGGAATCGTACTCAAGTACAACTCGAGTAGTTTCCTTCTGTACCGACTAGTTCTACTCCGCATGCGGGTAGAATACAACATAAATAAGGTACAGGACACGTCCTATCCCCTAGCCCAATATGGACTCCTTGATGTACACAGCCCCGCGGCCCCGGGTTTGACACACTCCACTAGTCTTACACCGTCAATGGGATCAATCAAGTTCCAAACTTGATTGGCGTGCATGGATTCTATTTTGGATTTCATGGCTCCAAGCCATTTCTCAGAGTCTGGTCCCATTACTGCTTCCGTATAGGTCTTAGGCTCATCATTATCCAATAACAATACGTCTCGCTACCCCATGGTTAAGAGCGTGAACTTTTCAGGTTTGCGGCGTGCCCTTACAGACCTTCGTAACTTCTTCTACAACTCCTTGTTCATCTCGTGAAGGTTCAGTGGGGGCTGAAACCGTTTCACGTACATTTCAAATTTCCTCAAGTTGCACCGTGCTCCCACTAACTCCTTTTGAGAGAAACTCTCTTTGTCTAAGAAGACACCATTACGGGCAACAAACACTTTGCCTTCCGCTTGATTATAAAAATAATATCATTTGGTTTCCCTCGGATAACCCACAAAGAAATACTTGTCTGATTTTGGAGTGAGCTTATTGGACATCAAACATTTGACATAAGCCTCACATCCCAAAACGTTGAGGAAAGATAACCCGGGATGCTTCCCAGTCCACATGTCATATGGTGTCCTTTCCACAGACTTAGTTGGAACCCTGTTTAGTGTAGACTTAGTTGGAACCCTGTTTAATGTAAACGCATCAGTTTCTAGAGCATAACCCCAAAATGATAGTGGAAGATCAGTTTGGTTCATCATCGACCTAACCATGTCTAACAAGGTTCCTCCATTCCGAGATCCCATTCCATTAAGGCGTTCCAAGCGGAGTCAATTGTGGAACAATTGCACAATGCCTTAGATGATCACCGAATTTGTGGCTCAAGTATTCACCCCGACGATTAGATCGCAGAGATTTAATTATCTTGTCCAATTGATTCTGTACTTCACTCTAAAATTCTTTAAACTTTTCAAACGATTCAGACTTGTGCCTCATTAAGTTGACATATCCATATCTACTAAAGTCATTAGTAAAAGTAATGAAGTACTGAAAATCCCCTTTGGCTATTGAGCTGATCGGTTCACATACATCAGTATATACAAGTCCCAACAAGTCATTTGCCCTCTTACTTTGGCTAGTGAAAGGCGTTTTAGTCATCTTCCCAAGCAAACAAGACTCGCATGTGTCAAATGATTCAAAATCAAATGAGATTAATAGACCATCTTTATGGAGTTTTTCTATGCGCTTCTCATTTATATGACCTAAATGACAATGCCAAATAAAAGTGGGATTCAAATCATTTGGTCGAAGCCTTTTTGCATTAATATTATAAACAGTTTTATCCTCAAGATCAAGAATATACAATCCATTCACCAATGGACAATGAGCATAAAGAGTATCACTATAATAAATGGAACAGCGCTGGTTCTTTATTACAATCTCATAATCATCAACTTCTTCCAAACATAAAGAAGAAATAACGTTCTTACTCAAAGCAGGAATGCAATAATAATTATTCAATTCCAAAACTAATTCTGAGAGTAACGACAAGTGATAAGTGCTGACCGCCATGACCGCAACTTTTGCTCCATTGCCGACATGAACATCCAACTCGCCCTTTGCAAATCTTCTAGTTGTTTGAAGTCCCTGCAATGATTTGCAAGTGTGAATCATCGATCCAGTATCAAATACCCATGATTCACTAGAAGATATAGCAATATTAATCTCTGTAATATTTGTAGCATTTATACCTGAGGCGGAAGTCTCACTTCCCTCCTTGTTCTTCTTCTTCTTCTTCTTCTTCTTCATCTTCAGATCCTCAAAGTATTTCTTGCAGTTTCTTGACCAATGTTCCTTGGCATGGCAATGGAAGCACTCATCATTAGGAGTAGGGCCAGATTTGACCTTTGGCTTTTGCTTAGAGCTTGAGGGCTCATTAGGAACCTTTCCTTTAGCTTTGCCTTTAGGAGGCGTCCAACTCTTCCTCTTTTTGTTCTCCTTCTGAACCACCATCACATGAGTCGGATTTTTCTTAATGCTCTCCTCTGTTGTTTTTAGCATCCCATGCAATTCAGCCAATGTTTTTTCCATGCCATTCATCTGAAAGTTCATGATAAAAGGCTCATAGCTCTCCAGGAGAGATTGGAGAATGATATCAATAGACAGGTCAAGCTTGAGTTCAGAACCAAATTTCTCCAAAGTCTTAATGTAACCAATCATCTTGATCATATGAGGACTGACTGGGCTACCCTCTGTCAGCTTGCACGCAAACAAGGACCTTGAAATGTTGTACCTCTTAGTCCTAGCTTGGTCGCAAACATTCCACGCAGCCCCTCAATCATGGAGTGAGCATCGGCATGCTCATACTTCTTTTGCAGATAAGGGGACACGGTGGCAAGCATGAGACAGCTGACATCGAGTGATTCATTGTAGTGCTTCTCATAAACTCTTCTGGCTGCAGCAGTTGCTCCATTAGGGAGTTCATCAGGCTTTGGCTGCTTAAGAACATACTCCTCTTTCTCTTGCCTGAGAACAATTCTCAGGTTGCGGTACCAATCAATAAAGTTCGTCCCATTCAACTTTTCTTTCCCAAGAACAGATCGCAAATTGAAAACGGAAGTATTACTGCAGACATGATCTATAATATTAAAATAAAAGCAAGATTTTAGCACTAAGTTTTATGTAATATTTCTATTAACAAGTTTAATAAAAGACTCCCACTATATTAACATCGTCTTTCCTCTAACGACATATAGGGGACCAACATCCATATTCACTAAAATCCTAGTGAGTTTTGGCTTAACTGCTAGAAAGTTAGTGATATAGGTAAACAATAAATTGCTAATCATATCTCTATATAACTCTTGTTTGTTGGGTGGCATCCAATACCCCGGCTCCAACTCCATATCCTAAAGCCTAAAACTATTTTGATGGCTTTGTTGAGTAAACCAATACTATGCTAGTGAATGTACGACACCCACCTTATTCATGATAATAGTTAATGGTACTCTACTTTGGTAAATCTACCGCACAACGATCAAAATTTTAATAGGTGCAGCTATTAGAAAAGGATATCAAAGTTCTCAACTTTAAGGAGGGAAGCTACTGTATCATGATTAAAAGCATATCGACCATATGAAAGACATGAAAGAATAACAGGAAAATAAACACCATAGGCATATAATCATATTATATTGTGAAATAGTATGGTATTTTGCATCACAATGGGCTCCATCGCCATGGCTCCACGGTGACCTCCATTGCCATCCTTCCTGTCTTGTGGTGATTATCATCGCCATCATGCTTGAAGCCTCCAAGGATAAATACTAAGCCATTACATCTAATAGCACTAGTAAAACAAATTATATGAGAGGATCAAGCATCACATGTCGATACGTAGGACGTTATACAATATTGGAAATCTCAACCCGGTTGTTTTAACTGGTGACATGAAGGTCACACAACTTATTGCACATAGATCATCACATGATATTGAGGCCATACCATTCACATCATACCCTCCAAAAACGAGTTAGGTGCATAACGTATTCTACCGAAGCGATATGAAGAGGCCGCTATCAACAGATTGCAGCGGCGGTCAGCGTGCGGGTGGTCACCCCTTGCGGGTCTCAGGGCAGCGCCTTGAAAGCACTACAAGAAAACACAGATCGCATCTATAGAATCGCTATGAAAACCTCATTGGATTGATCTAATCAAGCCGAGTTAGAGCCATTCACAATGTCCCTTATTTTCACTAGATCAATCACATTGATCATCGTGATAGGTACATCGGAGAATACCGCAACACACGACTTAGACATGTCGGTTCAATCTCTTTTCGTTTGCACAGGCAGCCCAGATCGTGATTCCAGCCGATACGGGCAAGTTGTGCGCACAACCGAGAAAAACACGAACAAATCTACAGTCATTCTGATGCTATCAACTCGTACTGATCCCACATCGTGCACCAATCTATACATCGCATATGAACAGATTGCAAAATCCTAAATAAAGCATATATCTATATGCGCATCCAGACCAAAAGCTAAACATGATCGCTCTGATACCACTGTAAAGGAAATGGGAAAGCTACGCTAGCACGAATTTATAATTCTACTGCGTTCAACAAAGATCTCATGTAAGCAGATGATCATGGATCGTTACCACTAGACGCGTAGTGCAGAGAAAGTAGAGTTGGGGTAGTTCGCCCCCAACGTAGTCGTGCGTTAGTGAAGAGGAAGCAGATCGCAGCTTGCAGCTCCTCCTCCTTGTCCCGCCGATCAGCACCACAGCAACGCAGCAGCGCCTCCTCGAAGTCCACACGTACGGGACGGGAACGCCGGTCACCGGTGTGCTAGCACCGCACGCTCGGCTAGGGCTTCATGCAGAAGAGAGGCGACGGCAGCTAGGGTTTGTGACGCAAGAGCATTGGCCGCACACAGGCCCGCCCCTCATTATATAGACCCCATTAATGGGCTGTCATGCTGGAGGCCCATTAGGGTTCTAATCCTTCTTGGATCAATATCCGGCCCACACATGATTGCCTCTTGGGCATATCACCAACAAACCCGGTGGTCAAATCGAACACATAGCATGTTACTTGATGTTCTCACTTAAATCAGCACGTTGGGTGAGGAAGAAACCCATCGCAATGATATTTCTTGGAAAAATTGGACGCTCTCTGTTTCTAGATAATGTTTGCCATTGTTGATTTTTGAAAATGATGTGTGACCATTTGTATTGCAAAAGTTCAGTGCAAATATGCAAAAATATTTGTCATCCTTGAAGTACATATAATTTTAGAACAAGCCGCAACCGAGAAAAAGGATTTACATAGTTTTTTTTAATGAGAAGATGATCAACATCATGTCCAGAAGTCAACGGTGACAAACAGAGTGGTAGAATGAGATGAGAAAGAAGGTGAGGTATGTGTCAATATCTAGATGTCAAATTATAATTTGGCCACCGACGTGTAAAAAAAAATCTCTCATGATTTTAGCGCCGTAGATTCTCTGACTTCGTGAAGCAAAGTCAGGAACAAATGTACTCATAACTTTGCATGATTGTAGACCGTTCGTTCTAGGATGAATGGACTAGATATTTCGCTACATGCTAAATAAATATGAAACTAATGCTACAGTATTAAAAGGCAGGCTACTATTCACACAGACTCATATTAGGGTTTAAGGTTTAGACTGTTTCTTTCCGGGATGAATGGACCAGTATTTTACTACAGTAACATGCTAAATAAATATGAAATGATGCTGCAGTGTTAAAAGATAGGCTACTGTGGGAATAGACTCAGTTTTTGATGACTTTGCTTCATGAAGTCAGAGAAGCCAGACCGTGAGTTTGGATAAAAAATAAACTGTTTTAACCGTGACAGGGAGCTGTCCTCTACATTCAGAGATTCAAAGGACCTGCTCAAAAGTAGAGAAAAGAGAATGGACTTGTTGTTGGGCCTACTCTAGGTTTGTTCGGCCCATCAGAAGTCCAGGTTTGCTCCTTTTCTTTATTTGTGTTATTCTGAAATTTTTGTCATTAGCTGTGACGAATAACAAATATTTTCTTTTAAATACCATCTATAATATTATTTTACTTAGTGATGGACTCGCACCTTCCAATTTGGTTTGGAAGGTTTTTTACCACACAGTCTAGTTTAGACGGTTTTTTACCATGGAGTTCCGTTAGTATTGCCACAATATGCCTCTTACTCTTGTGGAAAAATATGAATAATCAAGATATATATAAATAAGGAAACAGCTGTTGTTTTGAACGGAAGGAGAAAAGGAATGAAAACAAAAATAACAACAACTCAAACCGAAAGCAACATTCTGGGGGTGGGGAGCCTCGTGAAGTTTGATGGTGCGGAGCCACACTATAGTCACCTCAGTCCAGGACGCTCTCACGCGGCCACGCTGCATGATTCACCTCTTCTGACAATAATTTCTTCCAACTGACTTGAAAAAGTTAATGCTGCGTGGTCTGATTTGTTTTGTCTACCTACTTCTCCCGTTTCTTCGCGGTTGGAACGGCGTGTCAATGTGTTGCGTGGTTCCATCAACGGTCCTTGATCAGGATCATACAGTAGTGTGCTGCTCGTCCTAGCCCATCGGCCAGTCATTTTCCTGTTGTGGATCCGTCACTTGTCGATCGGGCTGATCAACCTGCAAATAGCACTCGAAAAAGTGGAGTTGAGTAATAGTAGAAAGAAGAGACCAACAGATGTCGTTTCACCACTTGGCTGATGATCTAATCTACAGATTTATTTCCTTTTCTTCTTTTTAAATATGAGGAAAATACAGCGTGTGTTAGAAAGAAATGGCACGAAAGAGAAACTAGCAAAAGCAAAAACGGCATGGAAAACCTGCACACAGCTGATACATTTGCAGAATGCAGAATCTGTCACAGTACTCCAATATCGAACATGATGACCACTCCAAGAGCGTGAAGAGTAGTATCCCTGCAAGCTACGCTACGGATCATCAACTGCCTGCTGCTGACACGACAGGATAGGACAGGACGATGCCTAGATATATATACAATACATTATACATGTCACCGCGTCCAAATAAGAAAGAGATCGATGCACTGCTTATTGAGGTGACACGGTATCCATCCAAATCCAATAGGCGCAAGGTAACCACCGCATTGGATATTTTCTGTGCAAACCAGATCTGTGCGCTATCGTATAATTATAATATATTTAAAAAATAGAGGTGCTTTTAAATTTATTTTTATATATTCTTTTAAAGTATCTTAGAATTAGTATATAAATATATTTAAAATGATAAATAAATATACGAATATATATATATAAAGTGGTATATATATTTATAACTGGTCTATTTAAGCTCCCAGCTAGCTGAAAATATTCAGTACTGCGGCGGCACTTCCAGCCGGAGGTCTGGTGAGGCTCTACTAGGACCGTAATAACCTGTGTGTTTGGTGGTGCAATCGTAAAATTTGGAGCATTCAAAAAGCCGGCGCTGATCCCTCGATCTGTCCACGTGTGCCGCGGCCGTGCGTAAGAAGCACCGCACCGTTTTTTTTCTTGGAACAGTGTCTGCTCAAGCTCGGTGCCGCACAAGAAGCACCAACAATTCATAGGTGGCAGCGGGCTGCGGGTAAAAAGCAAGTTTTATCCATGGAGAGCATGCGCCATGCATGGAATCTCTATTGTAGATAAAACTGCAATAAAAGAGAGGGATTTTAGGAGGTGGTTAAAACTTGCATGCGCGTTCATTAATGTAAGCAAGAGTTGCGGGAGCGATATTTGCATGCATCAGCTGCTTCATGACTAGACTCTGTGTCATCTAGTTACGTTAAGTTTTAGAAGATTACTCCTGTCACGACCCACAAATTAAACCACATGGTTAAAAATTTAATTACATCATCATGAGCATCATCCAAGCACCAAGGAGCATCATATGCACTAAATTACATCATGAGCATCTATTTTTCTTGTATGATTTATGTGCAAGTTGTGAAGGAAGTTTAAAAATTGATATGTGGTTGTGCCCCCAAATATTTTATTCAAATACTAGGTTTCAAATTGTGAATTATAAATATTTTTGTGCAATTTTTGGATGCCTAACCCGAGCCATAAAATTCTTGGAAAATCTGAAAACTGCAATGTTGTTTGATTTTTTGTGAGCAATCCATATTAGATTTTTCTGATCTTGTTGTTGCATTGTGTTCTTGATGATTTAATCTAGCTTCAGTAAAGATTTGGTGATTTTTGGAGCCCGGGAAATGCATGTTTTTGATTTTACAAGTTGAACCGTTGCTTCTTTCTTTCTTTTCCCTTCTCCCGGCCCCACCTGTCAGCCTCCCTCTCTCCTCCGCGCGCCCGGGCCCACGCGTCAGCGCCTCCCTCCGCGTCCCCCGGCCCTCCGCGCCCGCCCGTTGGGCGCCCGCGCGGTGGCGCACGCCGGCGGCCGTTGGCCCGTCCAGCGTGGCGCCGCCCCCTCGCCTCCTGTGCCGCCCGCTCGTCTTCCTCCCCCGCCGCTTCGCCTTGCCCTCCCCGCTCCCCATTTGAAGCGCACGCCCCTGCCTCTTCCTTTCCCCGCCGCTGCCACCTCCCCTTCCGCCGTCGTAACCCACCGCCGCCGGTAAGCCCCGCCCGATTGGCCGCGCCTACTCCATCCCCTCCTCCTCCTCGCCCGATTCGAGCCCTTCGCCGCCTCTCCCTCCGTCCGTAGCTCCTCCCCGGCGCTCACCCCCTCCCGCCGCCGCCGCTCTCCATCGCGCCGCCGCTCCCCGCCTCGCCCCGCTCGCCCGTGCCGCGGGCGAGCACCGCCGTCGCGCCGTGCTGCTTGCGCGCGCGTCGCCCCGCCCCCGTTCGCCCCCTGCCGCTCCTCCGCTTGCCGGCCGCCGCCGCGTTGCGCCCTGCGCGCGCGTTCGCGCGCGGGCTGCGCCGTGGGCGCGCCCCGGCCGCGCCGTGGCGAGTCAAGGCCGCCCCCCCCCCCGGCTTTGACTCTGCCCGGCCCGGGGCTGGCAGCCTGGGCCCACTCGTCGGTGCCCAGGAGCGCTAGATCCGGGTGGATCTAGCGCTGGCCGCCCCGTTTCGTTTATCATTTCATGTGGATCTTATAAATTGCATAGATTTTTCTATATGCCTCGAAAAATTGTGAAATTTATTTTGTTTGAATCCTCTGTAGTAGATCTGCTTAGATAAATTAATTTTATGCATGTTAGGGTCCTGCATTTTAAGTTGTAATTTATTCTTGTTAAACAAAGTTAATTGTTAATCTTATTTTGTGGAGCTCTAAAAATGTTAAACTAAAGTTTTTTATATTCCCTGTAAAATGATTTTTCTCATAGTGCAAGTTGTGTATATGTTCCAGTACTGTTTGATAGGTTTTTAAAGCGTTTTTATTTTTGCTGCCTGCAATCTTATAAAATGAATAACTTTTGATAGAAAATTGATAAAATGGTAAAACCACTTCTGTTATCCTTGTGATCATGTCTTGTACCTCTGGTAATTTTATTAGGATTTTTGAAAATGTTTTGCATGGCTTTTAAGATTTAACTTGAGTTTAGCGGCTGAAATTTACAAATATCATAAGTAATTCCACAAATATGCTATTGATGCAAACTCAACTCTCATGAGCTTATTTTGAGTTCCCCTGTGTGATTAATTTAAATCATGATTTATGCTTGTAGATGGCTTGCTAACCAAAGTTTGCTTCGGTCCTAGTGTTAAAAATTGTAATCGAGCTTGTGGGGCCATGGTGGTTTTGCTTTCGCGTTGATGTGACATTTTTCTTCTCTTACCACGTCGTTGCATATCATCTCATGTTCACATCATTGGCATCATCCTAATGCATACATCTCATTCATGCATTGTAGTGATCGAAACGCCGGAGGACGCACCCGTTGAGCCCACCTAGTTTGTTGAGACCGAGCCGGGAGCCGAGTGTGTGGTTGAGCAAGAAGAGAACCAAGGCAAGCAGCTAAGCATGATTCCTTGACCTATTGAACTTGCTTAAATTTAGTTATTTCACTTGGGTATTTATGCTTATGTTAAATATTTATCTATTGCATTGTTATCCCTATTTTCATGCAATGCCCTCTCTTGATTTGTTTATCCATGCCCTTGGCACACGTAGTCACTTGCAACTCATTTAACTAAATGCTTAGTTGGTAGATATTTTGTGAGGAAAATTGGAATAGGATCACTTGTTTCACCCACTTTGTGTTATCTTAAACATGTTGTCCGGTATCGGAATGTGGGTTTGGATCGGTCTAGTTGGAAGTGTGGTTTTGGTCCGAGCGGAAGGTAGGGCCTAGAGAAAGGAGTCTCGGAGGTTTAGTCCGCTTGAACCGATTAAGGACCATCCGTGGATGACCTTGGAAATTGAGCACTTATCGTACTACCACATATCCATTCATGGGGTGGATAAGCCGAATACCCTCTAGTTCTAATCGTTGATGCACGGTCCTAGATGCGTGGCCGTGGGGCTTTGTAGAGAGGCTTAGGGGTGTCCCCGGTGGACCTAGGTTACTCTCCGTGCAAGTTAGGCGTGATGTTCAACGGTTATAACTCGTCGGGAATGGTTGATGCGAGTACCCCCTCACCCAACGTGATCGGTTGGGCGAGTCGCATGGTCCTTGTGTCGTGTGGGTAAAGTTGTACACCCTTACAAGGTTAATGAATCAATTCGAATTGTCGCGCTCTCGGTTATGAGCAAGCTCTTTATCCTACGAAATCTTCGTAGAAGTGTTTGTCGAATGGTTGTCGCATGTTACCTCTTGTTGATGTTTAGAATTTGAGTTAACTAATTAACTAAAACTTGAGGTGGGTTGGGCAAGCTAATTAAAATACTAGGAGGCTAGATGGTGAAATTAGGGAGCTCATGCTTATTTAAATTAATTAACCCTAAAGCCTTTTTGTGAGCCTTCATATGCATTTTCCTTGATCTATTTATTCGCGTAAGTCTTGCGAGTACCTTTGTACTCATGTTGCTATATTCCTTTAACTAAGTTGCAGGTGAGCCGGAAATTGTTTTTGGCCACTTCTACCCCGCCGATTCCGGTGCGAGCGAGGAGTAGGTCATTGTGGTGTCGACGGCGTCCTTGAGCAAGACTCCGTCTCGTTGCGCGCTTTATTTTTCCGCTGCGTACTCGCCTTTAGGGGAATTATCATGTCACACTAAACTTCATGAATTATGTCCCTTTTAATTTGGATTGTGAGCCCAAGGCTTGTAACTTGTGTTGAACCTTAACTTCAATTTGAACTTGCTATTTAAAATTGCTCTTTGTGGTACAATGGCGAAATACTAGATTGTGAACGGTACGTGTATATGCATGATCTTGGGCATATGGTGGAGCACATACCGGGACTACCGGATTTAGCCTCATTTTGGGTGAATGTCGTGTTGGTCGTCGTGATTTAGATGTGGGTTACCACGTGGCACGCCGAAGCGCGAGCGCGTGTTAGCTCTCCTCTTAATTATAACGACCGGCGATTCGTCTAAAATGGTGTTAAATTGAGCGGTTCTCACAGCTCCTTCGGTATTCAAAGGTCATTCCCTGTTTATACGGACAATTATTACACGCTTCGTCTATGTAAATGCAATTATGATATTATTGCTTAAGGTTACTCCCGGTCGCAGTGCTTTTATTTCTTGCGTGATTTTAAGTTCCCAGGGAGCGGCAGCGGACCTGCCGGACCTCCGGCGAGCTAAATATTTACTATGTTGCGGTGTTGTTAGAGTAAAAGGCTAATCTGAATTCCCCGTGACTGGTGCGTCCTGATCCAAACTTGATGGTAGTAAAAAAAAAATAAAAGATGACCGTAAAAGCTAATGTTACTACGTTGCGGTGTCGTTGGAGTAAAAAAGGGTCCTTTCTGCTCTGTGGATAATATTGGTTCCGCTATCGCGGTAGTAACCAAGTGATCATTCCGCGACTGATCCGTGACCGATAATTTCTGATCCAAACTTGAAGTTGTAAAACAAATAAGAGGAGGTCGTAAAAAGCTCTTTTGCACCACGAATATTGATCCGAGTGCGCCGATCTCCATGCATAGGGTTGTTATGATTTCGTGCCGAATGTGTTTGTCAACGCATTGGGGCGGTGTCGTGGACGACTGAACCAATGTATTAGAAAGATGTAATTCTAATTTGCGGGCAATATTACGGATCAAATTGGATTGGATTCAAAATTACTCCTCTAGATTTTGATTTAATTCTCAGAGCTTTTAAAATTACTCCTAAACTAGTTACGCATGCAAATTAATTAAAACTACATGAAATTTGATGAAGCAAATGGCAGCAGGGACAAGTCGAAATTCAGATACCATGTTTCTAATCTCATACATAACTCACGAAGCAATACCAGTGCACATTCCCAGTTTCATATATATCGGCGGCACCTTTGTGCAACTAACAACATGATGATCAATTTTATTGAAAATTAGTTCCTAATTTTGGAATTACTTCTCGTGGCGTTTAAAATTACTCCTAGATCACAGGTACTCCCTGGACATGCTAAGTTGTGAATTACTTCTCAGAGCATTTTAAATTACTGTTGGATAAGTTATGGTGATGGAGCAGATCCAATTCGATTAAAATTTACTTGTGGACATGCTAAGATGTGAATTAATTCTCCAAACATCCAAAATTAGTCACACTAGTTTGTTTAGTTTGCTTAGGAATAATGCAGAAAGACAATATTTAAAGGCATATATGCATAGGTGAATGAAGCTTTTCCCTGCCTTCAGAGGTTTGTCATCTGATTAGCACTTCCAGTTCACAACTAGAGAAATTGATTAGCAATCAGAAACGTGTAAGAGAGGCGCATGGAGGCCATCACTCACCACTCCTGATCCAAAAAGAGTGGCGTATCATGGTCACCTACCTGGCTGATGTGATTTCCTCCATCTCTGCATAAGAACGAGAGAGCTCCTAGCATTGTACGTGTAGATGCGAAAACGCGTGAGAACAGGGATCCTAACCTGCAAATCCTCAGCCGTGAAAGGATTGTACGTGGTATCTGGGGCTCCTGGCCTAGATTTCGTTGCTGATGTCCATCGCATCTGGATTTCACCGTGGGCGGGGGCTGAGGGCCGGTGATGGAGGGGGAAAGGCCACCGCCGTAGGGTCCGACCTCGAGGAACGCGTGGAGGAACACGCCATGCCTTCCGGGGCTACCGCTGGCCTGATGGATCTGGGGAAAAGGGCTATTCACGGCCACCCCTGCTGTCGCCATGTATTGGGGAGGTCCGATTTCCATGAGAAAGAAAGGAGAAAGAAAGGGAGGAGAGAAATAAAAAGGGGCCGGATTTAATACGGTATGAGTAAATTGATTACTATTTTACGGAAGCAGGATTTTAAGAGTAAATTGATGCCTTGTTTTTACGGAAGTGGATTGTCATTGGCTCGTCGGACTGGGAGGCGCTCTGCCATTGCGTTCAATACTATTTAACACACAGTGAGCAGAATAGATAATATATATATAGAATAAGTTTTATCTACACTCGCGTGTAGCTACTCTCACCATCAGTATACCACCGTGCGTATGTCCACATGCTTATTTATCACTTTGACTATGTTTATATACTAATTCTAAGATACTTCAAAGGAATATACATAAAAAATTTCAAAAGCACCCCTATTTTTTAAATATATTATAATTATAACTTAGTACTAGTATACAAAAATAAATATGTCCACATATTGTATGTATGGTCACCTACCCAACATATATACCATCATAGATATTCTATAATGATCACATACTTCATATACATACTCTTCGTTGGGTCAGATACGTCCTACATCATGAGATACACATGTGGGAATAGCTAGCTACTACCACATATGTATCTCATGCTACAGCTACTCCCACATGTGTATCTCATGATGTAGCACATAATTGATAGAACGAAGAGTATATACGTGAAGTATGTGATCATTCTAGAACATCTATGATGGTATATATGTTGGGTATGTAACTATACATAGAGTATATGGACATACTTATTTTTATATACTAATACCTTATAACGATGATATATTTAAAAAATAGGGATACTTTTGAATTTTTCATATATATCCCTTTGAAATATCTGTCGGTGTTTTACCGCCTGCCCACCGAGGGATATACCCAAGGTGGTAAGTTTTAGGTAGGGTGACGCCGAGATCAGAAACTCGAAAGTGCAAGCAACACAACTTTTAGACAGATTCGGGCCGCGATGTGCGTAATACCCTACATCCTGTTTGGTGGTTTGTATTGCCTTGGGTGTTGATTGATGTTTTGAGGGGGTCCCTGCCTGCCCTTATATATCCGAAAGGATAGGGTTACATGAATTCTAATCCGACACTAGCCTAGGAATCGTACTCGAGTACAACTCGAGTAGTTTCCTTCTGTACTGGCTAGTCCTACTTCGCGTGCGAGTAGAGTACAATATAGATAAGGTATAGGACATGTCCTATCCCCTAATCCTGTATGAACTACGTTACGTACATAGTCCCGTAGTCCTGGGTCTGACAGTATCTTGGAATTAGTATATGAACATGCTCAAAGGGATAAATGAGTATGCGGATATACGTACAGTGGTATACTGATGATGAGAGTAGCTACACGTGAGTGTAGAAAAAACTCATCCAAATCCATTCTACACGCGCTTGTAGCTACTCCTACATGTGTATCTTATAATATAGGACGTATCTGACCTAATGAAAGATATATACAAGGTGTATGTAATCATACTAGACCATCTGTAATGGTATATAGTTTAAGTACGTAACCATACATGAAGTATATAGACGTACTCATTTTTATATACTGGTACTAATGTATAATCATGATATATTTAAAAAATAGAGATGCTTTTGAAATTTTTCATACATATTCCTTTGAAATATCTTAAAATTAGTATATGAAGATACTCAAAGTGATAAATGAGTATGTGAACATACGCACGGTGGTATACTAATAGCGAGAGTAGCTGCAAGTGAGTGTGTGTGTCTCTCTCTATATATATATATGGAGAGAGAGAGAGAACCTTTGGGTTCGACCAAGGGAGTAGTCCATATATGCATGTCACCATCTCAGCTTGATCGTGTGCTTAAAGCTACACCGCGAGCTATGGCATTCCAATCAGATGCGATTAATTGTCCCTTTATCTCCATCTCTCTGTGGGTTTGCGTTAGTGGTGAGTTATGGCATTTCAATCGAGTGCGATTAGGTGTCCCTCTCTAACTGCGATGGCCACGTTTTAGCAGCAACGGCGAATATTTCAATTATGTGCTCTGTATCTGCAAAAATGTTTTAGGTAATTAATAATAATAGATCTCGCTCTCTTATTAGCTTGTAACTACCCTTCACCTTCCGAGTTGTTTGGAGTTAATTTAAAGTATGTTTTGCAATCATTTGCAGTGCTACATCCCATAACCTTCTTTTTTTTTTTGCTGCGCCTAGCAATTTCAGTGAAATTCAGTAATTGATTTCTAATGGTCCAAGAGTCCATTTTTTTCTTTTTTCTTCTTTGGAATTGAGAAAATTAGAATGTGTGTTGTTCAAAGGAAACTGCTGAATTAAAGTTTTCTTTGACTAGGAATCACTATTACCTCTAATCGATATGATCAGACATGCCTAAATAGAATTTAGACCTGATCGACATGATGATCGAATTTAAAGAGAGAGGGGCTACGCCGGCAGGCCGATTTCACGGACCAAGGTAAATAGATGAAAAATAAAAGAAAATGGCCTGCGGGCCCTGAAAATGAAGAGGCTATCCAAGAAAAAAATTATGTGAGATGTTAAACTGATGATAATGTCGGTGCTGGACATGAAAAAAAAGAGAGGTTGTCGGTGCTGGAGACGTTGGGCCAAGTGATATAGGACACTGATCGATCCCTATATAACGAGGGCTGTGGGCAGCGGTTTGTTTCATCAAAGCAACAAGCACAGAGTTTTGGAGAGACGTGCAAGCATAAGCCAGAAAAAACACTAACAGTCGCCTCTTGAAGACGGGCAAGGTTTTGAGAGGAGAGAGGATGGCAAGGCAAGGCGCAGCCTCCATGTTCGCTACGGCATTGCTACTCGGGGTCTTTGCCAACATTTCGCCAAGTGATCCTCTCTCTCTCTCTCTCTCACACACACACACAATTTTTTTCTCTGTCCATTGTTTGCAAGCTATTTTTGTAGCAGAGACGACAATGGACTTTATAGTAGAATACACAAATCTTAACTGTAACTTTTCTAGAGAAAGATTATTGCTATTAATTAGCTTTGTTGTAACTTAAACATGCGTGAGCTAGCTAGCTAGCTAGCGAGGCCGTTAGCCTCATGCATGCTCTCTAATTGGCACGGCTAGCTAACGGCTTTGGTGATCCATATAGATCATATGTGGACTATCCAACGGTCGTACTGCAGAGGTTGGGTCAAAAGCATTATATGCCATCAGCCACGCGTGGCCGCGTCCTCCTCCTCTAGCATTTCACACCAGCTGCCACTAACTAAAACAATTAGTTTCATGTAACATCAACTGTTACAAAGAAAAGTGGAGAAAAGAAAGCATACATACAGATAGATAGATCTCAGTTAAATTTGTCCTTAGTTACGATGCGTAGAGTTTAAAATGGACGGTCCATGCATATCTATTTCTTCTTCATAATTGTATATATCGTGATGAGATGTATACGCGCGCGCATGCAGGCGTGGAGTCCGTCGGGGTGTCCTACGGCATGAGCGGCGACAACCTGCCGCCGGCGAGCACCGTCGTCGGCATGTACAAGGCCAACGGCATCCCGCTGATGCGGATCTACGCGCCGGACCAGGCGGCCCTCGAGGCCGTGGGCGGCACGGGCATCCGCGTCGTCGTCGGCGCGCCCAACGACGTGCTGTCCAGCCTCGCCGCCAGCCCCGCCGCGGCCGCCTCCTGGGTCCGCAACAACATCCAGGCCTACCCGGACGTCACCTTCCGCTGCGTCTGCGTCGGCAACGAGGTGGAGGGCGGCGCGGCGCAGAACCTGGTCCCGGCCATGGAGAACGTCCGCGCCGCGCTGGCCGCCGCCGGCCTGGACGGCATCAAGGTCACCACGTCGGTGTCGCAGGCCATCCTGGGCGGGTACAAGCCGCCCTCCGCCGCCGACTTCACCGCCGAGGCCCAGGGGTTCATGGGCCCCGTCCTCGGCTTCCTGGCCCGCACCGGCGCGCCCCTCATGGCCAGCGTCTACCCCTACTTCACCTACGCCACCAACCCGTCCGCCATGGACCTCAGCTACGCGCTCTTCACCGCCCCCGGCACCGTCCTGCAGGACGGCACATACGGGTACCAGAACCTCTTCGACGCCACCGTCGACTCCTTCTACGTGGCGATGGGCAAGAACGGCGGCTCCGGGGTGACCCTGGTCGTGTCGGAGAGCGGGTGGCCGTCCGCTGGCGGCGTCGCGGCGTCGCCGGAGAACGCCGCCCTCTACAACCAGAACCTGATCAACCACGTCGGCCGGGGGACGCCGCGGCACCCGGGCGCCATCGAGACCATCCTCTTCTCCATGTTCAACGAGAACCTCAAGGAGAGCGGCGTGGAGCAGAACTGGGGGCTCTTCTACCCCAACACGCAGCGCGTCTATCCCATCAGCTTCAACTGAAGAAGCTAGCAGCTCGCGATCCAGCTCCCCACGTACTCCTCTACTCGTCCATCGTATGTCATCCGTACGTCAACAATAAGTATATACGTATGCAACACTTATACTTCTGCGTCCCAGGAGATTATTGTGTATTGGCGACCACGGGGAGTCTCGAATGCTACTCTCAGATGCGTACGCCGGCCGTGAGGCATTCTTACGTCGAGAGACCAAGCATGGCCAAATCGACTTGTGATCAGTAATTGTACTGTCTCGGATTTTATGTATTCACTGAATTAATTTTCCTCATTTCTGGAAAATGTATTAATTGAAATCGCAATTTCTGGCTTGTCATGCAATTGATATTTACTTGTTCGCATAGATTGCGGACTTGAATTTTATTGATCGATATCCGGATCGCTTGTGCCAAGTTGCCGTCAAATTGATAGTATCTATGTTGTGCATTTTCCTAAATCCCATGATCTTGATGATGTGCAGCACTTCATGAACCCCATCATAAAATGTTTTTAGATGACTGATGCACATAATGTTTGTGCTTGCCATATACCACTCCTAATTAAGTGCATAAATACCTCTTCCTTATTACTCTGATTCAGGCATCTACGACATGGGCAAAGTATACTTTTACCCCCATCGTATCTTTCACAAATAAAATTTGTGAGATATCTGACCCCATTTACACGCTCAGGGGTAAATAGTGCACAATTTATCCAACGTCTGACCATTTGTCAAACGTTCATTTTTAAGCTCTCTCATGCTCGGTATTGCTATGCTTAAAAAAAAACCTTAATAAAAACAAAAGCTAGGCAAATCCAATTAGTCATTGCTGAACTGATTGACGCGCCGTCACGAGGAGCACCAGATTCGTGCCGAGGCGGGCCACCAAAAAGCAGACCCTGCTGATCGGTTTATGACGTTTTGGTAGACCTTAAATTTTATCAAAAAACAACAATGTAGTAGTGAGTGACGTTTCCTGTTTGGCCGGTGGCAAATTTCAATAACTCGCCACTAGCTTTCCTGGGTTACAATTTTTTATGACGGATAAAATTTTCTATCGTAAATCAGCAAATTTCTTGGAATGTTTCTTGCGAGGATCTCTTTCTCTCACTACTCTACTATCAACATGCCTAGCTACGAGTGTATGATTATTTTCAAAAATAAATTGCTAAGCATACATAGTACTCGCGAAAGTGAATTGAAGATTCTTATCTGTTGGTTGCCTGGTAGCATCTGTTAGAAATTTAGGCAGTTTCGGTAGTAATTTAATCTAGAAAAAGATAATCAACAGATTTGTGACATCAGATATGTGCATATGTAATCTAAGCGTGATGAATATATAGATGATACTAATTATTATAATAAAAATATACCCAGCAGTAGAGCCGGAAGCACTAGTCGACATAGTGCATGTCGGTGTAGTCGCCCCGCTTGATGCAGTGCATAAAGGAAGCAGTGCCGATCAGAGACGCCGGGAAGAAGACGATCCCCGCATCACCAGGAAGGAGAGGACGAAGCGAGTAGTCGTGCCGCTTGCAGACACTCCCCCAAAACATGATCGCTGGCCTTCACCCGAGCAGGTGAACTCACGGACAGCAGCGTTTCGGAGGCCTACTCTTCAGGTACTCGTGCACGCAAGAACTGGAATGGGAGAGCTTGTGTCACGTCCACATCCCAGCCAACCACATAAGTTGAGTCAACGCCCAGTTAAAATTTCGTATGGTATTAATATTATTTAATACGAGCCTTAGGATTTATTTGATATATTAGATATTATATCGGCGAAGCCCACAATATACATCAACCCTGCCGTTGGGTATCTTTACTTCGTAAGAGAGACCTGTAGAGCCATTTAGGTTACCTTTGGGCCGACTGGGATAACCCAGCTAAGCCTTAAAGCTTAGACTATGGCCCAAATTGCTAACCCAATTCACGTTCTCTCTTTGTATATCATATGCCTTAATTGCTTTGTCACAAAATGATAAAATGAATCAAAACGAGAACCATAAATTAAAATTATGTGGGTAAATTATTTTTCTTAAATTTAAAATAACATGAGGTATTAATAATATGCTATTATTTTCTAAACATAAATAAATGGTCAAAAAACTAACCCACCCTGTCTAATTAATTCATTTGTTCCCAAATTGAGTTCTAAAATAAGCTTAAGGAAGCTCAAGTAAAGACACTATTGGACTTAGTAGGTTGAAGGAGCACGAACCATAAGCATTGGCATCGTTTCTTTCTTAAGGCTTACCTCAAGTGGATCGCATCATGTTCAGTTTTCAGGCATGGAACTGTGGTCGGAATATCATTCTATGTCTGCAGTCGAACACTCTTCCAGCTAGCATTGTTGAGTCAGGCAAGTTCCAATTAATCCTTGCTCAGGTTTGCACGACTGGTTTCAAAGTCATGTTTTGGACTTAAAATATAAGGTTGTCACCTTCATGTTCAGTACGTTGTTCACAGTAGTACTCTAGCAAACCTGCAGAGTTGACTAATGGAAACTGATGCTTTTATTAATATGGTGATGGTAGCAAGGTCGCGTGTTTATATTTGTTCAGCTGTTGTGATTCGATTTGTTTGCCTCACTTTTCACATGATGAGGCATATGAATCATGAATCTGTTAGCGTCGGCTAAACTCAGTAGCTTGGTCCTAAAAGTCAAATAACCACGCAACAGACGTTATAGCGGCCGCTATGCCGGCCGGTCAGCTGTTTTCAAAGAGAAAAAGGCAAATTAATTATATATGGCCCAAAGCATGAGAGAATCACATTATCACTCACACAATGACACAGTACTCGACATCAAAGCATAGGTAATCAAAACCTCGCAATTTCTGAATTTCTAATACTGACAGAAGTTCACACCATTTGTAATGCAACATTATTGGAGATAGCACGAGTACGATACTTCTTGAACTTTTGCTGTTCTCATGCGCCACCTAACCTTTAGAGGCCGTTCTGATGCACATCACATTGGATGTTTGGACACCAATTAGAAATATTAAATATGGGTTAATTACAAAACCAATTGCATAAATGGAGGCTAATTCACGACACGAATCCATTAAGCCTAAGTAGTCCATGATTTGATAATGTTGTGCTACAGTAAATATATGCTAATGATGAATTAGTTAGGTTTAACAGATTCATCTCGTGAATTAGTCTCCGTTTATACAATTAGTTTAATTGGTATCAAACATTTACTGTGATCCGGACTAAAAATTGGTCCTGCATCCAAACAACACCTTAATTTACATACCTTAATTTACATCACAGAGCAGGCGTTAGGGTTCTCGTCGCTGAACATGTCCGGGTACCACGAGTAGTGGTTATTGTAGTTGGCAGCAGCAGCGGCGTCATCAGAAGGTCCACCAGCGTTGTTCTGGCAGCAGCAGTGACCGGTGTGGCGGCCTGGAGCATACGGCAAGTAGCCGTGCCCGTACGACGGTGGGGGTACCGCCTGTACCAGCCCCGCCACGCCTGCAGTCACCGTGTGCACGGGAACACCGATCGCCGCCGTGGCCTTATGAGCGGTGGCTGCGGCGGTCTTGCCTCCGTCCCTCGTCTTGCCACCGCCGCCGGTAAGCACTGGGTCCGCCTCCTTGTCAGCGCCTCCGCCATCGGCAGTGACGTTCCGTTTCTTCTCATCCCTGTCGCCGGAGTTCTTCACAGCGTGATTGGCGTCGCTGGCGCCGTCACATCTTTCGCTCCTGTTGAAGTGGACGTGCTGAGGGTTGGTCGGCCGCCGAGCGTGGACTGAATAACCTGCGGCGCCGGGCGGGCCTTGTGGGTACGGCGGCAGGTAGCTGTATGGTGACGGGGCGTGGTAGTACATGCTGCTCGCGTCGCCGCCAATGGGAACCAACGCCACCGCGAACGGCAGGTAGGCGAACGGCGGAGGCTCTTGGTTCGATCCTGTTGCCATGTTGGGCGCCGGCGCCGCCGCAGCTATTGCAGCCGGCTTTTCCTTCTTGGTCCCGTCTCCAATAGCATGCCTCCTGTAATTTTGCCTGTCCATGTGGGAGGCACCGGCGGCGAGGCTCTTTTTGTTGCTGGCGTTCTTCGTGGTGTCCGGCGTGATGAGCTCGACGTTGCGGTTGAGCTTCTCCTTCACCTTGTCCAGCAGCGAAGGGATGTCGACGGCGTCGGACGTGACGGTCACCCTGAACTGGTCCTTGCTGGAGATAGCAGCACCGCCTGCCACGTCCGTCACTCCTGGCAACATGCCGAGGCTGCGCTTGATGTCGTCGGTGTCGTCGTCGCACGGCATCCCTATTCTGAGCGTCACCGTCTCCGTGCGACCCGGGTCGCGGCACCGGACGCCGCCGCGGCGCAGCTGCCTCTCGAGCCGGGCGATGAGGATGCGATTGGCAACACCGAGGTCGAGGAGGCAGCGGTCGATCTCGCCGTCCACCTCCTCGAACCGGTCGGCCATCCGCCCGCCGGCGATGAGGCTGCGCGGGCAGCCGCTGTCCTGGCACGACCGCACCAGCCGCAGCGCGCGCCGGAGGGCCTCCTCCAGCCTGCCCAGCAGCTTGCTGGTCGCGTCGTCGCCGGCCGTCGTCGCTCCCGCCTCCGCGCCGTCGAGCTCCCTCAGGAGGTCGCCGATGCCCTGCACGCGCTTGGCGAGCTTCTGGCACCGGCTCCTGTTCTTGCTCACCGTGGCCACCGCCCCCGCAATGTCCTGCGCGATCCGCACAATCGTGCCCACGCTGCTTAGCGACTCCATCGAGATGTGTTGCCGTGTTGGTGTCACTCCGTCGGTCACAGTACGGAGTATGATTTGGCCATAATTACCTTCGGCAATTATATATATGCTTGCTCTGGTAAGTAACTGTTTCCATTGTTATATCAATACAAACTCGTAAATAAGTTAGACGACATCCATCAACACGTTTTGTGCGGAGTCACCCGTCGCGACTCTTGGTGCCACTGAACTTCAAAGAAGTTTCCTAGCCGCGATATTTATCGATGTTAAAAATCTGAATATTAGGTGTGAAAACTGATGTTTTGTCATCGCTATGAGTTAACAATATGAAAACTACACAAAAAAGAAGTCACAATTTTTCAGCCTTTCGGATTTTGATCCACTGCCTAAGAAAGTCACAATATGAAAACTACATAAGAAATGACTTTGTAATCTGAATGACTGAATGGTATAATTTTCGTATAGAAACTTTTGTGTCATATGAAGCAAATTATTGTTGCTTTCAAGGTTAGAAGATTTGGCTCTTAATAATTAGAATGTTTTTTTTTGGAATGATGGCAAGAGATTTGCCAAATTTTTATTAGAAGAGGAAAAAAAATAGAAAACAACCACACAGAGCAGTCGGTACAACTAATCGAAAAGGCAGAGAAACGACCACACCACGCATACTAGAACAAGACACTATAGAAAAGAGCAAAACACCACGCTACAAATAAACCCTGAAAAAGGGCAACACCAATAGAATAACAAAAACAATTAAGAAAAAGACCGCTAGTGCGCCACTGATGAAGAACCAAGACAAGATCAAGCTTCAGGCAGCTCTTAATAAAAATGTGTGTACCCACCTTTAAAGATGAAATAGAAATAGTAGGAGTAACAGACTGTAATTATAAAACAAAGAAATTTTAAATTTCATACTAACAGTTTCATGGCACTACTGCTTTGGATCCTACACGCGTTATACTGACGTCTACCTTGATGACTTAACGAGATTGGTCATCCGTGTTGACATGAAGCTGAGCTAATCGCTGTTGACTGGAAACTATCCACGATTGGGTTGAAAATGGCATAAGCACGCGGCAAGTACTCTGCCTGTACTCGCTAAGCTCCATGACCAAGCAATTCAGCTACAGAAGAAGACGGCTTTCTTTTAATTATAATTAGCCTTAGCTACCTAAACACGGACCTATTAACCGCGTGGCCGTAGAATATACTCGAAGCTATGATGAGGCAGAGGAATGGCGCCAGGCAGATCGCCATCTCTACCACATTTAACTAGAGGAGACTACGACCACTGCACCACAAGAAACTGTGGATCAGAACTTCCTTTCCACGGTTTTTCTTCATCAGAGACAACAGCCGGATCAGCTTCTTTTTCAGCTTATTGATCTCTTAGCTGACAGATCCAACGAAACGAATCATGGTTCCAGTATTTCATCAGCTTAACTGACAGTTGTTGAAGTGTGTCCCTTCGAACGCATAGATTGGTCGGTCAAATCACTATCAAGCCACGCCGCCTCAATCATGTCAGCATAAATCTGGGGCATCATGGAGCAAAGGGGTGAGCATGTCGCCATCCCCACACTTATCCAGCAACACCAGGACAGCGCTATGATCGGAAGTAATTGTGATGTTATTCACCACAATGCAGCTGCCGAAGAGATGAAAACACTCACTGTTTTTAGGCTTTTAGCCGCAACATGATCCATTCTGGCCTTTTTTTTATGGTGATTACCATCTTGTCTGTTACAATCAGGGGCGGAGCCAGGAATCAAATTTATGGGGGAGTCGAGCCAAGCCATATCAAATTAATAAATAATAAATCTATCTGTAAATGTGTCTAGAATTTTGGCGTCAGTAAAAAGCTATGCCAGACGCATTTTTTCACACTGAACAACGATCAAAACACGGGCTCCAAACGACAAACACGAGAAGCAATTCTTCTGGACGCACTCATATAGAATGCGCTGCCGCATAACACAGTTCCAAACAAACCCAATAATAATTGTGGTTGTAGAATATATAGTATGATAGAATACTTATTTATATTATAATGTAGCATCGATAATTATATTTCACCGATGTCAATATATGGCCAAAAGATGAACAAATTGGCAGTGCTTTTACAGTTTTAGCATAATGTGTAGCTTATCTATAGAAAAAATAATTTGTATATCTGGTAAATAGGATAGTAGAACATGATATTTATATCTATAAAAATTTAACGGTGCTTGGTTCTAATGATTAGAAGTTCTAATTATTAGAAAAAAAGACCTAAATAATTCATGATTAGTCTAAATCAGTAACCTAAGCTTGGATTGTTTATCTAGATCATTAGGGGGGCCATGGCCCCTGCCGCCCCCGACCCCTCACCCCCGCCCCCCCCCCCCCACCCCCGCGGTTACACCATGTGAAATAAGAGCCAGAATACCCAAGGTCCATATGCATACCAATCCAATGCCTCACTGTGTCTTCATATGCCTTCACAGCCATGAATTTGCAACCTCCTTTGTCCATCTAAAGGATCGCCACAGGCCCATCGCTGGACCAGCGCATCTGGAGCGATGGCACAGGGCCTCATTTTGGTTGGGGCCTCCAAAGTCCAAATTTTAGTACATTAACTATTAATAAAAAGGTTAATAACAAATTTGCAGGCCTGCCTAAGGCCCGAAACGGATCAGCGATCAGCAGCCCACCTGTCTACGTGTGTCTACCTGACTTCCTTGGGTTGGGTCTTCGATGCCTTGCGCCCGACGATCGACCTTCCAGGACCCACGTCTCGCACGATCCAAATTCTCTCTACTCTCCAGCAGAACGTCGCCGCCGCCTCCGCTAGTACGCAACGCCGCATTGCCGCAAGTAGTCAAGAACGGAGGCCGTGACACTGCGACAGCAGAACTGCAGAGGGCGGATTGGCGGACGCAAACACGCAGGCTGCAATCACGCAACTCCATAGTACGCAAGCACGCCTGATCCTGATCGGCTGATCGCACGCGACAGCAGGTTAGTTTTCTCATTTTCTGCCCTGCTTGCCGTTCCGTTAGCCACATCTTTTAATTTGTTGTTCCTGCTTGTAGATTGCCGTACTTGTAGATTGTCGATTCGGTAGAGCTAATCAAATATCAAATAGTCATCATGTCCTCTAGTTCAAGAATTAGAAAATTTGATTCTGGTTATGAAAAACGCAAGAAGAAAAAAAGGCTTGAGGCGTTAGCGCAGTCACAAAAAGGTGCTCTTGATAGATATGTTATCAAAGAAAATCAGAGTAGTGCAGAGGATCAAACTCTACAGATGGGAATAGATGAAAATATTGGAGATAACACTAACAATGCTAGCAATGTTGAGGCTCACACTTCAGAGATTGATGAAAATACGAACAATGTTGATGGTGTTGTTGTTACCATTAAGGGATCCAATAGTACTGAAATTGATACTGATTTGAGGGAGAGGGATGATTTTCAGCCGGATATTTTTGATCCCAGATATTGGGATTGGCTTGATAGAAAATTGGTTGATATTTTGGTTCAAAAAGGTCCCAAAAGGGACTTGTCAATTCAAAAAGGCCCTAGAGATAAACTGAATAGAAGATTTTCTGCAGCATTATTCACTAGAGTTTTATCTAATGGAGAAACATGTGATAGAGAATGGCTAGTATATTCAAAAGAGCTTGATAAAGTATTTTGTTTCTGTTGCAAATTATTAAGAAAGGGTCATTTGAAAAGTCAGTAGCAAATGAGGGGTTCAATGATTGGTCTCATGTTAACATTAGACTTAAAATCATGAAACTAGTGCAGATCATATTACAAATATGGCCACTTGGTATGACGTGCGTCTTAGGTTTGATAAGAATCAAACAATAGATAAGGTTGCTCAAAGAGAACTTGAAAAAGAGAAGGAGCACTGGAGGAAGGTTTTGTTCAGAATCATTATGATTGTAAAATTTCTCCAAAACACAACTTAGCATTTCGTGGCACTAATTGCAAGTTGTACCAAGATAGCAATGGAAACTTTTTAGGACTGGTGGAAATGTTGGCTGAGTTTGATCCGGTCATCCAAGAGCATGTTCGACGGATCACAAATGATGAAACTCATGTTCATTACCTTGGTCCTAGCATCCAAAATGAGTTAATAAATTTGCTTGCTGCTGCAATCAGATATGAGATTATTAAAAAAATAAAGGAATCAAAGTACTTCTCAGTTATTCTTGATTGTACCCCTGATATCAGCCATCAAGAGCAAATGTCTTTGATCATAAGATATGTTGATACTTCTTCGGATTGTATAGAGGAATCATTCTTAGGATTTCTGGATATAAATGATACTACAGGGCAAGGATTGTTTGATGTCTTGCAGAATGAATTGAAGAGTCTTGACCTTGATATAGACAATGTGAGAGGACAAGGATATGATAATGGATCAAATATGAAAGGAAAAAATTAAGGAGTACAAAAGAAACTATTGGATAGCAATTCTAGGGCCTTTTATTCTGCCTGTGCTTGTCATAGTCTTAATTTAACACTTTGTGATATGTCCAAGAGTTGTGAAAAAGCAAAAAATTTCTTCGGAGTCATACAACATATCTATACTATTTTTGCTAAGTCTACTAACAGATGGCAAATTTTGAAGGATAATTTGACAGGTCTGACTCTAAAGCCACTTTCAACTACTCGCTGGGAGAGTCGAGTTGATAGTGTTAAGGCTATAAGATTGCAAATGCAGGAAATAAGAGAAGCTCTACTTGAAGTATATCCGACACTGATAATGATGAAACAATAAGTAGTGAGGCTCATTCCTTGGCGAACAATGAGCTTGGTGACTTTGAATTTATGGTGTCAATAATTATTTGGTACGAAGTACTATCTACCATCAATTTGGTTAGCAAACAGTTACAATCGAAGGATATATATGCTTATTGATATTGCAATTGAGAAGGTGCAGGGGTTAATTTCCTTCTTCATTACTTATAGAGAAACCGGTTTCCTAAATGCATTAGAGTCTGCAAAAGGAATTGCACGTGACATGGATATTGAGCCAGCATTTCGTACCCAGCGTAAAATCAAAAGGAAAAGACAATTTGATGAGACACCTGATGATCCATCTATTGCTTCACAATCTGTCGACGACTCCATTAGAATTAATTACTTTTTACCCGTTGTTGATCAAGCGATTACTTCACTGACTACAAGGTTTGAGCAATACAAGGGGTATGAGAAAATATTTTGTTTTTTGTTTACTTCACACAAATTGTGCTCTTTAGATGACCAGAGTTTGCTGTCTTCTTGCACTCAACTTGAGATGGCACTTAAGAGTGGTCAAAATTCTGATATTGACGGCAGTGAATTGCTTGTTGAGTTAAAGTTTCTCCAAGAGTTGATCTCTAACAAGGACATGGGCCCTCATGATATTATGAAGTTTGTGAAGCGGATGGGTTGTTTTCCGAATGCCTATATTGCATACAGAATTTTGTTGACTATTCCAGTGACAGTTGCATCTGCAGAACGAAGCTTTTCAAAATTGAAGTTGCTTAAGTCATACATGCGTAGTACTATGACACAAGAAAGACTCAATGGATTGGCAACAATTGCACTAGAAAATGATGTCCTTGAGAAGATTAAATATGAAGATATAATTGAAGATTTCATTTCTAGAAATACCAGAAGATGGATATTGTTCAGCGGAAGATAAGGTAACATTAGTACCTATTAAGAACATATCTTTGTATCGAAATTGTGCAATTTATAGTAATTTTTTTCTTTTAAGATAGGGTCTAATTTTTTGTTTCGCACCTGGGGCTCGCATTCTCGGCCCTGGATCGCCAGCAGTTGTTTTGGCTTTAAAAACCTCCTCCTGTTTATGTCTGTTCCCGGTCACACGAGATGCACACTTCTGTCCTGGCCTCCTGGGAAAAACCTCATTGCCATCAGCTGATGCAGAACGGTAGCCTTGATGGGCTGAATGATCTTTGGACCTCAAACTCTCAAAGGTAAACTGGCTACCTCCAACTGTCTCGGACCAGAAAAGCCTGACTGACTAGACAGACGGTGCCTGATGCACGGATACTTGCGAACCCTCGTGTATGAAGTACCGATACTCCTCCGATGCTTACAGAATGGATACTCCTTCGATACTTGTTGAATAAGTATCGGATATTTTACTATTATTTAAATAAATAAAATAATCTAGATATTTTGTTGATACTTTTTTTAGTCTTTTCAGACACCTCGAAACCTTTATCCCCTCATTTTGCCTATAAATATATACCATCTATACATGTAAAATGGATGAATTATTATATCAAATACTAAGCAATCAGACACTAAAAAACATTTAAAGCGATGTTTATGAATTATGTATGCATTTTTATTTTATCTCTTTAATTATTTCTAAGAATATAAATAGAATATATATATCCACGTATCCCTATACCAGTGTTTTTGGAAAAAATAGTGTATCGGAGTATCACCGTATCGCGTATCTGTATCCGTACTACAGTATCCTAGTAACATAGGCTGTCGTGCCTGACTCCCTCCAACTCTCAAAGGCAAACTGACTCCCTGCTTCAACGACTTCGTTGCCGACTGTGACAGACTGTTGGTTCTTTCACGTCCACAGGTGGCCAGGCACGGTCAGCATTCAACGGAAGCTTACCATCGCCAACCTGGTCCTGTTCCATCAGTGTAGGCAGAGGCACCATGTAACGTCCCCGAATTTTTCCAGAATGTTATAAGTTGAAAACTCGTGAATTTTAAAAACTTTTTCATGCAAGTGCTAATAGCTAGGATCTCACATAAGTTTGGACTCTTCCTATCACTAATTCCTAGTAATATTGAACAAATTTGAGCTAAGGATCGTAAATGATAGTGTGAATTTAATTTGATTCTTATTTTGAATTCGTTTGAATTGGATTTATTTATTTGAGTGGAGTTCGAATTTGAATAGACCATTCAAATTCAAACTCAAATGCTAATTACCCCTAAACCCCTAAGCACCAGCCCAAGCGACACAGCCCACACCGGCCTGCTCCGTGCCTCGTTCAGGCCCAGCCCGCACGGTCCAGCACACCACCACCCAGCTCAGCACCACCCCCTCTTTTTCCCTACTTCCGCTAACCGCCTGGCCCCACCTGCCAGCGCCATTGTATGCCTTTCCCCTTCCTCCCGATCGGCCCCGCGCCCCGTTCTCCTCTCTCACCCGCGCCGCGCACCCGCCCGCATCGCGCCTGCCTTGCTCGATGACAAGGGAGCGCAACCGCCTCGTGCCCCCCCCCTTCCACCTCACCCTTGACCAGCTACACGCCCCAAACCCTAGCCACACGCGCAGTCGCTGGATGGCCACCACGTACACCCCGCATGACCGCCGAGCCCCACCGGCCAATCCTTGGCATCCATGCCCCAAAAGAGCCCGGCCGCCACCTATAAGACCCCTCAATCGACCGCGCTGCAACCCTAGCACCCCTCTAGGGTTTCCCCTCACCAGCCGCTGCTACCAGAAAAAGGGAGGAAGAAGAGGAGAAGTCAGGGAGGGGGAGCACGAGGAGGACCGCCGCCGGGAGCACTCCGCTGCCGTTGCCATCAGAGCCTCTTCACCGAGCCTGCGCCCCAATCGTCTACGTCGCCGTTGCAGCGCTGCACGGCACTGCTCCGCCTTACCACCGCCTTGAGCTCTGTCTTCCCCAATCCCAACTGGTGAACGCCGCCACCCATTCCCCGTCACCCTCCTTGCTGCCAACGAGCCTTGGCCATCAATGAACCCTCTCTAGAGCCCTAGGATCCCTGTCCCCTTGTACCGGCCTTCGTGCCATTTTTCTTGCAGGGGCCGTGCCGACGCCACCGTACCCCCCTGCAGCCCGACGCCGCTGTGGCCCGGCTTGCCGGAGCACTGTAGGCGTCACGGACGTGTTGCGACCTCAGTTAGGCCGAGGGCTCGCACACGCGCTCACCCCACTAGACGCGTTGCCGCCTTGCCTTGACCTCGTTGCCGTCGGGCCATGACCACGCCACGGCCATGGTGACTGTGCACGTCCCTGCGACGTCACGATGTGGCGCATGCGGGTGCCTTTACGGCATTTGGCCGAGCACCTTGCGGGCGCCCATACCACATACACCCACACACGCCCAGGAACACACGCACCCACACCCAATCTGGGCGCTGCCACACCGGATCTGGTCTGAGACCGACACGCGGGACCCACCTGTCAGCGATAGGAAGACACCGATGCGTGGGCCCACCAAAACAGAAGGAGGAGGAGAAGGAGGGGAGGAGCCACTCTAGCCCACGGCGCTACCGGGGCCAAAGGCGCGTCAACCCGCGACGCCGAGCCAAGCCAGCCTGTTGACCCCAAGCTAGCCCGTCTTGCCATAGCCGAGCCAGCGTGCGAGCCAAGCCAAGGCTAGCTAGGCCGGACCGACCCGACCCATCGCTTTCGGCCTAGAAATCTGAGCCGCCTGTTCCTTTTCTTTTTATTTTAACCCCAACTAACCCGTGGGTCCCACCTGTCGATGAGACCTAGTGGCTCACACCATTGACCCGTTGACCGGTCAGCGTTGATCGATCAACGTTAACGTCAGCAGGGCCCACTGATGACGTCAGTCAGAACTGACCCCGGTGATGTCATGCTAACATCAGCATGCCATGTGTCGCTACGGAGTGTTTTTATTTTCCGAAATACTTTTATTAATTTCAAAATTAGATTTTTTTCTTAGAAAATTTATAATAAATCAACCAGACCTCCCAGTTTTCTAATTCTTCTAAAATCATGAACTACCTATTAGAGTAGGTCTTGTTGTGATTTGGGTCTTATTTGGTAACTTTTGTATATTTTTGCACTTTGGTCCTTGACCTTATACGTATTTACAAGTAGGACACGACTACGAGGAGCTAACCGACGGCCAGGACCACCCGGAGGCCCAGGAGGACTACAAAGAACCGCCAAATTCACGCCCATCTTTGTTTTGAATGCCTATTAGACATTGCTTGCTAGAATGCTATTGCTCCCTAATGTGTTTCGATGAAATGAACCTGCATAGCCTATTTATTTACCTGATTTCCTTGCTATCCCATACGCTTGATATATATATATATATATATATATATATATATATATATATATATATATATATATATATATAATGCCTTGCTACGCTTTGCATGTGTATGTGTGGGAATGGATGAATAGTCTTGACATGAGTGGAGATACACTTATGAGGAGTTGGAGCTTAGGGCTTTTTAGCCGGAAGCGAGCGAACTTAACTCGATCTTGGGTCGAGAGCTTGGGGTGTGTATCTTGGCACACCCTACGAAGTACCTCTGGCGGTACAACTTTTTGCATATTTGGTTGAGGAGTTGGAGGCACCCGTAATGGGTGCAACTTTTTGAATACTTGGTTGAGGAGTTGGGGGCACCCATAATGGGTGCAGTTGCAGACCATTGTTGTGGAGACGCATATGATGAAGATGCTTGCTTCAGCAAATGAGGACTGGGTGAGAGTAACTATAATTAGTGGAACTATATTAAGCGTACACACCACTTACCCATTATGTGGGTAGGCCCGGTCCGTGGCTAGAAAGTACGGTACCAAGCTGGTAGGAGGATCGAGTATCGGTGCAGGGGATGGAGAGGTACTGACCTCACGTTCCCCGAGACGCAAAGGAGGCTTCACAGTTCCGGGGCGACCTCTTGCAGGAGGATGCGCCCAAGACCCAGGAAAGCCAGATGGTACTGTGGCTCCTAGTCCTATTTCAGTAGACCGGTGTCTCGTCGCCCAATTGGCTGATCCCCGGCTGGTTTCGATTCGAGTGGGTCTAGATGTACAACCCCTGCAGGGTAAAAACTATACGTATAGCCGCGTCCTCGGTCATGGACAACCCTACTCTTCTGTTGCTCTTATTAGATAGTGATACTCATATTTTCTACCTTCCTCTAGTGGTGACTTCCTGCCTAGGGCAGTTGAGGTGCGGGGAGCGGGAGTTCTCGCACCGACTTGGTGGTTTTGGAAGGTGTCTGTTGAACCGGGAGTTTGGAATGCTGCAATGGCCCGATTTTGGAGTTTGGAAGATGATATACTTGTTATTGCGCATGCGTAGGAAACCCCAGCTTATATCCTTGAATTTTTGTTATACCCTTAGTATAGTCCACTTTAAAGTTTGCATACGGATAGTGACGTGGACCTATCCCATTTCTTTGGAAAAGCCTGGTACGATGCAGGATCAGATCCGGAGTTTGACCCCAACGATGACGGTTTGTACAACTGAAGCCCGTGTTACGCTCGAGTTTGCCTGTGGAGGAGATTCTAGAACATGAAGAATAACCAGAAGCCTAGTTACCGCTTTCCACTTTGTGTCTGTTTGTTTTAGCCCAAGAGGCTTGTAATGAACCTCCTATTACACATCCTATAGATTTATGTAATAACTGAACCCATGTTTGATCTTTTGCAAAGTATGACTATGATATGGTGCCTGAAATGAGTTCTGTATGATAACGCTTGATCAAGAAACTATCACAATGATATTATAATGATACAGGGGTCGGATTCTTGATTATTTAGGAACCCGGTTGTTTCACACCAGCTTTGGAGGATGAGGATGTAGCGCTGATCGCCCAAGACCCCCCCCCCCCCCCCCCCCCCCACCTTTTACAAGAGAAGAAGCGCAATGCGCGAGCGTGACAAACGCAAGATGCTGGTTCATTACATCAGGAATGAATGAGCTTTAGTAGTAATGGAGCGGAGGAGATGGTGCTAAGAACTTAATGTTTGTATGCCAGGTGTCATGCCTTTTGGCTTGAAATGTTATATATTTTACAAAGGTCATCTTTTGATGTGGTGTGGTCTGTATAAGGACAGAAATAAATGTACAAGATCACAATGAGGGGGCACAATCAATCAATTGGTGAGTTGTATCATCATTGTCTGGCGATAATACGGCCTCTGATGAATGGTTCTATTTCACCTTCCATAACCAAGTTCAAATCTGATAACTGAATGCCTGTGTTGAGATCATGGACCAACTTCTGAGGCCCAAATGTGTACCTTCGCGTTTCACGGTTGCACCTATCCTCTATAGCTTGTTTGTTGACCGTCTTCATGTCTGATACTCCCAATTCTCTAGCTATTAAAAGGAGCTTTGCTTTCAACCTACTCGTAGCTTTTAGCTTGTTTGCAAAATAGCTTCTCTCTCCTGTTGAAGGCTAACATGTTAAATTCCAGTAACAATTTACAGTTGCATGCCAATTCACATTTGCATATGCACTTATGCAGTAGGCTTTTTGTTCAGTACCTGAACTTTCAGCAGTGACTCCACTGGGTTTGTGTAGAACCCTGACAGCAGCACAGTTTCTGCTATCTCGCTTCTTATATTCAGAAGGTGAGGGAACGATCTCTATACCATTGTCATCCAAGTGAAGATTAACTGGTCTATCCAAGAACAGGGGAATTACGTCGACTCTAGCTGATAAGGCCTGCAAGCTTTGGTAAATTTTGGGTTAGCCATCCTGATAAATAGTAGCATATGAAAAAGATCATGGTAGAATAGTTGAACCATGATACAGATGTCCACACGAGCTAAAATCCAGATTTTCTACCTGACTTTTGCAAAAGTAGGTGCAAAACTAGCAGTTAAATTATAAGGTTTAGCATTGACATACCAAGTCAGAAACCAGACAATGTAACTTAGTGGTCAAATAATCAGACTTCATAACATGTTACTTGATATTCTCACATCCATCGGGAAATGTTTTGGTCCAACTGTGTTAGAAAGTTATTCAGAATTACCATGATTTTCTTTTCAAATAGTATATTTACTTGTAATGATGCAGCTCCCACCGACCTTTGTGTATTAACTTGTGACTTCTACTGCTACCTAATCAAGAGTTGGCGACATAATGATATCTATGATCAGTCTATGTAGTTCTGTGTTCTGTCAGTCTATGCATATTAGTCAACACTATAGAAACAATTATGAAATTGCTAGGCTCAAACATTACCTTCCATAACTTGAGCAATCTATTGGTTAAATATCTTGTAGAGCATCTATGTGCTGTTCCATAATTGCATGGATAAGTCATGTACATAATTTAACTTTGCACTCAACAGTTCCTGATGAATTCTGATAAAACTAGCAAACAACAATAGAAAGCATAATCACCTGATATTTATCAGAATTTTCAAGGGAAGAGTGTGTCATTCGATGCATTCCTTTTTCTCCAGAAAGGAGGCCAAACATGTACTCTGATTCAATTTCCATCGCTGAAGACCAGACATGGCCACTCATTGAAGAAATCTTCTCAATCAATCCAACCTTGCAACCTTGCTTCCGTGCCCAACTTGTATACATACCAAAGACCTTCGCTGCCCATAACTGCAACATAAAAATATCAAATTTATCAATTTCAAAAGTAAGTACAAAAAATTGAAAAGGTTGAAGATGTCCACATTCATAGTAAAATATTGACATATATGTAGTAGTACGAGATCACTATAGGTTATTCACATATCTGGAAGAAATTTTAAAAATGAAGTAAGCACTCATTAGCTTTATTTCTTCAGTGAAGTTGAGCAGAATACTAATTGAAGCCTAATTTGTAAGAGCAAACAGGACGGTAAGATATGAATTCAAAGCAAGGTGAAATTATGACTAAAGCTACATCGGCATTTCTTATACTGTTATCATTAACCTTCAACCGATAATACACATACCAATCAACTTACCTCAGAAGCAACACCGTCTGATACTGCAGTAACAATAATACAAGCTCCCTCCTTGTCGTATGGACCCTTAAGAAGCTTGTACATCTGGTAGCGATCTAGGTACTCGCTAGCATCTACAGAAGATTTGTATGCTTGCTTAAATAGCTCACCATTTATGACATCCATCTCTGATAGTTGACTTATCAACTTTGCCTCTTCAGCCTGCACAGTATATTCAACAATCAACAACTATAAAACAAAATTGCAAATTCCTATCATAGTTTCTGTGCGTAAAATCAAGACAGAAGAAGTGAAACGGTAAATTTGCACTAATTAATGAAGGGAAGTCACAGAGTACAAATGGTTTAGCATATGTTTTGTCTGTTCAAATCTTGAAAACAAGAAATGTTTGTTTAACTCAAAGTCTCAAATTATTGCATAGAAAGCACCTTGAAGCAAAGATCTTTTAGATGGTCGACCACCCTGATGGCATCCGCCAGAGCAGAGAGCGTCTCATGTGACTTGGCTGGATTATCCCACAAGTTACGCTTCCGCAGTACTTCTTCCTGCTTAATTCTCCGTGCTTCCTCCAACTCCAGAGCACTGGATGCGGTGGTTTCAACCCGGACAACTGCATCTTCAATCCTCTTTTTCAAGGAGTACAGACCTTAAAACAACAAGCAAACAGAGTATTTAGCAGTTTGAGATTTTGGGTTTAACGAACAGTACTTTGTTCAGGTTGGCTCAGTGTATTGTTGTCCCAACCTCTGAACTTTGATGCCAAAAGGAAATTGGCGTTCTATATTCAGGACTGCTCTTTATCAGGAAATTAGATGAATATATGACTTTATGTACCGAGAGCTTCTGTTTGCCATGGAAAATCCGTACCCGGCAATCACTTAACCGAACAAATTAGCTATTTTGCTACCCTTTCTCCTTTCTCAGTTCATCTAATTGACCAGCATTGTACACCGACGATGCCCATAACAAAATTTATTGATCCACAGCATAATGAGAAGTGCTTAAAGCTCGAGTGGCGAACGTACCGAGCTCCTTGTAAGAGGCGGCGCCGTCGCCGCGCCCGTCCGCCGGTAGGGCGGCGGTGCGGACGGCGAGGCGGGCCCCCGCGCGGGGGCCGGACGCCGACGCCCGAGCGCACGCTGCCGGCGAGGCCGCCGCAGCCATTGCAGCGGCGGCGGGACCGCAGGAGCAAGGTGGTGGCCTGCCGGACGCGGATGCCAGGAGACGGTGGCGGGGGTGAGCGTGGCTTAAGAGTGGAGGGAGATGCCGGTGAGGTTGTGCGGCGGAGAGGGGCGCAGCCTGGCGCCGTGTGGCTCACACGCGCCTCATCCGCCGCCCAATCGGGGCGCGCCAAGTTGGCGTGGCGTCCAAAAGGCCGTGCACTGCTGCACGCAGGAGTGCAGTACGCTGCTGCGAGCTGTACCGCAAGGATGTCGAAAATGTTGATATGCCTACCGGATTTCCTCCACAAAGGCTGTTTGGTCACAAAGTTTTACATTGGAGTATTGTTCAATTCTTTTATTCGTATCAAGCAAAGAAACTCTCCGTTCAATATTACAGCATACCATATGTTAAAAAAAAATATTTGAAATTATTTTCGTTTGCTGGACTAACCTTACAAATACGGAGAAGCATGAAAATAATCTTTTCCCTTTGTTGTTTGGATGGAGATCATCCAAATAATCAAGCATAACCTATAGTTAGTTGGGTAAGACGATATGTTCTTATTTCATTACATCGCTACTGCAAAAGTATAGTCACATGCTCGACACGTGTATCAAATTATGAATGTAGTCTTTCACTAGTATATAAGTTATACGGTAGACGCTCTCGGTACATCTTAGTTCGCTCACGCCTCACGGTATGTCTAAGTTGGCACATGAGAATACCTTAGTAAATAATCTTATGAAAATATATGACTTATTATTGCAGCTCTAAGAGCATCTCCAGCGCCGGTGCGAACCGTGCGTTAGAGTTTGGATAAGGTCCCTTAAAGTTCACTAGCTCCAATGCTTTATAACGATTTGTTGGGGTCCAAACGGAGAATGGGAACCAGAACAAATCCCACCCTTCCCTTTCCGTCGAAGCTCAACTCTCTATTCGGCTGCAAGTGAAGTAGAGTACACAATTGCAAAGTCGTTGTTTACTTGTTCAGTTCAACCTTTATTCCGAGTTTGATACGAGGAATTTCTCAGTACGGTTCGCTTCTCACGGTGGCAAAATCGAATCTTAAGATGCGTTTGGCAGCGCTTCCAGAGTTGATTCTCTGTTGAATTTAATAGAAGCTATGCCAAATAGTTTTTTAGAGAGAAGTGATTCTCTGGTGATCTGTGAAATGAACTCAGAGTCTACGAGTTGAAAAGGTAGCTTCTTCTGATTCTGTGAAATCTCCATCCTAATTTTAATAGTTTATGCTAGAGCTGATTCTGTGGAATGAACTCAGAAGTTAGGAGTTGAAAAGGTAGCTTCTTCTGATTCTGTGAAATCTCCATCATAATTTTAAAATTTTAAAAGTTTATGCTAGAGAATCAGAGAGAATTATTTTTAGCTACAGAATCACTTCTCTTGTAGAATTAAGAATTAGCTCTCGCAAAAAATTAAAATAAGCTCTACCAAACAAGCCTTAAAGTCTCCACGGTCTGATTTTTCTCCAACGTTGGATCCACTCTAAAGTCCAATAATTAACCCACTAAGCTTTAGGCTTGCTTCTAATTATCCCGTCATCGAGGTAGATCCACCGAACGTGGTTGCCGCCCCGTCTCTATCGTTTTGCTGCTGTCCGTCATCCGTGATTATGGATGAAAACGGATGGAAATGTGATAAACGGAAACAGGACGGAAAGTGGATAGGAGTAACCGGCGGTATAGGATACGAAAGAGGGTATATCCCTCATGTATTTTCGGGATCCCCTTTTTCGTTTAGGATGAACCTATATTTATTCTGTTTTCGACTTATACGGGATGGGCTAAATTACTTGGCCCGCAAACAGCCCAACCCAACGCTCGCCTGTGCCGCCCGCCCGAGGCTTGACCCGCCGACCCCTCGTGCCTGCTGCCTCATGCGCAAGCGCGCAGCTGCGCTCCAGGAGACGCTGCCTGTCAGCCTGGGCGTGACCCGGACCCCGACCTGCTGCTTGCCTGCTTGTTTGCTGGAAGGTTTGATGCCTTGCACCGTGCCCAGCCGCCTGTTAGCCTGTGCTCATGTGCTGATGTGGGCGCTTGGGCTGCTGGTGTTGGCTCTGCCCAGCATGCTGCCTAGCCTCTGCTGCAGCTCACGTCTGGTGGTATGTGCTTACTATTGTAAGTTGTAATGTATCATTCCGGTGCAAGTTTCCGATTCCCACCCTGTTTCTGATGTATTTCCATCCGTATTTATTTGTTTCCGTATACCTATCTATCCCGGTTCCCGTTCCGTTTCCGGCTATCTCGGTCTCGCTGAAAAAAAATACAGCAACGGATATGAGCAAGAGATTTTTCCGTCGTTCCCGTTCGTTTTCATCCCTATCCGTGATTGGAAAAGGTAGACAGCCGGTGTTGGCGGCAGAGATAGGGCCTGAGCCATGGATCCAACATGACTGATTGGGCGAGCCCATAAGAGGCATAAGAGGACTAATCCTGCCACCAGCTAATTGGCGGAGAAGTGGAGCATGCGCGCAGCCCAATTTGGCTTTATGTGCTGCTGCAATTGCTCTCATTTCCAGGTTCCGGAAGTTGGAATTGGAACTAACGGGGTACACCCAGCTCTCATTGTGTGGTTCCATCAGACGCAACGCAACGCCCTTCTTCCTCCTGCTGTCCTACTTGTGCTAGTTAGCTCTAGCTCACCGGCCGGCCGATCGGTTTCTCGACCGGAGTCCATGAGGACATGCCTGTCGTCTGTAAATACATGCCATATCATATAATGCAGCCGGCTGTCTGTCGCGAGCAAACGCATCACCGAGCGAATGCCAACATCAGGCGGGCAGAGCAGAACAGAGTAGGGTGCTCCGTTCCTTGTTGGGCCTAGGCACCAACTAGGCGGCTCAAAACCTGCCAGTGAATTATACTTCTTCCGCTCCAAAATATACGTCGTTTTAACTTTTCTAAATTTATAGATTTTACTATGTATCTAGCAAATACAATAAATCTACAAATCCTAAAACGACCTGCATTTTCAAACGGAGGGAGTAGCTGCAACAATCGAAATCCTCACGACCACTAGTTTGTGTGTTCTTGTCGAAAATCACGCTAGCTAGCCGCCTCGATCTCCCTCTCGGTGGTGGTGAATAAACCAGCAACATGCTAGCCCACTTGTCCTGAAATGGCCAAACAACTACCCTGCGAGGCCAGGTTCGGTTCATCGGTTTGGTGCGCCGCCGGCGGCGATCGAGCACGACCTGCATACGGGCGCCATGGATGGAAGGTTCAAAGAAAGATCTATATTATATACACGGCCTACCTCACCTGTACCAGCTTAGCTCACAGGCCGGCCGGCCGGCCGGTCGTTTTCCCTCGCAGACGCGCGCGCCCCGTACGGTAGGTAAATTGAAGTAGGGTCGAGACGGCGCGGAAAACGACCGCCGTCACGTGTGTTACTTGCCCTGCATAGGCATAGCCATCGACAGTTGCTTAATTACCTTAGCTTGCAGGAGGCCCATGAGATGAGGCCAGCCAGGTGTTTCCATTTTCACCGCTCACCAGTCAGCCGCACTGGTAGCTGGTCAGAACCTACCTTCCTGGTCGACGATCGACCTGGTTGTTACTCTAATCAGTAATTAAGCTGCATGCTGTAAACACTCAGCCTCAATCAGGAAGGCTGACAGTTCCCTACTAGTACTTCCCTTGCTTGTTGCCGCCTCGTTGCTTCTGCCGTTGGCTCCCTAGCTTTGGGATCCAAGCACTAGCTAGGTTGGTAGCAGGTACGCGAGAAAACAGAGCATGCGCCAGCGTCAGGTCATCCGCGGTCGCGCCTCGCACGCACGAGGTGGCCGCCGATTAAGCAAGCGTGCGTGCACGCGTGGGCGGCTTGGCAGCGGCCGCGCGCTCGGTCCGACACGGTTGCTACGTACAAGGGTCGTCACTCGTAGTAGGTCGTCGTCGTCGCCGCATCCTTTTCGTGGCACGCCATCTGCCATCGTTGACTCGTTGTTGGGTTCACTATGTTTATGATTGCCTACTTATCGGGCACAAAGCGCAGCAAATCTCGCACGGTTTCAAGAAAATTTCGGTCAAACAAACGCATGTACGAATCAGAGAATCAGAAGTACTAGTAGTAGGACGGAAACGCAGGAATCACGCCGGCAACTTGGCAACCGTTTCCGGCGGCCTGCTGCCTCGCCTCGCGCCGTGTCCGCCAAGCCGGCCGGGCGAGGCGGCGTCGGGCGTCACCGCGCGCGCGCAAGACGACGCTCACAAGCAAGCAATGCAAGCGCCAAACCTGCTGATTCCTGAGGCCTTCCCACGGCGAGTTTGGTCAGCACTCGGCACGTCAGCCCGAGTGGCGTGCCGCCCGCCGGCCGGGCCTCTTGCCGAAAGCGCGCGGCGGACACGCACAAGCAAACGCCGTATCGGCCAGAGCGCGCGCGGACTTGCCGCCGAGCACCAGAGCAGGGCCGCAGGGGAGGTATGCACCTGCTACGTAGGGTTCCCAAAAACAAAATGGGAAATCCAAACGTAAACTGAACTGACTGATTTAACCAAGGTCTACGATTGTCCTCAAAGAAGAAAAAAGGTTTATGCTTTGTTTTCGGTTAGCGATGTTGTTTCGGTCTACAAGGTTAACCGTATCCGCCTCTGTTTCTTCCAAAGACGACGACCGTGCGTGTCGTTCTTGTTAATTTCCGATCAAGTTGGGCAGCTGATGAAACCAGTAATATTGAACTGCTGCATCCGATCGTCGGGATCGACGCGTACCTAACATAACGACCCGTCTGATTGGAGGCGTGTACATGGCGTGTCCGAAGCACGCGGATTAGATTAACAGTATCATCACACACCCCATCAGCGATCGTACCTGAATTTGGATTACGCCAGGAGTCCTACTCCTACTAATGGCTCTCCGTTGATGGACACTTGGAGCTCGGCCTGACCAATGGCCATGGTGTCACTAACTTGCACGCACAAAAGTGTTGCAGGCCGAAAGCAGTTTGCGAGCGTGCTCACCCGTGACACACAAACTTTGTCCATACCCGCAGGATCCATCCCCCCGCGCAACGATTGATGGCCTAGCTACACGCGCGGCTACTCTTACTGATCCATCGAGGTGAAAACGGAAGTGATTGGTCCACCCAATTTATACATGCATATAGCTAGACTAGGCCAAGCACGGTTTCCATTTTGCGTTAAATGAATTTACAATCACAATTTTAACACTTGATCTGTTTTTCTAAAAAAAATTGTCCGTTGGATCGTGATCCCATGGCATGGTTTCATCTTATAAGGTATCTCCAACAGTTTTTCTCGACGCCTTCCTTCCTACCGGTGAGCCAATCCACCCCGTGACACCCCGTACGGCCTGCTGCACCTAGCTCTATGGGTAGGGAAGTAAGATGATGGGTAGTAAACCGACTTGCAATATGGGCAAGTTCGTTGAGATATGATTAGAATTCTCTAGAAAAATATTTTTTATTCTAGAGGTGATATGTTTTTCATTTCTTTATTAAGACCTGTTTATATGGTGAAAGAGAAAGAAGTGAAACAAACTAAAAACACTACCAACACAGGCTTGAAATATCGCATCTGCATAAGGCTGACAATTGAGTCAACGGAATTGAAAAAGTTCATGGGGTAAATCCCCTCAACCCATCATGCATTGTGCCACGTATGTATACGACCACTTGCATCCAAATTGGACGCACTACTGGAACTAGGGTTGGCGCCTTGACGACAATGAACATGGAGGCATGATAAGGTGGTAATCTTCTTCGGCAGTGGCGGTAAGAAGAAGTGAGATGATGAGTAGGTAATGCAACTTGCTGCAGGGTTCAAATAGTTTGTTATTTGGGAGGTGCTATGGTTTCCCCTTTTTGTTAAGAGTCTTTGTACGGGTGAAAGAGAGAGAAGTGTAAACAAGATAAACCAAATGGACCATCAACTCTCACTTTAGAGTATTGCATCTATACAAAGCTGACAAGTGATTCAACGAGGTTGGTAAAGTATTGTGGAGGTAAGATATATTTTCTATTTCTTTGTTAAGATTTGTTTAGATGGTGAGAAGAGAAGGAAGTTAAACAATCCAAATGCACCACCGACTTAGACTTCAAAGTGTCGCATCTGCATAAGGCCGGTGAGTGACTCAACGGAGTTGAAAAAGTTTGTGGGGGTAATATCCCCTCAAACCCGTCATCTCGTTGTTGTGCCTCATATATCCGACCACTTGCATCCACATTGGATGCACTACTGGAACTAAGGTTATAGTCTTCTACGGTAGTGGCAATCCGGAGAAGTGATATGATGAGTAGGTAAAGCAACTTGCAAGACTAAAATATTTTCTGTTAGGGCAAGATTAAAAATTTGCTGAGAAAAAAAAGGCATGCTTGGAAAGTGATATGGTTTTGGTTTTTTTTGGTGGGGGGGGGGGGGTGTTAAGAGTCGTTTATATGGGAGAAAGAGAAGGAAGTGTAAACAAGAACCAAATGCACCATGAGCTCTCACTTTAAAGTATTTCATCCATACAAAGCTGACGAGTGATTCAACGGAGTTGGAAAAATATATCGTCTCCCCAATGCAGAAGTTTAGGCGTTATAAAAATTCCTTCATTATTTTGTTTATTATGTGGCAAGAAATTTGACTTGATACAGCCCGATGCACGTCAAGGATGAAGACCTACACCTACTGCTACTGCTACTAGTCGTCACCTATATTAATCAATGGAAGTGGAGTCTTGTAAGCAAGTTCATGCGTGAGGTAATATTGATGTTACATGTTTGAAAAACAACGCTCAAGCCTGCCACATAAGTGCTCCCACTTCTCTGTTCCTTTCACATTTTTCTCTTTCCAAGAGAGAAAAGCTTTCAGAGTTTGGCATGTATCGTGGAATAATGCCGTAGTTTGTTGGCCTAAAAGGTTTTGTACTCTAACGTTGAGCACTCGAGCTAGCTAGCTACCAGCTCTGCTACCTGCACCCTATTTAATTTCTTTTCTCTTGGCAAGAAAAAGTTGATCCGTGTAATTTGTCTAAGGTTGCGTCGTACCATAGTACATGTACTGTTTAATCAAAATTTACTCATTGATGATTCATCATGAAGCAGCCTTAAGGACAAGTATTAAACATATATGTAATGAAAAATTTAGTTGCAACTAATAAGTTTGTAAATGATCCCTGTGTTCTTCTTCCTGATGGTTGAAGCTTCTGCAGTATTAGGAAAGCTTCAATTGCGTCCTAATAATCTTTATGAGAATCTTATCGTTGGTGAGGACGCAACATGTGGCACGCCATGCCAATGACGAAGCCATCATGACAAGATAGATGGGAGAAAATAACTAGCAACAAGCTCGATCCTGGCGTCGATCCATATGTACCTCCGATCCCTTTCACATAAGCGTGACACATCGTCCATCCATCTAGTCCTTCGAGATCCACACATACGCGCAGTCCTACTCCTACCAACAGAAAAAAAAAAGAAACGTCAGTGTCCATCGGCCGTCACCGTGAGTCGCCGGGCGACCTCCGCAGGCAGGCCAATCAGGACTCAACGGCCGTCATCCTGATGCGTCGTCAATGGATGCTGTCCATCCCTTCACTAGCCCCTCTAGCTAGTAGTACAAAATATTTTTGCTTGCACACACAACGCAGACGGCTCGATCGCTGGTATTGGTGACACGGAAGCCTTATCCGTTGCGTTCAACTGTGACGAGTAATGGCCAGTGGACATGTTGATCAGATCATCAGCTGCTCGATCAACAGTGTGTCCACGTCAGGCAATAATAAACATAACTACAACGATTTTTAAGTGCCCGGCCGGAATGTGAAGCATGTATAGTGCGTGACGATGACTGTGTACACCCGACCTGTGCGTACCAGTAGTAGTAGCTAGCTCTTGTTGCTTGCAGTGTGCAGAGCCATTGAGCCAAGTACCCCACTATAGATGCATGCATGGTTGGTTGCTGCCATGTAGGAGTAGTAGGTAGCAGCCAGCAGGTAGGCAGGTGCATGAACCATGGGGAAATGCAGTTCCGCATTCCCTAGACCTAGAGCACTGCCGCACACACATGGCTGATGAACCGTACCATGCATGAACATACAAGGCTCAAGTAACAGAGTGAGGATATGAGCGATCGAGTTGTCGATGTCTGCGTGGTAAAAGTGACGTGGAAATCTTATCTCGCTGAAACCATCAGGGGCTTCAAGTTGTTTTTGTGGCTTATCGGATCCGATGCTGCGATCCGCCTTACAAGGAAGCACACTACGCATCAAAGGATCGATGGGGATGGCGAGAAGAATTCCTGGAACTCTGTGGTTGGGAGCCTGAAAGTCTGACGGTGGTGACAGCACTGGAAAGCAAGATTCTGGGAAGAGGAAACACGGAAGCTCCCCGGCCGGCCGGCCGGCCTGATCAATCCGATCGATCAATCGGGGGAAGCAAGTTGATAGATATTACGCGGCCGCCGTCATGCCTGGTCTGTCTACCCCTGATTTAGCCAGCCGCCGTCCATCCTGCCGGCCGGCCGGCTGCTCCGTCAGACGAAATATCCGTTGATCCGACGACTACTGGCCAGTCGATCGAGCTTACCTATTGGAGCATAACTCCTGCACTTATCAGGTAACAGTGGTGGGCCCGGGCTGTAATCATGTAACCGCCCCTCAATTAGCTTGTTGTGACATTCTTTTATATCCTCCACCACTCGATTCCCTTTTGCTCATTTTGCTTTTTTCTCATCCCATCCAATTGTGGGTTCTTTTTTTTTTTTGAGCCTCTTGTATTTTTCTAATAGAAAAGAAGAGCAATGTGTGGGGGCCTTGTATATTCTCGTGGCTCCAAGAAGGAAAGGCCCCTACGCTTTTCATACTTTTTTTTTCAAAAGAATGAAATTCAGTTTCTGCAGTTAAGAGAGCCTTGCCTCGCTGTACGTATGATGAATGGATCTTCAGCAACATGCGTCCCTTGCGTTTCAGGACCTCCACAAGTTCTCTTTCCAATCCAGCATATGAATAGCACAGTACAAAATAGATAGTCTACCGAAAATCGTCGTCGGTTCGGAGAAGATGCGTTGAAATTTGAAAACGGCATCAGGCCGGGAACAAAGACTCGGTAATAAAAAAATACAAACTGGCAGAAAGCAAAGGGACACGGAACGGAAGCAGCAAATTGCTGATATTTTGTAGAATATGATGCGGTCACGGTCCAAGAATGGAAGAAGGTAGCCACCTCCATCACGGAGCCGCCGGAGTAAAGGTAGCTAGCGAGAGGGAAAGAATTCCAGGAAGCCATCGTTGCCGGTCACCACTAGCCCGCTGTGTAGCGTAGCTATCCACTGACAGGACACGGTATGTCATCGCGTCCACATAAGCAAGATAAAGATAAACTTATTAAGGGCGACCTTTCAAGCATACTAGGCTCTACTGACCCCTCGTAAACAATTCTGTTTCTTTCCAATTTGCATTTTCCTGCTTGAGATCGATCGACAACAAGAGCTGGCTCGCACAAATGCTCTGGTTAGTTTTAATACCAGTGCACTACACATGGATAAATCAGCATTGTTCCTTCGTTGTTCTTTATAGGGGGAAAAAAAGAAAGAAAGCTCATTTAGGATGTCAAAACTGTTGGAGCAACTTGCTCCAGTTTCCAAATTCAGATTTTCACTTCATCGTTGCGACCTGTAACCTGTTCGAACTACTATATTTTTTTCTAGAACACGCAGAAGAATTGAAGTAGCATACATTTCCAGAATTGAGGGAGGAGGACGCCTGCCAGCCAATCGAAAACCTGGGAAAATGGCGCGCCACAGTGCATGTGCCCGACGTATTCGAGATCCTCCCCCACTCCGACAGGGACTCCAAGTTGGATGGAGCCGACACGTAGGCGGCGGCCGGCCGCGCGCGCGCATATCCGGAGGAACAGACGCCACCGCGCGCTGTTCGCGCAACGCTGACAGGACACGTCGCCCCCTCGCGGCCACATAAGCAGGGGGTTGTGGATAGGGCGGGAGCTTTCCAGGTGGGCCGGCCCCGCCGTCCGACTCGGCAGCAGGCCAGGCTCCCATCCGTCCCCGGAGAGGACAAGGGGTAACTTGGGATCCACGTAGGCAAAAAGCGCGGGGACGACCAACCAACTCCAAGCAATTTGCTGCGTGCACCATCATCACGTGTTGCTTATTAGTTGGGCTGCATAGGGGCAGGCATGTCATGCATGGTTCCATCAGTAGCAAGGGTCCATGCATGTCTAGGAATCCTATTTGCAGCCGCGCGCCCATCAGCGGGCCCCATTAGTTGCAACTCTGCCCCATGGATGGACAAACTTGGCTACAAGCTACTTGTCTCTAGCCTCAAGCAAAAAAAAAATGCATCTTGTGAATAACACATGGCTTGGAAGAATGTGTGCATGCATGCATGCATCAAAGGAGTTTTGGAATTGGCTTTCGTTCATTATTAGGTGTCACTTAACTATATTTGATTAGTGTAACCGTATGAAATGCTTGCCTAAACCATCATTACACCAGGTTGCATTGACATGTCAAAAAGGAGAGGCTGCTCATAACCCCGGTTTGAATAATTGAATTTAAAGCGAGTAGTAGGAAGCTTCTGTGTGCTGTATTTGCTAATTGTACCAGTGCCTCCAAAACCCTAGATACTCCAATGCATCAGGGATTATTATATCTGGAATCGAAGAACTCATTTATCAAAACGATCTAATTCTATCACACAGTTAAATAATTAATCAATTACTTGTATATACAGGTATAAGAGTGTATACAGATCAGCTAGCTGCTCTTGGTGTGAACCAATTTGGTACACCTAATTTTATCTCTTCACTAGTAGTTATACTAGAAAAAGCAGTTGCATAACGGGACCCCACTGATAGCAACAGCATGTGCCTTCCTATCCACAGATCAGACCAGCAATATAAAATCTTTAACGGTTGGATGGGAGCAAACCAATTCGTTATTCAGGGTTGAGATGACATTGGCCCGGGGGAAAATATGGTACACCACAGGATCATAACCTGCTCATCAACTCATATATATATATATAAGTTGTATTCTGTCTTGGTGTATATATATAATTCCGATACTACTTTATTTTTTGTGAAAGAAACTATATATAAACTGTTTTATATAGCTGATGAATTCAAATTAATTAATCGCCTTTGGGAAACCATGCACCATCTCAAGTGGAACTAGTCTCCTGAAAAAGGTGTATGGGCATATCAGAGTCCATGGAACACCTAATATGTCATTAAAGTGGTGCAAGTAATTCTTTTGTTCATAGTAGATTATTAATTAGGTACACCAAAAACAATATGTTTGTCACAATTTTAATTATGGTTTCCTCACAACGGATTTATGGAACCCATAAATGAAGTTGAAGTTAGGGAGACTACTATTGTTCATTGACAAATATAGGAGAACAATAAAAGATAGGTGCCACAAGGACAACGTCGGTTAAATTCTTACCTTTAGAGATTTGATCGTGACAGTGCGTGAAAATATCTGGATGACCTCGTACGAAAAGATACGCAGCAACAGTTGTGTCAAAATCTAAGTTTCTCATGTAAAGAAGTCATACACATAGGTAAGCCATGTCAACTTCTATAACTTAGAAAACTGCCGTAAAAATCCCCGACACGCCGAATGTTTTCCCTGAGTAAGACGTGCACCCCCGCCGACCAAGTTAGGTTGGCGGCACCAGTTCGGCGCGCCGCGTCCTCGCACCTCCTATGTTGACCTAAAAAACCTCCCTTTCACCCAACATCATGGCGTCTAAAATTTAAACTCGTTTTTTCAAAAGTTGTTTGGTGCGATGAGAAACCCCCTAGTCACAAGTCACACAACAACCTAAGTGTACCGGATAACCTCTGGCTACCAGACACTGTGGGACTCGTGACGCCAGCAAACGGGTCGTCAATTGGAATAGGCTAAACTAGTGTTGGCTGCCGAGCGACGCCGGCCGGGCGGGCCAACGCAAGTTTCAAGTGGATTGGACCGAACCCTCCTGCTGTCCGCCTCCTCCTCCGATCCTCGGCATCTATATAAGGAGCCTGCGGCCACCGGTTGTTTCAGCAAGGAAACAAGCTTCAGCTAGCTTGCACAAGAGAGACTTGGTGGAGAGACGTGTTAGCATAGCCACGAAAGACAGGGAGAGGTGGCTAGCTAGCTAGGTTGAGAGATAGCTAGAGAGAGAATGGCAAGGCAAGGTGTAGCCTCCATGTTCGCCATGGCATTGCTCCTCGGGGTCTTTGCATCCATCCCACAAAGTGATTACCTCTCTCTCTCTCTCTCTCTCTCTCTCTCTCTCTTGCTTGTTTGCATGCATGTTGAAAAAAAGTTTGATTAATTAGGTAGGGCATGTTTTTGTTTATACACGGCATATATAGGAGGTAAAGAGTTCCTTCAGAGAGGAAGCTGCAAATAGTAATAATTAAGTTAATTCAGGTTTGATTAATAGTTTGGTTACGTAGCCATGGATGGAATGAGCAAGGATAATATAGGAGAGAGAAGTGCACACAGTCACACATCTCTCTCTCACCAACAACGTCATGCAAGGATATAGGCCTTTCCTTTAGGCGTCAAAACCGCCCGTCTTTTTGGTGCCCGTCGCTTTCTTCCGGCGTTTATTCTGGCTAGATATATAGGTCACAGGGTAAGCCGGGTCTATTGCACTCTCCATTGATCACTCGTGCAGCAATGGAACAGTAGTTTGGAAAACCTGTTTTTTTTCTTTGCACCGGTCACTTTCTTTAAGAAAATCAAGAAACCTAGATTTTGACTGCAGACTCGTCAAATTTTTAAAATAGTTTTTTCTTTGCTTGCAAAACTTGTTTTCGTGTGTGTTTGTATGCGGTCTTCAAAACTGAATCTATGGTAACAAATAACTTTTTTTACTGCGCGGGTGGATGTATATCTAAGCGGTAATTTTTTTCTACGAAAAAAATTGACAAAAAGCAATATCTTAAGCATAGATGCTTCTTCTGGGAATCAATATCCTAATCAAAATCACCTTGAAAAGGATGTTTCTGGTCGGCTAGCTAGTATCTAAACCGCAAAAGCTGATGGAGAAATATGGAGGCCAGTAGCTAGTAAAGTTACTGTGCCTGCCTGCTGGGTCATGTCTGCATGCAACACAAGCTTGCAAATGAAGTCTGCCTTTGTTCGGTGACCACGCACGTCACTTTAATTAGCTCGCTAGTTGCCTCCTAACCCGGCCCATCTTTTCTCTGAAACGATCAATCTACAAAGTTAACTCGATCAGACTAGTCTCTGTCTTTCTCTCGATCAGTGTCGCATGCAAATTAACCTAGTTAGCTAGCTTGCTTTATTAGGTTCCTCGCCATGCATGCATGAGCAGCAAGCCTTTTGTTGACGCGAGTCCTACCACTCCTCCAATTCCTCAGTAGCTCGCCGATGATTCGACGAGAATTCGGTGCAACCACTCTGCGCAGGAGCGCAATCAACCAAAGCTATACCCGCCGCCATCCTTTTCCCTCGCGTCGCTCTCCACCACTCCACCGGCGGTTCGCCGGCCGTCGTCGCGTCACTTGACGCTTTGTCAACGGCGACCCATGATGCCGCACCGGCCGGCCGGTCTACTCCTCTCCAAGGGAGGGAGCGAGCTGCCGTGTGTACGGCAGCTGCTCCATTCTTCAAGCTTGCTGATTAGCTAGCTGGCTAGCCGGCTGGTGGTGCAGGATGATCGAGTTAATGCTGCTGGACCAACTCACTTGGGAGATTATTAGATCATACAAGATTTAACAATTAGTATGCATGAATCGGGTACCAACTCAGCTGTCTGAGTGGTCTCTCGGTCTTGTCAGGATGCATTGTCATCAGCTGCAGTTCTAGACCACATCAATCTTTTCTCGCGAAAGAGGCAGGAGCTCTCTACCGAATCGCTGAAAGGGAATATATGTGTGTGTATAGATGTACATATATATACAAATGTGTCATGGCGGTTAGTTGGATAGGCAGGTAATTAGCTTGTAGCACACGCATGTATGTGCGTGTGAGCAAGGGTGCTACTGCTAGGCCGTTGGGCATGATGGTGTGGCATGCACACGGCTAAGGTAGCTAACGGCTTTGGCGATCCACATCGATCATACGTGGACTATCCAACGGATGTGGTGCGGACGTTGGACCAAGAGCTTTATCCCCACAGGGCCACATCCATTCAGGCCTCTCTCTCTCTCTCTCTCTCTCTCTCTCTCTCTCTCTCTCTACCCCTTGAACATATTCCTAGTCCATTTCCTAAGTTGACTCGCGGCCGTGTACTTGCACGCCTGTTAAATATCTTTTACCAATTTTCAAAAGGATCGGATAAACTACCTGCTTCCTTCCAGCAGCATATTTTTTTGTTTGAAGGGTCCAGCAGCATATATTTTTTCAGCAAAGTTATCTGCCAAGCCAAAGTTTAGGTAGAACTAGGATGTGAACCAAGGAAGAAAGGGGCCGGGGTTAGTGGCCGGGCTACCGAGCTCAAAAGTTCCACTCGACAGGTCAAAGTTTATCCCCTTGTTTAAGGTCTGGTCACGAGCTAAGCCACTTCTTCCTACTTACTTTCTTGCACGCAGCGACAACCCGGTCATGCTGCCGGCCGGCAAAATATTCCTTGGCAGTGTGTCCGCGTGCATTAGTTTCATCTAATTTATTTGACACCAACTGAGTGAGACTCGCTGTAAAAACCAATTGGTTTCACGTAACATCACCAAAGAGTCCTCCTCCTCCAGATAGAGAGAGCAGGAAAGCAAGGTTCAGGAGATGCGTGAGCGTCCATGCATGCATACAAATTTTCAGTTAAATGTCGCTTTCTGGGGATAGAAAATTGTGTGGATTCCCAACGCCAGGTCAAATGGCTGCAGATGTGTTTCTACATGATGCATCGCATCCGGCCGCCGACCTTGTTGTTTTATCTGTGCACACTTTCTTCCAGTTCTTTTATTTCTTGGTACTTTTACTTCATCGTAAATAACTAATAAAGCTAGATAGAAATAGTGAAAATTTATTAAGATATTTACCTTGGTGTGGTATGTGCAGGTGCCGAGTCCATCGGTGTGTGCTACGGCATGAGCGCCAACAACCTTCCGCCGGCGAGCACGGTGATCAGCATGTACAAGTCCAACGGCATCTCGGCGATGCGGCTGTACGCGCCGGACCAGGGCGCGCTGCAGGCCGTGGGCGGCACGGGCATCAGCGTCACCGTCGGCGCACCCAACGACGTGCTCTCCAACATCGCCGCCAGCCCGGCCGCGGCGGCCTCGTGGGTCCGCAACAACATCCAGGCGTACCCGTCCGTGTCCTTCCGCTACGTCTGCGTCGGGAACGAGGTGGCCGGCGGCGCGGCGCAGAACCTGGCGCCGGCCATGGAGAACGTGCACGCGGCGCTGGCGGCGGCTGGGCTGGGCCACATCAAGGTGACGACGTCGGTGTCGCAGGCCATCCTCGGCGTGTACAGCCCGCCCTCCGCCGCGGAGTTCACCGGCGAGGCGCAGGGGTACATGGGCCCCGTGCTGCGGTTCCTGGCCCGCACCGGGTCGCCGCTGATGGCCAACATCTACCCGTACCTGGCGTGGGCCTACAACCCGAGCGCCATGGACATGAGCTACGCGCTCTTCACGTCGCCGGGCACCGTGGTGCAGGACGGCGCGTACGGGTACCAGAACCTATTCGACACGACGGTGGACGCCTTCTACGTCGCGATGGGGCGGCACGGCGGCTCCGGCGTGCCGCTGGTGGTTTCGGAGAGCGGGTGGCCGTCGGGCGGCGGCGCGCAGGCGACGCCCGCGAACGCGAGGGTGTACAACCAGTACCTGATCAACCACGTCGGGCGCGGCACGCCGCGGCACCCGGGCGGCATCGAGACCTACCTCTTCTCCATGTTCAACGAGAACCAGAAGGAGAGCGGGGTGGAGCAGAACTGGGGGCTCTTCTACCCCAACATGCAGCACGTCTACCCCATCAGCTTCTGAGGAACCACCACACGTATACGTATGGCCGTGCGCGTATGTGAGTACGTATACGCCGCCGATACGTGTACGTACATGTAGATTATGTATTGTACTACTGGGGCTTGCTGCTTTGCGACCGCTGGGAGCGTCAAATGGTGCTCCCAGATGCGTACGCCGTGCGTGAGTATTATATCTCTACGTATGATATTGATATACGTACGTACGCCGAGGGGAGACGTATGTACCATAGATAAAATACGGTACATCGTCAAATTGATCTCCCTTCATACATAGCTATTACTAGTATATAGAGGTTGTGGGTGGATAAGATGATGATACGGACGTACTTACACGTGCGTGCCTAGGAGCTAGGCACTACGGTGTACGTACACCAATTGTATCGATCATGTGTACATTACGCACCGTATAAAAAGATTAAATATACGGTTTGATTTGAGGTATCTGCCTCTCATGTACGGCTACATACTACCTCATTCAGGGAGAGGTTTCACCGTTCCACAGTTACTGTTACCGAACGTTGCATGTGCATGGGCTCCGGTAAATTGAATGACGTGGTCCAGCTAGCGCGGCGCCGGCGTGGAGCCATCCGTGGCGGCCAGACGCGTGGCACCGGGCGTTTGCACAGCGCCCCCCGCATCGAGTGCGTGACCCGGTCATCGCCGAAAGCGGCCGGGACGGGACGGCGACGCGCGCCGGAAAGCGCCGCTCTGTTGGAGGAAGCAGACGATCCGGTCCATTCGAGGCGGCGATAGGAGGCTCTCCTCCCTCGACGCCGCGCTCCGCGCCATCCATCCGGTTGGCGGATATGCACGTCTCCCTCGGCCCGACTCATCCCCTGCGCACCCAAACCTTGTGCCCCACGTACATGTGCCGGATCCATGCATGCTACGATTCTTGCACCTCTTCACCTTTAATTTCCGATGACCGTAAAAATAATATGTGCTAAGAAAAAGTCTGGTAAGGTTTTGCAAAAGCAAAAAGGCTAATAAACGGATTGTATACGATTCTTGTGGTCACATGGGCAACTTGGAACTGGTATAGATGCACCAATATGTACACTGAAATGATCGATCTTAATCCACTTGAAGAGATGGACCAACTTTAGTTCCGGCCGGGCTACCAAATGATCTTGACAGGATGCGTTTTAAATGGTTCCCACCGGAGCCGGTATAGCGGTGGACTACTGCTAGCTAGTACTGGCGCTAGCCGCTGATGTTCCAGGCTCACCTAATGAAACACACGAGCTCAAAGGCGCCGCATGAACTAACTGCTGACCGAAACGGACGCCGCGCCACACACTCCTGCCGAGGAATCGAGGATCGAACGGACGCTGATGGACTAAACGTTGGTGCTTGTTCAGATGTTTGCCAGCAGCAGCAGAAGGTAGCTGAAGTGAAGTACTTGGCGTTCTTGAATTTGGAAGGGAAAGCTTGAGTGAGGCTCACACTACTACTTTCCCAGCTGCGCCGTTGCGATCCCGGCGGTTGTGGAAATCGACAGACTAATGGCCGATCGATCGATCCATCACTGGCTGTGTTAAAGCTCGGTTGGGGTTTGCGGTTTTGCAAGCGCTTTCTCTGCTGCATCATTGAGATCTCAACGGCTGTGAAAGGGACGATCAGACGACGCCGGGTTGTTGTTAGTTACATCCCCCAGGGCATTTTTTGGTGAGTCCGGTACGGTGGTGCTGAGACCGATATGTGAACGGTTAATTAATTTCAGCGCAATTAAGTTTTTGGGTCCAAATCAGCTCCAAGTTGAGGAGCCTTGGATTTGGGGGGTCAGAATTGATCGAGGACGGAGTTAGGAACAGGGACTTGTTCTTCACCTTGCGCCGGATAAAAAATAATTTATGCTTAGGAACAGTGATTTGGAGGCGGAAGATGATGATACCAATTGCTAGCGGTGTTGGAGTAATGGGCTTGGCCCATTCATTCCATTGCATTAAAAGAATTTAAAGCCCACTATTAATGTTAGGGAATCAATGCTTAATTCCGTACCGGGAATTGAGGAGGATCTCAACCGACTTAAAAGGTGGACTTCGTGTACACCACTTGAGAAGCCGGTAAGAGGAGGACGGTGAACCACACGCGCGCGCGCTCGCTCGCCTCGCCGAGCCGTGGCCGAGGCGCGGCGCGGCGCGGCGCGGCGCGGCCGGGCGGGCGGGGCGGTGCGCTGAGATGAGAACGTTTTTGCAGTAAAGAGCATTAAAACAGAGAGTTAATGTCGATACTAATGACCAGACATTGAAGGCTCTTTACGACGTCCAGGTTCGTTGAACCTGAGGCACATTAACTGCCGCTCATCAAAGCCATTCATGACGTCCAGGTTCGTTGAACCTGAGTCATCTCGTGCCTATATAAGCCAGCACCCTCTCCTCTCATCCTCACTCATCTCAAGCATTCTCAAGGTACTCCTCTTCAGGAGACCTCTCCCTTCTCCCTCAGCTGCTTTCTGCCTTCCCCACCGCTAGCACTGCGCGCACAGGTCTAGCGAGAGCAGGGCCTCCGGAACCTCTGCTCGCTGAAGGTCCTGCACGGGACGCGGGCAATTAGGTTTTTGGGGAGCGTCTTGACGCGACTGCTCGCTCCCTGAACGACTCCTTCGTCTACTTCCCGGCGCAACCGCTCGTGCGAACGACTACTTCGTCTACTTCCCGGCGTAACCGCTCGTGCGAACGACTACTTCGTCTACTTCCCGGCGTAACCGTTCGTGGGACTGCACTGCGAACACCTTCCTGCATCGACTTAGTTCGGCTACTTCAAGCAAGGCCAGTCGAATAGCATGTCTATTCCAGCTGGTAACGGCGCAACCGGTGCCCCCGGCACTGGTCCCGCCTTGGGGTACATACTAAACCTATTCTGGTTTAATTATTTGTTCATGCTTATTAGTGAGAATAACATGAACACATGCACATATCTCTTAAACACATTATCACTCATCTATGTCATGAAATTGCTAGTAATATTTGGAATTAAAATATACCGAAAATTGCCTAGATTTCTAACAATCCAAAAACCTAATTTTGTTAATAGGCTTTCGGTATCTAGCTTTGCTGCATCAATCAAACCACCACCTTTTGATGGTTCAAATTACAAACGTTGGCAAGAGCGGCTTATACTATGGTTAACACTATCGAGAGTGATCCATGTGAAAGAGGGTAAGCCTGAACAGTTCTCTCCAGAGGAAGAGAGTGCGTTCGATGAGGCTGATATCCTCTTTCGAGGCTTGATCATTAGTGTTCTCGGTGATAACCTGGTGGATTCTTATATCCGGCTGCCAACTGGCAAAGCATTGTGGGATGCTCTTGAGGCTCAATATGGAGTATCTGACGCCGGGAGTGAGTTGTATATCATGGAGCAATTCCTTGAGTACAGGATGGTCGAAGACCGTTCTGTAGTGGAACAGGCTCATGAAATACATACTCTGGCAAAAGATCTCAAAAATTGCAGCAAAGAGTCCCCATGTGTGTTACCCAATAAGTTTGTGGCCGGAGGTATAATCTCTAAGCTGCCACCTTCTTGGAGGGACTTTCCTACTTCTCTAAAACACAAGAGACAAGAGTTCACAATAGATGGACTCATAGGGACTCTTGATGTTGAGGAGAAGGCGAGAGCAAAGGACATACGTGGGAAAGGAGTTGTTGGTGCTTCAAGTGCCAATCTTGTTCAAAAAAACAACTCCCACAAGAACAAGAAAAAGCCACCGCAGAACCAACCAAAGACTAAGAAGACAACCACTTTTAAGAAGAAGAAGAAGACGGGAGCTTGCTATGTGTGCGGTAGTACGGATCACTTTGCTGCAAATCTAGTCAGCGGCTCTCTACTGTGTAGAGATGGTTTCAAATTAGTCTTTGAATCCAACAAATGTATCTTGTCTAAGTTTGGTACTTTTGTTGGAAAAGGTTATGAAAGCGGAGGCTTGTTCCGTCTTTCTTTGTCAGATGTTTGTAATAAAGTTGCATACAATGTTATTAACGTTGATGAAACAAATGTTTGGCATTCGAGGCTTTGTCACGTTAATTTTGGTTGTATGATGCGCTTAGCTAATTTGAGCTTAATTCCAAAGTTTACTTTTGTCAAAAATTCTAAGTGTCATGTATGTGTTGAATCAAAACAAACTCGTAAGCCTCATAAGACCGCGGAGGCAAGGAGCTTGGCACCCTTAGAATTAATTCATTCCGATTTGTGCGAAATGAATGGAGTGTTGACAAAAGGTGGTAAAAAATATTTCATGACTTTGATTGATGATTGTACTAGATTTTGTTACATCTATTTGTTGAAGTCAAAAGATGAAGCTTTACACTACTTTAAAATCTATAAAGCTGAAGTAGAAAACCAACTTGAGAGAAAGATCAAAAGAGTTAGGTCAGATCGTGGTGGCGAGTATTTCTCAAATTTATTTACTTTATTCTGTGAGGAACATGGTATTATTCATGAGAGGACGCCTCCCTATTCACCTCAGTCAAATGGGGTTGCCGAAAGAAAGAACCGCACTCTAACGGATTTGGTTAACGCCATGTTAGATACAGCGGGACTTTCCAAGGAATGGTGGGGTGAGGCTATATTGACTGCATGTCATGTCCTAAACCGTGTTCCTTCAAAGAATAAAGAGATAACTCCATTCGAGGAATGGGAGAAGAAAAAGCCAACACTATCATACTTACGTACATGGGGTTGTTTGGCAAAAGTGAGTGTGCCAATAACCAAGAAACGTAAGCTTGGACCTAAAACTGTGGATTGTATCTTTCTAGGTTATGCTATTCACAGCGTTGGATATAGATTTTTAATAGTGAAATCTGGAGTACCTGACATGCATGTTGGTACTATTATGGAGTCCAGAGATGCTACATTTTTTGAAAACATTTTTCCCATGAGAGATGAAACAAGTTCATCTAGGCAAGAGTTCATCGAGGATGATAGCTCTGCTGAGCCGATAGAACACAATGAACATACACTTGTAGAAAATCTTGAGGAGGAGAACAATGATGCTCCGAGAAAGAGCAAGAGACAAAGGACTGTAAAGTCTTTTGGTGATGATTTCATTGTATACCTCATAGATGATACACCCAGAACCATTGAAGAGGCATATTCATCTCCTGATGCTGACTATTGGAAGGAAGCAGTAAGGAGTGAGATGGATTCTATTATGTCTAATGGAACCTGGGAGGTTGTTGAACGTCCTTATGGATGTAAACCGGTTGGATGCAAGTGGGTGTTCAAGAAAAAGCTTAGGCCAGATGGTACTATTGAAAAGTACAAGGCTAGGCTTGTGGCCAAGGGTTATACCCAAAAAGAAGGAGAAGATTTCTTTGACACTTATTCACCAGTTGCCCGATTGACCACAATTCGAGTGTTACTTTCCCTGGCAGCCTCTTATGGTCTTCTCGTTCATCAGATGGACGTTAAGACGGCTTTCCTCAATGGAGAGTTAGAAGAGGAGATCTATATGGATCAGCCGGATGGGTTTGTATCAAAGGGTCAAGAAGGAATGGTTTGTAAGTTGTTAAAATCTTTATATGGTCTCAAGCAAGCGCCTAAGCAGTGGCATGAAAAGTTTGATAGAACTTTGACCTCTGCCGGCTTTGTTGTGAACGAAGCTGACAGATGTGTGTACTATCGCTATGGTGGGGCTGAAGGAGTGATTTTGTGCTTGTATGTGGATGACATACTAATCTTTGGCACTAGACTTAATGTGATTAAGGAAGTCAAAGAGTTTTTATCTCAAAATTTTGAGATGAAGGATCTGGGAGAAGCTGATGTTATCCTTAATATAAAACTGGTAAAAGAGAGCAATGGTGGGGTGATTCTTATACAGTCTCACTATGTGGAGAAGGTGTTAAGTCGCTTTGGTTATAGCGACTATAAACCTGTCTCAACACCATATGATGCCAGTTTAATTCTTAGAAAGAACAAAAGGATAATGAAAGATCAGCTGAGATATTCTCAGATCATTGGTTCATTAATGTATTTAGCAAGCGCTACAAGACCTGACATCTCGTTTGCTGTAAGCAAACTGAGCCGGTTTGTTTCAAACCCGGGAGATGATCATTGGAAGGCTCTTGAAAGAGTAATGCGCTATCTGAAGGGGACAATGAACTATGGAATTCACTACACCGGGTACCCAAGGGTACTAGAAGGGTATAGTGATTCAAATTGGATTTCTGATGCTGATGAGATAAAGGCCACAAGTGGATATGTGTTTACACTTGGTGGTGGAGCTGTTTCCTGGAAGTCTTGCAAGCAGACCATCTTAACGAGGTCAACTATGGAAGCAGAACTCACAGCGTTAGATACCGCCACTGTTGAGGCTGAGTGGCTTCGTGAGCTCCTTATGGACTTGCCGATAGTTGAAAAACCATTACCGGCAATTCTAATGAACTGTGACAATCAAACGGTAATTGTCAAGGTGAACAGTTCAAAGGATAACATGAAGTCATCTAGACATGTGAAAAGGCGGTTGAAATCTGTCAGAAAATTGAGAAACTCCGGAGTTATAGCCCTGGACTATGTTCAGACGGCTAAAAATCTGGCAGATCAGTTTACAAAGGGTCTTTCACGAAATGTGATAGACAATGCATCTATGGAATTGGCCTTGAGACCCACGTGAGTCATTCTATAGTGGAAACCTGTCCTATGTGATCGGAGATCCCGTGAATTAGGATGGTGAAACAAACTAAAGTCTGACGGTGAGAAGAGAACCTTTGTGAAAAGGGCTCATTCCGTGTATAAGGTGCATTTCTCTTCTAATCTGTATGGCAGGTTGGTCTATACCTTAATGTGTTCTAGGTGGTTTCTTTAAAACAAATGAGTTGTTTTCTTGAAACAAAGATGTTGTCCTACAGAACATCTGAAAGGAACACACCTATATGAGTTTGACTACTGGTCATGGTCTATGAGAACTGGGTATTCTCTAAAAACTCAAGAAGGGCCTGGAGTATGACTTATAAGCTCCAAACCGCGGGGATGCTCTTGCAGCCTAGTACCAGTGTAGGGCTCTGGTCAAACTTGTTTGCACAAAACTGGCAATTCAAGGCATAGTCCATTGCACAGTTGTGAATAAGTGTAGCCTTTGTCCTAGATGGAAGTTCAACTTAACAGTCTCTGTCGAATACTGGTATATCAATGAGGGAATGAGGGCATTTCTAGTGCGGCTTGAATTTCTTGGTGGGGATTGTTGGAGTAATGGGCTTGGCCCATTCATTCCATTGCATTAAAAGAATTTAAAGCCCACTATTAATGCTAGGGAATCAATGCTTAATTCCGTACCGGGAATTGAGGAGGATCTCAACCGACTTAAAAGGTGGACTTCGTGTACACCACTTGAGAAGCCGGTAAGAGGAGGACGGTGAACCACACGCGCGCGCGCTCGCTCGCCTCGCCGAGCCGTGGCCGAGGCGCGGCGCGGCGCGGCGCGGCGCGGCCGGGCGGGCGGGGCGGTGCGCTGAGATGAGAACGTTTTTGCAGTAAAGAGCATTAAAACAGAGAGTTAATGTCGATACTAATGACCAGACATTGAAGGCTCTTTACGACGTCCAGGTTCGTTGAACCTGAGGCACATTAACTGCCGCTCATCAAAGCCATTCATGACGTCCAGGTTCGTTGAACCTGAGTCATCTCGTGCCTATATAAGCCAGCACCCTCTCCTCTCATCCTCACTCATCTCAAGCATTCTCAAGGTACTCCTCTTCAGGAGACCTCTCCCTTCTCCCTCAGCTGCTTTCTGCCTTCCCCACCGCTAGCACTGCGCGCACAGGTCTAGCGAGAGCAGGGCCTCCGGAACCTCTGCTCGCTGAAGGTCCTGCACGGGACGCGGGCAATTAGGTTTTTGGGGAGCGTCTTGACGCGACTGCTCGCTCCCTGAACGACTCCTTCGTCTACTTCCCGGCGCAACCGCTCGTGCGAACGACTACTTCGTCTACTTCCCGGCGTAACCGCTCGTGCGAACGACTACTTCGTCTACTTCCCGGCGTAACCGTTCGTGGGACTGCACTGCGAACACCTTCCTGCATCGACTTAGTTCGGCTACTTCAAGCAAGGCCAGTCGAATAGCATGTCTATTCCAGCTGGTAACGGCGCAACCGGTGCCCCCGGCACTGGTCCCGCCTTGGGGTACATACTAAACCTATTCTGGTTTAATTATTTGTTCATGCTTATTAGTGAGAATAACATGAACACATGCACATATCTCTTAAACACATTATCACTCATCTATGTCATGAAATTGCTAGTAATATTTGGAATTAAAATATACCGAAAATTGCCTAGATTTCTAACAAGCGGTCCTGTCTGTCAGCGTCCTTTGCCATCTTAGTACATGCCGCTATTATGTTGTACCTTTTGTGTAGAAATTTAAGACGTACTTTGACAAGGGAAAGACAAATTTTACAAACTTTGGTCAAAAAAATCTAAATTACTCCCCTCAACTATAGCCAAAGTCTGAATAACACCCTAAACTATCGTTTGGTTCATTTTACCCCCCTTTCCCCAAACTGGTTCAAATTACCCCTAATACAATTTGTCTTTTTTATTTCTCCATGCATTGGTGGAGTTTTAAGTTGAACTTTTACAAGATGATAGTACACATCATAACACATGTTCGAAAAAATACATCATAATTTTTTATCATTATTTTGATAGGTTAGAATATTTAATAATAAATTAATTATTGGAGTTCAAAATTATATGAAAAATAACGATGAAAAAATTATAACAAAATTTTAATATGCATTGTGATATCCACTACTACCCTGCAAAATTTTAAATTAAAATTCAACTTCTATATGGAGAAATAAAAAAGACAAACTATAGTATGGGGTAAAATAAACTAAATGACATAGTTTACAAGGTAAATTGAACTAAGTTATAGTTTAGGGGGTTATTCAGACTTTGGCTATACTTGAAGGGAGTAAATTGAGCCTTTTCCTTAGTTAAATTATATGTTCATTTTAGTGCATAAAATTTGCATCAATATATTCGTATTCAAAGTAGTTTTGAGATTATCTTGAGTCAAAATCTACTATAGAAGATTTTTTCTGGTCAAAACATATCTAACATTTCTAATGGAGGGAGTATATATGAGCACTTAAGTTTGTAGGTTTAATAAATTGCAATCTTTTTTACTATTTATTTCACGTTGTGGTATCTTTTTTTTCTTTTTGGCATGCATGATGTGGTATCTTAAGTAATGCAATAGCTTATTTAAAAAAAAGTAATGTAATAGCTAAAACATGGGATGTTCGAAATGATTGAGTTACAATAAAATATTTATAAAATTACACTACTACAAAAAAATTTTAGGGGCGGGTAAAAATATTTCTAGGGACGTTCAAATATTTTTAGGGGCAGGTGTGGTACCCGCTCCTAGTTCTCGAAGCTAAAAATACGATTTTTAGGGGCGGGTAATGCGTCCACCCCTGAAAATGATTGACCCACCCCTAAAAGTCGATTTCCAGAAAATTAAAAAAATAAAAAATAGTAAAAGAAAAAAGAAAAATATTGCAGCAAACAAGCCACCACCACATACCCCATAGAGGTTCAAACTGCATTCCTCAAACCTCACGCGTACCATCCTCTCCACTACACTACACAGTCACTTATGACTCTACGGGGTATGCTATTATTTTATATTAACTCTAAAATTGATTTGTAGGGGTCGGTGACGCCATCACCCGCCCCTAAAAATATTTTTCAATTTTATTCCAAAGTTCATTTAAATCTTTCCATATAGAAAAACAAACAAAAAATGGACACTATAGTTATTGTGAACTATAGATATAAAGAAAAATATGCCAAGTATATTTCAGTGTATATAAATATTAAGATTGTTGAAATTTTAAAGTATGACTTGGGTTGTATGAGATACTATATAGTCATAGCCATATGTAGATTTATAATAATTTTTTGGACCATTAAATGATCTTAAATGAAAAATTTATCAGCTACAAAGATTGTTGATGCCCATTTGCAGGGGCGGGTGACGGCCCGCCCCTAAAAGTACTTTTCTAGGAGCGGGTCGGATACTACAGTAACCGTGCTCCATTTGTAGGAGCGAGTTACTTTTGACTCGCCTCTGGAAAAAAATTAGGCGTCCCTGCAAATCATTTTTTAGTAGTGCTAATTAGTGCACTCGAATTTACACGGTCAACTATTAAATTTACACGGTCAACTATTAATTTGTTAACTCTATTAGTCCAAAGGATGAGACTGTTATTTTTGCAAGGTCTTTCTAAGCCCATGAATACTCCGAAAACCTCAGGCAACTTCCAATTGGTACTGACTCATGGTAGTACAACGGTAATAACTGTGATGTATGTTGTGCAAGCATTTTCAGCCTACGTGACAGGGTCATTGAGGAGAGAAAGCAATTCATTCTTCAGGTTTCCTGAACCTGCCTACCTATAAACGTGCAAGCATCGCCAGATTCATTCAGGCCTTGTAGTGTGTCTGCGTATACTGATTTCCTGACGAACTATAGTAGCGGACGGATTTGTCATGGCGTATAATATGTAGCATCGGATTAGGGAGGGTATGTATGCATCACTGCCTACTCAGCCAGTCTTTTATTTCCTTCTACTAAATTAGAAGGCAGGCACCTACTCGATGATACCAAATCTCCAGTTTGACGATCGATGCTGCTGTTCCGTGTACATGTCATGTCTCGTGGAGATAAGATGCATATAAATGGAGATGCTAGTACGACGACTATTGTGTATTGCAACAGCGGTGCTGTATGATTTTCAGCATGCCTGACCAACACAGGTACATGTGGATAAAGTTTATTAGGATACTCTTCCGTTGCTTTGCATTATTCTGAAATCACGTGGTGATGGCAGTTGAGGTCTCCGTGGGAAGCTAATCAGAAGAGATTCATATAGGATTCTGTTGGTATTGTTGTGCTGTTAGTTCGGCTGCCAGAATAATGCAATTTGTTTAAACTAAGTATTATTTGAACCATACTCTGTTTTGGAAGATGGTGTGGAGAGTTGTGTCAACATCCGAGTGAGACTCATACGTTTTGATCGGCGGTGAATAATACCTTTTCTATTCACATCCATCAACAAATGAATTCTTGTATGCTCAACTGGAACTTGCAACCTCACCAATGATAACTGATCATAGTTTGGTACAGTTTTGTAGACAAGGTTTGCTCCAAGGCTGCAGGGCCTGCTGTACTCCGCTCACTCTCTCCCACTCGTTCCTTTTTCCATCTACGTTCCAAATCTCTCCCTTTGTTGTCTCAGTATATGAAAAGAATTGTTCTGACAGAGAAACTGAAAGGTTCCGCAGGCAATAGGTGTAGCACAGAGCATAAACGGAACAGGGTAACAAAGTTTAATTTGCTGGCTCTTTTTCTTTTTCAAATTTGTAGCGCTCCAGTTTGGCTTCTTCTTTGTTTTAGGTTAGGCCGCCGCCGCCGTGCGATCAGCTGGAGATGGAAAGTCTCCGGGGCGGGGGGAGGGGGGGTGGGGGGTGGGGGGCGACGGACACGCAGAGCTGCGTGCGCCCGCGGCGTCCGGTCCGTCGGCCGGTGGACAGCACGACGTCGACGGCCGGTCGCAGTCCATCACCGGCGGACGAAGCATGCGTGCGGTCGGCCGGCCGGCTCAAGCTGATCTGCCGGCCGGGAATGATGGACGCTGATGCGACCGGCCGGCGATCAGGCCACCCAAACGGCGCCACCTAGGACGTTGGCCTGATTAACCAAGGCAGAGTAGGGTCTTCCAGCAGGAGTACGTGGTGGCAAGACTTGGACAGATCCAATCATCAGATCCTTCCCCTTTCGACACACAATCGACCCCCACGATCGTTTCAAAAAGAAAAAAAACAATCGACCTCACTAGTGATGCGTGCCGGCCCCAAACCTATAAGGCTGTAACGATGGCACAGTGCCTGCAGAGTTGTCATTAGCTTACTGATCTTGACTTGTTTTCGTTTCACGCTATGCAGAGTGATCGAATGGTGGCGGGAAGGAGTGAGTGCGCTCGCCAATGGTGGTGACCGCGCACTCGGGCCGCGACACGCCGGGGGCAGGCTGCTTCGTGCGCGATCCTGCGTTCGGCATCGGCGTGCCCTTGCAACGGCACGCGCAACCGTTCGTGCCCTCTCTCGGTCTCAGCAGGCCCCAGATGAGGTCTCGATCCGCAGCCGCGTGACCAGCAGGCGGGGAAAACGACCCGGCCCACTGGCACTGGCCTGCGCACGCCGCCCCTGCCGTGCGCGGTCAATCGATCAGCGGATGTGGATGGATCACGGTCTCATACTCGCGCGCGTCTCCCGTCCCAGCCTCCCGGGGCCATTCGAGCGGTGATTGCCGGCGCCCGAGGAAACGGAAGCTGCACGCGCGCGTCGGCGTCGTCGTCTCGTCCCTCAGCGGCAGGATGCCGATGAATGAATGAACGGAAATGAATGAACGGAGAAGCGCGCGGCCCGACAAGGCGGGCGACCGGGGGCACGCTGACGCAACGGGCGTTGGTTTCCTTGTTGCCGCCATCCACCGCCCAAACGCCGGGGCAATCAAGACGGTGAGCAGTGCCAGCGGCTTGACTGATGTAGACTGAAGCTCCCCGGCTATAGTTGGCCATCCGGGCCGAGATCCGTGGGCTGGCCCACGGCCTAACTTTTTGCTCAGCACGTGCCTGACCTAGCACGGAATTAATCCGGCCCAGGCCGGCTCGGCTCGAGCCCCTGGGCCGACCCCTCGGCATGTGGGCCGGCCCGGCCCGGCACGACTAAGGCCTGGGTCTGACCCGACACGTGGGCCGGCCTGAGAGCACGAGAGCCATGTGAGGATACACATAACCAAGCCCATTAAGGATATAGCCCATCACTCCTTACTAGCCCATTTTCTATCAAACCCTAGGTACAAAATCTACCACCTACCTCTCCCACCCCTCTCCCACACCAACAGCCACGCACCCTTCTCCCTAGGACGGGCGGGCGGCGGCGCGGCTCACCAGCGTGGCGCAGTTGCGCGGACATGCAGGCAGCAGCGCGGCAAGGCTCACCTGTGCGGGCGGGCCGGCGGATGGAGAGCCACGACGGCACGGGGAGGCAGTGCAGCACGGCATGGCCGAGGGGATTGGCAGAAGGATAGCGTGGGCTAATCGGACCTGCGTGGGCTAATTGCACCGTCGGGCTGGCCCGGCACGGCTTAAAGTGCCCCGTGCCGTGCCTAAGCCGAGGTCTCGGCACGTGAACCGGCCCGGTCCGGCACGAATAGATAATCAGGCCAATCGTGCCGGGTTTAATGGAGCTGGGCCTAATTGGGTCCGGGCCATGCTGTGCCGGACGGCCCGAATAGCCAACTATATCCCCGGCAGAGCCTTTCTTTCTCCGGTTCTCCCCGGCCCCGATAGCTCAACGGATCAAATTAACAGATCGAATCGGACCCATCCCATGTAGCAGTTGCACCGTCCGATTGCTGTGCCACTCGAAATCAGTGTTAGTTTGGTAAAAGAAAAAATTTAGCACCGGATGATGTGGACCGCCCCGCCAGCCTGCTGCCTCGGAGGCCACGGCCCAGCAAAACCGAGCGGCACTTTGCTTGGGCCAACCCCAAGTCCCCCGGATAGGCGCCCTCTTGCCGAAACCTCTCCAACGACGAGAAACAGGAGGACACATTAAGCTTTGTCCTAACTCCTAACTACTGGTTTGGTTGGGGGTAATCGGTGCATAAGATTGGAAGTTTAGAGACATGAGATTAAAATTTTCTTATTTATTTTATAGGAAGGAGAGTTCACTTAGAATGGGGAAAGGAAGTTTAGAGACTCAATTTCCACCAATCTATTCCCATGGGACGTGGTGGTAATTGCAAGAGAATTCTGCTTTAAAATGAAAATAAATGATCTTAACCATTCATTATGACTTATGATATAATTTCCCACGTCAAAACTCACATACCAAACAGAGGACGTGGATTCCCTCTCCAATTCCCTCCTCTAATTCTCTCCATGAACCAAACAAAGGATTGGGATTAAAAATCAAACTTCCTAGTAAATTTCCTCCATCAACACCCATCGCTAATTCTCATGACTTTTTCTATTCAATTGCCAAACGCACCCTAGGTTATTTCTTACTTTTGATGGTAATTAGTAAGTATAAAGTTATATGACAACCGAGTGATGGTTAGGAATGTGAAGTTATATAGGTCGATAAAATGAGATTGATGTAACTAGAATTATCATGAAACATACTTTTCATAATATCCAACTTGTTCAATTTATAGTATATTCTTATAGATACTTTTGGTCAAAGTGAATTATTGGGACCGCAATTGAATTTCTAACGGGCTTATATTTTCAATCGAAAGGATGTCTCGTGCTATGACTCATAGTTCTAGTCATTCGTATCAAAATACGGAGAGATCTCTTTGCGAGTAGAGTTTTTTATCCCTAATCTTTAGCCATCAAAGGAACATCGGCACTGATATGGAATGGTAGTTGAATAAATCACCACCACAAAACGACCTTCGTAATTCCAATTCTTCTGAGATAAATGAAGAAAAAAATTCAACTTATTTTGCTGATGAACACATACCAAGGATAAGGCTCAAAGATAGGTTGCTTCTGGACAGACAATCTACCAAATGCTACTGCTGCATACATATATAGCCGAAAAGTGAGCATATTTTTTATTTTTTATTTTTTTCTGTTTCAGACTAGATTTGGGACAATGCTGTAGTTATTGCAATTTTATTTCTTTTCTCAGTAATGTTATCTCTCTCATGTATATTATTATCTTTTCGGTATTTAGGAAGGCTAGTGCATTATAGAAAGTTCAGTAATTAACATAGGAAAGTATTAGAAGACGTACTCCCGCCATTTTTTCACATGTTACATTTGCTTTATCCTAAATTAAACTTGTCTATTTTTATAAAAAAATATAAATATCTACCATAGCAGATTTGTTTCATTGAATCCACCATAAAATATATTTTTATAGTGCACATATTTTGTAGTATGCATGTTGTTATATTTTTCTATAAATTTGGTCAAAGTTGGACAAATTTTACTTAGGATAAAGCAAATGTGACATGTGAAAAACTGGAGGGAGTATTTAAGAAGTTGAGAGATCGGAAAGATAAATATTTTTTATATCTAACCCTATTTTAAGAAGTCTTATATGTCTATCATAAACAAAAGGAGTTCTTAAGAAATTGAAAAACTATAAATCAAAAAAGATTTTGCACAGGAGATAGACAACAAAACAAGTATGGGCTTGCTAAATGGAATGTACTATGTAGACATCTAAGATCTCAATCTAAAAACAAATTTTTACTAATCAGGTGGCTTTTCAAATAGATTAACAAAAAGGATTAGTTAAAAGGAAATGCAGCAATAAGTCTATGGCTCTAGTGGAAAGGAAACTTCGTGAATCTCAATTTTCGATAGAAATGGTGGGAATTAAGGAGCTATTCCTAGATTTTGGTTCTTCCAAGTTACAATGTGGAACAAATAGGTTTTTGGAAGGATAAATGGCTAAGTTCCACCCATTAAAAGAAAAATATTTTATTTATATGTAACATTGCCCATAGGAAACATGCTACTGTTGTTGAGGTAATTTCTTGTAACCCTCCCAACATAGTCTTTATAAGATCTTAATTCAAGAAACATTAGTGGAATGTGAGCATTTGACAGCTAGAGTCCAACCTACTCCTTCCGTCCCCAAAAAATAAGTTATTTTAGGATTCAAAATTTATCCTAGAAAAAAAAGTCATTTTATCATATTCAGAAAGTGCGTGTGCATGCAAGAATCAATTAGTGCCAAATATGGATAATAAATAGGGAAAAATATGGTCATTTTACCTCCTTGTTAATCTATCATAGAATTACTAGAATAAATTGCATTTTTGGTTGGAGGGAGTATTCTTTAAATGATGAAAGTGATTTTTTCTGTCATCTATGTGTGATAGTGGAATCTATATGTTAATTCTCTATATAGTGTTGCCCGCAATCTTATACATATGACTGATAAGCATTTCTTGCAAAAATGAGACTTCCACTAAAGATTAAGATTTTTTACTTGGTTCATTTGTTGGGGATGAAAGTGCATCTAGGCTCCTAATGGGTTTTGGTGAATTGAATGACCAAACGATTAAAGGACTAACACATGTTAAGGAGTTGTTAAGCAGGAATTTATTTGTGAATTAATTTATGATGTTGGCTCATGAGTTATGAAATCAAATAAAGGGATATATTGAAGAATGACAAGAAATATGCAACAGAAAATAGGGAAAAAATTATTATAAATATCTAAAGTGGTTTCTATCTATGGATTGGCATCATGAAGAATGGTTCGCTTGACTTGCGTGATTGCAAATGAATATATGAAGATACGGATTTAAAAGTTGGAGATACATTATTGATGGTCAAACAAAGCCAAGCTCAAAGAAGGTAAGATAAGATGAAGGGATCAAGCAAGTGATTTGGCAATGAGGAACTAAGCAAAGTATGGTCAAGCGATGGATTGGATCATGATATCTTTGCTAGGGTGAAGTAGCTAGTACTTGAAGGATCTTAGGGCATCAAGTCAAGTCTTTGAGAGTACAACAATGTGAAGCATCAAATCATTATTAAATTATATGGTCAAGTGTCTTAGAGATCAAGACAAGCAAATATGGATCATGGAAGTCACTAAATCAAGTTGGAAGTGCTCAAGATGATAAGCAATGTTGAAAGTCCCAAGAATGAGGAAGACAAAGTACGGCAAAAGTAAAGGCATACAAGCTCAAGTGGTTATTTGGTTATCTTAATTTTATCTTCAGTATAGGTATGTCGTACTATCAAGAGGGATGCAACATTGGTTGATTGAAAACTCCTAAAAGTGCTCATAGGTTTACCCATGTGAGAATCCTTGAGATAAACACCCGGTTACTAACTGTGAGCAACATGGTCGAGCAAATTTTAGGATTGGTCCACTAGGTGAAGCTCTCTGTCTTATAAGTGTTTCGGTTCAGGCTCACACCGGTCTCACCGGTGTGAGGGACCAGTCTGACCGGTCTAAGTGCTAACGGCTAGTTGAGTTTGGCCTATGACAGAATAACGGCTAGTTTTGGGAAGTAGGGTATTTATACCCCTTAGCCCCTTCCTTCGTAGGCTGCTGGTTGATCTCAATTCCTGAGCTTCCCAAAGCCTCTTCTCTGACCAGCAAGCTCTCACCAACCTCTCTTTATGAGTTGTGCTAACTTGGTTGCAAATCTTTGAGTTGGGTTGAGATATTGAGTGTGTGAGAGTACTAGAAAGCATTCCATAACTTGAGCACTTATGGTTGACGTCAAGATAACTCGTGAAGCATTTGTTACTCTTGGAGGTGAAGCCTCTGAGATGGCTAGGCGTCGTCGGCTAGCTCCCAAACTTGTGGTGAGCAGTGGCAAGTTTGTGTAGGTTGGATCTTGCCTCCGCAAGGGAAAAGATCACATCTAGTGGAAACGAGGAGCGGTTGAAATAGACCGAGCTCAAGGGACCGAGTTGAAATAGACTCAAGCCCAACGAGTTCCTCAACGGAGACGTAGGGTTCACAATGGTGAATCCAAACTTCGGGAAACAAATCCTCGTGTCTACGTTTGGTTTGTCTTGATTCTTCACTCTCTAGCATTTACTTGTCAATTCTGCATCGATCCACTTGGTCGTGCTTTCTCTATGTGTAGTGACTTGCTAGAAATACTTGAAATCATCTACAAAAGCACTCCACCATATTTGGTTTATGTTAAGCTCGAGGAGGGAAGTTACTCTGATTTCTTTGTGCTATCTGTGTTGGATCGGTCTAACTGGTTTGCCCAACCGGTCTGTGGTGCTAATAGTCGCAATTAGTGTTGTAATTTGTAGAAAAGCATATCCACCCCCCCTCTAGGCGACATCAAGATCCTTTCAATTAGTATCAGAGCTTGGACTCACATTCTGGCTTAACAGCCATGAGAAAAGATGTCTTCATCGTGTGAGATAAGTGTTGAGCTACTTGCTTGCAATGGCTCAAATTATGCTCCTTGGTCTGCCCAAATTCTTGATAGATTTAGGACCATGAGTCCTTGTGCTGAGCAGGTTATAGTTGCAAGTTTCTTGCCACCTAACGGATATAGATGACTTCTCATCCTTGTCTAGTAAGGACTTGGAGAGCTTGCAACTCAACGCTCAAGTTATTCACTATTTGTTTAGTACCTTGAGCAAGGAAATGCAGGAAGTTATAATTGAAGAAGAAGATATTCGTGAAGATGCACATCTCATTTGGGAATTACTTGAAGAAATGTACACCGAGCCTCAAAGTGATGATCGTGCACGAGAAGCAGAGATGTCACCTGAGGAGTGCTCATCATCATCGCCAACTTGCAGTGAGCCTCAAGTGACACTCATGAAGAAGCAAAACGATCAAAGCAACACGGTCCTAGCTTTCCTGCAGACACTGGTCAGACCGGTTGGTCAGATCAGTCAGACCGATTCCAGCAGGGGAGCTGAAGATCTGTGCAGCGAAGGCACAAATCAACAAGAGTCAAGCAAAGTTACAACTTCTCCAACCCCATCATGTCCTAGAAGAGAAAAGAAGAATCAGTTAATGGGACTCAATGAGTTGTTGACCGAAGAGCTTGATGAACTCAAGAAATCTCATGATCTCTTGTTAAATAGGTATGAGGCTTTGGCTAATGATTATGTTTGGGCTCTGAAATTATCTTCTCATCTTGTGCCTGTAGAAAGCTCTTATGTAGTGCTCAAATGTAAATTTGAGAAGATCACTAGTGAGCATATGGCTTTGCAAACTAATCACAAGGAGCTTGAAAGCTCTCATGAGAAACTTGTGGAATCATATGCTGCACTACATGTTGCTCATGAGGTTGTGATGGCATCGGTAAAACTCTATCAACCTCCCACACACACATGCACATGCTCACATGTTGAAAATATGTTGTTTTGTGATAAATCTTGTTGCTCCCAAGCAACCCAATTTCTTGTTGAGCATGTTGTTGTAGAATGCTGTGATGACCTCATCACTCAAGAAAATGATGAACTCAAGCGAGAGGTAGAAAAGCTCAAATTGGAGTTGACCAAGTTGAAGAGAAAAGGCCAAGTGCAACCTTCTCAAGATAACTGCGATATCATGGTTAAGAAGCTTGAGAAGGGAACAAATGTCACTACCTCAGCTCTCCAACAAGGTCAAGTCAAGAAAAGAAAGAACAAGACAATGCTGGCAAGAAGGCAAAGATATCTTGCCAAGACTAGGGCATGCTTCAGATGCAAAGAAAAGGGTCACATGATTGCCGCATGTCTGATGACACAAAGTGAGGCTGACTCTGACCAGATCGGTCAGACCGGTTGGTGCCTAGAAAGCACAACGTCACTCCTACATGAACAAGCAAAAGTCAAAATCAATGATGAAGCCTGCTGTCAAGCAAGTGCAAGATGCAAAGATCAATGAAGAGACCAGAAGGGTCAAACATTGCACTTGCTACACATGTAGAGAGAAGGGAAATTTCGGTAAGGTTTGTCCTAAAGGTAACTCGCCCAAATCAAATCTTGTCCATTATGATTTTGCTAATCTTGGGAAGGAGAAAGCTGGTACTTGTGCTATTAGTGTGATTGACTCTCCTCAAACTAGCATAAGGGCCATTTGGATTCCCAAGCATTTTGTGACTAACTTAGTTGGACCCAACAAGATTTGGGTACTAAAAGGTTCTTGCTGAGCTTGTAGGACCATGGAGATGCATTGGAAACTTGGTTTGCAGTAAGAAATGACATGACTTAAGTAACAATGAAGTATAAAGCTACATTGTTGAACTTTACATCTAATGGCATCTCGGTAACTTGTGCTAACTTTCATGCCATAGTCATTCTCAGTTTTTTGTGAACAAGAGTGTATCACAATTCTTCTAGTTGTGAGACACTTTGGATTGATCTTTAGTAACCTATTCATTTGTGCCATATGATGCTCCTAATGTCTCTCTAGTAGAGAAATGTCTTGTTTGAAGTGCAGAAAGAAAACTCTTGGTAAAGGGAGTCATCAAGACAAGCTACATGAAACAACATTTGGGCCGGTTCTCCTCTGACCAAACCGGTCTGACCGGTCCTGCCTAGAGTGAACCAACTTCATGTTTAAAAGTGAGAAAACACTTAACTGAATATGATTTGAAGTGTGCTCTCACTCATGGCACAATTTTGGGTGCTTATAAAGTGACATTAAGCATTGTAAGCACAATTTCAATATTGAATTATACTATTGTGCTTTGGCCTAGCTTGTGAATAAGTCTCTCCATGCCCTTAATTGGATAAAGTGCTTTGTATATAAGATATTCAAAACTCTTAAGCACTGATTTTGGGGGAGCTCATTCTCAAACTTGTGCCATCTTGGGACTAATTTTTCTTCTAGTGAAATTGTAGTCTCATGCAAGAGAGTTAAAGACTCTCGACTTGGAGTATGTTATGTCATGTTCAAATGAAAGTGGTAAAAATGATTATGTCCATTGTTTGATTATGTTACTAACTCTTGCATAGCTACTCGCTATAATATAGTTTAAATTCCTTGTGTTGGACTTAATTGACCACACTAGTGCATATAAATTTGCCTTCCACATATTAGCACATATGCACTAACAAAAAGGAATTTATCCTATATTGTGAGGTTTCACCTTTAGTAGATCCAATGCCTTTCCACATCAAAGGGTTCACTAAAGTGAAAATAGAAGCTTTTGCAATTTAACACCTTTTGCTCTATTATCTTCTGCCTAAATGGAAAATTAAATGAGTTCTAGAGAAAATGAATATATTCTTTCAAATATTGCGCAATGCTAGTGGCTAAATGGCAAAGGTATGTCTTGTGCATCTCGGCCCTATTGTCATGCTAGTGTGCTCATCTCCATATCTTGGGTGGCATAGAATAGATTATTGAAAATTCCACTAGCATGATATGAAGTGTGAGTGCTCTAGGTAGTATTTAGTTTTTTGGTCCTTGTGATTCAATTGAGCCACTTGTGACTATTCTTATCCTTGCTTGATTGTTGGCTAATCACAAATGGTGAGATAATCTCAAGTCCATAAATCCAAATCTATCTATCCTTTCTTCTAGGAAGTATCAAGAAATGCTTGAAACATTGGATTGCTCGTCTATCAGCATCTTGATCCAATCTCATAATTCTTTCAAGTGAAACACCTTTTGGAGATTCAAATCTAATTCAAATGCTTATATCAGCCTAACTTTCTGGGGGCAACCGGTCTAACCGGTTGCCCCGACCGGTCTGACCGGTATGCCTAGGAAGTTACCCTTTTTACCCCTCTTGTAAGTAAAACAATGCAAACTTACCCTTTCACTCATCCATCGACACCCCTTCATTCCCTTTCACCGTGCCTTCCTCTCACCCATGCTCAAAGGCCCCCATTGGTGATTTGAGGATTCAACCAAGGAAAAGGCATTTCCCTTGGGGGATTTGGTGCTCCTCACCGGCCTGACTGTGTTCCCAAGCCGGTCCTTCGATTTCATCTTCAAAATCTTATCTTAAGGTACCCTAAATCTTGTTTCTCATCGATCTACTCCCTCGTGTTGTAGATTCAAATTTCCTCTAGTGAATCATCTACTAGCATAGCGTAGAAACTATTCCTAGGAGATCTTTCAATTTTGTTGGATATATTGTGTGGATTCATGATCTAGGGCTTGATTGGACCGAACAGTCTGACTGGTAGCTCATGCACTCATGCTGTATGTTCGACTTATCTTGTTCCAGGATGATCAAAATAGAAATCTGTTCTTCATGTCCATATTCTAGCTGCCTAGATTGACACTCTAGAGAATTTAGGTCCAATCTGTATGAGACGAGTCTGACCGGTCTGAACGGTCTGGCATAAAGAAGCTCTGAAGTCTCTAAAATTTTATTCCTATCATTCACTCTCAAATCCAACCAATTCTCGAGGTCTTATGTTCATGAAATTTATCTGTTTAAGCTAGGAAAAGCAGCAGAATGCCAAACCACTATGAGAGAAGAAAGAAAATCCATCATGATCCATCGGATGCTAATGTTGATGAAGGTGGATCAAACCATGCACAAGTGGTTAGTGGCAGAGCTTTGAGGCCAAGAGGATAGAAAAGGGCACCAGTTGATGATGACATTGAGGAGGCAAGTGCAAGTGAATCAAGTAGTGATGATGAGGTTGAGGATGAAACTTTTAGGGTTGAGCATCGTCATGGAAAAGGTCCAGTACAAGGAGACAGTGATGATGATGATGATGAAGATGTGAGTGATGTGGGTGGCAATGAGAAAGAAGATAGTGAAGAAGAGGATCATCCTTTTCCCACTATACAAAAACCAGTTAGACTAGCCACCAGGAAGTGCATTGATTACAAGGCCAATGGAATGACAAAGGAAGTGAAGAGGTTGAAGAAAATAGATCCTTACATTGGAGACAAGACTTCAACCGACTACAGGTTTTACAACCTTTTTCAGCAAAATTTCTATGAGTCAGTTATTTTGAGTGATAGGAAGACTGCAGTTGAAGCACAATGGGTGGATTGGAACTACATGGAAAGGGTAGATGATCATTTATTCAATGAAACCATAAGTGTGTGTGAAGATAAGAAAATCAAAGCACTTGTGGGTTTCAAGAAAAATTGGAATAAAGAGCTCATTGCTCAATTTTATGCCACCATGCACTTCGGATTTGTTGAGGGAGACAGAGCTATGTTCTGGATGACTGAGGGAAAGTACTATAAGGTCAATTTCAGCCAGTTCGTACGGGTACTCAAGCTTGACAAGTATGATGTCAATCGGCCAAAGATACATAAGCAAAATCCTTTACCGGTAGAAGAAATGAAGTTCATGTATCCAAGGCGTGCGGCATCCAATGCAGGGAAGTTGACAGGGCTGTACATCTACTACTCTATACTCAATAGGTTGCTTACAACGACTCTCACTCCAAGAGGTGGAAAACTTTAGGATATCTCTCTTCATGCTAGAAATCTACTTGATAGATTGAGGCCCTAAGGAGAAGACTTTAGTGTTGCTGATATCATTTGGGAAGAAATCAAGTACATTTCTGAAAATCCCCAGAAGATATGTGGATATGCACCATATTTGATGGAATTGATTGAAATAGCAACAAAGATAAGATATGAAACGGATGTGAAGCATAAGCATATTCGTCCTTATGTTCCCAAGAAGAGAATCACTCCCCCACCACACAGATACTCAGAGGGTGAAGAAGGACACAACATGAGTAAGGAGTTGAAAAGGAGCAGCCTTAGTTTTAGCAACAGCCTCTAGCTGCAACCGGTCTGACTGGGTCTCCAGACCGGCCTGACCGGTTCAGGTCTAGGCAGCATGGTTCATCCTCCTCGCGACGTGACAAGCCCACATCTCCCATCAGAAAGTTGTTCAACTTATTTGCTGGTATTTGCAAAACTCAGAGGGATATTCAAGTTGAGCAACGTCGCGAGCGACTTGAAAGGAAGAAAAATAGTCATTCACTCAAGAGGATCCAAGAACATCTGCACATAGAGACAGCGCACTCTCCCATTGCTCCTGATCAGGATGAGGAAGAGATAGATTCCCTTGAGGACAGAATGACAGGTTTTCAGGAGGTGAACTTCTATGGACAATTCTTTGGTTTTGAGGGAGGTTCTTCTTTAGCAACTCAGGCATCTCCTTCTCCACCACTGCCTCCTCCTGGTGAAGATGTATTTTTATTTTATTCTGGACAACGTCATGGGGATATCGGATTTGTGCCACCTCCACCAGCACCATTCTGTCCTCCTCCTCAGCTACATCGACCTTCAGCTGCGGAGCAAGTTGTACACGACGGGGCTGCAACTACCTTTGGTCCTTCCGGTATGTCGTGTGGTGCATCTTCATCTTTCACTACTTCACTAGGCGTATCCCCTACTTGTCTTGAAGCCACAACTGTGCCTAAAAATGCTTATATAACTTCAAATGTTTGGCTAGATCAAGGTCAAGGACTCCATTGGAGTAGTCCCTCTCCTTCGAATGGAAACAATGGAGATGGTCAGTGATTGCAGCAAAGAACCTTCTCCTCAGCCCCTTTCCGGTGATAGATGACAAAGGAGGAGAAGAGCATGGATTAAATCTAGTCTTGGATGATCAGTTTCTACCTTTAGCATATCTATTTCAGACAGACCGGTCTGACCGGTTTATAGGCCGGTCTGACCGGTCCGTAGTTTCCTTCTAAACTTTGGATCTATAATAATTCAAATCCTATCTATTTGTGGACTTGAGGGTAATGTGTTCTATTGGGTGTAATGAACTTATTTATGCTATCTAAGTGAACTTGAGTTAGTGTGATATGCATGATTGGATGATGTAATGTTCTCTTAAGGATCTGTCAGGGACGGACCGGTCCAACCGGTCTGTGCAACCGGTCAGACCGGTTGGCACCTGGACAGAGCCATTTTGTTTTTCTTCTTTCTTGCTGAAGTGAAATATCTTGTTATGCGCATCACGTATTTTATTTATTGACACACTTACACTGTTTTGCACCCCATGGATTCTAACATATAGGGGGAGCTCCCATTTGTCTCTTGAAAATGTGCACTTGGCATGTGAGGCCATGTTTTGAAATTCAATTCAAAGGCACATATTAAAGGGGAGCTCATGATATATCTGAGAATTTGAAACTCTTTATTTGATTCATTTGTAAGCTTTAATCGGGTTGTCATCAATCACCAAAAAGAGGGAGATTGAAAGTGCATCGAGGCACTTAATTGGTTTTGGTGAATTGAATGACCAAACGGTTAAAGGACTAACATGTTTGTTAAGGAGTTGTTGAGCAGCAATTTATTTCTGAATTAATTTATGATGTTGGCTCATATGTTTTGCAATAAAATAAATGGATACATTGAAGAATGACAAGCAATATGCAACAGAAAATAGAAACAAATTATTATGAATAACTAAAGTGGTTTCTATCTATGGCTTGGCATCATGAAGAATGGTTTGCTTGACTTGTGTGATTGCAAATGAATATATGAAGACACAGATTTAAAAGTTGGAGATACATTATTGATGGTCAGACAAAGCCAAGCTCAAAGAAGTTAAGATAAGATGAAGGGATCAAGCAAGTGACTAGGCAATGAGGAACTAAGCAAAGTATGGTCAAGCGACAGCTTGGATCATGATATATTTGCTAGGGTGAAGTAGCTAGTACTTGAAGGATCTTGAGGCATTATGTCAAGTCTTTAAGGTACAGCAATGTGAAGCATCAAATCATTATTAAATTATATGGTCAAGTGTCTTAGAGATCAAGACAAGCAAATATTGATCATGGAAGTCACTAACCCAAGTTGGAAGTGCTCAAGATGATAAGCAATGTTGAAAGTCCCAAGAATGAGGAAGACAAAGTATGGCAAAAGTAAAGGCATACAAGCTCAAGTGGTTGTTTGGTTATCTCAATTTTATCTTCACTATAGGTATGCCGTATGATCAAGAGGGACGTAAATTGGTTGATAGAAAAGTCCTAAAAGTGCTCATAGGTTTATCCATGTGAGAATCCTTGAGAGAAACCCCTGGTTACTAACTGTGAACCACCTGGTCACAAGTTTTGGGGTTGGTTCACGAAGTGAAGCTCTCTGTCTTTGAAGTGTTTCAACTTAGGCTCACACACCGGTGTGAGGGACCGGTCTGATCAGTCTAAGTGGTAACGGCTAGTTGAGTTTGAAATCCGGTCTGACCGGTCGGTCACACTGGTCTGACCGGTTGGTCTCTGACAGAACAACGGCTAGTTTTGGAAAGTGGGGTATTTATACCCCTTAGCCCTTTCCTTCATGGGCTGCTGGTTGATTTCAGTTCCTGAGCTTCCCAAAGCCTCTTCTCTGACCAGCAAGCTCTCACCAACCTCTCTTTATGAGTTGTGCTAACTTGGTTGCAAATCTTTGAGTTGGGTTGAGACATTGAGTGTGTGAGAGTACTAGAAAGCATTCCATAACTTGAGCACTTGTGGTTGACGTCAAGGTAGCTCTTGGAGGTGAAGCCTCCGAGACAGCTAGGCGTCACCGTCTAGCTCCCAAACTTGTGGTGAGCAGCGGCAAGTTTGTGTAGGTTGGATCTTGCCTCCGCAAGGGAAAAGATCAAATCTAGTGGAAATGAGGAGCGGTTGAAATAGACCGAGCTCAAAGGATCGAGTTGAAATAGACTTAAGACCAACAAGTTCCTCAACGGAGACATAGGGTTCACAATGGTGAATCCGAATTTCGGGAAACAAATCCTCATGTCTACATTTGGTTTGTCTTGATTCTTCACTCTCTAGCATTTACTAATTCCGCATCGATCCACTTGGTCGTGCTTCTTCCATGTGTAGTGACTTGCTAGAAATACATGAAATCATCTACAGAAGCACTCCACCAAGAGGAGGGAAGTTACTCTGAATTCTTTGTGCTTTCTGTGTTGGACGGGTCTCACCGGTCTGCGGTGCTGACAGTCGCGATTAGTGTTGTAATTTGCAGAAAAGCATATTCAACCTCTTCCCCCTCCAGGCCACATCAAGATCCTTTCAAGGGGGCTTACTGTCACCATTGATAACTTAGTTCAGAAAAATTGGCATGGAGTTGCTAATTTGGTGAAGATTTTAAGTCCGTTGTGTTACATCCTCTGATGAGTGTCCAAGGTTGTTTGGAATACATTTAAGCGTCAATACACTTTACAATGCAGATTATATACATGGGGATAGACTTGATTAAATTCTTTTCACTTCTACGAATGGAGGAAATGAGATGTACATTGCATCAGGTCTGCCTACTCATCGAGACAACTACAATGGACATCTTCCCCAAGTTTCTTTGGAGGTTTAGCAATAGACTAAGTTTTGAGATCAACAAACATTATTTGTACAATCTTATTTGTGGAGATTTTTATGTTGCTTCCTAGTATATGGAGTACACTAAAAGCATATTACATTGTAAAAGTGAAAAGTCATATGTATTGGTGTATATTGAGATTGTCGGGACTGGGAGTTCTTTCCTTCTTTAATTAATGAAATGGGTAATAGACATCCCCTAATTAAATGTGCTAACAACAAAGAAAGACTTTTGACTATATTATATTACTTTAATTTTTTGTGTTATTAATGTTAGAGATATTCATGATTTTTATATTTAAAATTAAAGAGGCTAGGATTAAATAATTTATGTTACACATATCATATTAGAAAATTGATGTTTCATAATTTTTATATTAGAAAATCAGCTAAATTGTGCATATTGAAAAAACATTGTGCCTTGGCTTGTCAAGTGTGGATCTAGATACCAACCAAACTAAAACTACTTTGAAATGGCCATGACTTACCATATTGAACCAAGTACATTGGATTTGATCTATATGTTGTTGAGTTTCATATAGGGCTGTCGGAGGAAATCTCCAGCCGGGTGGCGGAATGCACCCGCCTAATCCTAGTTAAGGATGGGTTTGGAGGAGACTTAGGAGCGCTTGATCGGTGGGCAGATGAATGCAAGAAAGACACAAGGATTTAGAGTGGTTCAGGCCGCCGGAGCGTAATACCCTACGTCCACTTTGGTGTTGTATTGATTGTAGAAGTCTGGATGAAACCTGAGCTGGAGTGAAAGGTTGGACCTTGTAAGCTTGAGATTGTCTTCTAACGAGTGCACGCTCCCTTTTATAGTCCAAGGGAGGCGCTTACACTGCGCGGGGCCCCGACAGGTGGGCCCGGCCAACAGGAGCCTGTTCTATGAGAGATATGGAGATCTTCATCTCCAGCTCCTCTCTGTAGTCCTCTCGATCGAGAAGTTGATGTGCGTATCTACAGCCAGGATATGGCCGTGTGCAGCCTTGTCTGCACAGTGACCGCTATCAGTGTTACCCAACAGTGTAGCCGTGCTGCCACTGTTGGGTCAGAACCTTCTATCCGGCGAAGGAGCAATGCTGACCCGCCGCGCCGTTGCCTCCGCGCGCACTGTTGCAGTGCACGCCTCGGCACGCCTGTTGCAGGTCATCATCACGCACGCGCGCGGCGCCGTGACGGGACTGTACGCCGCTTGCGCACAGTATACGGTGATGTGACGCGTCGTCTTGGAAACAGGCGGGCTTACCATGGTGTCAGCCTACCTGCTCTGTGCATCAGTGGCAGGCCATACTTTTGACTTAGACGCATCCAGCACACCTACCCGCATTTAATGCGGTAGTTGGGCTGGAGTCCCACGAAGGACCTTCTGCCACGGGCACGTGGCAGGGCCAGCCCCGCTCCTGCCACGGAGGTGGCACGTGGCAGCACCGGACCCCTTCCCGGGGGAGGGGGGTCCGGGCCCCCCGAGGCCGGTCGGAGCGGTCAGGCCCGTGGAGGTCTGGCCCCCACACGTGGCGGCCCTGGACCTCCCTGGGGAGTCCGGGTCCGTGGGGGCCACACGAGAGCACCCCTGCCCTCATGGGCACGTGGAGGCCCCAGACCTGTAAGAGCACGGGGGCGGTCCGGAGACCATGATCCTAGCTGTCAGGCCCGGGCCGTATGCCACGTCACCCAGAGGACGAGGAGGAGGCTACGGATAGCGAGACGCTATGGGTCTGGACACCCTAGCAGGAGGTACTCCTGTCCGTATGTACCGACAAGGGCCTTATCTTTTGTGGTTGACTCTCTCTCTCTCTCTCTCTAAATTGTTTGTCAAATGTTAAAATGATGGAATAATATGGTTACATCTCTTATTTGTTGATTACATTATCATTGTTTTTGAAGGATATATATCACAACCATTGGATATCCATGGTATTCTTGATGGTAGTATTGAAAAGTTATGTAGCATATTTTTGCATATTTGTGCATGGAGGATATTCAGATTTTACATATCTAAAAAGACATTCTTGAAACTTAGTTTACACTTGTCAAGCATGAAAGGTTGTATGAAGAGGAAAAATGCTTCAACTATTGGAAGAAAGCTTCAGCAAATAATTGATCATCGTAATGAGAAACATATGCCTAGTGGAGGATATGAAATGAATTTTATTAAGTTGGTAGTCTAAGTGCCACCAAAATATTATATATTTGTGGGTTCTCAATTATCAACTAGTTTGTGTAGAGATTGGGCGGGGCACAAAAAAAAGGGTGCCTAGAAGATGTATTTGGTTGCACAGGGTAGAGTGTTAGGATGTAAGAATAGAGGTGCGATGGGGTCGAGACCTTCATGTCTCCAATCACGCTCCGCTTACTCAACTAGCATGGAGGTTAGTGAAGCCAAAATGAAATATGTGTGAAAGAATTTGGATATTATTGAAACAGTAGCATTATTGATATGGTGTCTCCAAGGGCAACAACACAACCAGGAAAAGCTATAGTGTTCGGATTGGAGTTTCTCATAAATGTTGGGGATGGCGAGCATATGAAATGTGTCACAATAATAACTAGATCCCAAGAGAAACATCTTAATTTATTGTTGTCATGAAATCTCGTAATTGTCTTGGATGGACTTTATTAGATCTTATTTGTCCAAACACTCGAACATGAAATATGTACTTGATCAAGGAAGTATTTTGCATGCCAGACATGTAGGAGAATACTAAGCTCACGTTGTCATTATGTTAACATGTTGATATTATTGCACACCATCACGAGGAGTATAAAATTTTCTTGGTCAAGAGTGCTTATGAGCTAGGCTTTGATTTGAAGGATGGTTTGAATGTAGTGGCATCAACCAATGCACTGAATGAATCATTATGGAAAGATATCTAGAAAGTTGGCGTACCATCTAAAATTTTTGCTTGGTGAGTTCTAATAATGAGTCCATAGACTAGGATGAATGAAATGGCATGTCATTTAGCACATGTGGAGTTTGCAGGCTAAAGGAGTTAAGAGTTTCGTGCACTTCTTGATGCCCATATGTTAATTACCTAGAAAAGGATATGATTTATGGACATTTTATAATGACCAATTTTTCATATATGATGGTCTTATTGGTTGAGTTCTATTGCCTTATTCTAATTGTTCAAGGAAGAATAAGGACAAGATCTTTTTGCTCTTTTATTTGGATAAGTTTGAAATTAGATCAGAATTCATAGGAGATTGTGAAGATATATTCATTTTTTAGGTAGTTATGTCAATTCACTATTCTACCCAGCAGCACATAAATGTACAAGGTTATAAAGAAAAGATATTATTAGGGACCAAAAGGGCTACATATGCTAAAAATATAATTTTCAAATGGTTAAACCTGGGCATAACAAAATCATTGTGAATGCACCTTTCTTTGAGAAGCCAGGACTAATAGGATTAGGCATTGATGCTTAAGATGGTTGGGGTGATGCTCTACTTCATCTAGGCAGATTTTCTTTAATTACATGGAACAAGAGAAAGTAGAATTATTAGCATATTGGAAAGGTTTACATATAAAATGGTTTTAGCCTCTTTCGAACATAGGACTAGAAAAAAAAAGTATGATTAGAATGCTCTTGCAACTCAAATCCTTGTGAAATAAAAAATAAAGGAAAATTACATGAATGATCGTTTGGATGGGGAGCATAGAAAAATGCAAGAATCATAAGAGCCATTGTTTACTTAAAAGGTCATTTGGTTTATTTAAATGTCATATAAATACTAAACTATGTCTGTTTAATCCGTCATTTATCCCATTAAGTGGTCATTTAGCCTGAATAATAAGCTATATGATAGGTAGTAGATGGTTTAGCATAGGATTTAGGATAATACACTAAACAATTAGGACTCACGGCATAAATCCTCCATACTTCTTATGGAATAATCCACTTTCAAAGGAATGTTACTGGATAGAAAATTTTCCTATAAAATTCAAAAACTATAAAATTTCTTCATTTTCCTTTGTTCCAAAGGGAACCTTATAATTGAAAGGACCTTTATCTCGCCAAGAGCAGGGTGAATAGGTGTAACCTGAAATTTTCACTTAGATGCAACAGATTAAAAACAAACTCGGTCAAAACCGAAACTTCTAGTTTTGTGCAGAGATGAGGCCTCGAGTCCCTTCATCTTGCTTAGTCCTCAAAACAAAAACTTTGATCAATCCCTTTATCCGAATGCCATTGAGCCCTATCTTGCATTTCATGAATTCTACATTTGAATATCATTTCACTATCTTGATTGTCTTTTCCAAACATTCATATAATTTGAAGCCTTTTATGTTTGCATTTTCCTTATCATCAAAATTCTTATTGATCAACCATTTGCTTTCAACATATAGTACCCAATCTTTGACATCTCTTCAATTTCAAGCAAATTTTCGATCAGAAACCACTAGATAGTCACATGCTTAAGGTTTCTTCACTTTCAACACCATTGCTTGTTTTCTTTGTTTAATTTTTAATGTCATTGATTAACACTTGCTTTCTCATCACATGAGCCCATCTCTCAACCATCTACTTGATTTATCATGAATATCCATACAAAATATTTATAATTTCTCAAATACTTAACAAATTCATTAGTCCTCTAATCGTGGTGTAATTCAACTCACCAAATCTCACTATGGACCTGGATGCTCTTTTAATAATGTTTAGATGGAATATTTATTGAATTGTTTGGCTCCAAATTCTCGGTCTAGGGTTGGCTTTCATGTTGATGGAAGTTGAAGTTCTTGTTGATGAGTTCTAGGAGATTGAGATTATTTTTTGTTGGGTTAAAATAAGAATAAGGTTTGCAGGAGATGCACCCATGGGCCATGGCTATGAGGATATGTGCTACATTTTTCGCTACTACCGTTGCAGAAGCAAATTATTGTAGCCCTTTATTTTTTTGGTCCAATATATAATCTCATCCTTCTTCACAAAAAGAGGTGTGACTATAATCAATGCATTTGATTAGTGATGGTCTGAAGTCTGAACTTGACATATTTTTGACCGGATATTTTTTTGTTGTACATGTTTGAGCCAGAACACCATTGCACCTCATATGGTTGTCATATTCATATCTCTAAGACATCATTTTGACCGCTAATATTATCTGGAAAGTCAATAAAGTTATTAAATTGCAAGAGCCCAAATCCTGTAGTACAATTATGTTTCAGTATTCAATATATTTTGAAGAAAAAATCATCTAAGATATACATACATATTTAATGCAGAAATAAAAAAAACTTCCTTCTTCTATGATATAGTACCACATTCTTTGACTAGTAATAAATAAAAGAATCAATTGTTGCCATAAAAGATTGCCGATATCAATATATTGCCTCTAGACGAGATTGCATGCAAAAATCTTTGTGGAGTATATCTTGGCAGGGTCTTGCCAATTTATGGAAGGAGGAAGCATCTATTGACTACGATGCAAAATTTGGGGCATAAGAGAACACAAGGAATTAATTGCAGGGGATTACATGCCTTGAATACGGCCTCCACGTCGGCCCCCGTCCCTCTCCCCGCCTCGCCTATTTATTCGCCGGCCCGCCGCTGGCTCGCCGCGGCCGCGTTTCCTCCGCATCTCCCGATCGCTGTCAGTCCAGCCGGCGATATCGTCGGCCAACACCTGGCCGGCGCTCGCGCTCGAGGGCGCGGGCCGTTCGGGGCAGGAGGCGCCGCGCGATCGGGTGGGGGAGAGGCGGAGCTAGGGATCGACGATGTGGAGGGCGCAGTGGCTGAGCGTGGCGGTGGGGTGCGCGGCGGCGGCGGTGACGTGCGCGGTGGCGGCGGCGCTGGTGGCGCGCCGGGCGTCGGCGCGGTGCCGGTGGAACCGGGCCGTTGAGGTGGTGCGCGGGTTCGAGAAGGGCTGCGCCACGCCCACGGAGAGGCTGCAGCGGGTCGTCAACTCCCTGGCCGTCGAGATGTTCGCGGGGCTCGCGTCCGAGGACGCCAGCAAGGTCCGGATGCTGCTCACCTGCGTCGACGAGCTCCCCGACGGGTAAGCGGGCAACCATGGTGCCCATGCGTGCGCTTCTCCCTTGCTGCTTCGCCCTCTCCTCGGTTTGATTCGGCGCAGCGGCTTCAGTTCCTGGTGTTCATGCATGGGAGGGTTCTTCGTTCTTCCTGCTAGGGTCTTGTCAAATGTTAGGGGTATTAAGCATTTGTTTTCATTCTTTATTGCAGTTCGATTCAATGGCACTGATTTATCCACATTTCTTGTTCTTTTTTCTGCACTTTTCGAAAAGTCACGACCACGAGCAAACTTTTGGTGCAAATACTTACAAATGCCCGGAAGTCCAGAAAAATACAATTCTCGGGTCGGTTGTCAGCTTGACATGTTTATTAAACCTGCATTACTCCATCGCTGTGATGTCCTACTAATTGCCTGGACAAATTATGGAACTGCTTCCGAAATTGCTCGAAAACTTGATGATTTGCCTCTGTTTAACTATTCAGACAATGTGACGGAGCATCATATTGGTGCATAGAATATCGACGTTATCTTTTATCTGAATTGAGAAATTACAATTGGCAACTCAATCATGTCTTATTTCATCATTTTTAGTATATGGATCTTTCGGGGCATGATTTGCTGATCAGATACAGTGATTGGTGAACGCAGTTTCTCAATCTCTCATCCTCTTATGGTGATTCATATGTCAATGTGATCGAGCAGGAGCGAGGAAGGCATCTATTATGCCATTGATCTTGGAGGAACAAGCTTTAGAGTCATGAAGCTAGAGCTTGGTTCAGGATCTATGGTCATTAATAAAAAAGTCGAATATCGTCCTATTGCTGAAGAATTGACTAAGGGTTCAAGCGAGGTAACTGTCATCATTTTGTTTCACTTCTTCGCAAGATGAATTGTTTCTGTATACCAATTTTACTCTGTTTGCAGGATTTGTTCGATTTAATTGCCTCAGCACTGAAGAACTTCATTGAAAGAGAGGGTGGGAAAGATGAGGGAAGGGCACTTGGTTTTACATTTTCCTTCCCCGTCAGACAAGCTTCCATATCCTCAGGGTCATTAATTAGGTGGACTAAGGAATTTTCAATTGAAGAGGCTGTAAGTTAAAAAGCTGATGTGCCCTCAAATATTCTGCTTTGTCGTTACGGTTGAAAGTTCAAATTTCTACTAAAAGAACTGAATTTTAGGTTGCACAATAGATAATGAGACAAAATGAAACTTTATCATGCATGTGTCATGCTGATAATGACCTGATATGCAATCCTTAGACCTTAGTACAGTTGTAGAACTGAATTCCACCATATTGCTTTCCCTCTTGATAGATGATGCGTAAAATGTTTATTTGCATTAATACTTGGTTGCCCCTGTAGATACTGTTGATTGACTTTATTTACCCACTTGCTTATTTGAACTTTGGAATGCCAGGTTGGGAAAGATGTTGCTCAGTGCTTGAATGAAGCTCTTGTTAGGAATGGATTGAATTTGCAGGTCACTGCATTGGTATGTCCCTAACCTAATTATGCTAAGTCAAGTAATTTTGCATCCGGAAAATTAATTCGACTAATAACAAACAAAAATTCCACAACTTGACTTACTATTTTGATTCCACCATCCATATCTTTTATGCGTGCACTGCCTTAGCACGCTAATACCATTATTTCAATAGAATCCTTTAGCTGAGAGGCCGTTGTACCCATTATGCAGAAGCATCACTGTGATGTTGCAGCAGCATAATGGCAACTACAGCTGCTACCTGTTAACATACTTCAATCATAATATACGCAATTCTTTGATGTGAACTAGTTTATCCATGTTTGACCGGTGGGCGCTATCTCAAGGACCAGCCGTACTACCATGCTATAAGTGCATCCACATTTTAAGCTAGAGCTCTAACACGAACTAGGTGGCGTTATACTATGGAAGAAAACAGGCGCCCATGTAGACACAAATGCACATGTTAATCATGATTACGCATGTACTTGTGTTTTTCTAGGTGGGCAACTGAGGAGAATGCGATAAGATTATTTATTTATTATACCTATTATATTTGAACCTGTATGCATGGATAAACTATCATCGGTACAACTGGGAACTTTCCTTTTAAATAATGGAAAGATATGCAACCACCATTTCTTATGTATCTGTGCTCAAAATAAATGATAGTGTTGGATCTGGGTGCTCACATGTTTATATCGCATTACAACATAAGTGGGTAGTAAGTTCCAGTTTTTGTGAAGTGCTGACATGTTATTCTCTTACGATGGATTGATCTGTTCTCCTTGATTGAATTTAACAAATTTGCTTTCCAAGGCTGTTGTATTTAGTTTATTGCTGAAGTATCATACATATATGCATTGTAAAATAGGTGAACAATGCTGTGGGTACATTGGCCATGGGGCATTATTATGATGAGGATACAGTGGCTGCAGTGATTATAGGAGCAGGTACCAATGCTTCCTATATTGAACGCAGTGCTGCAATCACAAAATGCCGGGGCCTTCTTACCAACTCTGACCTGACGGTATGTTTTGCATTTTCCCACTTTATTTGGATTTTTTGGTTTTCAATGTGAAAATATTGATTCACGATTGTACCTCATGTTATGAATGCTCTATTCATTAGGTTGTAAATGTAGAATGGGGTAGTTTCCGGCCTCCGCAAATACCATTAACTCCTTATGACATATGTTTCAATGTTGAGAAGAAACGCAATCACTATGACCAAGTAAGAATTCTTAAACTTTCCCTTGTGGACTTGTGGAAAATCAAGCTGAAAAGGTTTGCAGCAATTAATCTGAATGTCACACCCTTTGCTGCATATAGGCTTTCGAGAAAATGATCTCTGGTGTGTATCTTGGGGAAATTGCAAGATTGGTACTCCAAGGAATGGCTCAAGAATCAGATGTATTTGGTTCTTCTGTCAATTTCTTATCGACCCCTTTCATATTCAGGTATCCTTGTCAATTTACTAGTTATATTGTGATCTTACAGCTTGATATGTATTCTGATCATTCTTTGGCTGGTTAGTTTCATCTGATTGCTAAAAATTCTAAAATCAATGTGATACGCCTACACTAAATCTGATATATTGCTCTGCTGCTGCTTCCCCGTTTGTTCCACTTTGTTCCATTGCTTTACTTATGTCTTGATCCTTCTGTTGGATATTGCTTTGGCATCTCTATCTTCTTTCTTGTAAATTTTTATTTTGAAGGACATGTAAAGCATATATTGCATTACGAAGAAACAGTTGATTGAAAAACATTAGCTAGCCGAATGTTACAAACAGCCAGTAAGGTTATTGTTGATACACACAAGAAGATGAATTAATTGGGGTAGTAACAACCTGTCTATTAACTGTTGGAAAATGTTCCTTGTTTCTTGCAAAATGAAATTTCCATTGAAAATTTCAAAGTTCCTACTTGCATCTATGTTTTTTGTCATAATAAATTCGTCATTTTTTGTCATGCAGTACCCCTTGTCTAGCTGCTATTCGTGAAGATGATTCCCCAGATCTGAGGGTAGTAGGTAGGGTGCTCGAAGAACAACTGAAGGTTAGTTCTCATCGCTGATTTCTCACCCAAAATGCTGTTTCTATGTGAATCTGCTACATTTTCATGACACAATCATCTCATCATCATGCCATTTCCCTTACAGATACAAGATCTTCCACTGAAGACTCGGAGACTTGTTGTGAGAATCTGTGACATTGTCACCCGAAGAGCCGCCCGTCTAGCAGCGGCTGGGATCGTTGCAATACTACAAAAAATGGGTCGTGATGGAACCCTTTGTGGCACCACCAATGTTAGAAAAATAAGAGGCGAGCCAAAGAGATCGGTTGTCGCGATCGAAGGTGGTCTCTACCAAGGCTATTCAGTCTTCAGGGAGTATCTGAACGAAGCCGTGGATGAGATCCTGGGCGATGAAATTGCCTCCACAGTTAGTCTCAGGGTAATGGAGGAGGGGTCTGGGATTGGGGCTGCGCTCCTTGCAGCATCGTATTCGTCGACTAGACAAAATTCTGCATAGGCTTGACATTAGGTTTATCTCCTGAGCTAATATTAGGGAGGCTGCGCTTCTTGCAGCATCATATTCGTTGATGACTAGACAAAATTCTGCATAGGCTTGACCTAGTTTTATCTCCTGCTCAGGTGAAGTGTGGTAGGGGCCATATGTCCATCCAAATGTTGTACCTGGTAGAAATCAGTTCTTGTATTTTTGTATCCCTTCTGGTTTTTCAGAACATGTCTTCTTCTCATCTATGTAGATGTACATGCAGTGGTGGATCGATATCAAATGGATAAAGAAATGGATCATTCGGTAATTTTAGAGATCAATGTTAATGACCTTGAGCCACACAAGGTAGGGGCTATATATGTACTGCATTGTTGTCTGTCAGAATGTTGTGGAACTAGAGTCTACAAATGTATGGTGGTCTCCGTGCGTGCATGATATGGATATATACAACTTCATAAAGGGTTATTATATGTAAATAGCTTCGAATATACTGATGATAGAGAAGCACGATTGTTATTTTTGCTGGTAGTAAGCAGTACAAGCACGATAGGCAGTGGTAGCAAATTCATTATATTGTTGCTGTGGTATGCATGTTTGGGATCGTTCCAGAAGTAAAAAAAAAAAGTTTGTAGTACATCCAAATTATTGTTTGAATGAAAATAAATTGCTCCGTCCATGATCTGTTTTGTACTGTTATAATAGTAAAAGTAAAAGAAATCCTTACACTATATGCATTTTTCTATTAATTTAGTAGTGAAAATCAATTACTCCACGGTCTATTTTACTGTTTTAGTAGTAGAAATTCATTTTTTTATATGTTTGGATCGTTTTAGCAATGAAAATTTATTATTTTAGTTATTTTTTATTTTTCCAATTGTGAATATTTATATTATCCTAATAGTGAAAAATCATCCTCTTGCATCCTTCAAAACCTTCCTGTATATATATGAGCAAACCCAAGTAGCCTAAATTAATAAGAACAATTGCTAGGGTATATATCCTAGCTCGATTTGAATTGATCGATATGTTGACTAGTTGATGGTATTTACATCCCGTGTGAAGCTATTCATCCTTCAGTTTTGTTGATAGGAGGCACAAGGAATAAGCATCCGCTAACTCTGTCTCTATGCAAACAGTCGTGGTAGATGGAGGATGAAAGCATTGTTTTTTGTTTTTTTTTTTTTTTGAGGCGAGGATGAAAGCATTGTCAGTCCCCCCAGTTGAAACTGGGAAAAAAGAAAAGGGAGAAATTCGTGTCCGAGGAAACACGTACTGCTTGTTACGGAGTAGCTAGGTTCTTCAAAGGAAGTAGAACAAGTGGTCATGAATTATAGTCGAATACTACATGCTAAGGGCAAAAAGATCGATATAAATCCGTCCACATCCACGAATAAATGAAAAATCGATCTAGTACTTCTAGTATATATCTCCATGCTGGTTCTTGAACCCTTGCTAGCAACTTCAACACAGGGCTAGATGATCACGGCGAAGGCATGGATGAAGCAAACAGCGCTGCCACCAAGCATGCATGCACGAGCCGTCACATGCGTCGTCCTCCATGCCTCTTGCATACGTCACGCGTCGTCCCAGCCGGTGGGCACCGGCACGAAGTCGTCCCGCAGCTTGGCGGCGTGCAGCCGGGCGCTCTCCTCCCGCGCGCGCTCCATGTCCCGCACCGCCGCCTCGTACTCCGCCTCCACCGTGGGGTCCACCGCGCCGCCGTCGTCCTCGACGACCGCGTCGATGTACATGTCGGGGTCCGGCAGCGGCGGCACAGCGGCGCCGCGCGCGGCTTTCAGCCCGCCGTTGATCTCCGCCCAGTACCGCCTCCTGGCCGCCAGCAGCGCCTCGACGGCGCCCGAGTCGTCCCAGCGCGCGACGCGGCCGCCGGGACCCTCGGCGTTGAGCCCCGCGCCCGGGTCCGTCACCTTCCGCCACGGCACCCCGCGGGACTCGCAGAAGTCCTTCTCCCACGGCGCCACCGAGCGCCGCACCGGCGGCGGGCGCGGCGGGCGCCGGTAGCACCACCGCGGGCGCGCCGCCGGTGGCAGGTGGGCGGCCTTGCTGCTGCCGTCGGCCAGGCAGAGCACGGCCATCGAGGCCGCCGACCGACGACCGCACCCGCAGGCTCCGACCGAACCGCGCGCGCGTGGTGGGTGGGAGACCACGAGTGTCCACGAGGCGGATCGGGAAGGAGGCGTACGTACGTGCGGCGGGAGGAGAGAAGAAGGCGTAGCGAGGGGGAGAGCCTTGCGCCTGCGCCGCGTATATGTAGACACGGGAGGGCCGGGCGCGTGGAGTCCGGGTCGGATCACGCGGCTTCTTATCCGATACAGAGTCGGATTGTGCATTCCGTTCACGTTGGGGGCCATCGGAGACGGAGAGGCTCAAGAATCCGATTGGTGGGGGGCAGAGGTCGGGGACATGGCCGGCGAGCGAACCTTGGCGTCTATTTCTCCCCGTCGGACGATGTTCGTAACGGAGACGAAGAGCGCGAAAGGAGGGATGGAGAAAGATGGATGGCCCGGCCCGGCCCGGCCCCGACGTTTATACTGCTCGTTCGCTAATACATAGATCAGTAAAAGTGGGCCCACAGCCTAGTTAATAATAAGGCCCGTTTCGAATGTTCTATTTCAGGACGGCCCATTTGAAAGGCAGGATTTGAGCAGAGTAATTGTGAGAACTACTCTGGAATTCTTAGAATCTGGAACGACAAATGTTGCACCCGGACTAAAAACCATGGTCTTAATTTTTAAAATTCGGACAATCCTATGTTGTTTTCTGGCAAAAATTGCTCTACACCAAAAACAATGGGCTCGTGGACCTTGGCTGAGCGCAAAACTTGCAATGACATCCCCAAGGTCACTACTTGTATAAAGTTATTCGATTTAAAATGACATAATTTGGCTCCATAACTCTCAAGGGTTGAAACGGCCTACTTCCGGAAGCCGTATAGCGATCAATGAACTACTGTGCTGTGCCAGGCGTTCTGCCGTTCTGGAAGGAGTTTCTACAAAATCTCACGCATGCATAAACAAGCAACAGTGATGCCTGACATCAGCTAGCAAAAACGCATGGTCAACAAAAACAAATAATTGGAGATTTCGACATTGGGCAGTTACAATATGTACCATTCCTCTTTGTTTCCAATTACCACGCATGCTACAATATTTGGATAACTTATAAACAGAAAACAACAGCATGCAGAAAAGAAGATGCCTCTTCTTTCAGCTGATCTTCTTTGGCGCTGTAAACCTGAGACAGAAGCCATACACTCAACAAAAGAATGCTTTTACCTATGGAGAAACCAATATCTTTCCCCGTGTTTCTAACCTTTGATGATGATGTCAGTGGTTCACCATCATGCCAGCCATGATATCTGGATGTCCCACTACCAAGCAGTTAATGTTCACACACCATCAAGCCAACCAAGATAACTTGATGTCCCGTCTCCAGATCATGCATGTGCCAGTCAAGCTGCAACACCACATCAATGTCGAAAGCAAATCCTCCCAAAAATAATAGCACTGAGGGTGGGTTAGCAGTGGCACCTAGAAACACTAGATAGGTGCAACCCATCTTGGTGAAATGGGGCCTTGCTCCACATGCAACATTGCAACTGATGCAAAAGTTGCTTCTCGGCCAATGACCACACCATACATAGCTTCCAATAAGTTTACCAGTAATCATCTGAGTATCCATACCATCGTGAGCGTGACGCTCTGCTTGACTGCCACTGACGTGGATTAAAACCTCTGTTGCCATAGTTCTGTTCAGGTGACCTATGCATACTCCTGGACTTGGATATCTTTCGAGATTTTCTTACATCCTCTTCAAAATCATACTCTTGACGCTGCAAAATTGAAACAGGACAGGCTTCAAAACAAATTCGTATATTTAAGATGTGATAAAAACAAAGCAAACAGCATAAGACTGACATTAAAACTATAATGAGTTCAAAGTAACTGCCATCGATAAGTAAGAGAAGTGAAGTCCAAAATACCCGTGCTTATTTTGTAGACACAGGAAAACCTAGCGCTAAAGAGCAGCTTTAGAGCACAAGTTGTGGTAGCTAAGGTAATGGATTCAAGTATACAAACACCTTCAAATCAAAAGAAATGCAGTTCCTGCTACGTATTCTCTGCTTTTTGCTAATTTGTTATTGATTTGTGTGCTGATAGCAGATTTATCTGTTACTCCTATTATTCCAGCACAACATTTACACAACAATTGCGACTTGATAAAATACACAATAAGTTATCAATCCCAAATTCATTCCTCCAACAATGCATATAACTAATTCAAGGCTGCAAATATTACTACTAGTTGGTTATTATTGCTATAAGCAAAGACTTGACTTAGCATTTCACCTTGTCCGGGTCCGAAAGAACATTATATGCCTCCCCAATTGTTTTAAACAGATGATCCGCATCTGCATAAACTTCCTTGACAACATCCCTCCAAAATCCATCATCAGTATTCTCATTCCTTACTAGTAATTGAGCAGCCTGCAGGTCAAAGCAGTGTTAAAAGCAAAGCTTTATATATATAATCAATAAGAAATCATCAAAGCAATGAGGACCTTGTCTGGGTGATGTTTCAATGCAGCTTTCCGATATGCCTTCTTGATATCGGCTGCAGAGCAGGATGGCTCCACTCCCCTGATAAGAAAAAGAATAGTTAGTAATTAAGTCTATATCAGGACAATTCACCAGAAGTTAAAGAGTGTAATATAAAATGAAATAATATTGTTCATTGTATTATGGCCTGAGTACTAGTTCACAAGATGGTCATTAAGGCATAAAACTTAATTCGCTCTTAAACATTTGTGAGATACTAGATGAAGTTCTTAGCAACATATACAAGCAATAATTATTGGTTTTCTCAATCGGAATGCAGTTACCACTGCATCTCATAAACAAATAAATGCAGGTACTAATGTTCCCCGTTTCATGAACTCTTCAACTATCTTGGAATAGATTTTTCCATAGTAAATAATAACCACGCATTACAAAATAATCAACTACTTTATTAGCTGCGAACTATTATGCCTGTAAAGCTCTTGTGCTCGTAAGAGCTGCAAATTTCAGAAATGATATAGCTATCTCAGGATATCATATTTAATGCAATTCTTGGTGCAGAACACTGCAGGAGGGCCTTAACTCCCTTGCCATCTTGGTGCTTGGACCTTATGTAACCACGAGAATAGATGTGTATTTGATGGAGTATCTCCAAGCTTGGCTAGAGCCCTAATGCTCGCTAGTGAGGAGGTGCAGTTTTGACGTTTGGCCGAGACCAGAGGTATTTCCTACCTCTTTGCCCTTGAGCCAGAATAGGGTGGTGTTTTGGTTGAGGTCATATTTTTTTAATCACAGGCGCGTATGTCTTTTTGAAACATAGTTGGAGTGAGGGTGCGTGTTTTGTAAGCACTCTTCCTATTTTATCTTAATATAATGATACACATCTCTCCTTCGTGTTCAAGAAAAAAATATTTAATGAATTCTACACAGTTCCAAATAATGACATTTTTCTGCCAGTTTCATATCATTTATTGTGAAACCAATATTATTGCAGAACAAACATAAAGAAGAGCATATAGTTCCTTAAAGAGCCACTAAGCAAAGGCGCATTCAGTACTAGTATTGCAAGCAACATTCTTTCATTTTCTGAATCAGTGATAAATTGGTAATCACAGGTGAAAATCAAATGGAGGGACAAGCATTAACTGCTTTGAAGGATTGCAAACATTCAGGTTAACCAGGCACAAGCTGGGGCAAAGAAAATCTTACTAGAGTAATAAAAAGGTAAAACCAATTTGGAAAACTTACAAGATTAAATACAAATTCAGCGGAGTATCCTTTTTTGCTTCATCCTCTATGGATAAGAGCCGCGCGCGTGCTTGCTTGAGATCACTGTGCTTGTTAAAAACTTTTGGTGATACTCCAGACATATTGACTTTCTTTTCAAGAAGCAAGATTAGCTTCCTTACATCATTAGCTGCTTGTCCATAATCTCTTATCATCTCGTATAAGGTGGCTCGCCTTGAAATTGCCTGAAATATATAAATATATATATATATATATATATATATAAAGTTGACACACATGTCTCAACAATGTTTATACATACAAATGTGCCAACATTCCTCCTATACATGCAAAATGACATGCTTATAAATAGAATAAGAGCTCCAGCAATATACCTTTGGATAATTTGCATCAAGAACCATGGCAAGTGAGCAATCTGCTATCGCATCAGTAACTTGACCAAGTGCTTGATATGCAGCTGCACGATTGCAAAAACAGACAGCTGAAAACGGGCGTGATTCACTATTGCATGCCAAAGCCACTGAATATTGTTCCACAGCATCTGAATATCTTCTAGCTTGAAATAATTCATTTCCAGCAGCCTAAGGATTAGAAGGTAACAATAGATCAGTGATGCTAGTTCTGTCAAAAGGGAAATTGATATTTTGGCTCTGCGAAGATTGACACATTAGCATTTAGGACTCTCCACGCTATGTCTCATGGATATGTGAATCATGGGGCCACATGTAAGCAAAAGGAGGGAAATCATCAATGCGCCTCTATGGAGTGGAAAATCCCAATTTTCAAGGTTATCTAATTTCACACTTATTCTGTGTTTTTGTAGTAAGCGTTAAAAAAATAAACAGGTACTTAATTATCATTTTTTTCTGTTTCTAAGCAATATGTGCTGTCTGTCATCTGAACATCCTAACTGGAAAAAAAAAAAGAAGAGCAGCACAAAAAAACTCAGCCTGTTCCCATGTTTAAAGCCAAACTTAACTGTCAAGTTAATTTGGGACATGATAGTCTACTTAAAGAGACAAGTGGAAATTATGCAACATGTCCAGCAAATATATACCATATGCTAGGGTTTTTTAGATCAACCACATGCCAGTTCTCAATCTTCGTTAGATGATAATTCTTGGAATATGCATGGACATCAAAAGGAGAGCAGACAACAGCATAAATTACATAAATGGGAAGAATTAGATATGATAAACACATCACCAACTTCCTGCCAGTGCTACTCAGTAAGAGGATGACCAGAGACATTAAAGCATACCTTAAGGGAGAGTAGTTGTCTTATAGTTGCTGACAACGATGAGAAATGTTGATGATATGTGCTCTCATCACTGTGTAAGTTGCACCATTCAGAAGTTAAACATTATGATTCATAAAACAAGTGTGAACTACCAAAACAAAGGAAATTTAAAGAACATGACAAGTATACCTTTCTTTGGAAGGTGTGATTTGCTCATGCTTCTTTAACAAATCAAGAGCTTCATCAAGCTTTCCTGAAAGGAAATAAGACTTGCAGATAAGGTAGGGCCGCCAATAACTTCCAGAGAATTGTGTCTTTTCAGATACTCTGGAATTCTCTGGTTCTCCATTAGCATTGAATAAAACTGAATTTCTTTCAACTGGATTTACAGACTCCTGACATAGTTGAATCACTTCTTCATATCTTCGTAGCTGTTCGGTGCAACGATGATATTAGTAACAAGAAATACATATATGAGGGCAAAACAAAAGATCACCTGAACATTTGTCAGCATAGACGCTCTTAATAATTCATGGAAGAAGCAGAAATAAAAGGAATACAAACCATCAGCAATGCCTCAGCTTTCATCTCCTTCAGGCTATCCGAGTGTGGACTTATGTGCAATGCATTGGAGATCAATTCTAAGGCTTTTGTTGCTTCAGGAGATGCTCTTTTCCCAAGAAGTTCCTTGCACTGGGATACCCACTCTGTCACTCGCTGCAGAAGTGATAAAAGCACATGAATGTGGTATAATGATAAAACCTAGAGACACTATATTTGAGCTTAAATGAACTAGAGACACTAAGGAAGCAATAATGGAACAGAACACATACATGAGGATCAACAAGAATAGAATATATTAAGTATTAGTCAGGCGCAATTAAAGAAGCCACATTGTTTTATGCAGTGGCACAAAATCAACAGAAACGATCTAAATTTGGATATGTCGTCCATGGAAAATTCTGAGTCTATATTGTCCTTTAGGAAAAAGATGTCAGCCAAATTAAATGTTAAACAATGGAACTTAAAATCTGTGTTTAAAGAAGAACCCGTGTCCATTTGATGCCCGAATTAAATTAGTTCACCTGATTGCACCTAACAATAGGTTATATAGATATAACCCAAACTAAGAGAAGTGCATCAAGTCAAGGTACACGATAACTCCATAAGTTGTATAGCAGAAAGAATGAGCAGCTTTGATATGCACATAGATCACAGCAATAAATTTTGTACTTTAAAAAATAATGTATAGAAATTACGGGCAATTCAGTTAGGATGTTTCTAAAAACACTTGAACGGAACACAAAGGGTAATGGAAAAATCCAAGTGCAGCTGCAGTAATGCGGTCACACAAGCAAGTCATTGTTCATGTTTGAATTATTTACAATAAATTCATGTGTCATGAATGCAACCATGCATACATGGATAATTTGATTATGCTGAAGAATTCAATCTCAAACATGCTCCTAAATCATCCTTTGGCATTACAACAGCATTTTATCTAAAAACAAAAACAGAAACCCCCAATGATCCTGTAATTGGAACTATTGAGAATATCAAGGCCACATGATAACATATGCCTTGGTTTGTGGAATGGTATTTATGGATTTTGTGTATTGTGGAATGAATTCCTTTGCTAAAATATATTGCAAAATATTCAATTTCTCCAACACAATGAGCATTGATCTGGAGCCTGTTACAGGGGTAAATAGATGTTCTTCTAGTATGACCGTACAAGGCAACTACAGGTACAAGGAAAGTTATCAGTAAAATAACATCCACACCTGATTACAGAACCATCAGTATACCTACTTTCCCTGAGTTAAACTTACCAGGAAGGTGTGCAAGAAAGAAAGATAACACAAGAACTAATGATGCACAACTCTCATTTGATGCGCGTGTTGTCGTCAACTATTATGGTGTAAAAGGCTAGTCAAATGAGAACCAATCCTTTCCATGTAAAGTGACATGAAGAATCACATCGTACATGTATTTTACCCAAATTTTTACCAAGTCAATATTTTCATCAAAGTTGTATTCTGATGATAAGATGCAAAGGGTAAATATCATCAATTTTGGCATTTCAAAAGGACTTACTGCAAATATAATAACCAACAGAAGAATAATCAGCCTACATCACAATATTACCAGAAGGATTCAAAATTCAAATAAATACGAAGATACACTAGGCCTCCTTGCATCATTACTAATAAGGTATCTACCAATTGAATAGGCCATTTTTACTTTATAGTAATCGTTCTTTTCATAACCTACTAATTGGCAAATTCAGAGTTTCATGCTACATAGTGCCAAATTACAGTTCCTTGCAAGTTAATCTCTGCAAATGTCCTGATAGCCTCTTGCATCCACATCCATCATCTTCAGATAGAACCAAACCGCTAACCAGTCCTTCAAACCCACCAAGTAAGGCAAAAGATTACTTCCTCCGATCACGAATTTAAGTCCATCTAGGTTTTTCTTAAGTTACTTTTTTAGCTTTGACTATCAATATCTCAAATTTTATATATATTGAAAACACAAGATTGTTAGTAGATTTATTTTGAAAAAAGAATCATAATATATAACTCTTTCCATTTAAGATAATATATACTGATAGATATTACTAGTCCAAGTGTCATGTTGGAGACCACGGCGATGCCCTAATGAAGTTATTTGCAATGGGAAGAAGCACATATGGAGTCCTGTTAGGCATTACTATTTCGAAAATTGTGAATAGTTTTGGGAACAAGCAAACAACTAATAAGTCTTTCTAACCAAAAACGATTAAATGTGTACTATAATTTATAGATTCTAGAATATAGAGAATATCAATTCAATTTGTTAAAAAAATATGGAATGCAAAAAATAGAAATAGTGAACACCAGATGTATTTAGTTCTGCCCTAAGCAAAAAAAGTACAAGATACCTTGACTTTTTCCAAACCATCAGAAGCCTCAGTAAACATTTTGGGGTCAGAACTCGAAGTGTTATTGTTCAAACAGGACATGTAACTCCTTGATGCATCTTCAAGATCACCTAATGCAAGGTAGCAACTGCATTTATAGACAATAAAAAAGTTCAACCCAATAATCATTTAAGGAGGAAAGAAGAATATACAGAAAGTATGTGCAATTGCAGTTGCAGGGTCAATAATCCCTGCCAAATCCTCAAGTACAACACAAGATATTCCCGATAGAAATGTTATTCAGTAGAATACAGATTTGTCCATTTCAATATAGCATGGTTATATTCAAGCCAACATATATCAAAGCACAATGGTGCTGAAATATGTACCTACGATTTCCCAGATAAGCATATGACTGAAAACATTGATAAGCTATAACATAACAGACTGTTCGCAAATGTGCAATGCTTGAAATCATTGAACTGACCATACTTACAAATTGAAATGAACACCAATATGTAACATAAAGAACAAAAGGTTGAATTGAGGAACAAAAGCCTTACTTTGCGGCTCTAACTTTAGCTTTAATAAAGCTAGGGTCAATTGAGGTAGCAGTTAAGCAATCCTGAAGCGCTTCCCGAATCATGCCAAGTGACATTCTTGTAGCAGCACGGTTGCTATAACACAGCATCAATGCGCGGGAACAGTGCCCAGAAGCGCCATGATGGGAAATAGAGTTTATTCCACGGGTGTAATAATCCTCTGCAGTAGCAAAGTGTCCATTTGCATAGGCTTTATTTCCACTGGAACAAATTAAACAAAAAGGCCATGTTACATCAAACTTTGAGTAATCACATGATAAGAAAAAGTTATATCCTCATGAAAATTGAGATATTAAGATGGCACTAAACATGTTCGCACAAACCTAGTACGCCAGGTTTCACAAGTCTCCAAGGCCACAGAAGTAGAAGAATCTCTTGTTTCTTGCTCTTTCACTGAGTCCTCATTTATACTTATTTCACGGGAAACTTGCATGCCTTTCATATCTTGTGAAGATTTTGGCTGTACAAAAGAGTTGGTACTTGACGACTTCGATGCTGGAGTGCTTTTTGTTCTTAACTTCCTTCTTGTGCTACGTCTTTGTGCTGATGCAGAAATATGAGATGACGATGCACCGAAGCTAAAGTTCAGCCCACTAAAATTTGAAGAGCTTGGTTGAAAAGCAACAGCTTCACCAAAATCATGCAGAGTTCTGTAGGTATTCTCATCATAGGCTTGCCCATTAACATTATGCCCATAACCATCAGGACAAGCTTCTGTTGCACCTGTTTTATGCTCACCATTCAAGCAAATATTGACATTAGTGAAAGAATGCCGTGATGCATTACTTAAATCTCCTTCAAAACTAGAAAAGCTGCTCCCAAAATTGCTATCAGATGTATCTACTCTACCTTCATTTCCAAATGTCTGATGGTCGGAGTCAATAACCAAGTGCTCAGTTGCAGAAACTACATCATCATCTGCACAACTGGAGTTCCAGTTAGGGATACCACTATCACCTATGTGAACAGACTGATCTGAAGCCACATATGCCTCGGTTGAAACATGTTCAGTTTCTGCCGGATAAGGGGAACAATCCATTGGTGAATAGTCACCTGCTAAATCTCCATTGGTACAGGTTTCCTTAGAAGCAACATGATGGACTTGGGCATGTTGCTTTAGCCTAGTTGGTCTTCTATTTTTCCTTTTGCTTTTGTGTACTTCTTTTTTGTCCCTGTATGCAGACTTTATACTGTCTAAACCAAATAAGGTCTCTCTGGAACACCCAGGCAAATCCTGTTTGACAGCACAAGGATCATTGGGAGCAGTTTCTCTTTCTGCACTCATGGATCCAAAACTGAAAGCAGGCACTGCGGTCTCAAAAGTAGAGAAACTAGATGGACAATTCAAATTTGTAAATGGATGCGACTCCTGTTTGGGTTGAGGAACAGCGCCATATCCTGAAGTAGCCTCTGCATTACTTTGAAACGAAAATTCAGGAGTCACGGAACCATTCAATTTAGTACATCCTAGTGGAGGCCCTTCAATGTTGATGTTCAATTTCTTGATTTCATCATGTAGTGCATATTCTGCAGCTCCTTCAGAAGGAGCAGCATTGCTGCCTCTACCGAAAACAAAGCTACTTGTCCCGCATCCTTGATTACTTGCTTCAGAATATGTAGAATTATTAACATTCTCATCAATAAAGTTTCCCCCCATGTCCTTTGGTTGAGAGGATAAAATAGTTTGAAAGCTAGTGAACAACATGCTTGCAGTCTGGGCAGAAGAAAAGCTAGAAACATTACTTCCAAATACAAATACTTCTGGTGGTTGAGTAGCAGTTTCATCTTGCCTGCTCTGAGATGGAATTCCAGATCCTATATTTAACTCTGTCATCTTCTCTGGAAGCACACCATCCACTGTACCACGAGCTGAACTGATGTTAGTATATGCATCATTGACAAAGTTACTTCCATCATCCATGGCTACGCTTGCAGAGTGCGAAATGGAGCTCCGGGCTCCATTTCTTCCAAACAATGCCTCCGGTGGACAATTAGCATTATCACTTTCCATGCTATGTGACATGACTCCACCTCCTGCACTCAAATCTGATTTCTTCTCTGGAGGCAAACTGTCAGTACCTTTAGCTGAAGCATTGCTATTTGCTGTAGAGAGAAAATCACTGCTTGGACTAGAAGCATTGCTATTTGCAGAGAAGAATTCACTGCTCCTATCTGAAGTGCTGCTTGTTTCCTTCCCAAAAACAGTACCTGGGGCTCCTCCATTCCCAAATGTAAACACTTCAGGTTGATGACTACCACCAGCACTTCTCATCTCATGCAACGGCATGTTACTTCCTATGTTCAACCTTGTTATCTTCTCCTGAAGCACACCAGCATCATCCAAACCATTAATAGCAGTGGATGAACTAGTATTGGCACCAGATGCAACATTGTTTGTACTATCCAAACGGACACTTGCTGCAGTACTTCCAAAAGCGAAAGGTGATCCATTAGTATTTTCAATCCCCTTTCCCCTGGAAGGTGCCTGATCACCTATATTGAACTGTGTCAACTTCTCAGGCATAGCTTTCGCATCAGTACCTAGAACTGAGGCAGAAGCATCTGAATGTGCACCAGGGGCAGCAGCATTCCTACTAACAGCAAAAGTCCCAGCTCCATTACCTCCAAACACAAATGATTTTGGCACACCATTACCAATGTCACCCTTCCCACTCTGCAAGGGTGCTCCACAGCCTAAATTCAACTGCGTCAGCTTCTCCGGGAGCACATTAACTTGGATGTTAGAGACCAAACCAGAAATATCAACACCAAATACAGAACATCCATCCTTTTGATCCTTCCCCTGACCAAAACCAACGCCAACCTCTCCCGGTGTGCGCAGGTTCAACTTCTCCATCTTATCAGGCAGCTTTGACGGAGCAGATAATCCCTCCTCAAATCGAGGCAGGCTCTCCCTCACGCTCCCAAACACGAATGGTGGCTCACTGGGTGAAGCCGCTGCTGCTGGGGGCTCCGGAGCCTGCTGGCTCACCGCCGGCGCAGCACTGAACACAAAGCCCCCGCTCTGACCCTTCCCGAAACCTCCGTTCCCACTCCCGAACCCGCCAGTCCCGTCCTGCCTCGGACCATCCGTGCCGCCGCCGCCGCCGCCAAACGGGTTCCACGTCCCGGCGGGGGCCTGCGGGGCGCGGGAGCGGGACGAGGCGGGCGCGTGGCGCCGCTTGGCCAGGCGGGGAGCGCGGCGCGAGGGCGGCGGCCCCCCGGCGGAGGGCTCCGCGCCCGGCGGCGCGAGGCCGAGCCCTAGGCCCGGGTTCGCCATGGGGGCCGCGGCGGCGGCGGGGAGGTCGGGCCCGCTAGGGTTTTGGCGCGGCGGGTCGGGCGCTACCGCCGGCGGCATCCCCCGCTGCGGCGGGGCGGCGGGGGCCTCTGGAAGGGTGGGGAATGGGGCGTGGTGGGCGGGGGCGTGTGATCGATTGATTTCGGGGAGGGCAGAAGAGAGGCGAGCTGGAGGTTGCTTGGGCAAGGCGGTTTGGTTGGGCGAATTCGGAATTTGGTACTGGGCCTTTCTGGCTTCTGGTTTGACTGCCGTGTGCCTTCGTAGATGCCGATTTTTGAATTCGGATACGGGAATGTGGCAAATAGAGCAGCTAGAAATAAAATCTTCCGTTTCGAACGGTATCCCCTGTTGCACCCTAATTTATGTCTGCATGAAAGCTTCCATCAGCACTATTTTTTATCAGATTTAGAGGTTGTATCATCCGTGTTGGATAGATGTAGTATTACCATCAAATTTATGATTTGCCTCTGTACGATTGACTATTGTGCTCCCAAATAGGTACGAAGTATTTTTTAAATTTAGGGAGCCACCTCACCTTTCACCATATATCATCACCGCCGCCATATGTACCAACAAGAAATGGCTGCATTTTCTTTAATTCAATCTAATTGACCCTCAACACTGCTCGGGGCGAGACTGTGAGAGACAAATCGTGTGTTCCTAACATTGCTGAACCTAGGTGATAAGTAGGGTCCCGCATTCGCTTCAATCTATGCAAACTTGTCTTTGATGTAGGGATATTCCGCCCGAACCGGTATAAACCTCTGTGTCTTCCTTGCACACCATCCGGGCCAGACGCGCAAACACAATTCACCAGTCGGCAGTACGAAACACCGACAGTTGGCACACTAGTTAGGTGCCTTTGCGCATCTTGACGACTTCATCAGGATGCGGATGGCCAACCATGCTAGAGGATGGGCCCCGAGCGTGCTCATGCGTTTCAGGAGCTTGGATTTCATCGTAACCACGGGAGGGGGACTCGAGCAGATTCACCTTCCGGTCCACCCCACCCGCACCACCAACCTTGACCCCGTTGTCAAGGCTAATGAGGAGCTGGGCCTGCACACGCCGGGGGATCGCGCTTCCGAGGGCGATTGGCTCCTCGATTTCGATCACGAGAGGCTGAGGCCTCAGCTTCGCATCTTCCTGGGTCCCCGACCGACCCAGGAGGATTTGCATCAGGTTCTCTTTTCACTCGCCAACGTAACGGTGCAGCTCTCTGGAGGAGGATCGCACTCCCCGGAAATCATGGCCGGGAACGCCCCGACGGCGTTTCCCTACGGTTTGCACAACGCAGCGGAGGGCATGTGTCGCTTCATGGCATTACGCCTTGGTTCGCCCCCCCCCCCCCCCAGATGACGAATTCGTGGGAATAACGGACTACATTTCGGAGTCCTTCCATGACATCCTCGTGGGGGAGTCGGAGAAAGTCTCTGACTCTAACTCCAGCATGGGAAGCCATCACCCCTCCCTGGAATGCTTCATGGCGGACTCCCCTGAGGGGCGCGTCGAAAGCGCCCACGATGGGAACACTCCCCCGGACATCTCTGACGATGAAGCCCGGGAGAGAAACCGAGCCCCACCGTGCGTGCGGCTGGACCAACTGCAGGAGCGGGAAAAGGAGCTAGAAGGGGCACGCCCTCAAGGTACAACGCTCCGCATACTTCGTAAGCGAAATCTTGGCCGATGCCAAGACTCGCTACCCCAGGTCCAGAAGCTCCTGTACGCCGTCCTAATCGCCAAAAGGAAGCTGCGCCACTATTTCAAGTCACACTCGGTGATGGTGGTCACGTCTTTCCCTCTTGGTGAGATTCTCCGCAACCCAGACGCCACCGGGAGGATCGTGAAATGGGCCCTTGAGTTGATGGGTCAGGGGATCTCATACGCCCCCATAACAGCCATCAAGTCCCAAGTGCTCGCCGATTTCATTGCAGAATGGATCGAGACCCAGATGCCCCCAGCAACCGTCAATGAGGAATACTGGACGATGTACTTTGATGGATCGCCGGTGAAGGAAGGAGCTGGCTTGGGTTTCATTTTCGTGTCTCCCCTCGGCGTGCGCATGAGGTATGTGGTCTGTGTCCATTTTCCTGCTTCAAATAATGTGGCTGAGTACGAAGCGCTCATCAACGGCCTTCGCATCGCATCGAGCTGGGCATACAATGACTTGAGGCCTGAGCTGACTCGTGACGTGTTGTTGATCTAGTCATGAAAGAGTTGAGCTGCCTCAGCCCCAAGATGGTTGCGTATTGCCATGAGGTCCGTCGGCTGGAAGACAACTTCGATGGTCTCGAACTTAACCACATCCCAAGATGGCTCAATGAAGCAGCTGATACATTGGCGAGAATGGCGTCGAGCCACCAGCCCATCCCATCCGACATCTTTGCTAGCAATCAGTATAAGCCCTCAATCCGCTATGAGGAGTCAGAACAGGCCGGGGCCAAACCACTTGCCTCGGACCTAGGGGCTCGCCAACCGTTGATCTTTTCCAACCACGAGGTCATGGAGCTCGACTTGGAACCAATGATGGGGCCCGACCCCTCGGCTGACTGGAGGTCGCCTTATCTCGACTACCTCCTCCACGAGGTGCTCCAAACTGCCAAGACAGAGGCCCAACAGCTCGCACGCCGCGCTAAGTCCTTCCTCATCATCGAGGGAGAGCTCTACAAGCGGAGCCACACCAAGATGCTACAGTGCTGCAAGATATCCATGGTAGGGTCTGCGGGCACCATGCCGCACTCAGGACCTTAGTCGGAAATGCGTTCCGACAAGGCTTCTGTTGGCCGACCACGGTGGCGAACGGCAAGTGGATCGTGCGCACCTGTGAAGGATGTCAATATTACGCTCGGCAAACCCACCTACCGGTGCAAGCACTCCAGACGATCCCCATCACGTGGCCGTTTACGGTCTGGGGGCTCGATCTGGTTGGACGCCTCAAGAAGGCACCGGGGGCTACACGCATCTCCTTGTCGCCGTTGACAAGTTTACGAAGTGAATTGAGGCTCGGCCGATCCCGACGATCGGATCCAAGCAGTCCGTGGAATCTTTCCTCGATATCATCCACCGCTTTGGTGTTCCGAACTCCATCATCAAAGATAACGGCATATAGTTCACAGGGAAGAAATTCCTCAAATTTTGCAATAACTACCACATCCGCATCGACTGGGCCATCGTGGCGCACCCCCACACGAATGGGCAGGTAGAACACGCGAACGGCATGATCTTGCAGGGACTGAAGCCTAGGATCTTCCATCGATTGAAGAAGTTCACCAGCGGTGGGTTGCCAAGCTCCCTACAGTTCTCTAGAGCCTCAGGATGACTCCTAGTCGAGCGACCAACTTCACCCCTTTCTTCATGGTCTACGGTTCCGAGGTAGTCCTCTCGACCGACCTAGACTATGGAACGCCGAGAGTTAGGGCGCACAACAAGCAAGGGGCAGAGGCATTCCTCGAAGACGTGATGGACCAGCTCGATGAAGCACGCGATGTCGGCCTCCTCCGATCAACCAAATACCAGCAAGCATTGCGACGGTACCACGGTCGCCGAGTTCGGGGTCGGGCATTTAACGTTGGCGACTTGTTGCTACGGCTTGTCCAGAGCAACAAGGACCGTCACAAGCTCTCCCCGCCCTGGGAGGGGCCCTTCATCAGTGCCGAAGTGCTCCGGCTAGGCTCCTACAAGCTGCAGACCCCCGATGGCGAAGTATTCACCAACAGTTGGAACATCGAACAGCTACGTCTCTTTTCACTTTGCCACTCTTTAGTGCCACTCGACCCCAGCCACGGCAGGGGGTCAGGCATCACTCGGGGGCTACCAAGGCCATACCCACTCAAAACTCCTTACGCCCAACCCAATCCTACGATTGGGGCAAAAAGATACAAGTTACGAAGGAGCAGGCTTTGAGTAAAGTTGGTCGGATTGCGGGAAGCCCACGTCCCAAGTGCTACGGTGCCTCCACTCACCAGCGTGATTAGAGTCCCCTCATTCGCATCTCTTTTCTCGGCTGCCTCAATATTAGGAACAGCCGGGCATCTTTAATTTTCCTTGCCAAAGGCCCTCCGAGCCAAAATCCAAAAAGTTTAAAAGTTTGTTTACACAACCTCGGGCGTCCAGGCCCAGTTCACCACCAAAATTAAACTACCTACTTAGGAACGACTTCTTCCTCCATGTTTGCAGCTAGGACCTGCGCAAAGGGGGGCAACCTCCTCCTCGATCTAGTCCAGCTCGACATTGTCGTAGCTTGGCGCGAAGCCTTGGCTCATCGCCTGCAAGTCGATATTCTCATAATGGGATTGCGCGATCGCGAACGACCACTGCACGCTGAGGTGCAGCGCCCGCTTCGCCATCCCGCAAGCCCGGTCCGTGACGTCGACGACCTGGACCGCAAGCGATCTCGTCCCTACCTTTGGAGTCATCTCGAAGTCATTCAAAACTAACTCAACGGAAATCCACAGGGTATCATGCTCGTCGGATTCCTTGAGGAGCATGGTTTTCATCTCGCCGAGCTCCTTCTCCAAGCGGCGGTCCACCACCACTTCATCTCCAAGTTTCTCATCGAGCACTGTCCAGACAATACGTCAACGACGTCAAAAAGCCTGCTAGGAAACTTCGAAAGGACATCCAAGGCAAGAAAGGTCTTACCATTCACTTGTTCACGGAGCTTGCCCGTCTCGGTGGTCAGGCGAGCAACTTCCGCTTGTCCAGTTGCAATCTCCACGGCAAGCTCGGCGGCCATTGCTTCATCTTGGAGCTTTCACTCCGCTTCAACGGCACACTCTTGCTGAAGGAGTGCCACTTGCTATTGGGCGTCTGCTAGGAAGGAAAATCAAACACGCGACGCCTATGAAACCGATAATTCGAGGGGAGAAGGAGAAGGATCTTACCCACAAGATTCCCCTGAGCGACCTACGCCTGCTCCTCCCGCTCCTCGAATAGGAGCACGGTGGCGTCACGCTCTTGGTTGATCGCCTCGAGTTCGCCATGAAGCTCTTCCACGGTGCCAACCAACTGGTCCCGCTCCCCTCACAGCCACTCGAACGCCTCGACATCTAAAAGCGCCCTTGCTCGGGCATCAGCCACCTCTTGGCAGGCCGCTGCGAGCTGCTCTGCCAGCTTCTCGCACCATCACACCTCTTCGGCATGGTGATCCCAGTTGCGATTCATGAGGAACTACGAAGAAGAAACGTGTCAGAAGTGCCCAGGAAGGACGCGAGGAACATGGATGCCGAGGTGCCATACCTGGCAGGTCAGGATGACAACATCACGCAGCGCGCCCAGCGTGGTGGACAAGGCTTCTGAGATGCCTTGGTGAAGCCGGTGTAAGGCCGCATCGTCAGATGGCCCTCGATAGGGAAGATCACGTCGGGCTCGTCCAGTGCCTCCCGGATCCACTACTGGAACTCTGAATCTCGGAGCAAATCCTAAGCAAGAGTCGTGCCGTCAAGCCGCACACTCGGCGCCATCCCGTACAGCGGAAGCGCGCGCACCATCGGCGGCGCCACCCGCCTCGAGTGGTAGGCTTCGATGACGCTGGCGTCGTAGATGCTGTAGCCCTTCAGGTACGCTATGGCACCTACGAGCAAGGCAAGCCTCTTCTTCTCCTTGTCCATGGACCCTCATGACCACACCGGCGGAGACGCCACAATCGAACGGCCAGTGAAGAGCGGAAGAGGGGGGCATCGTGGTTCTTGATGTAGAACCACCATGAATGCCACCCTTTGTTCAACTTCATGGTGGCAATGGCCATGTACTCGTGGGCCTGAGGTCCGTAGAGGTGGATTCCGCCGTAGCCTATCAGGGCCATCGACCCGTCCCTCTTCTTGACCAAGGAGACGGCGAAGAAGTACCTCTAGAGCTTGAAGTGAGGTTCAATCCCCAGGAACCCCTCACACAGCTTGATGAAGGCCGCGATTTGCTGGATCCTATTCAAATTGAGGTGCTGCAACTCAATCTAGTAGTGATGGAGGAGCCCCCGGAAGAAGGGATGAGGGGGCATCCCAAACCCGCGCTCATGGAAGTGCGTGAAGGAGACAATGTAGCCATCGCGCGACGTTGGTACCTCTTCACGGCCAGGTAAGAGACACTCCCCTACAGCGGATTGCGGGCAAAGAAGCCTGCGATAAGACCTCCTAGATGCGCCTAGCCCACGTCCGAGCGATACCATGACGCCATTGTTGGGTGGCGAAACGGGATTAGGAGCTCTCGTGAGGGCAGGGGTGTAGATAGGGAATGGCTTGGGCTTTGGCAGCAAGGAGACGATGAGGACAGGAAGACGAAAAGGCGCGGTGACGGCGGAGGGGCTAAGAACCCCAATTATAAGCGAGGGGAACGAAAGACGAAACAACGCCTCAACCCCCACGACCACCATGATGGCCGCGTTCGTCGCATTACGTTGCCCCGCCCCATTGGAGCGTGTGCTCATGCCACACTCGGGCTCGACCCTTCTGGGAACGCGCCCAGCAATGAAGGGGCCAAAGGCCCCCACAACTAGAAATTGATACGGGCTGAAAATGCCCCGATGGCCCATTAAAGCCCAAGGATTTGAAGGTTGGCCCGTTGGCAGGTTCACAACTGCCCAGGTCACCACCAGAGTGAGGGGTGGAGACAAATGGGCCCGCAAGCGGCCAGCACCTGGGCACGCAAGCACCACGGGCATCCCGACCCACGTCCGAAGAAAGGCAACAAGTTGTCGGGACCGGTCGAATGAACCTGATAACTAAACGGATCGGCCGTTGAGAATCTGGAATCGGTCACTAGCTGACCTACGCTGGATCCCCGTGGACGGACGGGAACTGGGGCCCACTCGGACCAACCCGTTAACAGCTCATCGTGCACCACGTTTCGACCAACGAGGAAAAACGTGGCATGGCTCAGCCTTTCCGCCTTGCCAGGGAAGAGATTGTAAGCCAAAATGACATCTTGACCGGACTTCCGCTAACGCGTGGGAGCTCGGAGGTCGGACTCGCATGGAGACCAAACATGTGGTCGCATGCGAAGGGAGGAGGAGCCGAAAGAGAGGGAGGGAGATCTCCCTGCTTTTTGTGTCCCTCCTGAACAGAAAAACCCCCGGGACAGCGCCTGACCCCTCGACAGGCTCGGGGGCAACAGCGGGGCATCAGAATTAAGCGCTAAAAAGCCCTCCTTTTATTCCAAAATTACCAAGGGACACAGTTACATGGTGCGCTCCGGGCGCATAACGAAAGCCATGAATCGGATTTATCAAAACGACCTACATTTTGGAAAGAGGAGGTAGCTGGCCATTGGCCATGTACAAGTACAAACAACTTAAGCGCCACCACGCAAGGCAGTGCTGAAAGTTTCCTGAGGTCTGCTTCAGCGAGGACTGAGATGGGACGGACGGCCATGTCGCAGTCCATCCCCTAACAGTGAAGTTGTCTCGGAAGCAGGAGCGGTACACGACCGTCGACGCGTACATCTTGTGTTGCCTTGACATACGCCTCAGTCACTGCGAAGCAGCTCCGGCAACGATAGCGGGAGGATAAGAAAGAGGGAAGCTCGGCTAGGCTGTGGGGCACCAAGCGGAGCCGACAGTCTCACACGAAATCAGGGCAGGTGCGGCAAGGCTCGCTCCGCCTCCCTACGAGAAGGAAGTAGGGAGTTGCGGGTGAGTCGCCACCTACCGAACGATTTCACGAAGAGCGACGAATCCGCCTTCGTCCTCCCGAGGAACCAGCACCTAAGCCAAGGCAATTGCCTCACGAAGGTGAAGTTGAGGATCTGGACGCTCGAGTTCTCCTTCATCATGCTCCTCTGCTCGTAGTCAATCCACTAATAGCAATCAATGAAGGACTGAGATCCAGCTCAAATGAGCCGAACCCGGGCTCTAGGAGGCCTAGTTCTACCACACATTATCAAAGGCTTTACCGGGTGGTCTCGGTGAAAACAACCTAAAGCCCAGCAGCGCTATTTATAGCTCCACTGAGGCAGGACATTGCCGTGGGGCTGGACGGGCCAAAACCAAGTAGCCAGCATTAAAAAGGCCCACCTGCCCCGGTTCTCGTCGATGACTATGGGCCCGACGGGGCAGCACGAGACAAGATGGGGCGGGCAGATGTAGGCTGTGACGGAAGCATGCGGCAGGCATCGTACAAGCCCCGTGGCGAGCAAGGACGGGCGTAATAGGAAAGCCTGCGCCGGACGACTCGACGATCGCCAGGGCTGCCGCCGGCAACTGTCAGCAGGCGATAGAGACAAGACCCGATGAGAGGGCGTCTGAACCAAGGCGTCGCCGCAGAGTACCCTCTGGACACGGTAACTAATCCTTCGCGTGAATCTGTGATTCGCCCAGAGGCTCGGGGGCTATGCCCACTGGGTTCGCTCGCGAGCACCCACGTGACATAGGAAGAGAGAGGGCTTTCATCGGTCATGTCAATCAAGGCACGGGGGCAAACACGTCAATAGGACCCTGTGCGCAAATCTCTGATTCACCTAGAGACTCGGGGGCTACACCCAGTGGGTGCACTCACTCGCACCCACATGAGCCTGATAGGGACAAGACCGTCCCGAGTCACGTCAACCTAGATACGAGACCGGGGACGCGTTCGGACCGGCACGGGACTCAACAACTGGGTAAAGCGAAGCCCCAGCACGGCTCACCAAGCCGCGTAGGGGCTCGGGGGCTACAGTCGGGGGTAAATATCACTGACCCCCCAAAAGTATGTTTCTTAGAAAGCTAATTATGGTTTGGCTCTCCCGTGATATGCAGCCCAGCCTAATCGAGGTTATTGCATGGCCACAGATGGCCCACCAGGAGGAGGGACACCGACGGCCCAATACCAAGCCTAGAAGAAGGGCACAAGCCACCTCGCCCGACCGCCAGAAGTTAGGCTCCGCCTCGCCTGAGCCCAAGGATGCAAGCGCGGCCTTGTCCGACCCCTGTGAGAGAAGCCCCGCCTTGCCCGACCCCGAGGGCACAGGCTCGGCCTCGCCCGACCCCCAGTGGGAGCTCCGCTTCGGGCGACCCTGAGGGAACAGATTCAGCCGTACCCACCGCAGGGATGTGGGGCCTTCAGGGTCTCATGGAATGACAGGTCATGCTGGGGATCGAACCTCTGGCACAGGGGCCGGAAAGGACGTGCCTCGACATGACCTCTGGAGAGGACAGGCCATTACCACGAGCCCCGGTCATCCGCCGCACCGGAGGTCAAGCCGTAAAACGCGCTGGTGACTCACGCCGCCCGTCTTGTCGGGGCTCACGGCACCCACCAAGCACGCCGGGGGGCCGCACCCGCCCTTTTGAGACGCACGTCGCACGTCACGCCAAGGGGGCGGCGCAGGGACACCCCATCGTCATCTACAGGACCAGCGGGGACCACATGTAGGGAGGAGGAAAAGCGGGATCCGGCGACCTCTCTCTCTCGCGTATCCGATCCCTACCCCCTGGCATATAAAAGGGAGGGGGAGGGATTTTGGAAGAACATTCACTCACCCACACAACACTTCACCACCAGAGACTTGGGAGCCCGTCCCTCTCTCGTCCGTTTGTAACCCCTACTGCAAACTAGTGCAAGAACACGAGCAGCTCGAACTACACGTAGAGACATTCTGTTCGAACCGATATAAACCTCTGTGTCTTCCTTGCACACCATCCGGACCAAACGCGCAAACACAAATTCACTAGTGGGCGGTACAAAACACCGACACCGCCGTCCTCCCCTCACAAGTCCGTGATGCTGCCATCAGGTTGTCCAGCAATCCCCGCCGCGCCGCCGTCGCGCCGTCACGAGATGCCCTTGTTTGCTGTCACACCGACCATATGTCGCGCTCGGAGCTTCAAACCAAACGGCCCTCGACACAGGCGAGCCTCTCTTCTCCCCGCGCCATCCGGCCCACCACACCTCGACGCCGTCGTCCCCACCGCGCCCGAACTGTCCGCATGGTCTGCAGCGCCGCCGAGGGCTGGGGTGCTTCCCGCCGTATGCTCGGCCACAGGAGTTTGGGCCCTTTGGCACTACTTTGAAATGTTTCATTTGTCTGATTTCATATAGTATTTCAATCCTTCTTGTCTCATATTGTTCCTAATAATTTATTCTGAATCGCTCCACATGTTTTCTGAATTCAGGCTGTAGTGATTGTTTGAAGCTGAGTAGGCAATATTCTGAGTTATCATGGCAAAGCAGACAAACAAAACCACAACCGAAATCTGAGAAAAACCAGGTGGGTTGATTACCTTGCTTGGTTTTTGTCGTATTCCAAAAGTGCTTTCAGATGTGTGAGTTGATTTTGTTTCTTCGAGGTGATCAACAAAGTTGGGGCAAGCCTTCTCTGTGACACTAAAACTTAGGTTGTGTAATGATAGTGAGTGGTACTCCTCCCTTGCTTGAGCTTAATCTCCTTTGGAACAACATTACCGTAAGACGATAGCAGCGCTTGCTTCTCCATGTTTGTGTGGCTGAAGTAGGTTCATGCAAGCAGATTCTTCTCTCCTTTTCTTTTTGTTCTTTATAATTCTTTTAGATCCCCAAAACAAGGTGTGTAATTCTGGTATTAACAAGTTTCTCTCCTTTTTTTTTTGTTATCGGTGCCTCGCGTTTTATCCAATGGGATGCTGATCCTCAGTCTAGCAAATTTCAGTATACATAATTGACTTTGATTTTTTAACGCAAATTAAATGTTGCATATTAAGGGATCTGCGAGACCAATGGAGGAGAAGGCCATCACGGACCTTCCCCATGTTATCCCCGTGAAAAGCCCCCTCCTCTGCCTCGACAACTCTATTGTCTTAATATCCCTATCCACGTATGCTATAAACTTATTTTCTTTACCTGAAGTCTATCTAAATATGTATGCAGATGCTTCTAAGCATCCCTTAAAATGAAAAAGAAATATAAACTATTTTAATTCTCTAGCTAATAACTGAAATCAGCACTATCCTATAATTTAAATCACCTGATCTTATTTACAGTCAATTTGTGGTTGTTGTGCTTTGTAGTACCCTAACTTTTCCTAAGGTTATGTAGAAAAGCAGTTGGAAAAAAGATTTTGGCTGTCTTGGAAACCATTAATTTACAAATACAGTTATACCACTGACTGGTCTATATTTGTGACGTGTAATATCTATGTTTGCAATCTAGATTAAACAAAAATAAGTTAGTCAAAATATCTGAAAACACAATTCAGCTTGCCTCTTATTATTCCCTTTAATGATAGCATATTGTTTCCATTTTATTAGAAGTTTATGATCTTAATGTATCATGTGTGCACAACTGTAATTGTCTTTGGTCATTTATCTTAATTCAGATGGGTTGATGGAGGTACAAGACAACACAAAATATCTGAAAATAGCATGAAGCATGATGGTGGTGTTTGGATGAAGTTCACTTAGGCTATCGAATTAACTTTGTTTCAATAACATATTTAGACAAATTATGTTACTTTTTCTATTTACATTGCGTGAGATAAAATTCTGTTTATATAGGAAAGTTTATGTTTCTAATCTCAATTAGTCTAGAAATATTTGACCACCCGTAGCAATACGGGCATGGATCTAGTCCAGCAAACGCGGCCACGCGGGGGCTTCCGGAAGTCATGCACCTTTCCCGACCTCCCGCGGGTGGTACTCCTCAGCCTGGCCCAACCTCGTCCGGGCCGTGTAATCGGATGGCCGTTCGTTCAGGCACCAACTTGGCCCAGTGGCCCACGGCCCACCCGAGGCTAGAGTGCAGCAGCCACAGAGAGACACGAAAGGCTCCGGCTCCCCTGTCGTCGCCGGCCATGTCGGCTGGTCGCCGTCGCCGCGCGCCCGGCTCCTTCTCCTCGGTTCCGCCTCCCCGCTTCTCAATTTGAAAGTCCGAGCCGGCGGCGGTTGCGGCAGTGTTTCGTCGAACACCCGGTAAGCTCCCCTCCTCCATCTTCCCCTCCCCAGCGCACGATCGCGCGCCTCGGGTCCGAGCCGTTCGCGTCCCATCCTTGCTACCCTTGGGTTGCTTCAGCTGTGCGATCGTTGTGATGGCCGGGGGATGCTATCATCATAGGGAGCGATTTCTCAGGTGAACACGCAAGGATCGGAAAAATTGTGCCGCGCGTTTCGCGTCATAGGACAATATTGTGTTGTGCTTCCAGGTTAGATTGAAGCGCACAGCCGCGAAATTACGCGGAGGAATTTTGAACTGTGGTCACCTACATCCTGTTGACTCTATCAGAACCCCATTTTGGCCGTCCAGTGCTGGCCATTGATCAGTAGTGCATCAGTTAAAGAGAGATTTTCAGTTCTGATCACGGAGCTCTAACTATCTGTTGTTGCTTCAATTATATGCACATTTGCTTCCAATGGAAAGATCGTGGAACTTAAACTAATCTCGTTTATAGAGGTGACATTTACCTTACTTGATATGACCTGACCACTCTCTCTTAGGTTCTGACTGTCAGGTATATTTGCAGTTTTCCATGTGCTCTTCTAGGCAACTATTATCCAAATGGTAGTCCATAACAATTGCACTAAAAGGCCTCCTTCAATGGTTGCATATGAGCTAGCTTATACAATATTTTCTTATATTTTAGTAGGAGAGAGAGAAGAGCTATCTCTTGATCAAGAGATAGTCTCGTACATGCACTTCAAGATTACGTAGATAGCGTGTGGGGTCATTTATATTATGAGCTATGTTCTAAAAATTAGATCATTGGAAGGGTTGTCTCTTAGAGTCCTTAGAGCTAGGTACTAGCTCGTACCTCGTACCATTGGAGGAGGCCTAATGACTAATGCTAGTGCAAGAGTTCGATATTGTTATCAATATCCTAAGTGGGTACAATGATTGTTTTTTTCGTGGAGTTAGACCACATGCAGTCACACAGGCACACTGCAGAGCACTGATATGACAGACTACTTTTTTTGTGTGACTTCGTCTGTCTAGATAAGCCACAATCGAACGCATTTCAAAACACTCATGACATAGCCATCAGCATGTGTGATTGCAATATTCCTTTATTTGTTTATTACCCCTTTTAGATGCTGCTGGAAAGGATAAGGTGAATCAGACCTTCCATTGGCCAGTTCAATGTTGTCAAACACCAATAGTAGTTATGGCCCCGGGCAACCTTTTTGGTATCCCATCAAGTTTAGGTTTCTTGACAAGGACTGGTTTCGGCCAATTGATGTCATGTTCCGGAAGGACCACTACCACCTTTATAGGTAGTGCATGGTAAAAAAAAAAAAAGGAAATGCTTAGTTCCAGCTCCAGACTTTGTCTACAAAGTTGAAATTTATTGATTTAACATATTGTTAATGTTACATACTTGATGCACGTCTGCTAGTATCTTTATAGAATGCTGAAGGTAAGGACTAAGAAGCTGGCAGAGAATGAAGAGCACATTCTGTTACTTTTTTTCCCTTCTGTTGATTTCTTTATGAATCTCCACAGGGTGTTCACCAGGGTTAAGCTTAAATACACTGTGGAAAGCATGCATTTAAAAGTAGTTTCGGTCAGATGATTTATTGGTATTACACTAGTTTTAAGTTCAACAGGTCTTTTTTTATCTGGATATAATATCTTTAGTGTCTATGGTATATTATTTAGAATCAGAAGATTATAGAAGCGCGCTCTTAGGGTTTTGCAAGAAGTTGTGGTAATGGTAGGACAAAAAAGGTGGGAAAGTCAAATAAAGGGCATTCCAACGCCCTTCATTTTTTTCTAGAATAATATGCTTTTATGAAAACAATGCATTATTAGGCAAGGCAGTCCAGTTTGTAGAAAAAAATGTTTTCTTGTTAATATGATTATATTATAGATTGTCAAATTGACTGGATAATTTGATTCCCTTTTCTGTTTAATAATTTTTATTGGTAAAAGGTTAAGGTGGGGATGATTCTACTTTTTCCTTGATGTGGATGTTGGTGTGTCAGATGATTTTTTCTCACTTTTAGATGATAATCCTAGTTTGAGAATTGATAATGGTTGACTAGTGTTAGTGTTTGTAACTTACGTAGGCATGGTATAGCTTGCAAGGGTGACATACCAATGCTGATGATAGTATCTATTGAGATGGAACTTCTAGATTGATTTGGACGCACTGAACCATATTTTAGCACGATCCTTTTGGGAGAACAACCATATCAAAGTAACTTCCATCATGGAGACAGACATAATCATAATGGACAAGCTTTAACTAGATTATTATCAGATTTGCAGAGATAAGTGGGACCCAAACATAGCTTCCAGTTTTATTTGTGGTTTCAAGTTTGCATCTTTAATGTTTCATCTATTCGATTGATTGTGCGGTCACATACTCACATCCCACTTATAGGCAGTATGCTTGCTATGTTTTTATGGTACTTGTGCTGTTACTTCCTGCTTAAGTTGTTTTTGACTCTAAAGATTCAAAATGTGCTTATGCTTTGAGATTTGTAGATCTAGCTGGTGCTCTTTTTAGATGCCATCTGATCCAATTATCTGCTGTCTCTCTTTCTTTATGTGTATTTGCTCCGTTTCAGTTAGTTCTGGGTACTCTTTATGTTTTATAGCTGTTCTGTCAGAATGTGAAGCATGTACTTCTGTAAATGCTTCAGGAGCATGTTTTACCTTTGGTTAAACTGCATATTGCGATTAGAATTTTTTTTCTCGAACACGCTGGAGAACTGTGTATCTTTGTATTAAGAAGAAAACAGGGCAAGAACCCTTACAACACACCCAAGATTTTAAGAGTACATTCGTGCCTTTTGCTAAAACAAAACAACGACCTCGACCTATGCTGAGCTCCTACTGGCCACCTACAGGCTCAAGGGCAAGAAGGAATGAAATGCCCTGAGCCCCCCTGCTAAACTTCAGTAGTACATCTCACCAGAGAGAAACAATGCTCTAGCCAAATTGGGAGGATCACCATAACAAACACACCGGTTTCGATGATTTCAAATCATCCAAGCCCCAAGGATGATCATCGAGTTAAGCCCTTTCCTTGCCAGATCAAACACCCCCCTCTCCACCTTAGCCCACCATTCATCAAAGGAGGATTCATTCGGCTGTGGAGAGAGGTCATGTAGTCTTACTTTCCGTAACAAGTGAAACCAGAATTGTTGAGCAAAGACACACGAGATGAGCAGGTGGTTGATTGTCTCCTCCACTTGATCGCAATAGGGGGAAGCGGACAAATGTCTCGTATCATCAATTTTAATCCCTTCAGTAAGCCTGATTGTGTATATGTCCTGTCTTGACGCAGACGCGCAGTTGTTTCTGGTCAAATGGACTCTTATGCTACTGGATTGACAAATTAATCTCACAAGTTTTAAATAATTTATCATAGGCAAAATATCACTGTCTTTAGTGAAAATGCTATATAATGCCTTAATATACATAAGAGGCAAATGATACTTCAGCTAGGAAAACATCAAGATTCATATATCACTTGTTAGATGCTGACTCTTTTGCATGAAAGTAGGGTATTTTCCTTGATGAAATATGACTCATATAGTGTGTGCATGTAGGTGTACTTTTAGACGTGGAACAGTTTTATTTGTTCCTCACCGTTCCAAATAGTTTCTGCCTTTTGCTATTATCATCAGTTAACACAGTACTCAGCATGTGTTGTATTTGATAATGCTTAACCATTCTTCTTTGTACAGTGTCTTTGTGGCGTAACAACTGATGGAGCTGATATAATCATCAAATGATTGCTTCCAGAGAGCATCAAAGATGGCTCAAAGATAAAGTAACTCTTCTCTGTTTTCTTGTGCTTCATAGATTGCTAAAGAACTTTTACCTATGGTTCTGTGCTAACATAGGTTCCCACAGAAAATACAGTAGATACAATCATGAAGACAACGGTAGCAATGCCTTATGAAATATTCCCTGCCCTGGGGCTAGGATGGCCAATGGGTCATAGGCATTTTTCCTTCGTACAAATGTCTCCCACCTTGCCTCAAAGTGGGCCTTCCACTCCTGTTCAGTGTTGTAGTTTGGCAGATATTGTTTCATCCCAATACCTGCCTTGTCAGAGAATTCTATTATCCGGTTGTTGAGGTTCAATGTATGTTCGACGCTGTAGGGGCCTGATGAAGATGGTGCTGAGGATAGGAATCCCACTAGGTAGAAAACTTCCTCATCTGGTATGACTACTGACGTTCTGTTGTCCCATCTGCACGAAATGGAAATAGTCAGTCAATCAAACTACAGAAGTTAAATCACCATGTGGTTTCTGGTTTCACATAATCATCTAATTATCTGAAGTTTTATCAGTGGCTACTTACCTGAATTTGTTTACTGGATAGAGCAATATGGGACCATTGTTGCTGTCTTTCAGAATTTTCCCAAAGACCTCCCGTGCGAATGTGTGGATCGAACTTTTTGGAATCATGAGATTTAGCCATGGGTGTGGGACTTCCCACATCCCCTTAGCTCTCAGTTTGACCTCAGAGGAATGCACCCTATCCAGGAACTCGATGTAGCTGACATCTGTGTGGAATAGGGATGGAGGTATATATCTAAGTTGATACAGTAGGTTGTTGACCTCCTGCAGACGTGTTCACACATAATTTGATCATTCTCAACTTGATTTGATATTAGTCACAAGTCATAGCCATATTAATGGCATGCGATTTGCCTCACCTGTTCCATGTTGTCCGCCTCGTCAGTGTTGTAGTTCTTCGTCATCTCGAGGCAGAAGAGCACTCTTCCATCCGATTCGAACTGGCTAGCCCACACTGGATCCTGTGGGTTAAACGATGATCTCCAGTTGTTCAGGATGCCTGTCCTGTTGATGATTACGAAACCCTCTATATAATCAAAGGTCCTTTCTGCCGAAATAAGCATCTCCTGATCCTCTGTGAAGCTTGTGAAGTCTGAGTAGAGAACTTTAATCCACCTCACCTATTGCATATTCAAATCATTAGCAAGTGACTATTGCTAGCGTTAAGTTGGTATAAATTAATTGTTTTGTTGTACCATATTCGGAGCTGGCTCGAGGGCAATCCTGGCTCTAGTGATGATGCCAAACTGACCTAGGCCACCAAGAGCAGCATGGAAGAGATCAGAGTTATTCTCAGGTGAGCAAGTGAAAATTTCTCCTCTTCCTGCATTTGACAGTCATGGTATATAAGTCAGATAAGAATCCACTCTGTTGCTCTGGAAACTTCTAAATCATCATATCGTCAAGGTTTGTCTAATACCTGTCACAATCTCCAGCTCCTTGACATTGCTTATTTGTGGGCCATGCCGGAACGTCTGCCCACTGACCCCTGCATTCGACAGCGTGCCTCCAATTGTGAGGTGGAGATAATCAGTCCATGACTTTGGTGCCAGACCATACTTAAATGTCTCATGCAGGACATTTATCCAGAGTTCTCCTCCTGAGGCATCAACATAGGGCGATGCACCAGAGTGCACCTGCATTTTGGCAGTCTGGAGGGATTCCATTTTGATGATGATCCCTCCAGCTGCCTGGCACTGCCCTCGGAGTGAGTGTCCATGCCCACGGGCCGCCACGGTGAGCGTGGAGTGCTCACCCCTCAAGAAAACATGCCTGACCGTAGTGGCAATGTCATCTACTGAGCCTGGATGAAGCACAGCAGCTGGCATGGAGCTAGAGAGATTTCCAAAGTCCTGGGCAGCGGTAGACACGTCGCTGAAGCTGAAATGGCCATCGAGGTGTAGTTTATGGAGGGATGCAAGCACATCTTGGTCAGGCACGTGCACGGTGGTAACTCCACCAAAAGCAAATAAAAGGAAAAGCTTCAGGTATTGCAGAACTGACGGTTTCATGGCTCTACCTACAGCTCAAGAACCGACTAGTTTGGCAGTTCAAAATTCTGAGGAGAAAGATGCAAGGTGTAGGGGGATAGTGTGGTTCAGTGCAGGAGCAGAGCGATGGGAATGGAAATGGAGGGAGGGAAGGAGATTTAAAGGGGGCACTTGGAGGGTTTGCATGTGCACTACTGTGGGAGGTGGTGTCGTCAAACCAGACTTTGGAACTGTTTGGTAGTTTAGGATCAGTATGAAAACAGGCTTGACTGCAAAATATGGATGCAGAGTTGCAGACATATTGCACTGGTGCAAGTGTTCCTATCTAGAGTATCTTGCTTTGTTGCTTCTGCTTGAAGCATGGCACAAACATGTGTCAGTTAATGAATGGAGGAAGGCTGAGGAGATGTAGCCCATTCATCAGACTCGGTCCATCATGGTTCATATCATTCACTACACCCAAGCCCATGAGAACAGTGACATTGCAAGGATCGTGCAGTGACAGAGATATATTGTGAATTTGTATATGCGATGCATCTCTCAGCAGGATTGAACTTCTAGTCGAGCCAGATGGTGGTAGCATAACAGATATGTAAGTGGCAGACCTGATTTCTGTCTAGCAGGACCCACTGGATGCTTCAAATCCGAGTTCATGTGCAGAATTTCGTGTCAGTCTTCAGCAGGATCATCTGTAGATGTGATATATTTGTTCCTTTGGACTTGTAAGTGGCCAACATCCTCTTGAGCATATCTGATAAAGTTGCATATCTATTTCTGCAGAACATAAATGTCGATAAGAATCATCCTGTGTAGCCAATTTTAGCAATGTCAATACATCGCTAAGAGAAATTTCCTTTTCAATATTTGTTCTTGGCTCAATCGTATGGACACGGAATGCTGAAGGATTCTTTTCCTTCATGGTGACCAAGAGCTTTCACATGATAATGTAGAATCCCTTTGGCAACATGGTGTTGATTGTTACCCTAGCTACTATTCTAAGGTTTCTCCGGAAGAAATGCCATGTTCTTGTAGAGCCTTTTTTCCAAGTTATTGTTAGAGTTTATCTAATAGATTCTTGGATCCTCATTGTTTCTGGTATCTGGTCCTACCTGTTTGAAGGCAACACAAGCAAATCTGTACAGTAAACCGGATGTTCTTACCATCATATCTTCTCTTTACACGTATTGAAATTAGGGGAGAGCTATGCCATATAGAGTAGAAAATAAAGACCAATCGTACTTTGTCTTGGGATAAAATTTCTGCATGCTCGGTGCATGGTGCTCCCGTGAATAATCTTATTCTAATCCGTCTAACCATGTGTCTTGTAAGTCTTTGTGCCAATATTGGCAGTTAACCATGACTTGCCGTTTAATTCATCTTCTACGCATGCTTTTGCATATATAACAATTTCGTGCATCAATATAAAGTGAAAATTTTCTGGTGAGCAAAAGGACTGAAGAAATACTACCCACCTAAGTGTCATAGTTCAATCTATTGTTGACTTTCTGCCATATATCTAACTGCTTCACAGGAAAGTCAACCATGACCAGGTATTTCAAATTGCCGGATCGCTGAAATCCTTTGTAAGTACATTACTCGTACGTTTTTTTTTTTGAAACTCATTACTCGTATGATTAGAAACGTGTCTCATTCCTGACCAACAAAAAACAACCAACTAGGCAACTCCGTTTGGCTAAAAGCCACGTGCGTGAGAGCTGCCAAAATCTATAAACTGAATTTGCAATCTCAACAAAGAAAAGTGTTTGGCATTAATTATACATTAATGTGCAACTAATGTGAGTAAACGCTGTGCTGATTATTGTTCAGAAAGTATTGCCTCCTTTAAGTGTTTTTTTTAGGTTTCCAGATCTTCGGTTGAATGTGTATTGCTGATGCAACCAGTTACACTCCCTCCAGTTCCTTCTATAAGTCACTTTAGACCCAGCATTTTAAACCCTTTTCTTCCTCTTATGGATTTGCTAAATGATATCCCTCTAATGAGCGAATGAACCATCATTCCTAACCTGTGAATAACTGAAGGGGCGAAATGACGAGGACATCATCACCAATGATACATCCACACCTACACCAGTATCTACTTTGCCAATACCACTTGGTCCTATTACTCGCGCTCGTGCTCGTTGGCTTACCCATCAAGTAAGTTCACTCTTAAACTCATGTTCATCAGATTTTGACAATGGAGACACGTGCATTCTTGTTTTACTCAGGAACAATGGATTGGATCAAAAGGGAAGAGGCATCGCGCAGGCTGGATTCGGACTGCAGGACAGCCACGACTTGTGACGGCCGCGCACAACTTCATCTGGATTCCATTTTATTTGTTCAAGTACTTCCTGTAAAGCTTATCAAATCTACTTTCCAATGAATCCGGAATCACCTCCATATCTGTTCGGAGTCAACCGCAGTCGTTGATTTACTACAGAGCCCTTTTCAGCCACGGTGCTGCGTCACCCTATTTTGGCCCAATGGGCCGTGTCGGTACATACAGATAGGGGTACCTTCTACTAGGGTGTCCAGGCTCTTAGCGTATTACCATGCGTGACCCCTCCCACGTCTCCTGGGTGACGTGGCGTACGGCTCAGGCCTGACAGCTGGGACCATGGTCTCCGGACCCTCCTCGAGCTCTCTGAGGTCCAGGACCTCCGTATGCCACGGGAGGCAAGGGAGCTCTCGGGTAGCCCCCGCGGACCCGGACTCCCCAGGGAGGTCCGGGGCCGCCACGTGTGATGGCCGGACCATCACGGGCCAGACCGCTCCAACCGGCCTCTGGGGCCCGGACCTCCCTCCCTCCGGGGAGGGGTCCGGTGCCGCCACGTGCCGCCCCTGCGGAGGGAGCGGGGCTGGCCCTGCCACGTGCGTGTGGCAGGAGGCCCTTCGCGGGTCTCCAGCCCACCTACCAGCATTTAATGCAGTAGCTGGGCCGGGCGCGCCCGAGTCAAAAAGTGTGGCCTGCCCCTGACACGCGGGGCAGGTAGGCTGACACCATGGTAAGCCCGCCTCTTTTCCAAGGCGGCGCGTCGTATCACCGTAACAGTGCACCAGTGGCGTGCAGTCCCGTCACAGCGCCGCGCGCGGCGTAATGATGGGCTGTAACAGGAGCGCTGAGGCGTGCGCTGCAACAGTGCGCGCGGAGGCAACGGCGCGGTGGGTCAGCGCTGCTCCTTCGCATGACAGGTTCTCACCCAACAGTGGCAGCACAGCACCACTGTTGGGTAACACTGACAGCGATCACTGTGTCTGCAGGATGGCACACGACCGTATCCGGGTTGTGGATACGCATGAAATCTTCCCAACCGAGAAGGCTGTGACAAGGGGCTGGAGAAGGAGATCTTCATATCACATAGAGTAGGGACCTGTTGGCCGGGACCCAGTGTAAGCACCTCCCTTGAACTATAAAAGGGAGCACGTACTCGTTAGAGGACAAGGTTCACAAAGGTTCCAGATAGCACACACACAAGCTTATGCTGCTTTCCATTCAGGCTCACGCAGCCAATACAACACCAAAGTGGACGTAGGGTATTACGCTCCGGCGGCCCGAACCACTCTAAATCTTCGTGTCCTTCCTGTGTTCATCTGTCCACCGATCGAGCACTCCTAAGTCTCCTCCAAACCCATCCTTAACTAGGATTAGGCGGGTGCTTTCCGCCACCCGGCTGGAGAATTCCTCTGACAGGCTGTGTATCAAGTTGAGTCCAATTCGGACGCGTCCTAGGGTTGGGATACGACCCCGGCATCCTTATGGTCATTCTCCCACTTCCTTATAACCTTTAGCCGTTGTTAAGAACACTCGGATTTTGTTAGATGCAAGTTTATCTTTTACTACTTCCTTGTAGGCGCGCGTGCTGATCCAGCCGCCCATCTACTTGTTTTCGAAACCCCACCATATTTGACATTCAGTTTGAGACCTTCAATTACATCTTGTATTTTCAGTACTTGTTCTACTTGTTCTCGCTAGTTCTTCGATTGCTTGCAGGACGAGTGGCCTAGTGGCCAGGTGTCGCGCTCCACAAGATCGCGGCAACCATAGGAGGTGGTGTATCGGTTGCTAAGGCGCAGCATCCTTGGAAGACTGTAGTCGGGCTGTGAACGTCGTCTCCTCCATCAATCGAGTTATCCAACGCCTCCCATCAAAAAATCAGGAACAAACCCGAGCGGGTTCACATCAGTTGGTAATCAGAGCAATGTTGTTCGGTGAGAGACTTCCAATCCTTCATTTTCTTTAATTTCCTACACTCCAGAAAAAGCCAAAAATAGTAGAAATTTTTTCCCCCACCGAAATCTTATAGACCCTTTTGAGCCTTTACTAATACAGCTTAGTTAGGGCTTGTTGAGTTTCCGGTTGCATCGGTTGTGTCGAGTTGCTGGTCTTAGTTGTAGTCCTTTAGAGTTTTGAGTTCTTATCACGTTTGGTCGCATAGGCTACCTTTTTAATCACTATTTTGGCCGAATCAGAATACACTTTGACTGTCAAGTTCGACTTGGAATTGGTTAAGCGCGTGTTGGTTAAGACCGACTTAAATTCGAGTAGCCTTTTCATCTCTCGATTGGCCGAATCTGAGTGCCTTCTTGTTATCAAGTCCAAGTTAGAATCGGTGCTGGTTGAATCTGAGTGCGAACTGTGCAATAGAGGCAATAACACTTCACATTCACATATATATTTAGATGTTCGACTTACTCCAGAGAGAGAGTGTGTGGTGACTTGCTCACTTGTATTCCTTTATTCATAAAATCTGTTTTCGAGGTTCCCTGAAAAAATTAAAAAAAAGAAAAAAGAAAAGGAAGAAAAGTGAAAAAAAGGAAAAAAAAAAAGCAAGGGGCTAATTTATTGCGTTTGTTTTTCTCTTCTGTTCGGGGTGGTGCTTTGTGACTTCCTTTGTATCCAGTCTCACGTCTCTAGCACGGTCTAACCTAGGACCAGCACAGTATCACATGAACGATTATTTAGCTTGCTTTTATGACTAACGTGGTGCTAGTACTTTCTTGTTCCAGCCCACCTACAGCTCCACATATTCGACTACAACTATACAGGTCTTGTTGCTGCAGTACCGATATACTTCATTCCACGGTTGCGGACTTGTTAGTTGTCGTTCCCTCCTGGCAGTAAGGTAAGAATTGGAAAGAGCTTGTGCAACAGGTTGAGAAGAGCTTGTGCAATAGGTTGAGAGTGAGCGACTTGCAGTGGCCCTATTAGCTGTAGGGCTTTTACTACTTCTTTCATATTGTCCTTGTTTTTTCTCACCATGGCAGGCTCCGAGGAGGAGGATCATAGCTTGCAGCAGTCTCCACGTACCAGGGGCATCATAAAACATTTTGAAAGGCAAGTGCAGCGGCACATAGAGAGAATTGATAATGATATGCAGGTGATGAATGATAAGATTGGACAATTGGAGGCCACGCAGATTACCACCAACACCAAACTTACGGGCCAGGAGACAGCGGTCGGCAATATTGACAAGAGTCTCGCTGCTCTTTTGCAGCATTTTGATGAGCTCCATGCGAAGACCAACGAGCAGCATGATGATTGGGAGGATGAATATATTGTTGATACTGAACAAGATGAACGAGACATTCACCATCGCCGACGGCTACGTACTAATCGTAGAGGTATGGGTGGTTTTCGCCGACGTGAGGTACACAACAATAATGATGCTTTCAGCAAGATTAAATTTAATATATCTCTTTTTGATGGTACATATTACGCTGATGCATACATTACTTTAAAAATTGCTGTTGATCAAAAGTTTGCATACCATGATTTTACTAAGAATGCACATGTTGGGGCTGCTAGTAGTGAGTTCACTGATTTTGCCTCTCTTTAGTGGATAGAATATGGCAAGAAAAATATTGATGACATGCCATAAACTTGGAATGCTTTAAAATGGGTCATGCGGGCTAGACTATGCACGTGATATGTTACATAAGTTACAACAATTGAGACAGGGCACTAAAAGTGTAGAAGAATATTATTAGGAATTGCAAATATTTGTGCTACGTTGTAATTTAGTGGAGGGTGGGGAACCTGTCATGGCTAGATTTTTGGGGGAGTTAAATCGAGAAATTCAGGACATTCTTACTTATAAAGATTATACTAACGTAACCCGTTTGTTTCATCTTGCTTGTAAAGCTGAAAGTGAAGTGTAAGGACGACATGCTAGTACCACACCTAATATTTCCGTAGGTAAATCTACCTCATGGTAGCCACGCATGAGTACTTTTATGGACGGACGTGCACCTATATCAATTCCTTCACCGAGTCATGCAGCACCATCTTCTCCATCCAACGACAAGCCACGTGCTCCTCCCACCACTTCAGCAACCAAGACTGTCTAGGAACCAGCCGCTAATGCTTCCTCGATTGCATCCACGGGTAGAACAAGAGATGTCCAGTGTCATCGTTGCAAGGGCTTTTGGCACGTGCAGCGTGACTATCCTAGTAAGCGCGTTTTGGTGGTCAAAGATGATGGTGCGTATTCCACCGCTAGTGATTTTGATGAAGATACACTTGCTTTGTTCGCTGCTGACCATGCAGGTAACGAGGGAACACCAGAAGAGCATATTGATGCAGGTGACGCTGAACACTACGAGAGTCTTATTGTGCAGCATGTGCTTAGTGCACAAATGGAGAAGTCGGAGCAAAATCAGCGACACGCGCTGTTCCAAACCAAGTGTGTCATTAAAGAGCGTTCCTGTCGTATGATTATTGATGGAGGTAGCTACAACAATTTAGCTAGCAGCGATATGGTGGAGAAGCTTGCACTCAGCACCAAACCACACCCATTTCCGTATCACATTCAATGGCTAAACAACGGTGGTAAGGCTAAGGTAACGAGACTGGTGCGCATTAATTTTACAATCGGATCATATCATGATGTTGTTGAGTACGATGTTGTGTCTATGCAAGCTTGTCATATTCTGCTCGGTAGATCTTGGCAATTTGATACGGATTGTGTGCATCATGGTAGATCAAATCAGTTTTCGCTCTTGCACCATGATAAGAAAATTGTGTTGCTGCCTATGTCTTCTGAAGCTATTGCGTGTGATGATATTGCTAGAGCTGCCAAAGCTAAAAGTGAGAACAACAAAATTGTCAAGTCGGATGCTAATAAGAAAGATGAGATACGATTGAAAGGAACTTGCTTACTTGTTATTAATGAATTGATTGCTACCACTTCCCTTGCCTATGCTTTGGTGTGCAAAAATGCTTTGATTTCCATTCACGATATGTAGCGCTCCTTATCCCCTGCTGTCACTAACATTTTGCATGAGTATTCTGATGTGTTTCAGTGTGAAATACCAGCGGGGCTGCCACCAATACGAGGGACTGAGCACCAAATTGATCTAATTCTAGGTGCATCGTTGCCCAACCGTGCGCCGTACAGGACCAATCTGGAAGAAACTAAAGAGATTCAGCGACAAATGCAAGAACTACTCGATAAAAGTTATGTACGTGAGTCCATTATTCTTGTGCTGTTCCGGTTATTTTAGTGTCCAAGAAAGATGGAACATAGCATATGTGTGTTGATTGTAGAGCTATTAATAATATCACAATTCGATATAGACATTCTATTCCACGTTTGGATGATATGCTTGATGAATTGAGTGGTGCTGTTGTGTTTACCAAAGTTGATTTGCGTAGTGGGTACCACCAGATTCGTATGAAATTGGAAGATGAATGGAAAACTACTTTCAAAAATAAGTTCCGGTTATATGAGTGACTAATCATGCCTTTTTGGGTTAACTAATGCACCTAGTACGTTCATGCGATTAATGAACGAGGTTCTGCGTGCTTTCATTGAAAAATTTGTTGTTGTCTACTTTGATGATATATTGATTTACAGCAAATCCATGGAGGCACATCTTGATCATTTACGTGCTGTTTTTAATGCTTTACGTGACATGCGTTTATTTGAAAACCTTGAGAAGTGCGCATTTTGCACAGATCGAGTATCTTTTCTTAGCTATGTCGTCACTCCATGGGGAATTGAAGTTGATCAAGCCAAGGTGGAAGCTATTCAGGGATGTCCTGTACCGAAGACCATCACACAGGTGCGGAGTTTTCTAGGACTTGCTGGGTTCTATCGTCGCTTTGTGAAAGATTTCAGCACCATTGATGCACCATTTAATGTGCTTACGAAGAAGGGGGTGCCCTTTTCTTAGGGCACCACACAAGAGAATGCGTTCACTATGTTGAAAGATAAGTTGACACATGCACCTCTCCTCCAACTTTCTGATTTTAATAAGATCTTTGAGCTTCAATGTGATGCTAGTGGAATTGGTTTGGATGGTGTTCTGTTACAAGATGGTAAACCTGTTGCATATTTTAAGAAATTGAGCGGACTTGTTCTGAATTATTCTACTTATAATAAGGAATTGCATGCTCTTGTGTGCACATTAGAAATATGGCAGTATTATTTGTGACCCTATACATTCTGATCATGAATCTTTGAAGCATATTCGTAGTTAAGGAAAATTGAACCATAGACATGCTAAGTGGTTTGAATTTATTGAACCTTTTCCTTATGTCATCAAACACAAGAAAGCGAAAGAGAACGTCATTGCTGATACTTTGTCTAGGCGATATACTTTGCTGACACAACTTGATTGCAAGATTTTTAGATTGGGCACAATTAAAACACAATATGTGAATGATGCTGATTTTAAGGATGTTTTGCTGCATTATAAGGATGGAAAAGTATGGAAGAAATTCGTTGTCAATGATGGGTTTGTATTTCGAGCTAACAAGCTATGCATTCTAGCTAGCTCCATTTGTTTGTTGTTGTTATAGAAAGCACATGGAGGTGGCTTGATGGGGTATTTTGGAGCAAAGAAGATAGAGGATGTACTTACTGGTTATTTCTTTTGGCCAAAAATGAGAAGAGATGTGGAGCGATTTGTTGCACGTTGCACTAAATGTCAAAAAGCTAAGTCACGATTAAACCCGCATGGTTTGTATATGTCTTTACCAGTTCCTAGTGCTCCTTGGGAGGATATTTCTATGGATTTCATGTTGGGATTGTCTAGAACTAGAAAGGGACGTGATAGCGTTTTTGTGGTTGTGGATAGATTTTCTAAGATGGCATACTTTATACCATGTCATAAAACTAATGATGCTACACATGTTGCTGATTTGTTCTTTCGAGAAATTGTTCGTTTGCATGGTATGCCAAACACAATTATTTCTGATCGCGATGCCAAATTTTTTAGCCACTTTTGAAGAACTTTATGGGCACAATTGGGAACTAAACTTCTATTTTCTACCACTTGCCATCTCCAAACAGATGGTCAAACTGAAGTTGTTAATGGAACCTTGTCTACCATATTAAGAGCTATTTTAAAGAAAAAAATTAAGTTGTGGGAAGAATGTTTGCCTCATGTTGAGTTTGCTTATAATCGTTCCATGCATTCTACTACAGAGATGTGCCTCTTTGAAATTGTTTATGATTTTATACATGGTGCTCCTATTGATTAAATGCTTTTGCCCAGTTCTGAAAAATTGAACTTTGATGCTAAGCAACATGCTGAACTAATGTTAAAACTGCATGAAACAACTAAAGAAAACATAGAGCGCATGAATTCTAAATATGAGCTTACTAGTGATAAAGATAGAAAGCAATTAATTTTTGAACCTGGTGAATTAGTTTGGTTGCACTTGAGAAAGGATAGGTTTCCTGCTTTGAGAAAGTCTAAATTGATACCTCGGGCTGATGGACCGTTTAAAGTGGCAGAGTGAATTAATGATAATGCATATAAGCTAGATCTGCCCGTAGATTTTGGGGTTAGTCCCATATTTAACATTGCAGATTTGAAGCCATATTTGGAAGAGGACGATGAGCTTGAGTCGAGGACGACTCAAATGGAAGAAGGTGAGGATGATGAGGACATCGCAACCAATAATACATCCACACCTATACTAGTATCTACTTCGCCAACACCACTTGATCCTATTCCTCACGCTCGTGCTCATCGGTTTATAAGTAAGTTCACTCTTAAGCTCAGGTTCATCAGATTTTGACAATAGTGATACGTGCACTCTTGTTTTACTCAGGAACAATGGATTGGATCAATAGATTGGATCAAAGGGGAATAGGCATCACGTAGGATGGATTCGGACTGCAGGACAGACACGACTTGTGATGGCCGCAACGACTTCATCCGGATTCTGTTTTGGTCATTCAAGTACTTTCTGAAAAGCTTATTATCAAATCTACTTTCCAACGGATCCGGAATCACCTCCATATCTGTTCGGAGTCAACCGCAGTCGTCGATTTACTATAGAGTCCTTTTTAGCCACGGTGATGTGTCACCCTATTTTAGCCCAATAGACCGTGTATAAGTTGAGTCTAATTCGGATGGGTCCTACGGTTGGGATACGACCCCAGCACCCTTATGGTCGTTCTCCCACTTCCTTATAACCTTTAGCCGCCGCTAAGAATATTCGGATTTTGTTATATGCAAGTTTAGCTTTTGCTACTTCCTTGTAGGCGCCTGTGCTGATCCAGCCATCCGTCTACTTGTTTTCGGAATCCTACCATATTTGAGATTCAGTCTGAGACTTTCAATTACATCTCATATTTTCAGTACTTGTTCTACTTGTTCTTGCTAGTTCTTTGATTGATTGCAGGACGAGTACCCTGGTGGCCAGGTGTCATGCTCCACAAGATCGCGGCAACCATAGGAGGTGGTGTATCAGTTGCTAAGGCGCAACATACTTGGATGACTGTAGTCGGACTGTGAACGTCATCTCCTCCATCAATCGAATTATCCCACGCCTCTCATTGAAAGATCAGAAACAAACCCTAATGGGTTCGCATCAAAAAAGTCTTTTCATCTGCTTCCTAAACACATGCACGCAAAATCTAGGATGATCTATAATTGGTACCGGAAGTACCTATCATGTTACTATCAAGGAACGACTTCATGTACTGGGCTTTCCTTTTCTGCTCTATCTTGACAGCAAATGGATGGAGCTGCCAAAGAGACTAAAAGCTTTTTCAGGAAAACGAAAGGTAATTTTCTATAAGTTATCTGCAAATATTTTTTTTCTTATGCAATAGATCAGCACTTGAGTCACTTTCTTTTTGAAAAGAAAGGACTTGCTTTATGTTTTTGGTCCTTCACTTATCAACTAATGTGGACAGTATATTTCCATTGCTACTACTCTCCATGGGTAGATGATTAATATGAATTGTTCACACTAACCCAAGAAAACAATTGCTTATCCTCCTAGCGGAGTCTTAGGTGTTGTCACTGATCATTGATCTGTCACTATTTACATGTGGGGATCAACAAATAAGTGTTGCTTTGGACATTGACATATTCATGAAAACCTAACAGCAACCACTAGTTTCTGTCATTGTATGTTTGAAAATTCTAGTAAAACTATACTAGTATATATGTAAGAGATTTACACATGCTGTTTTACGCCAGAATCACATATTGCGAAGAAGATAACTTTATGAAGTAAATATGTTTTCAAATCGGTGTGTTTCTTTCTTCAAAAAGAAAAATAAAATAAAATGGGGATGCCTCCATCTCTTTAAAGGCGACTACCTCTCGTTCTCCGCATGGAGGTTGACTCCAGAGGACAGGATGGAGATTAGATTCCCTAATCCATCACATGCGTCACAATCGCATTTCGCAAAGGTGACATGATCTGCATCTACATGCTTTCAGGAGTTGTTCCTTCGCTGTTTTGGTCCGGGCTGTCCATGGCCAGGAGGCTCAGCGCCCAGTCCCAGCAGGAGTCCCCTACACACTACTACAAGATCAGTGGATGGGGCCACCATTGTCGATATTAGTGGATGGCCACTTTTAGTATGCTGGATTTGACATCCAAGAACCAGTTCGTTTTCATCTGAGGGGCAACTTTCTTCGAATTACTTTCAAATAAGCTACAATCTCATGGTAAAAGGCCTCAAAAGGATAGATATAACACTGATATGCTTCAACTTTGAGAGGTCTATTCGACATGCTGAAGTAATGCAATTTCAGAAGATAGGAATTTCATAGGATTTGCACGTGAGAACTATGATTTTTATTGTAAAAAATGCCTTGTTTCTCAATCTGTCATGTCTTTAGTCATTTTGGTTTTCTTCTGTTCTAGTTACTTGTTGCCATTGCATTTTTAAACCGTTTCCATAATTATGAATATAAGGTGGACAGTATTGGACAATTGGTGGGAAAATACAAACTAGTTCTACACTGCAAAACAATTACTGAAGTCATAATATATAGACTCCACATGATGGTCTACTCATTATTCACAAATAATATCCTTACATTTAGGGCATGTACATTGAACAAGCCTCTTCTGCAGTACTGCAGAGGGACGTATACATTAAACCCAAGTCACATAGCCTCTTGACGGCACGTACACTACTACGTGATGGCACATATACCCTAAATGTGACAATGTATCATCAGCACCCAGCGTATGTCTGTTACATAAGTAGAAACGGTAAAATTCTTATCAGTGGAGCTTAAAGTCCGTACATGGAGGGTTCAACTTTGCACTGTTCAACCCTGTGGATGCTTGTGGGAAGAGTTTCCTAGCTAGATTCTCTTTTCTATAGTCAGTCTGAGTATCATTAGAATCTCTGTTATACATCTTTTTTTAAAATACGCGGCAGGAGCACTGCCATTTCAATTCATTTAAGAAGGAGAAGCAATAGCAGTTTTACGCAAGGTTACTATTACATAAAAGGAGACCACACGAGAAACATACAATAGTTAGAATGTAATTCCAGTGACAAATATAGTTAAAACATTTTCTATGGAAAAATGTGGTATTTTGTGCATAATACCACTACAAAAGTTTTTACAATTTGACTACACGCACTTTAAAATGGACTCAGGATCAAACGGACTCGTACATCCAGTCACAAGTAAAGTAGATTTGTATGAAAAAAATATTTTCACAAAATTGCTATCTTCATTCAGATATATTTTGGAAAATGCGATATATAAGATAGGTAAGCAGCAAGACTGCAGGAGTAGGAGAAGAAAGGTCGTCGAGCACACGCTTCAATTGTGTAGGAGAGGGGCCCGGCGGCAAGTGCGAAGGAGGCCGTGGGAGAGCTTGCCGGCCGGCCCTGCCCTAGAATTGCATGTAAGTGGACTCGAATGGGCCCACACTTCACGTGGGCCGCTTGAAATTTCTCCCGCCCTTGGCACGTCAGGCCCACACGGCTGTCGAGTCGATCTCCTGGATACAGAAGCATACTCCGCACGTACGATTAGCACATGTTTACTGTAACATCACATAGGCTAATCATATATTAATTAGATTTAATAGAGTCGTCTCGCGAATAAGTCTAAAGGTTATGTAATTTATTTTATCATTAATCTACGTTTAATATTTCTAAGTAGCATCCAAAATATCCGATGTGACGGGGTTTAAAATAAACCTTTGGAGAACCAAACAGCCCCTAGATCATGCAAATTCAATGGGCATCAAGAAACTATTCATCAGGAACCTTTTCCAAGACTGCTAATAGTAATTTCTGTACACTTGCGTTTCATTTTTTTTGACTTTATGAAACACAATATGCCGTAAAATGCGCCAAGGCTTTTTCCCATACTCAAAATGACTTAAAGATTGCAATCCAGGAAAATAAAGCATCTGTATTAAAAAGGTGCCGCTACGTAGAACAACAAGAGAGCTACAATACAGCTCAGAATCAGCTGGTATATACATGATGATCTATACTCAGTGTTGCTGTCTCAAATCAAATGGTTGTACAGTGTCCACGCACAGCATTTAGGCTGTAAAGGCTGGTCACCTGAACTAAGCCATTTCCCAAAAGGTAAAGGACCAACCCGAACTGAGACGCTGTCTAGCGGTGACTGTGGCTCGGTCCAACTCCGGCAACATTGGTGTTGGCAGTTGCCCAAGCCTTGGCAGCGTCTTTTTTTCTCAGCCTGCCCGCACTTCACTACCGTCGGCCCCTGGCTTGCGAAAGCTATCAAAGCAGCCCTATCTGCGTTTGTTTGGGCCTTGCCCTTGGTCGCTTCCCTCGCCTGTTCTCTGTTCTCTTTGTTGGTCTCTCCTTCCTCGTGGACCCTCTTTGGAAGGAAGGGAAAATATAGAAGTTTTGGATGACCAATTTCTATAGATTTTTTCTCTACAAGTCCTTTTTAATAAAGGATTGAATTCTAAGAATTTCTTTAAATTTCCTATGGAATGGGCTCTTCCATGAGTTATCGAGAAAAATAAGAATCTCATACTTTCTTTCATTTGTATATTGTGTTACTCCTGTGTGGCATCCAAATAAGAACCTCATACTCTCTTTCATTTGTACACTGTGTTATTTCGATGTGGCATCCACACACATATTTTGTAGCTTTCTTGTGTTCTACACTCCTGTAGGATTTCAATTGCAGTGCATCCAAAGAGGTACAGAATTCACGAGAAACTGCAAATAAATACTGTAAGCAGGACCATACTATTTTCGAAATAATAACACGGGCACGATCAATAAAATAGTAAGACTGGTTCACTTAATAGATACCATGCACGTCATAAGCGTTGCAATGCAGAGACCCCTGTGTAGCACACCATGACAAGTTCAAACACACCACGACCTCAGTTCAGGAAATAAAAACCAGCTGCATCGGCAATGAAGCAGCTCATACCAGACAACGAGACCACGCGAACTAGCGTTTCTCACCTGAAATTTATTGACCATACTGCACTGACACTGACTCATTACTGAGAAGACAATAGTAGATTATACTAATAATCTCTCCTCATGGAGCATCATCAGAACTCAGAAGGCACCACCATCCATGTCTGCTTCGTAGTAACATCACCAGACTCCAAGCTCGGATCAACAGAGCAAGACACCATCTCCAAAGCACTAATGTCACCATGCTTGCAGATTCTAGTTGCTTAGACCTTCTTCCCTCCACCAGCTCCTCCTGGAAGTAAAAGATGCAAGCGTCAGAGAAACAACCAATAGAACATGAAGAACGAAAAGAAGTAACTAGTTCTTCTATGAATAGTACTGACCATGGTTTCCTTGCACCGATCGTTTGGATGTTTCAGGGTCATCCCGTCCCGGCGCGGCCCGGGCCAGCACAGGCTCCTCTCGGACCGCGTTCACTTGAGTTTCGGTTGATTGCTATTCAAAGTCTTCGTCATACTCCCCGTCAGACAAGTCATCACCTTCCTGGAAGGCAGTGACATCAGCTGGGTAGCGGAGGATCCCACCAATCCCGCCAAATCCCCGGCAGAACTGAGAACCTTCCTGGGACTTGTTGGTGACAAACTCCAGCGAGCAGCCAAACTGGTGGTAGTTCTCAGCAAACCACTCCAGCAGTAGCGTGTTGTCGATGACCTCAAGATCTCCGGATGTTGCCTCATCAGTGAAGTTGCGCTGATCAGCCTCCTGTGTGGTGTTCAGATACTTCACAACTGTTTCTCCAGTGGCGCTGTTCTTTAGTTCATACCGCCTGACATCAAGGTTTTCCCACACAATCAGTGTCTCTACCGCTCCCATTTCCAGGGCTGTCATGGTGTCATCCACACCAAGGACATACTTTCCTGTGTCTTGGCTTATCTCCTCAAAGTACTTCCCGATCAGCTTCTTTTCTTGGACAAACTTAACATTAGAAAGAACCTCGGCAGATATCTCAATGGCTTGGTTGAAGCCACTTTCCCCTCCATAGGACACATCAATCATCTTGAGAACCTTGGCCTGCAGACGCGGATCAAACATCTCTGATTTTCCCAGTTCGGTCTTGAAGTCAGCAGAACCAGCAAGAATAAGCCCAACAATGTTTGGCTGATTGGTGGCAGGATTGATGAAGTACTGTGTCGCAAGCTCAGCAACTTTGCGCAGGTAATTGTGTCGCCTCTCCATGCGCAGGCGGGCAAAGCGGACTGCAGATTGCCCTCCTCGCCCATGCTTCTTTGGGAGATCAACACTGAACCTGTAAAGAACCTCCCTGCTGTTGCCACTCAGGGTGCCATACAATGTTCCATTGCCATCCATGACGATGAAACCAAATTTATCATCAGACGCCAGGAGCTCATTCAGTGCCTCAGTGTGGAACTTGTTGTCACAGAGATACAGGGAAGCGTTAATGGGCCTAAATGGCTCAAAGTCAAAGGTTACCTTCTTCTCTTTGCCATCATCAGTGACAATTGTTCCAGTATAAAGCACTAAACCATTGGGGGGAACTCGATTGTAAAGCTTCAACCTCTGTTGAGCTGAGGTTATGGCAGCCAAGACAGACTGACGGTTGACTCTGCTCTTGATGTTCGAGGCAGTTCCATACTCATCACCCAGCATCTTAGTGACACGTGAAATCTGGTCACGAGGCGGCATGATGAGAGAAATCATGCTAGTGCCATTGCCCCTAGCAGCATCAAGCGCCTTGATTAATTTCTTGACCCTCCAGATCTCAATGTTCTTGTCAGCTTCATGTCCCTCGCCCATCTTGAAGTGTTTGAGGATTAACCTTCACCTACAAGACAGATAACTGAAGGTCAGAAAAAATACCAGCAAGTCAAATACAGTTGAAAACATGATAGCTACTGACATAATGCTGCAATAGTCCTACTCAATCAATCAATGACAACATCACAAATATTTAGGACCTTCAGGATCTTCCATGAAGCCGCACAAAAAAAAATTATATATAACCAGGCCAATTTTGAGTGTAGTAGCTTTGACAGAACATAATTAATAATGCACCAGCTGATGCGTATGGAAATAAACAGCTAAAACAGTAAAAATGATTTAACAAGGACAAACTACCCGATAACTAACATCTCCAGCAAAGCTGCTAAAAATGCATGTAAAAAAACAGTTGGAAAAGCCAAGCAGAGAGTACTGGAGAGAGAGAGAAAAATCAATCAAGAAGTGGGCACTGGTCTATCCATCAAACACAACATAAACAGATTTATGGCTATTGAAAGATTGCTTATCCACTTAACACATTGTTTTAGATTTATAAGGTTCTCTCTATGTGAAAACAGAGGTGAACAAAACTAATATATATCTTATATTTCAATAGAAGAAGCAATTGTAATCTGCAGGATGAAATTTGCACCAAGCAATAGAGTAAAATCTTAGCCACAGTTGATAGTGGAGCATAAGTGCACTGTATATTATAACTTTTCATTAGAAAGAAATACATAATAATGGTATAATGTGAAACCAGAAGACCTTTACATGTATGAAACTTAATTGCAAATTGGTGCCAGCATCATTTTAATATTCACATAAACAAATAAGAAACAAGGACACAATAGTTTTCTTTCATTCCAATAGCATAAGTGCATGCATATCTTAGCTTCAACATCCATGCTGACGTGTAAACCTAACAAACCAGATTCCAGGGCTTTCTGTTTCACTAAACATGTCATGTAAACTAGATACAGAGATATCATAAAGAGACCTAAAAAGTAAAAACAAACGCATAATTGGAGAATAAAAGAAGCAGATTGGACGGCCGTAACGTTCTTGGAAATTCAAGGACTAACTCTAGATGCATAGAAATATAACATCCGCCAACCAGAAAAATTATAATAACACCGTCAGGAGCAGATCCTCCGGCATCACAACACAATCAGGCATGTACGTATGTTTTTCAGACATCAAGAGCAAGCACACGCGTGTTTTAGAACACAAAGTTGGATCAGGACAAAACAACCTATACTGGTCCAAAAATCTAGGGAGGACTTGGTCAGATAAACAGAACAAGAACATCCCCACAGTCGACGCTCCATCCAGTGCAGATCACGCTACATCACGACACGTAATCCATCCACGCAAATTGGTAGAACATAAGCGTGCATAAATTCATCGCCTAACGAGAGGCGAAAAAAACAATAGCCAAACACTAATTGATCTATATTTTTTTCCTAAACAAATGATCTAAAAATGACGCCGATCATGTTTGTACGGTACGATCTCCGGGGCCAAGAACCGTAGATTTCAACGATCTAGCAATCGAATCAAGCATTTCCATTTATAATGCGACCAAACAAGCGATACGCACACATCATTCCATCAGGTGAAAACCGCAACAAACCCATTCTAATCCGGGCATCGTCACGAGAACAGATCGACGAAATCTTGCAAGGACCGATCCCGATAGATCCCCTGATCTCCAACCACGATGAACCCTCGGTTTAACCAACCAAATCACTGCAGCTACAACAAAAAAAAAATACCGAAGACATCGGCAGAGGCATCGCACCTGCGTGGGGGGGCGGGCGTGATGAGCGCCGCGCGGGCGCCCGGCGGCGGCCTATGCAACCGATGGAGCAGGCGAATCCACAGGATGAGATCGCCTCGTCTGCTCTGCGCTCCCCCTCCCTCGCTTGGCGTTCGGTCCGGCGCGTGGGCGGTTGCGGCTTTGTGGCCTTGTTTTGGAGACCGCGAGCGGCGGAGAGGCTTATATGGGGTGGAACGGCGAGGCGGAGGCCGAGATGGTTACGAACTCTTGCGAACGCGCACGAACCTTTCGGGAGGGGGCTCCGCGACCACGGGGTGCGTACACCGCGGGGCGCACGCCGCGTCCGATCGGGATCGGACGGTTACGAATAAGGAAGTGTGGGCGTGGGTGCGTGCGTGTTTTACCTTGCGAACCAAGGAAGTGTTTTTATTTGTACACTTTTCTAATTTTCTGACCAAAGGGCAAAGTTCAAGACTTAGCATGAATGATGACTATGGCAACACGCTTTTAACTTTATTGACATGAAAATGCACTTCGGCTATATTTTGTGGCATGAAATGTGAAATTGGTTCCAATAATTTATCATAACTGTATTGCATTAGTACAACGCCTTCTAATAAGCATGCAGTAAGAAATCTTACGGTGTCATCTTATCAGATATCTTATTGCCTATATGCATTGTTTTACGATGGTGTAGCTTGCCACGCAATAACTCACCTATCAGATGAAGTACTGTACAATTGTCAATGTTTTTTAGTGTATTATGTAGCAATTTTTTTGGAAGAATAAGGATCCCCTCTTTCTACTTCGTGGAACCTCAAATCGTACATAGAGATGCATGAGGGAGACTTGGGTATAATAATATCGTAATGTTGTAACATGGCGAGTTCCAAACTGCGTAAAGTAATATCTTTTAGTGGATTCGGCTGCCATCCTCCATAAAAAAGCTACTACAACCAATTGATATTCAAGAGTGATAGCATTTTTCAAAGAAAATGGTCGGTATTTAAAATAGATATAGGTGTATGCGCGAGTCACGAAAAATAAGAAGATCAAAAAACAATACTTACCATTCCGATTGACATACTTTGGAGTTTGGAGGGCTAAAACAAAATCAAACCGCTTCTCTTCCAGAGACAATAAAAGGCGAGGTTTCAAACACCTAGAAGAAAAATTCTACAAAGCTTTACAAGCTAGCGTGTGGACCTTAAACAAAAAAGTTACCTTCTAATACATGTGGTCATTTGCTCACTTTGCCGTGGCAGTTAAACCCTAAGGCCCTGGGTGGACCTGCCTGCGTGCGCGTAGCGCCTGCGCGAGTGCTAGTAGTACGAGGGAGCAAGCAGCCAGCTCGCGCCCACCTTTCCGGGGGTTTCCTTATTCTACTCACCATCTCCCTCCTGCTGCTGGCGGGCTCGTGCCGAAAGCCAGCCCAAGTGTCGCCTCCCCGGGCCGGACGAGCGCGCCGACACCTGGCGCCCCTCGGGAGCGCAGCAAACCAGCGCGCAGCACCTGGGCAGCCGCCGAGATATTATCTCTTCCCTTCCCGGATGCTCCTCCCTCCGCTGCGTTGCTGCTCTTGCTCGGACCCGTTTGTCACTGGCAGACGGGGCTACCAGGCACTGGGACCCGATGGCAGAGGCGGCGCTCTCCGCTCGGGTTCTGGAAGCCACCACGCCAAGACGAAGGTGGCACGCGTTCGGCCGGAGGGGCCGAGGGAGCACGCGTCCGTCGCTCCGGCATCAGGGAGAGGAAAAGGTCTTCTTCGCACGGACGAAGTATGGATCGGCCCCTCAAAGCTCACGTGCAGTGAATAGCCGTGGTACGCTGCACCAAAACTAAAAATCAAGCATCGTTTATGACAAGATCTTTGAAGCATCGAATTCAGCACGTGACGCTGTGGTCTGTGGGTGCCCTAATACTTCTGGAACTCAACCATGGGAATAAAATTAATACTATGGCATATGCCTTTTAGCGTCTATGTAGTTGTACTAAAAACCTGGTGCTTTGGTCTGTCTAGCATTGGGTTTCCATCGTGTCGTTTAGGTTTTATTCCGTATTGTTACCTTGTATGCTTTGAGCTGAAGTAATTCTCGAAATTGCGCCACTGCCTATACATGCTAGTTGCTCTACCTGGACGTACCTGGACAGCTTCAGCCAGCCTACGTAAACAACAGACCTTTACAGCTTCAGCCAGCCTACATAAACAACGGACCCTTCTTAGGACCTGCTTGTTTGAGCTCATGGGCAGCTTTCCAGAAAGCCAGAAGCTCAAACAAACAGCAAATTTCTCGCATAGCTTCCGGGGAAAAAAAGCTTAGAAAAGCTGAGTTTATATGTAAAATTGAAAATCTCAGTTTTATGAGCTTTTTTAGCCTTTTGAGCTCAGAAAGTTAAAATCATCGTTTAAAAGCTATTATTAGCTTTTTCAGAGGTAAAAAAATCATCAACAACTTTCCAGAAAAGCTCCCAAAGCTGCCACTCAACAAACAAACAGGCCCTTGAACTACTATGGCTTGGAATTTTACCCCTTTGCACTTTGCAGCCGTTGGATGGAAGAGCAACACAGTAGACCTGCCTGGTGATGTGTTGACATGGCTACTAAACTTAAAGTTTGGGGAAGACCGTTGCCTTTGTTAACTCTGGTTTTGTTACTGAACCAATTTCTGGAGTTCCATGCTAGCGTGAACATGAATACTTGCTCTTAAGAAATCACACTTATTGATGCTATTGAGGCTCATGTAGCCACTAGACTGCAGGCTGTTTCGTCTATATGGCTCACATTCACGCACTGTGAGTATATATGTCCAGAAAAGCCCGCCCGGCAGCCCGCCCGAAAGCACGGATTTTTGGCCCGGTCCGAACCCGGCCCGGCCTGGCCTTCGTAGTGCCCGGGCTGGCACGGCCCATTAGATAGTGCCGGGCGTGGGCCGCCACCCCAGCACGCCGGGCGGTCCGGCCCGGTATGAAGAATATAGGCTAGCCCGCTGGCGGCCCGCTACCCTCCCCAACAGGCCAACAGGCTAGCGACCCAGCCCAATGCTCCACGTCCGCGGTCCACCGGCCGCCGCATAACCCCAGCCTCCTCCAGTGCCCAATCCCCCACTCCCCCCCAAACCCTAGGCCTAATCCCAATCCCCGCCTCGGCACCTCCTTACCTCCTCGCCTCTCTCCTCCTCCTCCGCGAGACCTTGCCTTCTCCGCCACCGCCCGCCGGTGACTCGCCTCCGGTTCCACCTCATCTCCGGTGAGTAGATGTACATGCAGGACTCGCCGTCTCGCCGCCTCGTCTCCTCATCGCCTCGCCTTCCTCTATCCTCTTCCTCTCCTCCTCCGGCCCCGAACCCTAATCCCAATCCCCGCCTCCTCACCTCCTCGCCTCTCTCCTCCGCAAGACCTTGCCTTCTCCGGCGCCGGTGAGTCGCCTCCGATTCCCCCTCATCTCCGGTGAGTAGAAGTACATGTAGGCCTCGCCACCTTGCCGCCTCGTCTCCCCGTCGCCTTGCCTTCCTCTATCCTCTTCCTCTCCTCCTCCCCCAGTCCAGTACTCCAGTCCACTGCATGCCCACACCACATCTCGTCGTCAGCCGTCGCGTCTCTCTCCGGCTCCGGGCTCCAGCTGCGCATGTAACCGGCTAATCCTAACCCTAATCCCTAGATCTAGATCTTGAGTTCGTGTTCTTGAATCTTGAGTCTTGACTACCTTTCCCCTTCTTGATTCTTGCCTACAGGTCTCGTGCTGATGCTGCTCGGGGCCACGCGTTGTTGAGGAACGGAGCCGCGGAGGCCAGCTGCAGCATGCAGCATGCGGTCATCGTGATGGACGACATGGAAGAGTACACCATCAACGACGACCTCAGGACCTGTGGGCTCCCAGGTGACGACGAGGATGACCTAGCATCCAGCGGCGAGGCATTGTTCGGTAGCAGTGCTGCTCCGATCAATGTTGATGGCGGTGATGCTGCTGGTCTGCTGGAGGTGCAGGTGCTGGGACTCCTAGGCAGTCGATGATGCCTTCCTCCATGCCATCTGTCAATACTGGCACTAGCATTCGGTGGAAGTGTGTGAGGTCTGGTGCCTAGAACGACTTCGAGGAGATCTTTGAGACTTTGCCCACCGGCAAGAAGGTGAGAGTTGCTGCTAAGTGCCGTCATTATTCTCATATTCTTTCTGGACGTTCTTCTGTTGGTACTAGGCATTTGCTCCGGCACCAGAAGGTTTGTGTTGCTAAAACTAAGCATGCTGTTCTAGTTCAGTCTTGTTTACAATATAATAGTGATGGTTCTGTCCATACATGGGAGTATAAGCTTGATGTTGCTTGTAGAGAGTTGTGTCATTTAATTGCTAGACTAGATTTGCCTCTCGGTTTTGGCTTCGAAGATGCATTTGAGGAGTACATTCAGCGTGCTCACAATCCTCATTTTGCTAAAGTCTCTAGGCAAACCACAGCTAGAGATCTAGAAAAGTATTTCCTTAAGCGTCGTCATTGTCTGATTGAATGCTTGAAATCTATTTCATCTTTTTGCATTACATCTGATATTTGGTCTGGCAATACTAAGGAAGACTATGTTAGTGTTGTTATTCATTTTGTTTGTGCTAATTAGGAGTTAGAGAAGAGAGTCATTGGTCTTAGGCTTATTGATGTCTCCCATACTGGTGTTAACATTGCTGAATGTGTTGAAGCTATTGTTACTGAGTTTGGTTTGAAGGATAAGATTTTTTCTGTCACACTTGACAATGCTTCTTCAAATGCTTCTGCCATAGCCAAACTCATTCCTAAATTTATTGGTTACCTTGGTCCCGACCTGAACCACTTGACAAAGACAAAGATAAAGCATTGCATGGTCTCTTGCAACAGCACTGTGCATGTCATATTATAAACCTCATTGTCAAGTTTGGTTTGAAAAGGATAAGTCTTATCTTGAGGCTTTTGAAACTACAATTTTTTATTTGAACTCTTCCAACCAACGCATTGCTGAATTTTATAACTTTTGCATTGTTAAGAAGGTTCAACCTCGTAAATTTGGTTTGGATATGGATGTAAGATGGAATTCTACTTATCTCATGCTCAAGCACCTTATACCATACAGATATACCTTCTCTGTCTTTATTGGTGCTAATTACGGTTTGGTTAATGGTGAGCCACTACTCAGTGATGGTCATTGGGTTGTTGCTGAGAAGATTATGGAGTTTCTTGAAATATTTTATGAATCAACTGTTGCTTTATCTGGTGTTTACTATCCAACCAGTCCTTTGATTTTGCATCATATTCTTGATATTGCTAGTCATTTACATGCCCAAGAGACTGATCCCTTGCTTATGAACATTGTTACTCCTATGAAACTGAAGTTCCTCAAGTACTGGCAGAATATATACCTCTATTGTATCCCTTTGCATTTATTTTGGATCCTAGAGCCAAGATGAGAGATTTTCATAATGTTCTCCAGCTACTTTCTTGGACTATCGGTACTGATTATTCCAGTTACTTCAGTGAGGTAAGAACTGAGTTATATAAACTTTATATCAAATATGAAAATAGGTTTGGTGCTGTTAGGTCTCAGAGGCACTCTCAAGCAGAAGGATCTACTGGTAAGAAAAAACAGCATGGGGTAAGATATTTGGGGCTCTTGGTACTTCCATTGGGGCTGGTTCTTCAACTCGTACTGCATCTACATCTGCTCCTGCTATAGCAGCTGTTTCTAAGTTATCATTTTACTTGGACAGCGACACTATCACATGTTTTGATGATGACTTCAACATTCTAAATTGGTGGCATGAGCACAAACTTACATATCCCATTCTTCATACTTGCTAGAGATATCATGTCTATTCCAGTTTCGATAGTTTCTTCGGAGTCTTGCTTTAGTCTAACTGGCAGGGTGATCGAGGAGCGGCGCCGAAGTTGCTGCCTCATTCGGTGGAGATGTTGACCTGCATCAAAGATTGGGAGTTAGGAGATACAAAGGCACAACATGAGGTCGAGAAGGTGTCAGACCCGGGGCTACCGGGCTGGGCATGTAGCGTAGTCTACGGAGGTTTAAGAGATTAAGTCCGTCTTATCTCTTATTCATTTTGTTTATCTCTTGTTTATCCCGTTTAAATAGGAGATAGGGCTAACCAACACGGAGAGGATCTACTCGAGATCAGTTCTGGTGTGATCCCTCGGTGGGGGTTGGTTAGCATCTTTGTAACTCTGACCTCTCGGGTATATAAGGGAGGTCAGGGACCCCTTCAAAACAAGAGATCATTAGGTCATTCTACACCAAAAGGAATACAAACCATCATACAGGACGTAGGGTGTTACGCTCCGTGCGGCCCGAACCTGTCTAAGTCTTGTGTTCCTTGTACCTTCGAGTTCCTGATCTCGGCGTTCCCTCACCCAAAACTTACCACCTTGGGTCTATCCCTCGGTGGGCAGCCGGTTAAACACCGACAGCTGGCGCGCCAGGTAGGGGAACGCGTCGAAGATCCACCGGCGAGCTCGATGGCTTCGTTCAGATTCGTCAGGTCGGTTCCCTCTCAGGGAACGACGTTTGTTTTTGGTTCATGGGTCTGCATCGCAGATGGTGCGGGCAGTTTCCGGCGATTCCTTGTCGACATGAAGCCAAGGACCTCCGCTACGGATTTCCGCAGCGACCTCGACAAGTTTGTCGACGACCTCGACAACTTGCCGCTCCACGCTCCCGCAGCACAGGACAAGGTGGAGTTCGCTTCAGCCTCGACTTCTTCTGGTGTTGCGGCAACTCTCCCTGGTTTGGACTTGTTCCAACCTAGGGATTCGCTTAGCTGATCTCAGCTCGGTTCGTGCGAATCGGCCACTGGTCTTCAGGAGGCCGACGCCTTTGGGTCCCTTTCCATGTTTGAGAAGGACCTGAACTTGTTACTCCAGATCGGAAAACTCGAAGCCACCGCGTGTCGGGGGGCTTCGGGTTGTTCCGGTTCCAGTGATCTGGTGGTCACCTCCTTTCCGGGGGGGCACGTGGTGCACTGGAGGGGCGTAACGCTCCCCAAACCACTGGAAGCAGAGGATCGACTCGTGGCTCACCTCGAGCCCTTGCCTTTTCAGGAAGGCAGGCCGTTGGCCACCGCGGCGGAGGGGACGACTGAACTAGTCGACGAAGGTTCTCACGAGCTTTCCTCCCGCCAGGTGCTGATGGCCGAAGAAGGCGAGGACGGTGGGGATTTTCTCATCGACAATTTTGAAGCGATCTCCGAGGATGAGATCACGGCCAATGTTGGTGACGAGAACGACGCCGATCGAGAAGCGCGGAGGGCCAGAAATAGGGCCCGCACAATCCGGCGGAGGAAGGCCAACGAGCGTAGGCGATCTATGCATCGCGAGCTTGATCCTGAGTTCGCCGCCGTCAGCGAACGGGGGTTTCGGACTCCGGTGGCCAACATCGCTAGGGTTACGGCCATCCTCGAGCGCAGCCATGACCCGGAGGTACGTCAAGCACTCTTGTACGCGCAGAGGGCTTGGATCCAGTTGGATCAACACAACCCGGCGCCTACCATCAGGGAGGAGCGTGTGGGAGAGAGTCGAAGTCAGGCCCACAGCCGAACGGCTGGCGGCCGTCCTCGACGTCAACCCAGCAACGACAACGCTTGCGGGAGCCAGACCCCTGGCGGGAGGCAGCAGCCACCGCAAGGGGGTCAGCCACGACAAGCCCGTCATCGACTCCTTCCGGAGGATCTGCGCCAACACATCAATGAAGGCCGTGATGCGCGCACCGTGATTTCTTCCAGGCGCAAGACTCGTGAAGAAGTCGAGAATGAAGGTACTGACTGCAGCGATCGATTTCCTGCTTTTTCTGCTCGTTTCAGCAGCTACAAGTACCCGGAGGGCTTCAAACCGATCGGCATCACCAAGTACGACGGCAAGCAGGCTCCCCAGCAGTGGCTTCGTTGCTACTCCACGGCCATTGACGTCGCGGGGGGCTCAAATATCACCAAAGTCGTCTACTTCCCGATGGCTTTGGACCCTGCGCCGCTCACTTGGCTGGAGAGTCTTGGCAGCAACACAATCGACTCCTGGGAACGACTTAAGAAGGTCTTCATCGATAATTTCCAGGGAGCAATTACCCGTGCAGGTACTCGACACGATCTTGCCCAGTGCAAGCAGGAACGTAACGAGCTTCTATGGTCCTACAGGCGTCGCTTCTTCGACGTCCGCACCACCATCGCGAACATCTCGGAGGAGGACATCATCGACTGCTTTTACAACGGCATCACCGACCCGAGCATATACAGAGATTTCGGGCGGAACAGGCCGAAGACCGTTGCGGGCCTTCGTGATATGATGCACGATTGGTCCGAGCAGGAGGAGAAGATGCGGGAGCGGTTCCCGCGGCGCCATGATAGCAATCTGCGGCGCCCAAACGACAACCGCAGCGACAAAGGCCAGCGGGACTTTTCTGGGCCACCCCGGAAACGAAAGCCAGATGATGTCATCGCGGCTATCGATCGTCCTTCGCGGGGCAAGAAGTCGATGACGCAGGAGGAATTTGAGAAACTCCTGCAGAAGAAGTGCCCATGGCATCCGGGCGCCAGCCATGCCGCCATTGACTGCTACCACCTCCGGAGGACGTTCAGCAACACCGGTGGTGGAAAGAAGAATAAGAAGTCTGCTGACAAAGAACCCGAGGATGACGATCACGATGACCAGGGGCGTAACCCGAAGTTTCAGGATGCCTCGAAGGTCGTCAACGTTATCTTCGGCGGTGATGAGGATTTCGGTTCCAGGAGGGACCAGAAGCTGCTTCTTCGGGAGATCTTGTCTGTCGAGCCGGCGGTACCACGGCCGCTCCGTTGGTCGGAGGTCCCCATCTCGTTCTCTCGCGATGATCAGTGGACGAGCTTCTCGGAGCCCGGTAAGTTCCCATTGGTCCTGGATCCTGTGGTGGCAGAGGTCAAGCTTACCAAGGTCCTCATTGATGGCGGAAGCGGGCTCAATCTCATCTTCGTCAGTACTTTGAAGAAGATGGGCCTGGATTTCAAGGATATGCTGATGCCTAGCAAGTCTCCCTTTTACGGGATCGTCCCAGGTAATGCGGCGCATCCGCTTGGCACGGTGGTCCTCCCAGTCACCTTTGGTACGCGGGAGAACTATCGTACTGAGTTTATCAAGTTTGAGGTGGCTACTTTTGATTCCTCTTACCATGCAATATTGGGTCGTCCGGCACTAGCTAAGTTCATGGCAGTGCCGCACTATGTTTATCTGCTTCTTAAGATGCCAGGACTCGGTGGAGTGCTCACCCTCCGTGGCGACTTGAAGAAGTCATACGACTGCAACCAGGAGGCGATCCAATATGCTTCGACTACTCGTGTGCCAGATGCTTCGGGAGAAGTACTCGCGGCCGCGCAGCAGCTTTCCCAGTCGGGGCTGGAAATTCCCTCCAAGAAGGCCAGCAAGTCGAGCATCCAGTCGACTGATGGCGCGGCCCTCAAGACGATCCAGCTCCAGGAGGGAAATCCATCTAAGACCGCCGTCATTGGCGCGGGCTTAGGCGACAAATAGGAACTCGCGCTCGTCAGCTTTCTTCGGGCTAACCGAGACATATTCGCATGGAAACCTGCGGACATGCCAGGGGTGCCCAGGGAGTTGATCGAGCATGCTTTGAATGTAGACCCGAAGGCCATGCCCAAAAAGCAACGCCTCCGGAGGTTTGCTCAAGACAAGCGTGAGGCCATTAAATGAGAGATCGCTAAACTCCTCGCGGCTGGATTCATTAAAGAAGTAATTCATCCAGAGTGGGTAGCGAATCCCGTGCTTGTAAAGAAAAAGAACAATGAATGGAGAATGTGTGTCGACTACACCGATCTCAACAAGCATTGCCCAACTGATCATTTTGGGCTGCCGCGCATTGACCAAGTCGTCGATTCGACGGCTGGGTGTGTCCTTCTTTGTTTTCTTGATTGCTACTCAGGGTATCATCAGATTGCGCTCAAGGAGGAGGACCAAATCAAGACTGCATTTATCACCCCATACGGGACTTATGCGTACAAAACAATGTCTTTTGGGTTGAAGAATGCAGGAGCAACATACCAACGCGCGATCCAGATGTGTTTCGCGGATCAGCTGCACCGGAATGTTGAGGCTTATGTGGACGATGTGGTTATCAAGACCAGGGACTCCGATAGCCTGATCGAAGATTTGGAAGAAACATTTAGTAGTCTACGCAGATATCGGTGGAAACTCAATCCCACCAAGTGCGTCTTTGGAGTACCTTCTGGGAAGTTGCTTGGGTTCATCGTCAGCAACCGGGGCATCGAGGCCAACCCTGTCAAGATCACGGCCATCACTGATATGGAGGCTCCGGCCACAATCAAGGATGTGCAGAAGCTGACAGGTTGTATGGCGGCCCTGAACAGGTTCATCTCCCGACTCGGGGAGAGAGGACTACCTTTCTTCAAGCTCCTAAAACGCCAAGACAAGTTTCAATGGACGGAGGAGGCCGAGCGAGCTCTACAAGACTTGAAAACTCACCTCCAGTCGCCTCCAATCCTTACCGCTCCGCTACCGGAAGAGGATCTACTACTCTACATTGCGGCAACAACCCATGTTGTCAGCAGCGCTATTGTAGTCGAGCGAGGCGAAGAAGGCCATGCGTTCGGAGTGCAGAGGCCCGTCTATTTCGTCAGCGAAGTCCTCTCCGAGTCAAAAGTACGGTACCCAGCTGTTCAAAAGCTCTTATATGCAATTTTGATCACATCAAGAAAGTTGCGCCATTACTTCGACGAGTACAAGATCACTGTGATTACGGACTTCCCGCTGGCGGATATTCTCCATAATCAAGATGCCACGGGACGCATATCTAAGTGGGCAGTGGAACTGGGGGCTTTGTCAATTGACTTCAAGCCACGCACTGCCATCAAGTCACAAGCTCTAGTCGACTTCATGGCTGAATGGAGGGAGAATCAAGTCCCAACCCCAGTGGACAAGCCAGAGCACTGGACCATGTATTTTGATGGGTCCCTCAAGCTCGACGGTGGAGGCGCTGGTGTCTTGCTCATCTCCCCACGAGGCGAACAATTGAAGTACGTCCTTCAGATCTTATGGAAGGTATCTAATAACGAAGCCGAGTATGAAGCCTTGCTTCACGGGCTTCGTTTGGCGATATCACTAGGGATCAAGCGATTACTTGTGTATGGCGATTCTCTTCTTGTCATTCAGTAGGTCAATAAGGAGTGGGACTGCAACAAGGAAACAATGGATGCATACGTTCAGGAAGTGCGCAAGCTGGAAGGCAAGTTTTCTGGCTTGGAGGTTCACCATGTGCTACGGGAGCACAACGTTGGCGCGGACATCCTGTCCAAGTTAGGGTCAACGCGCGCTCAAGTCCCGCCGGGAGTCTTCGTCCAGGAGCTTGATCAGCCATCTATCAAGCCTTCTCCGCAAGTAACCATCGACTCGGGTTCCCAACAACCCGATCGAGAGGTTCTGACGCTGGGGGAGGACTGGCGAGCGGCTTTCATCGACTTCATTCAAGACCAGCGGCTACCAGCGGGAATTGACGCTAAGAGTGCGGAAGCGGCGCGCGTCTTAAGAAGAAGCAAGGGCTTCGTCCTGGTCAACGTCAAGCTCTACAGGCGTGGCGCTCGGTCAGGAGTTCTTATGAAGTGCGTCACGAAGGAAGATGGGTACGACATACTACGAGAGATCCACGACGGCGTCTGCGGCAACCATGCGGCGTCAAGAACGCTGGTTGGGAAAGCATACAGGGCCGGCTTCTGGTGGCCCACTGCAGTAACCGACGCGGAGGATCTCGTGCGCAGGTGTCAAAACTACCAATTCTTCGGCAAACAGACCCATGTTCCTGCTCATAGCCTCATCACTATACCACCATCGTGGCCTTTTGCTTGTTGGAGTCTCTACATGATCGGGCCCTTCACGACGGCGCCAGGCGGTTTTACTCATGTTCTGGTGGCTATTGACAAGTTTACGAAGTGGATCGAGTACAAGCAAATCGCCAAGCTCACGCCAGACCGGGTTGTTGACTTCATTTCAGATATTTTGCACCGGTTCGGCTTCCCCAACACTATCATCACGGACTTGGGGTCAAACTTCACGGCCAACCATTTCTGGGAATTCTGCGAGAACGTTTGCATCGAAGTCAAATATGTCTCAGTTGCACACCCGCGGGCCAATGGACAAGTCGAACGGGCGAACGGCTTGATAATCGACGGTCTCAAGAAGCGACTATACGATGAAAACAGCAAGAAGGGAGGCAAATGGGTACGCGAGCTGCCGCATGTAGTCTGGGGGCTTCGGACTCAGCTGTCCAAAGCCACAGGCCAAACACCTTTCTTCCTCGTATATGGATCTGAAGCCATTTTACCAGCCGATATCATGTGGAAGTCCCCAAGGGTTGAAATGTACAATGAAGGCGAGGCGGACGAGTCGAGGCAGTTAGAGCTCGATTCTGTGGAAGAAGCTCGTTGCACCGCCCTTGTCCAGTCAGCCAGGTACCTGCAGGGGATCCGCTGATACCATGATCGCAACGTCAAGGAGCGGTCATTCAGCGTTGGCGACCTGGTTTTACGTCGTATCCAGAACGAATCTGGCCTACACAAACTCAATCCAAGGTGGGAGGGCCCGTTCGTCGTCAAGCAGGTCACACGGCCAGGATCGTATCGACTACAATGCCCCGAGGGCCAGGACATCCCAAACTCCTGGAACGTCCAACACCTGCGCAAGTTCTACCCATAAGCAAATACCTGGTGATATCCGAATTCCTCAGGGGCTTGGACGATCTCCTTTTTTCGATGCATATTGAAGGCTATGAGCTAGAATATTCGGGTTGAACATTCATTCTCCGGCGCACGACGGCCACGGCCACGAACCAACACTCGTGTAAACTGGCCGCTCGTCGTGATTAAAGTTGTGACTACATACACAACTTATCGACTTTACTTCTTGTCGAACCATCTGCTCTGGCTACAACTCCTCGATATATCGAGTTCCGCCACGACCTTGGGTGGTCGCACGCGACCGAAGTCGCACCTTGTCCAACTCAATTGATCCGCTCGACTGGCTCAAAAACAGCACGTTGGACAGGCTCGCATGAAGAGCTACCTCGACTACATCCTGAGGGGCGGCACTCAGAACAGTCATGTTTTTGCCAAAAGAATGGCCAAAACGCGGCAACGACCGCACCTGCTCCTAATAAGCCCGATCCGTCCGCCCGGGTCTCACATAGCTTACGGAGCACGCTCATAAGCAGGAGCGATTTTCGACTACACTCAGAGTCGCCGCACTCGAGCTAGTCCTAATTTTTTGCCCTACGCACGGCAAACCCGCGACGATGCTCGCGTTCCTCCCTAACGAGTCTAGGCCTACAATTTCGGGTTGTGGGCCACTTGTTAGACGAGTTCCTACACGGAACTACGGCTACCTTCAGGGTCGTTGCACCCCGGGGTAGCGTCTGCTACTCGCGCCTTGTAAGCCTGGACATTCGCTCAGCATAGGCACACACACACACAAGTAGAGACAACGACATAAACATGTATACAAGAGAATGAGTACTTGTTCCTCATACCCTAATCCTGCAGTACACTGTGTACAATTTGTTCTGCTACAGGTTGGGCTTCACGCAGGTACTCTTCAAAACGTTCGTCCGAGCAGTCTGCCGCCATCCCCTGCGCAAAAATGTCTAACTGCGCATTGGGCACGAAGGACGTTACATATGCAAGGGCGTTGCTCACGCAAGCGACTGGAGCTTCGGATAAAAACTTGAGCATTTTCTTCGGGGCTTCACGGAGCCGTCCCAGCAGGGGCCGCGGGCCTGCCTCGCCTTCTTCTGGCGGGTCCACCATGTCGACCAGTTCCTGGGCGGCTCCCTGGAGGTCCTCGAACTCCTTGCGCCGCTGCTCGTCCTTCTCGCCCAGCGCTTTGACTTGCTGAAGGCAGTCGACGAACTGACGTTCAGTGTCGTCGATCACCTTCCGCAGCCTTTCGACTTCATCTGTACGGCGATACAGCACATTCTTCACGTCAGTAAGCAGCTCCTCTTTGTGTTTTATTACTTTCCTAAGCTCTGTGGTGAAGATGTTTCAGCAAGCAAGCGAAATCACTAAGGAAAAGTACTCGAGGGAAACGGGGGCCTACCTTGGTGCGCCTTCTTTTCTGCCTTGAGCTGCTCCTGGTACTCTGCTTGTTGCTCCTTGACCCGTTGTTGGAGCTCGGAGTTGGCCTCTTCAAGGTTCTTCAGGTCATTCTTGAGCAGCCAGGTCTCTCGAGTCCTTTCCTGCTTCAGCATATCAAGCTCGCGCTGCAGATAGCAGTTCTTCGTCTTCTCCTCGGAAATGCGCTTGTGCAGGGCACCTAACTCCCGCGCGTCACTCACAACCGCGCGGAGTTTCTCCGACTTCTTCTGGGATTTGGTAATCACATGCTGTGCCAAAGGAGGAAAATGAGTACTAAACAACTCACCAATGCACACACCCGGAACTTTACGCGAGTACTACCATGGAGAAGTTGTATAACTCCTTGAAGGTGCTCTTGAAGGTCTCCAGGTTCTCGGCCGTTAGCAGAAGATCATCCACCAGGTCGGTGGTGATGATGTTCTGGTACCCTGGCCCGGTCCTCAGCACCTCACGGGGACTCTCCGTGGGCCCGGCGGCATCCCCGGACGGCGGCGGCTGGACACCTGCAAGCATACGAAGTAGTCACCATATTGTCCTCGGACTCTGGCATCAAACCGCGGGCGGGTAAGCGCGTACCTGTATCACTGATAGGAGCGGCACCAGGGGCCACGACTTGTTCCCCGCCACTGGGCCCGGCTCCCTCTTGCCCGGACCCGGGAGGCGGCAAGTCGGGGAGCCCCGCACCCGCTTCCGGGGCCACGACTTGTTCGTCGCCACCGGGTCCGGCTCCTTCTTGTTGGGACTCGGGAGGCGGCAAGTCGGGGAGCCCCGCATCTGCCTCAGGGGCCACCTCTGCGGGTACAGGCCCCCCAGGCGCCGAGGGCTCGGGGGCTGCTGCAGCCGAGACAGGCGCTGCAGCCTTGCCCAGTTCCAGCTGGAGTTGCACCGCACTTGCAGCCCTGGCGACATCGACAACATAGTTATCCACGCAGGCACGGTCAAGCTTTTCAAGCGATCGAAGCAAAACTTATAGTGTCGACTTCTTCTTGGCCGCCTTCTTCACCCGCCAGGCCCGCCGAGGAACGCTCGTCTCCGATGGCAAGGCCTGGCCGGCCGATGGAGGGGTTCCCGCCACGGCAATTGTCACCGCCGCGACGTTGGAGGGGCCTGTCCCCACCCTTTTGGGTTCAAATCCGGGTGGTGGAGCAGGAAGACTGCAAGGGGGTGCTGTTAGTGTTCGGCATCTTTGGAACTTGGTAACTGGCCAAAACAGCAACTCCGTACCTGGAGGACTCGACTTCTTCGGCCTTGCGTTTGCGCATCTGCCGCTGACCTTTCGGCACCGGTGGCAGAACTCCGGCCAACTCCAAGCTCTGGTCGGAGGAGCTCTCCCGGCGCGCTCTCCCCTCGGTTCCTTCACTCGCCGGCGAGTCCACGCACTCGGAGGACTCGCCGCTGCCTCGAACCGTAGCAGGGCGATTTGTCTTGGTGGCAACGGCGGCAGCCGGGCGCGGTCCCTCTCCGGCGTCTTCCCCCGCCCGCGGGCCCGCGCTCTCGGCGGACTCGTTGCGGCTTTGAGCCGCAGCAAGGCGAGCCTTTTTGGTGGCTACGGCCGCAGAGGGGAGGAGGTGATACGCTCGGGGGAGGTCCGGTTGTGGCGGGTAGCTGCAGTACAACTCCGAGTGCCCCTGTAGAAAAGTTTTTCAGTACACCATCGGCGCAGTAACAGATTTCTCCAGTAAAAGAAGTCGAACACTCACCGGCGGGGGCGGATTTTGCACGGAGAACAGAGTGGGCACGTATGGCACGGCGTTCACGTCCACCAGCACCCGCTGAACTCGCTGGAGCGCGACTTCGTCGGGTACCTCTTCTGTGCACATACGAGAAAAGTCAGCGGGGCCGGTGTACTCGAAGCCCAGATTGCAGCGCTGCTGGATGGGTTGGACGCGGCGCTTGTAAAAGGAGAACATGACGGAGGCGCCGGTCACCCCTTCCTTCTTCAGTGCATCGATGGCCTCCAGCAGCTCCTTGACTTGAATCATTTCCATGCCGGAGGGTTCAAGGTTCCACTCCCCCCTCACCACGGGCGGTTTGCTCGACTTCGTCGGCAGGGGGGAGCATGGTTTTCGATGTAAAACCAGAGGTTTTTCCATCCAGGAAGGTTGGAGGGGAATTTATATGCAAGGTATCTCTCGCCGGCCTGCTGTCGCAGTTGGATGCCGGCGCCCCCTACCACGGCGAGTTTTTTCATGGTTGGCTGGGGTTTCACGCGGAAGAGGAAGCGGAATAGATCCCAGTGGGGCTCAATTCCGAGAAATGCTTCGCAAAAGTGGATGAAAATGGAGATGTGGCAGATGGAATTCGGGTTGAGGTGATGGAGCTCAAGCCCGTAGTAGTAAAGAAGGCCGCGAAAGAAAGAACAAGTGGGGAGGGCCAATCCCCGTTCGGCAAAATGGAAGAATGTGACGATTTCGTCGACATTCTCCATGGGGAAAGGTTCACAGAAAGAGGGGCGCCAGTTAACAAGGTTTTTCTCTTGGAGCAACCCCTCGGAAACCAGTTTGTTCAGATTGTTAAGGGAGCACTTACTGTGTGACCATTCCTCGGTCGATGGTTCTGCCGCTTTCTTCTTCCCCTCGATCTCCGACTTCTTAGGCGCCATCTCCAATGCGTTACGCCACGAGATGCTCGGGGGCTGCAGGGAGAGGGGCGGGGAAGTTGGAGTAGGAGGATCTCCTTGGGCAGTGGCGGCGGCGTTCGGCTCAGATTGGGGTTTTGGTGGTTTTTGGTGGAATGCGGACTGAAAGCACAATTTTCCCTCCTATGGCCGCGGGGTTAAGTAACCTGCGGGACGGGGAAAAGTTACTGTTCAGAAGACCAAGAGTCGTTTTGTGGAATATTCCGAGGTGAGGGGTCACTTGGTGGTCTGATTAGATTGAATATTTGATTAATCATTTTTTCAGGGCTAATTAGCCCGAAAGAAGGGGTTTTTCGAATCTTTGGTCTAATTGCATCATTTGTACCATCACTTTGGTCTCTCCTTACAGTGTCATTGTTTAGCCTGTATGCCACGATTCTTTGGACCCTTATCTCCAATTTTGTGGGATTTGGATTCAAGGCTCGGGGGCTGCGGGGTACGTGGCATCGACTACTTATTTTTCAAGTTTCTTTGAAGGATAAGGAGGATTACAAATTAATGGGACCCTCAGCCTGATTCTCCGATTCAACCCGAGGCTCAGGGGCTACTCCATATGGAGTGCGATTTTTCAATCGCACGCCATAATAGAACTAAAATTCGGGGCATGAGCACCTCATAGCTTCGATGCGGCCAAGGAAGTACTCGAAGCAGGGTTTCAAGATGAAGCTTCAGAAGAAGTCGAAGACTGCTTCGAAAGTACTCGATAAGCCTGCAGTACTCAGCTACGAAGAGCTCGGGGGCTTGTCAGACCCGGGGCTACCGGGCTGGGCATGTAGCGTAGTCTACGGAGGTTTAAGAGATTAAGTCCGTCTTATCTCTTATTCATTTTGTTTATCTCTTGTTTATCCCGTTTAAATAGGAGATAGGGCTAACCAACACGGAGAGGATCTACTCGAGATCAGTTTGGTGTGATCCCTCGGTGGGGGTTGGTTAGCATCTTTGTAACTCTGACCTCTCGGGTATATAAGGGAGGTCAGGGACCCCTTCAAAACAAGAGATCATTAGGTCATTCTACACCAAAAGGAATACAAACCATCATACAGGACGTAGGGTGTTACGCTCCGTGCGGCCCGAACCTGTCTAAGTCTTGTGTTCCTTGCACCTTCGAGTTCCTGATCTCGGCGTTCCCTCACCCAAAACTTACCACCTTGGGTCTATCCCTCGGTGGGCAGCCGGTTAAACACCGACAGAAGGGGATGCAAGAGCTGGAGGATGCAGATGCAGCCAACAAGCTCCTGGAGGATGGAGAAGGGCAAGCTGGTGATACTCAGTAAGTACTTGGCCTACTTCCCTACTACTACTATCAACGAATTCATATTTTGTTGATCAATACCTGATGATGGTTGACTCTTTGTTTGCTAGGCCTGTCTCCACCACTAGGTCTGCGCTGTCTGTCTAGGGAAGAAGTGATGGTGGCAATTCTTTTGGCAAGCAAGATGCAAGAGTGCAAGTGCATGTGTAGAGTCTGGAGTTAGGAGCTATCTTTTGCATTTGTATTCTATTCTTGTAATCATGTGATGTAAATATGTAATGAACATCTAAACTTGAATTATAGATCTGGGCTGTACTCTTTTTTCTTTCTAGGGTTTCTCACAAGGGTGAGTTTTTTTTCTTCCTAGGGTTTCTCACAAGGGTGAGTTTTACCTAGGAAGGTTTTTAACGAGGCAGCCAACACTTGGTTACACAGATCAAGTGTTAAAACAGATATGTAATGTGACACTTCAAGTACTTGTAAGCTAGTCACATTATTTGTTAGTGTGAAATATGTGCTTGTTAGTGTATGTGTGTTTATATGAAGCTTTTAAAAACTTAAATGCAAGTAAAAGGGGTATTTTTATAATTATGGAAAAACAAGGGTTGTTTTTGCAAAATGTATTTGGATGGGAGGTAACTTCAAAATAGGTGAAGGGTTGTTTTGCAAACACATTTTTCTTACCTTAACCCCTGTAAAAAAATATATTTACCCAAAAGTTTCATTTGAAATGTATGTGTTGAATGTTGTGAAATTGAGTGAAGTTTGTGAAAATAAGGACCTATGTGTAATTATTCAAAAGTATGAGTCCTTTTATGCAAGTATTTGAATTACAAAAGTAACTTTCAAAGTTACTAGGGGTTAAAGTGTAAGAATGTAAGTCATCATGACATTACATGAAAACTTGCAAATAGGTCCTGAACTTTATGAATTTTACACTCATGAGGACAAAAAAACTTTATAGTTTTGAATTTAGTCCATGGTTTCAAAATAACACTTTATGCTTTGAGTTTTTGAATTTGAACCTTCAAGAAAAGTTATAGCTTTTGAAAAGTTATACAACATTTATTTTGACCTATTTCTCAGTTGAGCTCTAGAATAGTGGGAAAACTTGGTTTACACTGAGGTCCCTGGACTTTTCTATTTTTGCAAACAAGTCCCTCTGACCCCCTCTCTCTCTTCTTCCTCTGGCGCCCCCCTGCTCTGTTCCTCTGCTGCAGCACCGCCTGTCAGACCCGGGGCCACGGGACTGGGTACATAACGTAGTTTGAAAAGATTTAAGAGATTAAGTCCGTCTTATCTCTTATTTATTCCGTTTAAATAGGAGATAAGGCTACCCGATATAGGGGGAATCTACTCGAGATATGTTCTGGTACGATTCCTTAGCGGATGTTGGTTGGTATCTTTGTAACCCTGGCCTCTCGGATATATAAGGGAGGACAGGGACTCTCTCAAAACAGACGATCTCTAGATCAATCTACATCAAAGGCAATACAAACCACTACAGGACGTAGGGTATTACCCACCTAGCAGCCTGAACCTGTCTAAGCTTTGTGTTCCTTGTACCTTCGAGCTCCTGATCTCGGCGTTCCCTCACCCAAAACCTACCACCTTGGGCATACCCCTCAGTGGGCAGCCGGTTAAACACCGACAGCTGGCACGCCAGGTAGGGGTACGCGTCGAAGATCCATCGGCGAGCTCGATGGCGTCTTTCAAATTCACCAGGTCAGTTCCCTCCCAGGGTACGACATTCGTGTTTGGCTCGTGGGTCTGCATCGCAGATGGTGTGGGCAATTTTCGGCGATTCCTCGTCGACATGAAGCCAAAGACTTCCGTGCGGATCTCCGCAGCGATCTCGACAAGTTTGTCGACGATCTCGACAACTTGTCAACCTGTGCTTCTGCAACAGGATCGAGATGGAGTCTGCTCCAGGCTCGACTTCTTCCAGCGTTGCAGCAACTTCCCCTGGGTTGGACTCGTTCCAATCTAGGGATCCGCATAGCCGATCCCAATTCGGTTCATGCAAACCGGCCACTGATCTCCAGGAGGCCGACGCCTCTGGGTCCTTCCCTGTTTGAGAAGGACCTGGACTTTCTGCTCCAGGACGGAAAGCCTGAAGCCACCGCGTGTCGGAGGGCTTCGGGTTGTTTTGGCGCCAGTGGATCTGGTGATCACTCCATGCCGGAGGGGCGCATTGTGCATTGGAGGGGCATGGCGCTTTCCAATCTACTCGAGGCAGAGGGTCGACTTGTGGCTCACCTCGAGCCCTTGCCCTTCAAGAGGGCAGGCCATTGGCTACCGCGGCGGAGGGGTTGACTGAACTAGTCGACGCGAGCTCTCACGAGCTTTCCTCCCGCCAGGTGCTAATGGCGGGAGAAGGCGAGGACGATGGGGATCTTCCCATCGTCAACTTTGAAGCGGTCTTCGAAGATGAGATCACAGCCAACGCCGGCGACGAGAACGACGCCGATCATGAGGCGCGGAGGGCCAGGAACAGGGCCCGCACAATCCGGCGGAGGAGGGCCAACGAACGTAGGCGATCATGCATCGCGAGCTTGACCCTGAGTTCGCCGCCATAAGCGAACGGGGTTTCAGGACTCCGGTGGCCAACATTGCCAGGGTGACGGCCATCCTCGAGCGCAGTCATGATCCGGATATGCGCCAAGGACTCCTTTACGCGCAGAGGGCTTGGATCCAGCTGGATCAACACAACCCATCGTCCACCATCAGGGAGGAGCGCGTGGGTGAGAGTCGGAGCCAGGCTCATAGCAAAACGGCTGGCGGCCGTCCTCGACACCAGCTCAGCAACAACAACGCTCGCGGGAGCCAGGCTCCTGGCGGGAGGCAGCAGCCACCGTAAGGGGGTCATCCGCGACAGGCCAATCATCGACTTCCTCCAAAAGACCTGCGCCAGCATATCAACAAAGGTCGCGACGCACGGACCGTGATCTCCTCCAGGCGCAAGTACCTACAAGTACCCAGAGGGCTTCAAACCGATCGGCATCACCAAGTACGACGGCAAGCAAGCTCCTCAGCAGTGGCTCCGTTGCTATTCCACGGCCATTGAGGTCGCAGGAGCAACAACTCCATCGACTCCTGGGAGCGCCTCAAGAAGGTCTTCATCGACAACTTCCAGGGAGCGATCGCTTGTGCAGGTAGTCGTCACAATCTTGCCCAGTGTAAGCAGGAACATAACGAGCTCCTACGGTCCTACACACACCGCTTCTTCGACGTCCACGCCACCATCGCGAACATTTCGGAGGATGACATTATCGACTGCTTCTACAACGGCATCACCGACCTAGGCATCTACATAGATTTTGGGCGGAACAGGCCGAAGACCGTTGCGGGCCTTCGTGATATGATGCACGATTGGTCCGAACAGGAGGAGAAGATGCGGGAACGGTTCCCGCGGCATCAAGATAGCAATCTGAGGTGCCCAAACGACAACCGCAACGACAAAGGCCAGCGGGATTTTTCGGGTCCACCCTGGAAACGAAAGCCAGATGATACCATCGCGGCTATCGATCGATCTTCGCGAGGCAAGAAGTCGACAACGCAAGAGGAGTTCAAGAAGCTCCTGCAGAAAAAGTGCCCATGGCACCCAGGTGCCAATCATGCTGCCATCGACTGCTACCATCTTCGGAGGACGTTCAGCAACTCCGGTGGTGGTAAGAAGAACAAAAAGCCTGAGGACAAAGAACCCGAGGATGACGATCAAGAGGACCACGGGCGCAACCCAAAGTTCCAGGATGCTTCAAAGGTGGTCAATGTCATCTTCGGGGGAGATGAGGATTTTAGCTCCAGGCGGGACGAGAAGCTGCTTCTACGGGAGATCTTGTCTGTCGAGCCGGCGGTACCACGACCGCTCCGTTGGTCGGAGGTCCCCATCTCGTTCTCCTACGATGATCAGTGGACGAGCTTCTCGGAGCCCGGAAAATTCCCTTTGATCCTTGATCCTGTGGTGGCGGAGGTCAAGCTCACCAAGGTCCTCATCGATGGCGGGAGCAGGCTCAATCTCATCTTCGTCAGCACTCTGAAAAAAATGGGCCTGGATTTCAAGGACATGCTGGTTCCCAGTAAGTCCCCCTTCTACGGCATCGTCCCAGGTAACGCGGCACACCCGCTTGGTACGGTAGTCCTCCCAGTCACCTTCGGCACGCGGGAGAATTATCATACTGAGTTCATCAAATTTGAAGTGGCTAAAATCGAATCTTCTTACCATGCAATACTGGGTCGTCCGGCACTCGCCAAGTTTATGGCAGTGCCGCATTACGTCTATCTGCTTCTTAAGATGCCAGGACTCAGTGGAGTACTCACTCTTCGTGGCGACTTGAAGAAGTCGTATGACTGCAATCAGGAGGCAATCCAGTACGCTTTGACTATTCGTGTGCCAGATGCTTCGGGAGAAGTACTCGTGGCCGCGCAGCAGCTCCCTCAGTTCGGGCTGGAGATTCCTTCGAGGAAGGCCAGCAAGTCGAGCATCCAGTCGACTGATGACGTGGCCCTCAAGACGATCCAGCTCCAGGAGGGTGATTCATCTAAGACCGTCGTTATTGGCGCGGGCTTAGGTGAGAAATAGGAATTCGCGCTCGTCAGCTTCCTTCGGGCTAACCGAGACAATTTTGCGTGGAGACCAACGGATATGCCAGGGGTGCCCAGGGAGTTGATCGAGCATAGCCTGAATGTACACCCAAAGGCTGTGCCTAAGAAGCAACGCCTGCGCTGGTTTGCTCACGATAAGCGTGAGGCCATCAAACGGGAGATAGCTAAACTTCTCGTGGCTGGATTCATCAAAGAAGTAATCCATCCAGAGTGGGTAGCTAATCCCGTTCTTGTAAAGAAAAAGAACAATGAATGGAGAATGTGTGTTGACTACACCGATCTCAAACAAGCACTGCCCAAAGGACCATTTTGGGCTGCCGCGCATTGACCAAGTTGTCGATTCAACGGCTGGTTGTGTCCTTCTTTGTTTTCTTGATTTTTACTCAGGTTATCATCAGATTACGCTCAAGGAGAAGGACCAAATCAAGACTGCATTCATCACCCCGTACGGGACATTTGCCTACAAAACCATGTCCTTCGGGTTAAAGAATGCAGGAGCGACCAATCAGCGTGCGATCCAGATGTGCTTCGCGGATCAGCTACACCGGAATGTTGAAGCATATGTAGACGACGTGGTCATCAAGACCAGGGAGTCCAGCGACTTGATTGCAGATTTGGAGGAAACATTTAGCAGTCTGCGCAGATTTCAGTGAAAACTCAATCCTACCAAGTGCATTTTCGGAGTACCTTCAGGGAAATTGCTCGGGTTCATTGTTAGCAATCGGGGCATTGAAGCCAACCCTATAAAGATCACGGCCATCACTGATATGGGGGCTCCGGCCACAATCAAGGATGTGCAGAAGTTAACATGATGTATGGCGGCCCAGAACAGGTTCATCTCCCGACTCGGGGAGAGACGACTACCCTTCTTCAAGCTCCTGAAACGCCAAGATAAGTTCCAATGGATGGAGGAGGCCGAGCGGGCCCTGCAGGATCTGAAACATGACCTTCAGTCACCTCCGATCCTTACAGCGCCACTGCCGGAGGAGGATCTGCTACTTTACATTGCGGCAACAACCCATGTTGTCAGCAGTGCTATTGTGGTCGAGCGAGGCGAGGAAGGCCATGCGTTTGGTGTGCAAAGGCCTATCTACTTCATCAGCGAGGTCCTCTCCGAATCCAAGGTACGGTATCCAGCTGTTCAGAAGCTTTTATATGCAATTTTAATCACATCAAGAAAGCTACGCCATTACTTCGACGAGTATAAGATTACTGTGATTACGGATTTCCCGTTGGCGGATATTCTTCATGATCAAGATGCCACGGGACGTATATCAAAGTGGGCAGTGGAACTGGGGGCTTTGCCAATCGACTTCAAGCCACGCACTGCAATCAAGTCACAAGGTCTAGTCGATTTCATGGCTGAATGGAGGGAGAATCAAGTCCCAACTCCAGTCGACAAGCCAGAGCATTGGACCATGTACTTCGATGGATCTCTCAAGCTCGATGGCGGCGGCGCCGGAGTTCTGCTTATTTCTCCACAGGGCGAGCAATTGAAGTATGTCCTTCAGATCTTGTGGGCGGTATCCAACAATGAAGCCGAGTATGAAGCCTTGCTTCACGGGCTTCGTTTGGCGGTGTCACTAGGGAACAAGCGACTACTTGTGTATGGCGATTCTCTTTTTGTTGTTCAACAGGTCAACAAAGAGTGGGACCGCAATAAGGAGACGATGGACGCTTATGTTCAAGAAGTGCGCAAGCTGGAAAGCAAATTTTCAGGCTTGGAGGTTCACCATGTGCTACGGGAGCATAATGTTGGCGTGGATATCTTGTCCAAATTGGGGTCAACACGTGCTCAGGTTCCGCCGGGAGTTTTCGTCCAGAAGCTCAAGCAGCCATCCATCAAGTCTTCTCCGCAGATAACCATCGACGCGGGTCCCCAACAACCCGATCGAGAGGTTATGACGCTGGGGGAGGACTGGTGAGAGGCTCTTATCGGCTTCATCCATAATCAAAGGCTACCAGCGGGAGTTGACGCCAGGAGCGCAGAAGCGGCGCGCGTTATGCGCAGAAGCAAGGGTTTTGTCCTAGTCGATGGCAAGCTCTATCGGCGCGACACTCGGTCAGGCGTTCTCATGAAGTGCGTCACAACGGAAGATGGCTACGACATACTGCGGGAGATCCATGAAGGTGTCTGCGGCAACCACGCAGCTTCAAGAACGCTGGTGGGGAAAGCATACAGGACCGGTTTCTGGTGGCCTACTGCAGTGACCGACGCGGAGGATCTTGTGCGCAGGTGCCAGAGTTGTCAATTCTTCGGCAAGCAGTCTCATGTTCCAGCCCACAGCCTCATCACCATACCGCCATCCTGGCCCTTTGCTTGTTGGAGCCTCAACATGATTGGGCCCTTCACAACGGCGCCAGGCGGTTTCACCCATGTTCTGGTGGCTATCGACAAGTTTACCAAGTGGATTGAGTACAAGCCGATAGCCAAGCTCACACCAGATCGGGTTGTTGACTTCATCTCGGATATCTTGCACCGTTTCGGCTTCCCCAATACCATCATCACAGATTTGGGATCCAATTTCATGGGCAACCAGTTCTGGGAGTTCTGCGAGAATGCATGCATCGAGGTTAAATATGTTTCTGTTGCGCACCCAAGGGCCAACGGACAAGTCGAAAGGGCTAATGGTATGATAATCGACGGCCTCAAGAAAAGACTTTAAGATGAAAATAGCAAGAAGGGAGGCAAGTGGATACATGAGCTGCCACATGTTGTCTGGGGGCTTCGGACTCAGCCGTCCAAAGCCACAGGACAAACGCCTTTCTTCCTTGTATACGGATCTGAAGCTATTTTGCCGGCCGATATCATGTGGAAATCCCCAAGGGTCGAAATGTACAATGAAGGCGAGGCGGACGGGGCGAGGCAGTTAGAGCTCGATTCTGTTGAAGAGGCTCGCTGCACCGCTCTTGTTCAGTCAACCCGATACCTGCAGGGGATCCGGCGATATCATGATCGCAACGTGAGGGAGCGGTCATTCAGCATTGGTGATTTGGTCTTGCGTCGCATTCAGGACGAATCCGGCCTACACAAGCTCAACTCAAGGTGAGAGGGCCCATTCGTCGTCAAGCAGGTTACAAGGCCAGGGTCGTATCGACTATAATGTCCCGAGGGTCAGGATGTCCCAAACTCCTGGAACATCCAGAACCTGCGCAAGTTCTACCCATAAGAAGATGCCCGGTGATAGCCGAATCCCCGGGGACTCAGAAGAGCTCTTTCTCTCAAATCAATTTGGAGGCTATGTGCCACAAGATTCGGGTTGGAAATTCCTTTATGAACACAAGGAGGCTACTGTCACGAGCAGTATTTATATAAATCAACTTCTTCGGTGAATTTTACGGAGGCAACTGCCACGTTTATATCTCCTCGACTCCATGTCTTGATGGAGGCCTCGTCTCTGCTCTTACTCTCCACGACTCGATTTCCGCCGCGACCTTGGATGGTCGCTCGCCACCACATTTACTCCAACAAAATTGATCCATTCGACTGGCTTAGACCCAGTACGTTGGAAAGGCTAGCATGAAGAGCTACCTCGACTACATCTTGAGTGGCCGCACTCAAGGTAGTTTCGTTTCTGTCAAAAGCACGGCAGACCCGCAGCGATGCCCGCACTTGCTCTCAACAAGTTCGATCCGTCCGTCCGGGTCCTACCTAACTTGTGGAGCGTGCTCATATGAGGAGCGACTTCGACTACATCTAGAGTCGTTGCACTCGGGGTAGTCTTGTTTTTCTGCCTTGCGCACGGCAATCCCGCGACGATTCTCACGTTCTTTCCTAACAAGTTTAGACCCGTTCGATCGAGTTGTGGCTAATTTGTTAGACGAGTTTTAGCTACCCTCCGGGTCGTTGCACCCAGGGTAGCGTCTACTACTTAAGCCTTGTAAGCCTGGATTCCAGTTCAGCCTAGGCACACACACACACACACAAGTAGAGACATCAAAAGAAACCATATATACAAGGAAGTAAATACTTGTTCTTAGTACCCTAATCCTGCATTACACTTTGAACTATACGTTCTGATATAGGTTGGGCTTCTAGGAGGTATCTATTCCTCGGTGCAGTTCGCCGCCATTCCTTGAGCAAATATTTCCAGCTGCGCGTTTGGCAGGAAGGACTTCACAATCGCGAGGGCGTTGTTGACGCATGTGACAGGAGCCTCGGAGAGGAACTTGAATATTTTCTTCGGGGCCTCGCGGAGCCACTCTAGCAAGGGTTGAGGGTCTGCTTCACCTTCCTCCGGTGGATCCACCATGTCCACCAGCTCCCGGGCGGCCCCCTTGAGGTCTTCGAGTTGTTCGCCCAGCGTCTTGATTCGCTGAAGGCCGTCGACGAACTGTCGCTCAGTGTCGCCGATCACCTTCTGCAGCCTCTCAACGTCATCTGTACGGCGATAGAGCAGGTTCTTCACATCAGTAAGTAGCTCTTCTTTATTCATTAAGATTCCCCTAAGCTCTATGGTGAAAGCTTTTCAGAATCCAGGATGAGTCGTTCAGTGTAAGTACTCGAGGGAAGCAATGGCTTACCTTGGTGCGCTTTCTTTTGCTCCTTGAGCTGCTCCTGGAGCACGTGTTTTTGTGCCTCGAGCTCCTTCCTTTGTTCCTCGAGCTGTCACTGAAGCTCGACGTTGACTTTCTCGAGATGCAAGTTCTCCATTTCTCGTCGTCAACGCGTCTTTTCAGAGCAGCAAGTTCTTCGCGGTCACTCACAAGGGTCTTCAGTTTTTCTGATTGTTTCTGGGAGCGGGTGATCACATTCTGTATAAGGAGGGAAATCCAGATAAGCAACTCGACATGGTCACCAACAGAAAAGTGCTCAGGTTTTACCATGGCAAAGTCATACGCCTTCTTGAAGTTCTCTATGTTGTCGTCTGTCAGCAGCGGATCACCCGCCAGGTCGGCGGCAATGGCATCTCATTAACCCGACCTGGATAGGAGCAGCTCAACGGGCCTCCCTGAGGTCCCCACGGCTTCTTCAGAAGGTGACTGCTGAGCACCTGCAATCACAATATATTCTCAGCATACAGCACGCGGATCCCGGCAGCCAGCCGGGGCGGTCAGATGCTCACCTGTGCCATCCGTAGGAGTGGCATCAGGGGCCTCGACTTGTTCCCGGCCACCAGCTCCGGTTTCGACTTGTTGGAGCTCGGGAGGCGGCAAGTCGGGTAGCGTCGCGTCCGCCTCGGGGGCTGGCTCCGCGAGCGTCGACTCTTCGGGGGCAGACGGCTCGGGGGCTGGAGCTGCCGTGACTAGCCCCGCGCTTGAAGATTCTTCTCGGGTCACTGACCCAGGGGCTGGGGTAATCGAGGCCGGCGTTAGCTGGAGGTCCGTGGCGCTTGCAGCTCTAATGAAGTCGAAGTCAGTCAACGCACAAGTCGACAGATTAAAATGTTTATTGTGCAACCAGAGGCAGACTCACAGTATAGATTTCTTCTTGATGGCCCTTCTCATCCGCACGGCCTGTCGTGGCGTTTCCGCTGCGGGCGGTGGGGTTTCACCAGCCAACGGCGCGGTCCCCGCCACGGCAATGGTGACGGCTGCAGCGGCCAATGGAGTTGTTTCTTCTTCTTCAGGCTCGGCTCGGGAGGAGGAGGCGGAAGGACTACAAGAGGACATTGTAAGCACGACACAATATCAACATATACCAATTCAACAAAGCAGTAAGCTCTTACCCGGCAGATTCGAGTTCCTGCGCCTTTCGCTTGCGCACCAACTGACGGCCTTGCGGCACCAGCGACAAAGCGTTGGTCGACTCCACGCCTAGCTCGGAGGAGTTGCCCCAACGTGCTTCTCCTTCAGCTCCCTCCTCCGCTTGGGAGCTCACATCCTTTATGGACCCGCTGCTGCGCTGAGCTGCAGCAATGCGAGCCCTCTTTGCCTCAACAGCGGCACTGGGGAGGAGGTGGTCCAGTCGGGGGATATCGGGTCGCGGCGGGTAGCTGCGGTACAATTCAGTGTGCCCCTACAAAAGGTTCTTTAGTCATCAATGGAGTAACAGAGGTTGATTTCAACAAAAAGAAGTCGAATACTCACTGGCTTGGGCGGATTTCGCGCGGAAAACAACTTAGGCACATACGGCATGGCGTCCACGTCCAGTAACACCCGCTGGACTCGCTGGAGCGCGGCTTCGTCTAATAATTCCTCTGCGCACATGCGAGAAGGATCAGCAGTGCCTGTGTACTCGAATCCAAGCCGGTGGCGTTGTTGGATTGGCTGGACGCGGCGTTTGAAAAAGGAGAATATGACGGAAGCACTGGTCACTCCCTTCATCTTCTGTGCCTCTATGATATCCAGCAATTCCCTGACTTGATCCATGTCCCCACCGGAAGGTTCAAAATTCCACTCCGGCCTCACTACATGCGGTCTGTTTGATTTCGCTGGGAGTTGGGGAGCATGGTTCTCGATATAAAACCAGTGATTTTTCCACCTAGCAAGGTTGGAGGGGAATTTGTATAATAGATATTTGTCGCCGGCCTGCTAACGCAGTTGGATGCCGGTGCCCCCTGCAACGGAAAGGTTTTTTGTTGTGAGCAGTGGTTTGATACGGAAGAGGAAGCGGAAAAGATCCCAGTGGGGTTCGATTCCGAGGAAAGCTTCGCAGAAATAGATAAAAATCAAAATGTGGCAGATGGAATTCGGGTTGAGGTGATGGAGCTCAAGCCTGTAGTAATAAAGAAGGCCGCGGAAGAAAGAACAAGAGGTGAGGGCCAATCCCCGTTCAGCAAAATGGAGAAATGTGACGATTTTGTCAACATTTTCCATGGGGAAAGGCTCACGGTAAGAGGGGCGCCAGTTGATAAGGTTCTTCTCTTGCAGCAACCCTTCAGAAACTAGCTTGTTTAGATCGTTGAGGGAGCACTTACTGTGTGTCCACTCCGCGGTCGACGGCTGCGCCTCCTTCTTCTTCCTTTCGATCTCTGACTTCTTGGGCACCATCTCCGATTCGCTTGCCACGAGATGCTCGGGGGCTGCGGGGAGAGGGGCAGGGAGATCAGGGCGGGGGATTTCTTTGGGGGGACGGCGACGGCGCTTGGCTCTGATTGGGGATGGCGGCGGCGCTTGGCTCTGATTGGGGATTTTGGTGGCTCTTGGCAAAATACAGATTGAAAGCACAGTTTTTCTCACTGTTACCACGGGGTTAAATAACCAGCGGGGTGGGGGAAAGTTACTGTTCCGAAGTTCAAGAGTCGCTTTTTGGGAATATTCCGAAGATGAGGGGTCATTTGGTGGACTGTTTGGATTAAATATTCGATTAATCATTTTTTCAGGGCTAATTAGCCCGAAAAAAGGGGTTTTCCGAATTCATAATCTAATTTCCATCATTTGTATCATCAGTAATTTCTCAAGTTGTCATTTTTTAGCCTGCATGCCACGATTTTCGGATCCTTGTCTCCAAATTTGTGGGATCTGGATTCAAGGCTCGGGGGCTGCGGGATACGTGGCATCGACTACTTATTTTTCAAATTTCTTTGAAGGATAAGGAGGATTACAGACTAACGGGACCCTCAGCTTGATTCTCCGATTCAACCTAAGGCTCGGGGGCTACTCCATATGGAGTGCGATTTTTAAATCGCACACCATAACAAAATCGGGGCATGAGCACCTCATAGCTTCGATGCAGCCAAGCGAGTACTCGAAGAAGGACATCAAGATGAAGTTTCAGAAGAAGTCGAAGACTGCTTTGAAAGTACTCGATAAGCCTGCCGCACTCAGCTACGAAGAGCTCGGGGGCTTGTCAGACCCGGGGCCACGGGACTGGGTACATAACGTAGTTTGAAGGGGTTTAAGAGATTAAGTCCGTCTTATCTCTTATTCATCTTGTTTATCTCTTATTTATTCCGTTTAAATAGGAGATAAGGCTAACCGATATAGGGGGAATCTACTCGAGATATGTTCTGGTACGATTCCTTAGCGGATGTTGGTTGGTATCTTTGTAACCCTGGCCTCTCGGATATATAAGGGAGGACAGGGACCCTCTCAAAACAGACGATCTCTAGATCAATCTACATCAAAGGCAATACAAACCACTACAGGACGTAGGGTATTACGCACCTAGCGGCCCAAACCTGTCTAAGCTTTGTGTTCCTTGTACCTTCGAGCTCCTGATCTCGGCGTTCCCTCACCCAAAACCTACCACCTTGGGCATACCCCTCGGTGCGCAGCCGGTTAAACACAGACAACGCCGCCCGCCGTTTCCGGCCGCCCCTCGCCACCTCCTGCTTCACTTCACCTCCACGCGTCGCCCTAGCCCCCTCTCTTCTCGCCCTCCCCGCGCTTGCCATGCCATTTTCCCCTTCTGCCCGAGCTCCTGCCGAACGCCACCGCGCCGCCGCCGTGGCAAATGCCGGCGCCTCTTCCCTCCCCTCACTCCTTTTTAGCTTGCCCGTGAGCTTCTTCAGCTCATGCCCCTCCCATTTCCCTCCCTTTCCCTTGCCGCGCACACCCCGAGCCCCGAACACCAGCGCCGCCCCCTTCCTCCACTCCGGCGACCCCCTGTTCGCCGTGGGCCGCCGCGGTCAGCCCTGCCCGCACCACTACAACCTCCTAGGGAGCTTCCCCTCACCCCACTGACACTCCCAGGCCACTCCTCGCGGCCGGACCCCCACCGGAACCACCTCACCGTCGCTACCTCCTCGCCGGTGAGCTTCTGTTCCCATCGAACCCATCCCTCCGCCCCTACTCCGTCCAATCCAACCACCCCAGTAGCTTTCTCACCTCCTGCTGCAGCTACTAGACCAGAACTTGGCTGCCTTCCTTGCCGGGAAACCCCTCGCCGACGAGCCCCTCCTCACCGCCTCCTCGGCCGCCATGGGCATTCCACCTCCGGTCACCCCCTCTTCCTCCCAAGCCCACCCCTGGACGTGCCTTGAGCTCCTGATGCTCGTGGGCCAGTTCTTCTCCACCCCCGACACCACCCCTCACCGGAATTTGGCCGGCGATGTCCCTGCCCTTCTTCCCCGACGAGCCACGGACCTATTTGCTTTGATTTGAAAACTTGTAGGGTCTTAGCTGCAAGATTCCAGAGCCCCCCCCCCCCCCCAATTCAAAGCAGTGAACTTCTAAATTCCATAGAAATTTGGAGGAAATTCATAAAAAATGCAAAACTAGTTTTGTTTGAATCCTTAAATCAAAATCTACAAGTTTTATGTTGTGATCTTGAGCTGAATGTGTTTGAATTGTGATCTAGGTTAAATATTAGGAAATAAGTGTTTTATTTGTATCTCATGTTATATGCATGTGTTGTAGCTGAAATTTGAATCATAGGATGTGTGTCTCAAGTAGAGATTTATGCAAAATTTGTAGACTCAGAACTGTTTCCTAGCTATGATGTTTAAGTGTTTTTGTTTTATATTAATGAAAGCTTTAGGATTTGTTCAAGGATGAATATGTAAGTGTTTGTAGCTAAATTTTGTGCTCTAGTTTCCTTCTAACAGGTGTAATCCATAGTAAAAATATTAGGCCAAGTAGCATAATGTAACTTAAGTTATGAATTTATGCTTATATTCAAAGATAATTCGTGAATAATAGTTCTGGTTTATAAAAATTTATGAAATTAAATTATAGTGTTACTCTTGAGTAGTGTAACATTCTTACAAAGTTTCAGCACAAGATCTTGTTTATAACTCCTGATATAGATAGATCATAATATAATAGTGCTGTTTTTGTTTACTTTTGTGGCATGGTTTCTGTGAAGATAAAATTTTGATAAATTTACAGTAGCTTAGATACAGATCAAATTAGCTCTAGTAAAATTTTCATCTTTAGAATTTCAGTAGATCAATCTATAAAAATGATTCATGTTTTATACCTGATTTGATTTCCATAATAATTATAATTTGTTTACTGTATAAAATATTCTGAAACTTTTAGATTAATTTTGTTTCTAAAATTTCTGTGTACATTAATTTTTATGAAATTAGTATACATTCCTAGTTTAGGGTTTGTTTAATTAATCACCAGCAGAAATTATTAATTAATAATAATAATCTAAGTTCTTTTATAAAATAGTTAGCTTGTTAACAAAGTTAATACTGATGTTTAATATAATTAGTCTGGTTGTGTAGGGTAAAATGGTCTATGTTGAATTTGTGTAGCATAATAATTTTAATGCCAAACTTTGTTTGTAGATTAGTGGTTGTTAGTTATAAACCATAGTTATAAGGATAAAATAAAACTAACCCTAGTTGGTTTACGTAGCTAAATATGTTATTTAGTGTAGCTAATTAAGTTAGTCTATACTTGATAAATGACTGCCCAGTAGAAGAGTGAATGATATGTTTGGTAAATAGAATGTTTTTTCGTTTTGCATTGTTGATAAGTTTGATAATCTTAGCTCATATTTTTATGATAGACATGTATGATGTTTAGTTAACCCTTTCACACGAGTGCTCATGCCCTGCTATCGTGACCTTGTCCTTGTCTGGTTTGCAATCTTTTAGGGCCCCTTTCTGTATCAAAATCCTTAGTTACCCCTCTCTGTCAGCACACTTGTATCGGCCGATTTATCGGCTGAAATATTTGGCCACACACCCCTCAGCTATACACCCATAGAACACACCCCTATCGGCCACATGCCTTTTGGCTGCGCGTCTGTAGGACACCCATCGGCTATATGCCTACCCACCACACATCCTCTTTAGCTACACATCTATCAGCACAAGCCCATCAGCCACATCCTCTTCAGTCTAGTTCCACGCTTGTGGTCTCATCAACCTAGTCCGATATTAGTGTTCTGTTCCACCTGATTCTTGTAGCGGGTCCGGTTTAGATGACCCCATCGGCTGTACGTCAATCGATTGTTGTACTGACGTAATCAAACCGATGCAACCACACCTAGTTACCTAGGATAACACTTAAGCACATCTCAGTTAGGCACAGTCAGTGCAGAGTAGGACAATCAGCTACACGGCTGATATGCCCCAGTAGATATAGGAGAACATTAAGGATGAAAACCGGCTACACAGCCGACCCACCAATCGGCTAAATACGCCGAGACACAGACCGTACGGATACATAGTTCGACTGGTCTACCAATGCCCCATCGGCTAGTTACTCGCACTAATCAACTAGCTATGCCGATACATCACTCGACTAGTTCTACCCGATGTGTAAATCGGCTAATGTGCCGATGCACTAAATCGACTAGTATGCCAATTCACAGATCGACTAGTATACGTACACAAATCGGCTCAGCCGATGTTCACTAATCAACTAGTTTTGCTAAAGCATGGATCGGCTATGCCAATACGCACGCGATCGGCTAGATACGCCGATACTCACATAGATCAGTTAGGACACAGCTGCTTTAGGAAACACCCCTCTGCTAAAATAATCGATACCTTCATCGATCAATTAGGAAGTTGATGCACCTATCAATTGGCTACACAGGCTAAAGTACACAACCCTAGATCAGTAAAATAGCACAGTCGACACGCCTCTGTTAGGCACAACCAAGGCACATCAATCGGCTAAACCTGATGCACCCTCATCGACTAAGGCAAGCCAATGCACCAACCAATCAGCTAAATAAAAACATGCTGATAACTTGATCCAATCAGTAAGATCCTTCCTTGTTCTATCCTTGAAGCACTGTACCTTTAACATTCCTATCCATATCAGCCGATTTGACGCCAGGTGAATTCAAATCGGCTAATCTCTTCTGCTCATATACAGAGACCGCTCCTGCCGATTTCTCTTCCAAACAGAAATCAGCAGATTTCCTAAAACTGTGTAGATAGCTCCCTCCTTTACCGATTCTATCGGCTGAACCCCTGTTGTTTCCAATCGGCTCTGTTGTAATCTTCAACAAATAGCCAATTTTAATTAGTTATCCACCTAAAGCTCTATCTAAGTTTAGTTTCATATCTTTTTGGTTGTTATATGAGTAATATGTTAAATGAGTGTTGGATTGCAACTTTATCATGAAGTAAAATAGTTTTATGTGCACACTTTGAATGTAATATTGCATTGCATGTAGATACGACTACTTCCGCAGACGGTACCTACGAGATCTCCCAGGAGTATGTAGAGGATGTTTCTGAAAACCAAGTGAACGTCACCAAGGGATTATCTGAAGCCCCGAACCAAAGTTCGGAAGATAATAATACTAACATCCCTAACTCCAGCCCCACCAGCAAAGGCAAGCCCCGGTGCACAACCCAATATTTCAAATTACTACATTTATATAATTTTATACTTATATATCATATCTTGCATTAAGTCTAGGAGTTGAAATGGAACCCTAGATGCATAAATTCTAGGAACTAATGTATTGTACCTGAGTCCTTATCGCATATATACTCTGCTAATAGGACCAGCAGAAGTCGGGTGATTTCCTGTCACTCGCGCGATATAGGAGTTGAATGTTTACTATTCTACAATCACTATAAGGATGATGGTCGGGGTCATGTGCAGTATCATGACTCGAAAGGTTACCCCGTCTGTGTTGATAAAAATTGATAAGGTCGCAGTGTGTGGTAGTGGTGGTTAAGAGTTTGAAAGTACTAGCCACATGCCGTGAAATATGGTAAGCGGTAAGCCTAGTAACTGATCGGCTCGAGGAGTGGATATACACCCCACCACTCGTAATTTGGTTTTTTGCACACGCACCGACATGCGGGAGTATGTTCTGCAGCAGATGGGAGTACGTCCTACAGTCACGCACACTGTAGGAGTACGTTTCGCATAGGCAGACAGGAGTACGGTCATGTAGTCGCGCTACATACGTACGTCCTGCACATTGGATGTGCGTATGGTCCTACAGTCGCTTGTGGTGGCACTGATCCATGAGTCGGAATGAAAGGCAAACGGTTGCTTCGGAATAATCATTGGATATTCCAAGCGTGTGAGTTAGGTTTGCCTTGTAAGGTTGTGAAATTTGATTCAGAATCGTCCGTTTCTCGCGGAGATTGAGACTGCTTGATCCCTTTGCCACATAGAGTAACAAGAGCAACTTTATGGTCATCAAAGATGATGTTTGTTTAGAAGATTCTACCATGCTTGAATAGTTATAGTTGCTTACCTAGAATGAATAATCAACTAGAAACTGAAAGCTAAAATTTGAAAGCAAGGATCTACTCTTTATTGCTTTTCAGCTGAAAACTATACCCAGAACCATTAAAAGCCTTCATAGTCTAGTTACATGGCTAAGTATACCATGAAACGGGTAAGCCTTGCTGAGTATTAGTATACTCAGCCTTGCATTGTGATTTTTGTTCCAGGTAATCCCCTGAGGACTCTACTCTACCCGTGCCATGGCCCTATGCTCTTCCTGATGGTTGGTCCGTGGAGTGGGATCCGTCCCCGGCCAACACAGGTCCCTCCGAGTGATGTTGAGCATGGGTTTAGCTCAAACATCCTTTGTGCGACGTCTGTAGAGTCGCGTTTATTTTCCGCTGCAGATACTATAACTTTGAAAAAGTCTTGTATAAATTCGAACTAGTTAGGTTTTTATACTATGGATGTATACCATGTACTATTATATCTGTGATGTAAAAATGGTTGGCATTTGTATCTCTAGACTCGCCTTCGTGCGAGGTACTTTATTTTGATCCTGAGTTAGGTGGTTTTATCGGAACTTTACCCGACAGATCACGGAATTATACCGTTTGAAGTGCAGTTGAGCCTTTACTGACTTTCGAGAAAGGATCAGTGCACCTAAATCGGGGTAATTCAGGTTGGTTTTGCCACATGTAATTTCTTTTGAAGTGGTGATCTTTTGCTTATTTTGCCTTTTTACTTGAATGTTTGTGAAATTAGAATGGTTGTGAAATTTGGAGTTGAGGCAGTGGTGGTCTGGTGGATGACTTGGTGAGTTGTGGTCTGGCCCGGCCCGCTACATGTGCTCGTGCTTTACAGGTGGGCCCGGCACGAAACATGCCCGTGGGCGTGGGCTTGGGCTGTAGATGCAGCCCGTGGGCCGGCACGGCACGGTGGAGAGTCGTGCCAGGCTAGGCTCGGCACGAAGTTGATCGGGCCATGCCAGGGCCGGGCCGGGCGGCCCGAATGGACATCTATAACTGTGAGGTACAATACACAATGAGAAATTCGTCATGTCGTGTTTCCAACATGGTTTGCTGACGCTGGATAAGTTGCAGGATTATCATGTCAGCTAGCCTCGTTACCCGTCGTCTTAATCGATCCGTGATAGCAGTCTCCCTCCCGGATTACAAGACAGATTCACGGCACGGTCAGGAATTATGCTCATCCTAGAACGCAGAGGACCCCATGGAAACCGATTTTATTTCACGCACATCAATGGTGAATGCGTGATAGTTCCAGTCCAGCACTCGAATTCGTCCCATGAACCTCAAGTTCTTTCAGGGTTCATCGGTTAAGCTGTCACGACTCATGAGCACAGGTCAATTTTCTAAACTTCTAAGACTGCCTAACCACTTGGATCTTTGAACTTAAAAAAAACATCTGTATCCCCTAAACTTAAAAATTAATACAAAGGTCAATTTAGACCTCAAAATGGCTTTGCTATTGTGGACTAAAATGATATTTTATTCTGGCGCCTATCACAAATCTCGATCAGAGCATTCCGACAAACCAACATCATTCGTCAAATTTATGAAGCACAAATCCTAACCGGACATGGAATGCGTGCAAATGTAGAGACAAAATCAATGCACGAAAAAGAGCCTTGAAGACATTTCCATTTGTTTCCAATCATACAACATGCAGAACAGCTCAACGCGACGACATGCGGTTCAGATCATAGATCCATTAAACAAGATAAAACTGTCATAATATCACAAGTAGGCGCACAACTGGCTAATTTGTCAGCTCCATGATTGCAGTAACTATGTCCCCATCAGCCGACTTCAGCGCCTTCACCGCCCTAGCCCTCGACACGGTAGCCTGGGTCATCACCAGCTCAATGTCCTTCTCCTCAACACCAGTCTCATCGACAGCTTCATCATCATCCTGGGCTGCTGTGGAGGCCTCTGGCTTTGACAGGACGCTGCTCATGTCCGGTGCCTTGAACTGCTCTGCAGCCTGTGTCTGCAGCTGCGAGCTCAGGTCCTCGATCTTGGCCTCCCCGAAGATCACATAGGTGTCTGATGCAGGGCTCTTGAAGACATCCGGTTTAGAGATGACAAAGAGCATCTGGAAATGGAACAAAAGTTGGATATATCAACAGAAACCTAACCAACAATATTCAGTAAAAAACCGAAGTCAGAAGCTTACATTCTTGCTCTTCTTGACAGTTACACGGCTTACACCAGTGATGGCCTTCATGCCAAGCTTCAGCATGGCCTTCCTGCTCTTTTTCTCACTGCGGCTCTGCTTAGATCTCCCACTAGCATCAACTCCTGCTCATTAAAAACATTGGAATTTTGAGTTGCTAACAAAAAGAAATCCACATATGCTTAGAACTAGAAGGGCATATAAAGAACTCCTAGAACAAATATATTATGGGATTGGGCTGACACTGCACAATGACAACTGCTGGACCATAATTTGACAATGTTTTCAGATACCATGTTTGTATTGACAACTGCAGTAACTATAGACAGTGCACTCATGTACGTAATGGAAACCAAGTATTAAAAATGGGAAAGGAGTATGGGGTATGATCTGGTATCCTCAAGCTTCTTGAAACTTACATCATGAAGTGAGTGTAGTAGAGATTCACTTCAGTAAATATGTTGTCTCGCCAGGTGTACAAAGAAAAGTTTGCACAAAAACTTAGCTATTCAACCAAAAAAGTTGAATACATGGAGGATCTATATCAAGCAAAAGGAAGACAGTGCAAAAATGGATGTAACTAAAATGAATCTGGCATGCAAATTTGTCGGAGAAATAAACAACACTGACAACATATACACAGCACATGTGGATACCCATAGCTAACAGAGTGGCTACAACTTTCACATACCCTCGGCATCATCATCATCCTTGTCATCCTCATCATCGTCATCTTCCTCATCATCGTCATCCTCAATAATCGGGTCATCTCCCTGGAAGTACAGAGGGATTCCACCATTCAGATCATTAGAAATAAAAGTATGATTTATTTCAATATATGTACAACAGCTCAGTTAAGAAAAGAAATTAAATAGATGAAAACAATTAAGCAACAACAAACCATTGTTCAGTTAACATGCCTCTATAAATAGCACCAAGTTTACTTGAGGAATCAAATAACTAATGCAAATTATGTAAGTTATAATACAAGCAAAAGGCAGCCTGGACAGGAATACAGATTTCATCAAGCAAACAAGTTCTGTAGGAACCTTTAATGCATCATCTCTCCCCTTTCGCTACTAATTCTTGTGGTGCTCTGTATGAAGGGAAGCAGGAACTACCAGAACCAGCACATTCAAAACATGTGATCTAGTATCTATGAAGTGGGCATGAACTATTAAAGTCTACAACATGCCAATCAGACGACAGACAACAGGCAAACCACAATCAGTAAAACGGACTTGAGCACAACAAGCTCAAACGAGGCAGGCAACGCAGGGTAAAACAGTATGATGCTTAAACTTCTTGCGTTACAGTAGAAGCTCAACAGAAGTGGTTGACAAGGCCCACAAAAGCACCAAACAGCAACCCCCAGCGTCACCATCCCCTCGCTACATCACTCCACGGCCGACACAGCATGAAACCCGCGAGATCCAGCCAGAAAACCGCCGCCTAGCACCCTAAAACCCCCCAAACTCGCATCGTCCCCTCGCCGGCGCCCGTGATCCGGCCGCGCCTGGGACGGGGGTGGGAGTGGAAGCGGAAGGGGTAGAGATGGGGATCGCATCGCGACTCACCTCGTGGATCTTCTGCTCCTCGAGCTGGGCGCGGAGCTGCTCCTCCGGCGTCGCGGTCTCGGCCGTCATGGTCGGTGTCGGAGGGCGGCTGCGAGGGGGCTAGAACCCTAGGCAGGAGAGGAAAGGGAATGGAGGCGTGTTGGTGAGAGCGTGAGGAAGCGGCGTTGCGGCGTGTTGACTCGGGGGCTTTATTTGTGCGGGGAGCAGGGGTGGCTTTGGGCCGTGTCGGAAGGCTCGTTTCAGGCCCACTTGAAGACTGCAGAGAACGAGGCGGAGTGGGCCTGGAACAGCTGTGGCACCGATCCTCCTCCTGACCCGAGCCTGGCCCAAGTCAAATGGAGTAGTTGACAGTTGACTTGTCATCATCCCAACCCGACGGCAAAGCGGTTTCAGGCGTTTCCCTGACAGGAAGGGTTCCCGTGGGGCCAGGAGGAGCACGTGGGCCATGCTCTGGTGCGTGGACCGGGTTTACGGAGACGGTCCAGGACCAGCTCGAGGCCTGGCGGCCTGCGGCTGGCGCGTGCGCGTGAGGACCGTGACGTCCTCACGCGCTCCACGGTCGGTCATGCACCCGCCGTGGATCCTCTGCGGGCCCGCGGCTGCACGGCGGTGCACCCTGACTTGCCTGGCGATCGGATACTTGAAGAAAAATCAGAGCCCAACTTTTTTTCAACGTAATGGTGTACCCCGAGATAAGCATAATAATACTAAAACCAGTGGCGAAGCTATCAGTATGGCGAGCCGTGGCGGCAGCCATATATCACATATATCACACTTAGTGCTTGTAGAATATATTTATCCAATCATCATTTACCACAATGCTTAATATTTTCATACAATTGTGACTCACAAGCTTATCAGTAATATATTTACGCATATTTGATGACAATATCTATATTTTATTGCATTGTAACCTCTTATCACATGTACGTGTTTCTTTAAATAAATTAGTAGCAGTAGATTCGCCATAGGTAAATTTTAATTCTGGCTCCGCTACTGCTAAAGTAAAGATTGAATTCAAATATGTCATTAGCCTAGCTTTCAACATAGGCTTGTACCGGGGTGAAGAAACAAACTAACAAAATATTAGGTGTGGCACCACAGTAAAATGAAGAGAGATAATGCTATATTGTGGGTTTTCTCGGTACACGTGAATCATCAATTTTCTCGCAAAAAAGGTGAATCATCAATTTATGTTAAGGTGTAGTTTTTTCTTGAAAGATCTGTGTCAAGGTCTAAAGTTGAGCTTCTTCATCAGAGCTAGAGAAAACTAGCAACTAAACAATCCAAACTCCAAAGCTTGGATATTGTACATTCCATAATTTGGCATGTGATGTAGTGAACCTGGTGGCAAGCAAATTGTTTCAACCTAGCTATCTTTTCCCCCCTCTAAAGCCAGCTTCTTTAGAAGAGCATACGGAGCCATAGAGCTATGCTAAACGGTCGTGGAAAAATAGATAAGATGACTATCGCCAATAAATGCACATTTTAGTTTTACCTTATGTTGTATACGAGATATTTTCATCTATAAAGATGCCTTAGAATACATATTCTGAATTATATTTATAGAAGAGGTCTTAAAATATATATTCTAAATTATATGTATTTTAAAAGCTTAACACGTTCACTTGCTATAAAACTAAACCCAAACCCATTTATATCTCAATCATAACAAACCCGTACATTCTTTGTCCACTGACCGCGGATGATCTATCTCGAGAGGTTTCACTCTTCAAACAAAAAAAACCCTACCTCACACTTAACACGAGACAAAACCCATCATATGAGAGAAGACACAAACATGAAACCCCGAGCAAATTCTGAGCTACACTAGACAAATGAACCGCAAACACAAATCGCCGTAAATTTCAAACGCCCAACGCAAACGTTAGGCTGGACAGCCAACGCACCCACAAGTCACGCACGTCTGCTCACGGGCTCGGACAAAAGGCCGAAGCGGCCATCACTGCGCGACGCACTACTCCCTCCTCTACCTCCTCTTCTTCCCCCGCTCGACCATCTCACCAGTCACAACCACCCCACCCGTGCGCGGCGCCGGCGGCAGGCCGGCAGCACCGCGTGCGCCGAGGAGAACCGGGCCCTCGCCATCTCAGCCTCGCCGGAGCGGCGGCAATGGCTGCGGGCGGCGATGCGTGAGGGAGCGCGGCATGGGGAAGGAGGAGGGCGGGGGGCGGCAGCAGCCGACGCCAGCGGAGGGAGGGCAAGGAGGAAGCGGCGGCGGAGGAGGCGGAGGAAGAGGAAGGGGAATAGGGGGGCGGTGTAGCAGCTGGTGCCGCGGGGCCGCGCGACCGCAATGCGTGGCCGCGCTGCTGCTCGGCGCCGCCGTGGCGCTCTCCGCGCTCTTCCTGCTGCCGCCCTTCGCGGGGCGCCGCGGCGGCGCCGCTGCGCCGGATCCGGGCGGCGCGTTCGCAGGTCAGACCCGCATTGCGGGATCTCGCTCGCCTTGCTTCCGTCTTCCTCCTTTGTTTTTTTTTAAAAATCTCTTTCGTCGTACGGACTCCACGGGCAGTGAATTAGCGATTTCCTTGTTAGCTTTCAGCTCAGTAGTTCGTGCTGATTGGAGCGCCGTGCCCGATTGCTCTTGGATTCTTCATCTGCAGCGAAGCTGCAAAGTTCGTCTCCTTACAGGGCAACTTGATCAAATTCGACGAATTTTTCATTTGCGTCTCCTGTTTCTTTGCCGGAGCAACTTGGCCGCTTTCCGTGCGCTTATGTCACTTTCTTAGATACGCTGTTATTAGTTTGTGAATGCTAGATTCTAGCGCAACATTTAGGTGGCATAGCCAAAGGACTCGCTTGTATTGATGTGATCCGTGCTGTGCTGCTCTTAATGTATGTGCAGTGCACCTGTTTTCAAGTGCCGTTCTTGATAGTGGACAGGATAGGAAATAAGAGGCCAACCAATATATGTGCCTAGTGGAAAAAGATGGTTCTGTTCCCTGGATGGTTGGGTGATGCCATATTCGTTTTACCATATCAGCATTTCCCCATATGGTGCTGGTCGGAGATTTTTGCGTGGATTGCCAATTTGGGTTGGGCCATTGTATTCTGTTTTCAGGTAGTCTCTGTGGTGCTTCTGGTATGTGCCTTTCGGCCGGCTGTTGTGAACACTTACTAAAAAGAATTTCAAGGGTTTAACTCTTATCAAACCGAATGATCAATTTTATGCGTTGAGTGGTGGCTTGTTCTCTCCCTGGATTTTCTCTAGAAGCCAAGTGGAGAAAATATTTTCTTCTGTGCTCGGAAAAAAAAGAAATAAGTTTCTTAGTTGGTGCCGCTGATGGAAATATTTTAATTTCCTTAACTTATCTTTTGGATATGTTGGACTTTAAAGATACCGACAAAAATTGCCGCGCAAAGGCAATGATTTATATGAAATAGTTATATTACAAAGCTTTGGCAAACTTCCAAAATAGAATGGATAGCACTTCTATTGAATGCTGATGTTAGAAGGTCCGACAAAAACTGCCGCGGTTGAGGACACCATAGTTTGTTGAATGGCAATGTCAGAAGATCTCGACAAAATTTGCCGTGATACAGAAGCCATTGCATATGGAGTGGTGATGTTAAGCTGACAAATATTCTATGATGGAGTAGCCCAACCTTCAAATAGCGAATAAGCGACATTACAAATTGGCAGCATTGTTTTGGAAGAGAAAAATTGTATTCCATCTTTCAATCCAATGATGATAAGCAGCATTTACTATTGGAAGTGACTATTTGACTACTAGGACTCTAGGAGGTATAGATTTTTCATTCTTTTTTTTTACATAAATTAAAATGTTACTAATGCTTAGAAGAATATGAGTTTAGGTTGCATCTACATTTTGCTAATTCATTCTAAATAGAGCTATTGGCTTATGTCGGATAGCAACAGTACATTCAATAAAGTAAATTACCATTGTCAAGACCACCAAATTGTATAGTCCCAGCTATATAGTCAACCGGGGTATTCAACGCACAACAGGGTCCTTACTGTTAGTTATGATATTGGATGCTGTATGGGTAGGAATGCAAGTGGATGTCTAGTGAGTAGTGGATCACTACAATAGATCATTTTTGTTCCATTTTTCTTGCTTTGAAATCCTGAGTAATTCATTTGGATGAGTTTAGGTCTACCCGATGATCCAAACTTGCATCCCTATGAATGAGATCTGTCAAAATTGCTTTGATCATAAAGAATAGGAAAGTTGATACTTTTATTTTCTTGATTAGATGTAGGGTGGTGGTTTTGATGATTCACTTGATGACCAGTAACGATCATGAATATCAACACTTCTATCTTCCGCATGTATACAAAGCTATGAATTGTGTTCAAACATTAATTCAGGTAGTTCCATGGTGCAAGATACTATTCTGGTTTCGCTTTTGGCTTGTGCAGCATCTGTGTCGCAGAACTGGCAAGAACATATCTAGTGCTCCCAGGGATTAGGAACTCTAGAAGCATCAAAATTCCAACCATGGGAGCATCATGCCAACATCATAAAAGTTTGGTTGGAGTTTTTCCTGCACTTTTAGATATTCAACCGTGCATCGTAACCATGGGAGCGTCTAACCCATTGGGAGCACTAGATATGTTCTTGAATATAACTACTAAAATTAGATTGACATTAATACTAGATGTAGCTTTTAGTTTCATCTGTTGATAAATGCCAGTGTTTTTACTGTTCAAGTCATGCTATTTTGGCAGCTGATATTGTGGCAAGCTTTATGCTACAGAAGACAGCTTCTGAGCTGAGTGGAAGTACATCTAAGCTTGAATTTGACATCTATGAGGAAGTTGGCATTCCTAACTCAACTGTAAGTCACAACGTTGTGCATTATTTATGTTCTTCTTGTCATGCACAGTGGATCCAATGTTCTATCATGCTGATTTCCATATGATTGTATAGGTGGCTATAAATTTTCTACAACCATTAGGTGCATCAAACTGGACATATGTGATCTTCAGTATTATTCCTTATCCAATATTCTCAACTATGTCACCAACTTGGTTGAGCATCCTTAGGGCTTCTTTTATGTCCTTGGTTGTAGAGCAGTCAAAACTCCACTTGACAGAGTCTCTATTTGGGAATTCAACAAACTTCGAGGTGTTTAAGTTCCCTGGTGGAATTACCATTATCCCTCCACAGGCTGCGTTTCTTCTTCAGAAACCCTATGCATCTTTCAACTTCACTCTGAATTTCCCGATCTACAAAGTACAAGAGAAAACAAATGAGTTGAAACACCAAATGAAATCCGGACTACGTCTCAATCCCTACGAGGTTAGTATCAGTTAGGTTAAATTTCTGTTTTACCCATTTTTACTATTATCATTATTATCTGCAGTATTATACTATTGGTAGTGTATTCATCTTTTTGCCCCCAAATTGTTCTGGACTATACCTGAATGGTTTGACTGCTTGCTTGTTTGTTTTCATTGGGTTCCTGATCTTGCATGTAAACATGCACCATACATTTAATTTCTATGACCTGATGGGCATGCAATTAATAAGCATGCATATGCATGTTCCTTGTACTTGTGTGTGAGTAACTGGGCACTTGATGGAATATAGCTTGCCTCATTTTGTCCTTCGTGAATCGGGTGTATATGGTCTATGTGGCAGCACTTGTGCATGTATAAGAGAACAGAAGAACTTGCAAGCATTATATATGGACTACAGGATGTTATTCTAGAACTTTGTACTTTTACAAAAGGAAATGTGATGGTGTAAAAATGGGTTTGCTAGGTGTCATACACAAGGATGGGCACCAATACTTATTATCATATAATGGCTGGTTAGGATGCTTTCGCACTGGTTATTCCATATAGTAACTACTATGCTGGTGTCTGAACTGATACTGGTTACCATTTTTTAAAAAGTAAACTTGGGCAAAAAATTAAAAAGTAACAATGAAAGTAGATATTTCTCTATGTATTACAAATGTTTTAGCAAGTCAGTAAGAGGTGGTCGTGTAGTGCATGAAGAATGCGGAGAGATCACTACTATTTTTGTTTTTGTCATTCACAGTTGCTCCTTGCCTTAGGACTAATGAGTAATGACTCTTATTTGTTGGACATTAAAAAATTTGGGATGGGGAAATGACGTGCTGCAAAGGCCACACCAGTTCAATGTTCACTGTTAGATCTTGTTCCTGTTTGTTCAACTGAGTCTCCTTTCTTGTACTTTGCAGAACCTCTACATCAAATTGACGAATTCAAAAGGTTCAACGGTTGCTCCTCCAACAATTGTTGAGGTCTCCATTGTTCTTGAAGTTGGGAATCATCAGCCATCCATTCCAAGGATGAAGCAGTTGGCCCAAACAATTGCTAATTCGTCCTCAGGAAACTTGGGACTGAATCACACTGTGTTTGGCAGAGTAAAGCAGATAAGCCTTTCTTCTTATCTTAGACATTCTTTGCACAGTGAGGGTGGTACTGATGCACCTAGCCCAGCACCTATGCCTTATCAAGATCATCCTCACCACCACCACCGCCGCCGCCACCACTGCCACCGCCATCATCACCATGAACACCACCACCACCATCACAATAGTCATGAGGACAAGAAGCATTTTGCTCCATCTCCTGCTCCTGTATATTCTCCTGTCCAACAGCCCAAATATAGATCTCCATCCCCATCTTGTCCATACGGATACACCAAGAAGCCAAAGAATAAAGCTCCTGTAGCCCCAACTGCTGAACCAGTAGCTAGTAACCAATATTATGCTTCCCCTGCAACCATACCTTGTGCAGTGCCACCACCATCCATTAGTCCATCGCCTTCCGTTCATCACTCTCCTAATAATCCAGGGAGACACAACAGTGCCCTCAGTCCTTCTCCAGCACTTGCGAAGCCCCATTTGCATACAGCACCTCGCGTTCATAGACATCATCCTACTCCAACGCCAGCTGTGGCCCCTGCTCCTCATTCATGTGAGTCATTTCCCCCTTGGTCCTTATTTATGTTTTCACAACTAGCAGGTGTTACTATTTTAAAGAAATACTTGTTTATAAAGATTATGGGCGATATGATTTTTCAGTGTTGGTGGTTTATTTTCTTTTTTTTTCTTCTTGTAGCTCTAATCCCAAATTTGAAGAATATCCAATCAGCGAAACTTTTCTACTTCTACTGTAGTAATTTTGCCGGTGAAACTTCTGTACTTCAACTGTAGTAATTTTGCTAGTAGCAATGCAAGGTCACACATTGAATGGAACTACAATAGTGCAACGCGGTCTAAATAAGTTCTCTGATTTCATTTCATTCACTGCATTGTCCTTGCGAGTTGCCACCATGCTGTAGGCCTGGAGTACAAACTGCTCAATTGCTACCTTGTATCTCCTTTTTCAAATGCTATCAACATTTCCTCACTTGCTACTGACCATCCATTGTTTGTGCAATTGCAGCATATGCCACACAAAGGCATTCTTGCCTTTGGCAGTGGGCCCTCGCACTGCTCATGTGTATGCTGATGGGTCTGCCATGATGAGGGCAGCTGTTCGAGACTAAAAATAGTCCAGAACAAGCAGAACTGCTGTTCCGAGATGGATGTAGGCGCAGAATAACGCACCCAGGCTGGAGGTGATGCTGTATACCTAGAGAGCGTGTGTATATGGATCGGGGATATAAAGCAGCAGCTGGGCATCTGTGCGTATGTGTATAATGGGCAAAGCCAGATGCGGCAGGCCTTGTGTGTGTTTGCCCAAAACACAGACGGTGGAATCCAGTATAGGCGCTTATACAAAAAGAGTTGCCTCCAGTTATCTGAGACTCGGACTTTGCGTTGGCCGATATACGCTTGCGAAACTTTGAAATGAGCTCTTGTGTTCCTGGAAGAAAGCTGCCGCAAGTAGAGAGTGAAAAATCTGGATGTTCCTAAACCAGGGCAGTGCCAATTAACATATTCAGAGCAAATGGATTATTTGCCGCCTGGGTTTTGCCCAGCTTCACATTTTTTTTGTCTGTTAAATATTCTTGGGAAACAAATTTCTCAAGCTTTGGCCAATGCAGTACCATCCAGTCAATAGGCCTTGTTAGCAAGATCTATAATAATGGTCAGTGACCAGTACACATCCAGTTATAAAAAAAAAAGGCCTCCAAAGAATTTAACAAGCTGTGAAAGAACTTATAATTACCCATTTAAGTGAACTGCTACCAGAAGATTTGCTGCAAGGTCAAGGATGAAAGCATACACTGAAAACATGTCATACCCACAAATAAAAAAGATATTCAGACATGAAATGGTTCACGAGAGGAGAAATAAAATAACAATTGAATGAATTAATGTCTGATGTACAAGGGGTCTGATGGTACAAGTGCTACAACTATGCTGCGACAAAAATACACAACATGACAGCTTACAAGAATGTGAATTGAACAAAGATACAAGAGCCGCCACCGACAACAGTGTGGTGGGAGGCCAGATGAAACAATGTAGCGATCAATTATAACACATATGTACTGATTTTCCTGATGGTGTGAGCTTACACTGGAATCGCTTTGTCAGAAAGGTTTACTGTGCTTGCTGTTGTCTCGCTTGAGTTGTACTTTCAATTTTTTACCACCTAATTGGAATCCATTCATCATACTAATGGCTGTTTGTGCAGAGGCTGGAGAATCATAGCTTACAAAACCTGTATAGGTCCAGGAATAAGTTAGCAAACCATGTATGCTAGACGATCTATCATCAAAATTCAAGCTAGGAAGAACTAGTTACCAAAGCATTTACTAACACCAGTTGCCTTGTCTACAAAAACTTTAGCACTCAAAACTCTACCAAAACTATGAAATGCACTTGCAAGATCATGGTCACTGAATTCTTGTGGTATGTGGTATATGAACAAGTTGGCTCCAGGAGGACCTGCACATGTGACAACCATTTCTAAGACAGAAATCTTCAAATAATAATGCATCTAATACAAACAAAAATTCTGTTACAAAAAGAATTAAGAACATATAAAAAATAAAACAAGTGAAATCTCATGAGCAGCAAACCTTCTATCTGGGGACCAGGATTGCTGCTGGCTCCCGAAGACGTGGGTGAATTAGCATTTGGATTTTGAACTTTGACTGAATTGTGAGAATTTGCAAAAGGACGATTGTTAATAGCACCACCAGGATAAGTCCCAGGATACTGTATGCCAGGCAGAGGTGAATAGGGGCTTCCTAACTGTGTTGAATTAAATGATCTAGGAACTGAATTAGGGGAAAGTTCAGAATTAGCTCCACGGACTGAGCTTCCTTGATTAACAGGCTGAACCATATTCTGGAAGGCAGCTTGATTTTGCATAGGAGATAGAGGAGGGTACTGCATAAGTCCATAGGTTCCTTGTGGCTGCACAGAGCAATATAAGAAAAATATTATCCACAATGCCAAACAAGTAAAATACTGGAAGTATTGTTGTGGCACTGGCACTTTACATGCATATTGCCATACTGCATAATTAAGTTTTTCATTGCATATTTTATAAAATCCAAATAAAGTTTCATGCAGCATTTCTTATTTTGGTTATTCGGAGTATACTGCTAGGACACAAACATAAGGATGATGGCAAACTGAGCAGTTCAAAAGATTCCATGGAGCTATCTTGCTGTATCATGGACTAACCTAACCAAGACAATTTATGCATAACTTACCTGGTAGCCATATCCGTTGTACTGAGGTACATATCCCATCTGTAAAGCTCCAAACAATGAGGTCTGCTGCATGGCATTTGCATTCAACATGTTAGAAGACTGGAATTGAGCTTTTTGTGCTTTTCGAGCCTGTCTTTCCTTTTCAGTGTCAGCCCATTTGACAACCAAGGGAACACTTGAACCCTAACAAAAATGAACAGGTCGTGTTAGATTCATGCAACTGGTCATGAAATTTCAGAGGCAATAATAGAAACTATCAAACATCACATAATGCCAAGGTATTAATGATTCACGGTATGCATCAATATCTCCATCAAATGTAAGGCAAAATGTCATGAAGGAAACATCTAAAATAATTGCACACAATAGCTTCTCTAGAAGACTGGAGTCCGGTATGCATAATTTTACTTTGCTTGAATCTTTGATATTATGTTCAAGTAATGAAAGAAGTGGAATCCAGAATTTCTGGCTCTAAATATAGGAAACTAGCACAATAATCAACCATCAAACGATGTAGAAATAGCATCCAATATGTGGCTGATAAGTGGGGCCTGAGGTCACATGTCAGTAACACATATGAAAATTTTGAACTAAGGTGATGTTTGCATTGCGCTAAACAATTTGGCCAGGTGCATGTTGCTTTGTGTGAGCATCTTCTTTTGGTATTTTTGAAGTTCAATGACAGTGAGTGCAATATTCATCCAACACCAACACGAGATTTGGGCTAACTCTGTTAATACAATTTGGATCATGCCTGTGGAGTTGCGGCAGTAGTCTAATGACTGAAGAAAACTGGCATAACCCAGTTACAAGTAGGTGGGGTTCTGTGATATGTTTTCAGGAGAAGTGGAGTAAAATATCACCAGCACAGACAAGGAAAAATCAAATCCTTTTTATTCTAACAAACCTCTATCTTGTGCTTTCCATTTAGAGCTTCTATCGCAGCCACAGCTTGCTCTTTTGTTTCATATTTCAGAAAGGCACAGCCAGCTGCAACATTCACAGTTGACGATGAAGTTAAATATGCAGGAAAGTGTAACAAAAGTGAATAAGCGATCTTCCTTCCCTATCAACTGTCCTCACAAGATAAATATACCTTTGCTTGCCTGTTGCGAACCTCTCAAAATCTGCAAATCCTTGATATTCCCGTATTGTGAAAATAAATCGGTCATTTCATCATCTGTTACATTTTTCGGGAGCATTCCAACAAAAAGCTTGTGCTCTGAAAGTAATAGCACAAGACATGTCAGTGAAAATGATAAATAACTGAGCCAAGATCAACATACAAATTTATTATGAGAGCATCATACCCAATCTTTCCAACTCTCCGTCAGCATATTTTACTTGCAATGGACTTGAGGCCTGATTTAAAATAGAGAAAAGATGAAAAAGAGAAACATTTAAAGCATTGGAGAGAAGTAAAATATGTTTCACAAGAATCACAAGATATAATACGTGTTAGGAATATTAAATAATTCCTAAATGATGGATTCCAATTTTATATGGAGACTCTTTGAAACTTTCTTAGAAGCATTTCAAATTTTGCCCATCATTAGAAGCATGCTAATATATCAAAGTCAGATTAATTCAGCAATGGCAAGTTTTGTTTCGCTTTATCCAGGTTCCAAAATTACAACTCTACTATTGACCTGCTCATATATTTCGGGGTTTAGGACCGATTGATTAATACATGTATGGAATCATCTTTCAAACTAGACAACAATAAGTTTTCAAAAAAACAAAACAAAAACTAGACAACAATATGGGAACGCTAGGGTTGAGTTCAGATCTCTAAGCTTATTACGTAAGCTGTAGATTATATAGAAACATATTTGAATGCAGGCAGTATCAGCTCCCACAATTTTTAAGAAAAATTTACAATATTGCAGCAACTTGTGACCCCAAAGAAGACAACCTACAGATGGATCAGTCACCACACTAAGGCAAATGTAGGTGAATCAAGCATGGTTCTCTTCACATACCCCAGGTAGGGTGCACTTGTTGTGATACGCGGTCACTGCCTTGTCTGCCTCCTCTCTTGATGGGCAGATCAGGAAGCAGCAGCCTGCACAGTCCCATTACACTTAGACATTAGATTAAAGATCAAATAAAGGAGCAAAAGGGTAGCAGCTTGCCATCTGTAGATTATATATTCACACTATATTACATCAAACTTTCTAAATTTGTGCTAAATGGAATTCCAGTTGAAATTTGCACATGGAACAACATTCACTATCATTTCACATATGACTCCTTCAAGGGAGAATACAAACACAGCTACAAGCAGGGTCATACTGAATCAGTCCCTCCACACAAATTCACACCAACCAAAGTAAAGAAAACTCCACTCCCCTGTTGTATTGAAAACAATCAGAACAATACTAAAGTAACGCCAAAGAAGTTTGGACAGCAGATTACTATAAATTCTTTTATGAGAGCAATTAAGTTCTTAAATCTTCATTCTTCAGAAGCAGCAAATATGTGTGCAATTCGGTTGTCACTAAATTTTAGCCAAATCATATGTACACGAAAATGCAGCTTTTCTAAGTTCTCAGTTAGTCTGTGCCACCAAAGACCACTATATTCAGCAGGCCAAGTGAAATCAACCTGTTCAAATTGAAGCTCAACTGCATCTACTCCCTCCGTCCCAAATTATTAGTCGTTTTGGCTTTTCTAGATTCATAAGCTTAGCTATGCACCTAGACATAATATATATGTCGATGCATAACAAAATACATGTATCTAGAAAAGGCAAAACGAATTGTAATTTGGGATGGAGGGAGTAAATCGCAAGAATTCAACACGCCAGCTTTGGGTCAAGCCCCATTAATTCAAGAAAACAAATACCAAAGAGAGAAAGGCCCTGCGCTCAAATCCCAGTACACCAGGGAGTTTCAAGGAAAAAAAAAGCAGCAACTTGTACATATCCACGACGGTAAGCGACCGCATGGAGTTGGCATCACGTCGTCGGATCTCTCCAGCGCCCACAGAGAACAAGACTACAAGAGTACCACCAATCCACTCCAGCGCAAAAGGTACCAAAATCCCCAAAAGGCGCGAAATTCCACACCGCATTGCACAGGGGCGGGCAGTCAAGCAACCAATTCCCAGCAAAGCACGAGACCTTTCGGCCCCGCCGGAGCATCCGCGAGCAGGAGCGCGGCAGCTGGAGCTCGGCGGCGGCATTGCCCCGGACCAAGCTCAGAACCCAGCCGAGAGCCCCCCAAGAGCAACGAAACCCCTCCCGAAAACGAAAGGCGGCGTACGGGCGGCGGAGCACCCCGAGCTTCCCCGCGGCCCAGATCCCGGGCCGGGAGAAGCCGCCCGGCGCGGGAGCCGCATTGGCGGCGCGGGCGGAGGGATCCCGGGGGCGGAGGCCGGGGCCCGGGAGGCGGGGTCGGGGAGGAGGCGTACGGATCCGTCGTTACCTCGCGAGACCCTGGTGGCCCTGTCGCGGATGACGGTGACCTCGTCGACGAGCGCCACGCGGGCGAACATGGCGGCGAGCTCGGGCTCGGACATCTGCTTGGGCACCTGCCCCACGAACAGCTTCACGCTCTCCCTGCCGCGCCCCTCCGCCGCCGCCGCCGCCGCCGCCCCTGCCGGCTGCTGCTGCTGCTGGTCCCTGTCGCTGCCGTCCTCCGCCATTGGCCGGGCGCTGGCAGGCTGGCTGGCCGGGCTAGGGTTTGCGCGCGTGGGCTGCGATGGGGGGCTGGTTGGTCGCCTCTTGGCGGAGGAGGAGGCGGAGCCGGGATTAATACAGTTAGTAAATAAATGGCGATTAAATTAGGGTGGCGTGGCGAACTGGCGATGGTGATGATGAGGGGGGGGGGGGGGGGGGGGGGGGGCGCGAGGAGAAGGCAGGGGAGGGAAGCCAGGGAGGACACGAGCTGGTGCCGTGGTGTGCTGCCTGTGAGGCTGTGACTCTGATTGATCTCGGTCTCTGCAGGCTGCCCAATTAAGCCCTCCAACGGTTTTCTTGCCGCTCTGGCGCGCTCTCCCTTGTCTTCTTCCTCTGTCAAGGCTTGTCCCGATCCTGGGGGCAGCCAAAACCATGTCCGGTTAAATTAGGTTCCTGGAGCCTTGCCATTTAAAATCTTCCGGGTAACGTGTTCTCAAACGTTTGCACGATGACGGCTGGCTCAAAACTACTCCATCCGTTTTTTTTAAAAAAAAATACTCATGTATAGCAGAGCTTACTTCAGCTTCGTCTTCATGTGTTGTGCGGAAATCAAAACACTATAACATAAAATTGTTTTGTAAGCTTAGACCAAATGAGCTGGAAACTGGTAACATCGTTTTTTAACTTCACCGGTTTTGAAACCCTCACAAAAGACCCTAGTTTAGTTATAAATCGTCTTAAATTTAACGGAGGACATGTAAAATAAGAATTTTTTTTCTTTCCAAAATGAAGATGCAATTTGTCAAAGTTCGCGTCCGGTTTGTTCTTCTAGTGTCCAAAAACGGCAACAGTAGCTTTGTTAACCATATGATGAATTCTTTTTACCAATCATGCTAGTATTATGGAAAGGGACAGATGAGCTGCGCTGAAACTTGACAATTTGAAGCTTCACACTTTCCCTCTCAAACCTCCTGTCCGCGAGCTGGCATGCCACTCTAAAAACGACGTGACTCTTATTCAGCAAGAAATTGCTAGATACACCAAACTTATGGAGCCAAATGATGGCACATGTGAGTCTGATGGTGAAAAATAAGTTACTGTCTAATAGTACTAGTGTATACAAATAGGTACTTTTGAACATGTGCAAAAGATAAATTTTGTTGATGTGTTTTCTAGAAATCTACCGTGGAATGTAATTTTCCATGCATAAATAATATGAAAACAGCAGTGGATCACTACCTAACAATGTCTGTACCCTCCTTTTTGTTATTATTAATTCAAATGTGAACTAGCTCAAGAAAAGTTTGGATTCTCTAGTTCTAGAGATGCATATTAATAATGCTAACACATCAAATGTTCTGGATAGGCTGGCAAGAATACTGGTGTAATGTTGAGCACCACCTTTTATAAGATTAGCTAGAGGGAATGATTTGTTTATAATGAGAAGGTGCGGTATAATCAATAGGGAATTTATAAAGATAGAAATGCTATTAATAAAGCTGAAGTGCCAATGAAGAAATGGGAGGCTTACGTTGAAATTAATAAATGGTGCCAAAGAAAAGGAAAGAAAAGGAAATAATACACATGGTGCACCTAGCAATCCCACATGATTGTGCCGTTGCTTTGGCATTCGTTAACAAAAGGGAAAGATAGTGATGTGTAATAGGATACGGGGAGTTCACCGTTGTCTCAAAATGATTCAGGGCACTACTAACCAAAAGGTACCCTCAGAGTCTGTCTGCTTAGACTTCCTAAACAACAATTTTGTTGGGACTCAACATACAATCCACTTCTCTTCATTGTTTTCACATACTCCAATTTGTTGTGCGAGCCCGTTTGGGCGTACTCCAATTTCTAAAACAAAAAAAAAAAATCATCCCGGAAAACGAGTCAACTCAAGGCAAGAAGTCTCGCAAGAAACAAAAAAAGAACTTGATCTATTCACCGCAAGTCCACAATAACAATGTTCGGCACTGTCACTTACGTAGACGTTGCAACTTGCATGTCCATCTCACGTTCACAGGAACGCTTTCCATGTTTGTTTCCTGCCCTCTAAATTTTAGACCCATCACATCAAAGAGAATCTTGTCATTTAGAAATATTAAATAAAGTCTAATTACAAAACTTTTTGCACAGATGGGTGCTAATTTGCGAGACAAATTTAATGAGCCTAATTAATCCATAATTTGCTACAGTGATGCTACAGTAATCATCCGCTAATCATGGACCAATATACCTCATTAGATTCGTCTCGCGAATTAGCACTGGGGTTCTGCAATTAGTTTTATAATTAGACTTTATTTAATACTTTTAAATAACAAGATTCTCTTTGATGTGATCCCTCTAAACTTTAGACTCCAGGAAACGAACACACCCTTAAACATCTATGGAGAATCTAACGAATCTGGCGCATTATTGCGCGATATCCGAGGCAGCACTAGAGATTTTTCTTTTCCTATAGTAAAATATTTGCGTTTCCTGCAAAATGTTTGCCATCTGAACAGGGCCTACGAAAACATTGACTTGGCAAGATGGAACGGTTTCAGACCTTCAGTCACGAAACGAGTGACTGAGAACGGTCAGCAGGCGCCCGGTAAGCAACCAAAGAAATTCCTGCCGAATTAAACTGAGACGGCCGGCGGCAGGGTGCCGCCTCCAGCGAATTCGAGCTGTGGAAGAGGACCAAAAAGATACGAGGGAACAGAGCTGCCAGGGGAGGGGGTGCGCGAGCATGTCGCGCCGCGCGCTTGCCCGGTGATTGTGAGCTCCAGGCTAACATGCCCACGAGCTCTAGGCTGGCCTCCAGGCTAACACGCACATGCCCCGTGCCTCCCCCGGCCAGCCGCTGGGGGCCATCATGGAGCATATAGCTGCGGTCAACTCATAACCACCACCAAAGACACCCTCCGTCCCTCCCCTTTTCTTTCTTTCTTTCTTTCTTTCTTTCTTTCTTTCTTTTTTTATCATCACCAGACAAGGGGTGCAAGGCCCCAGCTAATCTATTCCACTTGTAGCTTACGAAACCTCAAAACAAGGAGAGGAACATGAAAGCTGGGGATGATAAAGCTGGCGTGATACTTGGGACAGAATCAGTTAGTATCGCTGTTAGGAACTTACAGCGACGAGGAAAGCGGTAAATGGAATTCACCAGCATCTAATGCTGACAGAGGCCTTAAGCAGAGCAGAGATTGTATGAACAGGAGCACTACGCTACCACGGGGCATTCGCGGAATCTACACTTCTTCGGTTGAAGTACCAGCTCGTGCACAGAGCGCGGCGGGTCACTGCTGTGGAGGGCAGACGGGCGCTGAAGCGTGCCCCGGAAGCGCTTGCTGCTGCGGCTTGATCCCCCGGGTGCGCATGTACTGCAGGAACTGGCCGGGCAGCTCCTCCAGAAGAGATTGCACGACGGAGATCGGGCCACCTGCGCACAAGGACATCAAATCGGCAGGGACGAAATTGCATCAGCAACAGTAATATTCTCCTCGCGAAAAAAGAAGCATCCCTAATATTCTGTGGCTGTAACGTGGCAGCTGGAGTTGGTTGATGGTTACGAGAGCGAATGTGATGGGGGCAGATTGCTTCTGACCTTGGACTTCCCTCATGGGGACAAACTGGACGATGTCGCGTGTCGCGATCCTCCCGGTCGAGCTCTCCAGTCGCTTACTGTTGTCAGCATCCAGGATCTGCAGTGGAGGATTGTTAAGAAGACAGAAAAGAAGATCATAGAACAGTGAACTGCAATCCAACAGCATTTGTTATAGATCAGAAAAGAATAAAGTATACATCATACGTAGACAAACTTTCTGGCATATGCAGTGAAGGTGTGCCTATGATTCATCAACTGCATGGTACTACATTACAGGGGCCATTAAGAAAGTGCAGAGCCGTGCTGCGATGCACCGCCAGACTAAACCACTATACCCATATGGACAGAGACAACATGCAACAGCTCAGCTAGGAAAAAAGTAAACATCGTGAGGTGTTTGGGTCCTTTTGTCTATATAATGATTTCTCTTACAGCATAAAGTAAATGTGCATAGTGTTTGATCAGGGTGAAGATGACAGGGAAATATTCAGAATATTTTGTATTTGTCAATAATGGAGATTTCCGAAATTTTGCTCTACCTCCATTTGTTTGAAATCAGCATTACCAACGCCGACAATGAGAATCGACAATGGCAAGTCTGATGCCCTCACAATGCAATCTTTTGTTTCTTGAATATCAGTCAGAACCCCATCCTGCAAAAATGCTCAGGTAAATAACACTGACCAACAGAGGTCATGTGCAGAAATTTTATTGCATACCGTGATAATGAGCAGGACAAAATATTTGTTGTTTGAGTATTGAAGGGACTGGGTAGCAATTTCAGCAGCTTTGTTGATAACAGGCCCAAACATAGTTGGCCCAGCAAGGGAAACACTGTAAAGAGAAGAGGTGTATGCTGACATGATGCCTTCAACTCCAACAACCTGTGTTCATAAACAAAACCTTGACATCAGTGATGACCTGGAAATTATACACACTATACTATCACATATTCAAATGTTAATGCTAGTGATGTAACACAAAAAATGTTCAGCATAGTCAAAAGATATGCTCAGCAGACATGAACCTCACCTCACAGTCATTTGTAGCTGTATTCAAGTTAAAACAATGTGATACATGACCCTGTGTCTTTGCTCCAAAACCCCATGCAGGAAATCGCCTATCGGTGTCATAAAACTGCAGAACTTCGCCAACCCCCAGTATTGCCTAGTGTATGAACCAATTATCAAGCTTTTGTTGCCTTAAAAACATTTAGAAAATCAGAAAAATCCTAACCTGTTGGTACGAATTAGGTCTGCCAGAGGGGTCAATGTAGTGCAAGGACTGAGGTATACGGGGGTCACCATTTGAAGCTGGAAAGGAGAGAAAACCCACAGAACTTAAACAAAGGCAGAGCTACAAATATTATATGGACCACAAAAGCTGAAAAATCAAACTAACCAGTAAAATCTACAGCCACCATAAAATTGAGCTCAAATCCGCTGGATATATAGTCCAAGAAAGTATGCTGTACTTTTTCCTGCAACTTATCCACAAACAATTGTCCTTTCATCTGAAATCAGTTTAGACATATGATGATATGAAGAGAAGTTAGTTTTGAGTGACTCCTTTGTTTAGTGTATCACATCATATAGGAAAACTCAAACCTTTCTTTGTCCCTTGTGGCTGTAAAAATTTGCTCCAGACTTGGAAGTATATAGATTTTCAAGCTGAGTAATAGTTGTCTGGAAGGCCCTATTATCAGACAAAGCAAGGTTACTAAAGTTCTCCCAGTGGCAAAGGATAGAAAATACTTCAATGACTATTCACATACCCTATCAGTTCATGGTCACCACTGGAATCAAAATCAAAACACTCAACTAGCAGTGGGTTGTCCTGAAATATATAGCAGTTTAGCACAATAGATGGGGGGAAACTAGGTCAACATTGAATTATGCATGTCCTAATCAGTGCTAAGAGAAATATCTTCATATCAGTAAAATTGCACTTGCCTTGCTTCCATACTGCTGTGATGTTAAAGTGATTGGCCTCCAAACAGGGTTTAAGTTGTCAGTCACAACTTCTGTTTTGCAGATAGGAATGGGACCAGCAGTTTCTACCAGTTTCGATATTCTTAAGAAAGGGTCCTGTGTAATCAATATCAAGTAAGAATTTTGAGAATTGTGACTATTTATCAGGTTTTACATTACTGTAGTGAAGGAAGTTTATCCATACACTTTTGGAGAACACATCTTTGTTTTCCAAGTTCAGGCAATGCAGCGTCATCTCAATTGCCATTCTAGAGGAGTCACTTTCTTCAGCATATACTGTCAATGTTCCATGAAGACCATGTCCGCAATCACTTCGAAGCTTCAATGTCAGGCTATGGTTAAATTTTGTGACAATCTGTGAAAGGAAAACAAAGCATCAGACAAGGTATTCTTGTTTGACTTCTTAATTTGCAAAAGTTTGATGACTTTGTATAATTAATACAGAAAATGCTGCAACAAGCTATTCATGTTAGTTGCAATCTGATACAAACCTCTGATAAGTTGCAGCATGCTTCCCCCAGAAAATCTTGCTGAGACAAGTTCAACATCTGCATGGATCAACAAATGCGGATTTTGTAAGGTGCATAGAAATTAATGTCTCATGAATCTATAGTTCTGTTACAAAGTCATCCCTTTTTCAAGGAATTATGGTTTGGGCCTGAAATCATTTTCCCACTGGCACTTGACGAAACTTTTCATAACAAAATAATGGATCCAAGTGATTGAGGAAAGAGGAAACTATTCTAGGTTATTTTATAGTTGCTAAATTTTTCCACACACAAAATGTTCTGCCAGCTATTCATCCATCTTCTCTGAAGAAAATACTTACTGTATGCATGTAATATATAGAACATATGATTAGAAGATACACACTGGCATATATGGCCATGTGCAGAATATTATATTTAAATAAGAAAGAACTGTTGCCTGATTTAAACCCATATCCCATAAGTAATTAAGTTTTCAATTTGAGTAGAGCCAAAAGGTAAAATGATGAATTAAGGGGACGATAATACTTATACCTTCACTGGAGTGTGGTGGTACTTTGTGTCAACGTCATATATCCTGAATCTACAATGATTTGGGAAACAGTAGCAGTTAGTAAGAGCTTTCTGCAAGTAAAATCATTTAAATCATAAGAAACTTACATAAGTGGTTGCACAATCTCAAACTGGTAAGACATTGTAGCCTTAGTGATCCATGAGGGCTCCAGTGAATTTAAAATCACTTCAGTACGGCCAATCTCCTCTAGCTTTCCATTTATGTTAGTGTACACTACTAACATAGGATCACTCTAGAGCAAACATATAGCATATTAACTTCTGAAGAAAAAAGTACATTTACAAAGTAATCAAGCAGAATCAAGCTATGTGCATGCAGTTTCAATAATTATACACTGTAATAATTAAAGTTATGAGGGTTAGATGTAAAATAAGTGAAGGTTGTCTACTCCACTTGTCGGTAAAATCGTAAAAGACAAGCATACCAATATGGAATAAAAATTATAAAGAATTACCAACTTTTAGTATGATCGTTTTCCACAACACCTACAAAAGTCAGAGACAACCATCCAGGGCTGATGTATTTTATTTTTTTCAAGGTAATGTTATTAAACCTCTGGAGAACGAGCTGTACTACCAAGATGGAAGTAGGACTATTGAGATTAAAGAATTTCAAAAAAAATGCTATTTTGCACCTTTGAAAACGCGTCCATATTCCGTAACTTCGTTGCCGAAAATGACAGCTGTAAATAAATGAAGAAAACAGCGTATCAGAACAGATCGTGATATTGCCACCCACAATCAACTTGCGAACATGTTTAGTAGGCTGTGACATGTAGACTGAAAAGCTGCATCATTAGTTAGCACACCACCCTTCAAACTATAGCCATTCAGTTCCTATATTCAACTATCATGGTGCATGCACTTGCGACTAGGGTTGTGGTAACAAGATCCGAGTGATGAGTATAGAATTAAGAAAAGCAATTCATGAACCCAAACATCTTCTTATGAGCTGCAGATAGTAAATTTATTATATAGTTTGAAGTGTTTTAAATTTTATCAGAGAAATAGAAATCCTACAAAAATAAAATATTGACTAACTACTTATTAAATTATAGGAAGCAAGGTCATATTAAATTATAGGAAGCAAGGTCACCAGGTCGACGTCAAAAGAAAAGCTATTAGTACCGAACAGTCCCTGCACAGGTCCCATGGTTTTGTTATAAAGCAAAAGATTTCCTTCCCCCACCCACTCCAACTTAAAATGTATTTGACCTTTCCTAATCCCTTTCAGGACAATGCATCCGGTATGAAAGGTACCATACAGAAGTTTTCTGACACAATGCTACGATACGCAATCAACATTTGAGAAAAAATGTATTATAATATGGTCTAGTTCGTGCACGAGAATGGGGCTGATGAGTGATGAACAAATTACAAATCACATGCAATTCTGTATGATGATGTAGCGATTCATAAGAGAAACATATAAGCATGCATGCAAAATCTCCCAACAGAAAGGAACACAAAATCGATCGAGGTATGCAACTGAGAACCAGAAAAGTTTTCCGTGTTCTCAAAAACAGAAGGGGGCAACTGGAATCGGCGGCATTATATTGGCACACAAAAAGTTTGGCCCGCTTGACTCCGAGCGATTTCCGTGAACGGAGTGTACTTCCCAAAACGAAGCACCAAAACCTACAGTGCCGCCTCAGTAAGCGAAAACCCCAAACACCACTTCAAGCGCAAGCACTTCAGGAAGGTGGCACATCAAAATTTTAATCAGCGCATTTGCGAAGTAGCTCAGTGTAGTACATTTCGAAAATCACGATGACATTTCAGCCGAGAATCCTGATTCCAATTCCTATCCCGCCTAACCGGTTCGAAACTACTCAGTAGGCACACCCACCAAACACAGCAACAAAACCCCAATTCCTCCCAAACCCAAAACCGCAACCGCCCCCACCCCGCTCCCAATTCAGCCATCGGGGAACAGATTCATGGCCGTCGAAGGGCCGGCCGCGTGCTTCCCTTACCTCGACGGGCGTGTAGAGGCCGCGGAGGCCGCGCGCCTCGAAGAAGTGGTCGACGGCGTCGTTGGGCCCGCCCTGCTGCGCCGCCGCCGCGCCCCCGTGGCTCCGCCCGCCGCCGCCCCCGCCGACGGCCTCCATGCCGCCGCGGACGTCGCCGGCCACGGAGAAGCACCCACCCATCCCCCGACCTCGCTCTGTCCGCCTTCCCTCCCGAACGTTAGAAAAATTGAGGCGATGGCTACCAACTGAAACTTCGAAATCGATGGACCGAAATTGAAGAGACCAGGAGCAAATGCCTTGACGCTTGACCTTCGCCCTGCCGCGGCCCGATATTTATACCGGGAGGGAGGCCTCCAGGCACCAGCAGCAGAGGTCGCCTGGAAATCGGTGGAGAGGGGGTGCTCCTTCCGTATCCCTTCCGATGAAGATCCTTGCCTTTTATCCACTAATGAAAAAAACTTGTTGCTACGCGTCTCTGCGTTGATTGACTGCCAAAAATAGGAAGGCGAGTTGATTTCGGAAGGAACCAAGAAGGCTCGCCCTCAGCCGGCTAGCATGCGAGTGGGTGGGTGTGCAGTTGTACCCGGCACGTAAGTGGGGACACGGCGGGCGGTCTCCAAAATTAACCGGCGACGTAGCGGCCCCCTCGCACCAATCTATGTTACCAGGACAACCAATCGAGACCAAGTTTTTGGCTTGGTATCGGTAGTCACACTCTGGTTTGCTGCTCATTGCTAGGTTTGTTCGCGGCATAAGCCGTAGCATATCGAGGAAGCGCAGGCGCGCAGCGGCGTTGGCCAGCAAGCACGGGGGACTAGACCACGGGCTGCGCACGCGGAGAGAGCAACGCGCGAGCGCCCGTCGTGCATTCGGGCCCGCCCACCCACAGGCCATGGACAGTTCGAGACTGGAAAGGGGTCGTTGTCGCACCGCGTCGTGCGCGGTCAGAATCTCTCAACAACGCCGTGATGATCTTCTGGGCTGGGTGGGGGTTACTTTCCGCGCCAGATGGTCATCAATACCACGCCGGCACGCCGCCATAATCAACATTTGGGCAACGTGAGCCAAAACTGAACAAGGCAGACGACGCTTCCCAAACCACGATCCAAAACTGCCGCGGCCCGATATTCCAAATCGGAATCAAAAGAGCAAACACTAGTAAGAAAACTATACTTTCGGTTCCAGGAAGGCTTCAGAAACCACAGCCACAACCCAAATGCAAATCAGAAGAGCGAACAATAAAAAAGAAAACACGAAACCAAATGCATAAAGATAAACAAGACGACTCCTGACAATACGTTTAACGACGCCCAAAAGGGCACACCATAAGTCTTAGAGCATTCCAAGTTTCGCCAAAGCTGAAATAACAACACAGTACCTAGAATACAAATGGCACAGCGCCAGCAGACCTTAAAAGTTCACACGGTATAACAGCAATGACCGCAGACAAAACTTATGGGATAATGAAAAGGTATCTAGGTATCGCAAAAGCAAAACCAGGCACATCATTTCTTCTTGGCAGCAGCCTTGGTCACCTTGGCACCGGTCGGGTCCTTCTTCTCCACGCTCTTGATGACTCCAACAGCAACCGTTTGCCTCATGTCACGGACAGCAAAACGACCAAGAGGAGGGTACTCGGAGAAGGTCTCCACCACCATGGGCTTGGTGGGAACCATCTTAACCATACCAGCATCACCGTTCTTGAGGAACTTGGGCTCCTTCTCAAGCTCCTTACCAGATCGCCTGTCGATCTTGGTAACGAGCTCAGCAAACTTGACGGCGATGTGGGAGGTGTGGCAGTCCAGCACTGGGGCGTAGCCGTTGCCGATCTGTCCAGGGTGGTTCATGATGATGACCTGGGAGGTGAAGCTCGCAGCCTCCTTGGCAGGGTCATCCTTGGAGTTGGAGGCCACATACCCACGCTTCAGATCCTTCACGGCAACGTTCTTCACGTTGAAGCCAACATTGTCACCAGGAAGGGCCTCCTGGAGAGCCTCGTGGTGCATCTCGACGGACTTCACCTCAGTAGTCAGGCCGCTGGGACCAAAGGTAACAACCATACCAGGCTTGATGATACCGGTCTCAACACGGCCAACGGGGACAGTTCCAATACCACCAATCTTGTACACATCCTGAAGGGGGAGACGCAGGGGCTTGTCCGAAGGCCTCTTGGGCTCGTTGATCTGGTCAAGAGCCTCAAGCAGGGTTGGGCCCTTGTACCAGTCAAGGTTGGTGGACCTCTCAATCATGTTGTCACCCTCAAAACCAGAGATGGGGACGAAGGCGATCTTGTCAGGGTTGTAGCCGACCTTCTTCAGGTAGGAGGAGACTTCCTTAACAATCTCATCATAACGGGCCTTGGAGTACTTGGGAGTGGTGGCATCCATCTATAACAGAATACCAACATAGGATAATTATTAGCTTAATAGAAGTGATTGAATGAAGAGCAAGCAAACATTACATATGCAAGAACATCATAACAATCAAAGTTCACTGGTATATTGCATCTCAACAGTAAGAACCAAACATATATAGGTAGATTATAATACATCACATGCAAATCCAAGTTAGCTAGTGCAGGTAGTAACTAATCAAGTACAAAATAGAGACCTCACAAGGTATGTTGCGCATCTTATTATTAAATCATAACAAGGCACAATAATACCAATCATATGAAGACATATAAATGACGCAACACTTGTTTGCATTCTGTGTGCAATACAAGTGTTCACAAAACTTCAGAACATTACCCATAACTTTTGAATGAGAAATGCACTATACATACAAATATCAAACATCAATTTGTAGGATGGTTTAGAAATATAAGCACTTAATGCACTGTCATATTTAATACCCAACTCAGATAATAAGATACAATACTAGCATTGTTATTGGAACGTACAGAGTGCAATTCAGTGCAAATGAATAAAGATGGGCATTTCATATCAGGAAGCAGAATTGGAATTTATACCTTGTTGCAGCAGCAGATCATCTGCTTCACTCCAAGAGTGAAAGCAAGGAGAGCATGCTCACGGGTCTGGCCATCCTTGGAGATACCAGCCTCAAAACCACCCGTGGTGGAGTCAATGATAAGGACAGCACAGTCAGCCTGGGAGGTACCCGTGATCATGTTCTTGATGAAGTCACGGTGTCCAGGGGCATCAATGACAGTGCAGTAGTACTTGGTGGTCTCGAACTTCCACAGGGCGATATCAATGGTGATACCTCTCTCACGCTCGGCCTTGAGCTTGTCAAGCACCCACGCGTACTTGAAGGACCTCTTGTTCATCTCAGCGGCCTCCTTCTCGAACCTCTCGATCACACGCTTGTCGATGCCTCCAAGCTTGTAGATCAGGTGGCCGGTGGTGGTCGACTTGCCGGAGTCGACGTGGCCAATGACCACGATGTTGATGTGGGACTTCTCCTTACCCATGGCTGCGTGCGAAGCTTAAACCGCTGCACCAGATGAATCGGTTGTTAGAAATACTAAACAGAGAGAACGAGCAAGTATCAGCACCGAATCTGAAAGGCAGTATAATATAATAAACACTTGAAGGCAGCAGACAAAACAATTTCACAGACCAGATCCGAAACTAGATCAAACAAGGACGATGCAACTACATAAACATCAACTGCACAGCCGGATACACAGCAGCAACCTCCTAAATAAAGGAATTACAGCAACCCTACACTCTAAACATCCGATCCACAAGTGTAGTTAACAAATCAACCTACAGTATCTACGTAACTATCCGGATCCAGATGAAATCCAACCATAAGAATCAAATCCTCGAATCATCCGAGCACGCAAAACCCACAAACCCTACGGAATCGGAGATGCGAGTACCAACAACCCAGTCACCACCAGACCGCCAAATCGCCACAAGCGCAAGGAGGCGACACAAGATAACATCGATCCCGTTCGCGACAGCATCGGGTAGCACAGATCAAGCGAGGAGGGGCCAAGAAGGAACGGCACCTGAGGAAGAGAAGGAGGCTGCGGCGGGAGGAGGAGGCGCAGGTGACGGCGCCCCTCGCGTCGCTGCTCGTGCTCTCCCGGTTTGCGGCGGCTGCGTCTGGGGATTGGGTGGGGGACGGGATGGAGCTAGGTTTTAAGGAAGTGCGCTAGGGCACCGGAATGGGCTATTGGGCCAGAAAGTCATCCGATGGGGCAAAAATGAGCAAACACAGCACTGCTCGAATTTCCTTTTCTTCTTTTAAAAAATTAGTACATAATTGCCCGTCCCTAAAAAATACAACTCTCGGTTCTAAAAGAGTCAAACAATTTTAAATTTTATCAAACTAACATTTATGTCTCCAAATAGAATTAGTATAAATTATATTATATAATTAATCTAATGATACTTATTTTTTAACATAAATATTAATATTATTTTGTATAAATTTGGTCAACTTCAAATTTTTTTGACTCCTCGAGGAGTGGGAGTTTCAATCTTTTAGGACAAAGAAAGTATATTCTTTTACCTAGAGAACGAGATGATATAGTGCGTGCTCATGGCTTCTCATAATCTCATTATTATTTGGTGATATCCAACACATTAAACGTACACTGCAAACTCAATTATTGATGAGCATGATGACTTTTTTCTCTTATCCCTGGTTCGTACTCTCATGCTCCAGCATCAATTGGAGTTGGACGGGCAACAAGATGTGAGGGAGAATCTCTGTTCTTCGGGAAATAAAGATTGAGAGGAAAAACATCTTGGCTCGGCCAAGGCTGGCCATTGTGTTTGTTTGTTTGTTTTAGTTGAGGATTTGAGGCCACCTGCCTCTGATGGAGACAAAGCTGGATACATCTACAATTGCATTGTCTACCTGATGATGATGGAGTTAAGATAGAGTTGAACCATTGCGTTGCAAAGCTGCAAGTATGATCCATCATCAACCTTTGGTTTGCAATAAGATAAGAATGTAATGACACAATTTAAGAAGTCATTATATGGTTCTCTATATCCTCTCCCATCAAAATGAATCAGTTCTATATATCAGTAGCTCTGTGAAGCTGCTAGTATAGCATTTGAGGATATTCAAACACTCGACCCAAATTGCAGTCTGAGTGCTACTAGGATAGTGATATAATACAGGGAAAAAGTAATAATCTCCTAACATTCTCTTTTGTTAGGCAGCTTCTTCAGTTTACCATGTTTGCATATGCTTGGTCTCTAAGTGGAAATACAATCATAAGTTATTTGGGATAAAGCGGATTTTTACTATGAAGAGTTGAAGACAATCTAAACAGTACCTTCTTGGTAGTGAGATGTATGTAGGGAGAAGATTTTTTATTGTCAAAATAAATGATTATTTTGGACCGGGGAGATGAGCTGTAGGATTGGATGTAGGGCACAAATCCTCAACTCCTTTTTTATGCCAATATAAAAGGCATGTCTTTTCTTGCCCAACATGAATTCGTTTTTTAGAAGAATGCTAGATAATTTGTTGGGTTTAATTGGGTATCTTGAAACTTGACCCATCAACAGTATGCTCGTGTTCATTGCCTCCAGGAGTGAGAGGAACTCAGAGTCTTTTCCAATTTACTCGTTTTCAGATGGGATTGAAAGAAATGCCAGTTAAGTGGTTGTACGATTACCTTGCACATGTATATTTCAATTTTTTTTAGCATTTTGTCATTGCATAAGGACATGATTCAGACTACCTTCTACATGGATTCTTTTGTTCTATTTAGAAATGATACACTTGCATCTGTGTTTAGGATGTTATCAGGATTGAAGGAACATTTAAGTATAGCACGAGTTAAATCTAGGCAGATCCTTACATGCTTATCTTACATAATTTTCTAATGTTCAATTTATTCTAATTTTTCAGTATAGTTTGGATCCACCGTAACTTCAGCTCCATTACATCTTGTGCATGGAAAATGTTTGATATATGGACTAAGACTACTTCCACTATCTGCATCACCTAAACTATATTTATATATGATTCTGCTTGAGCTACTGATGGAATGGACCAAAGAAAATAGGATCAGGGAGCAATACTCTCAGGACTCCGTCGCAGCCTCACAGGGGCCGGTAAAGCCTTCCAATTCAAAATATTTTTCTTATGCGTTTAGTGAAGCTATAAAGGTTCCTTGCTGTAATTTTGTTTATTTTATCACTGGGAATTTAATCATTAGCTGAATTGTGTCAGATGTTTAGGTTGTGTTTGGTTTGAATGATGAGCTTGGAGGGAGTAGTGTCATCCCGATTTTCAGCGTAACTTGGCTAGAAACAGATCATGCAGGGATTGGCGGCCCCCAAAAAAGTTGTAACCTGCGTTACATTGCATACTCATTTCTCTCGATTGTGAAAATCACCAGCTAGTTCGATGAAAAATGCAGGCACAGACCGATATATTTATCCCATATCGGTATTACTAAAGTACCAGGGAAGAAATAGCCATATCAGTATTACTCTTCTCAAGTACCAGGTAAGAAATGCAAGACGAGCATAGATGATGTATTTCAACCTCTGAACAAATTACCAATCAAATTCAATCACCAGACCAGAGAAAGAGAAAACTTAAAAGATACCCAAGCACTTGCATTCAACAAACATCGAAAGGAGCACAAATCAGTCTCAGGTAATTGAAGTTTTGCCGAATCCAAAACATTAAAACCGTATGTTTCCGACGCACAGACTGAGGGCACATTGCCAGCTGATAATAATACTTCACGAGATAACAGCAATGACCATGGACAAAACTTAAGCGATAATAAAGCATCTAGGTATGCCAAATGCAGACGCAGGATCAACCACCGAACACATCATTTCTTCTTGGCTGCAGCCTTGGTCACCTTGGCACCGGTCGGGTCCTTCTTCTCCACGCTCTTGATGACTCCAACAGCAACCGTTTGCCTCATGTCACGGACAGCGAAACGACCAAGAGGAGGGTACTCGGAGAAGGTCTCCACCACCATGGGCTTGGTGGGAACCATCTTAACCATACCAGCATCACCGTTCTTGAGGAACTTGGGCTCCTTCTCAAGCTCCTTACCAGATCGCCTGTCGATCTTGGTAACGAGCTCAGCAAACTTGACAGCGATGTGGGAGGTGTGGCAGTCCAGCACTGGGGCGTAGCCGTTGCCGATCTGTCCAGGGTGGTTCATGATGATGACCTGGGAGGTGAAGCTCGCAGCCTCCTTGGCAGGGTCATCCTTGGAGTTGGAGGCCACATACCCACGCTTCAGATCCTTCACGGCAACGTTCTTCACGTTGAAGCCAACATTGTCACCAGGAAGGGCCTCCTGGAGAGCCTCGTGGTGCATCTCGACGGACTTCACCTCAGTAGTCAGGCCGCTGGGACCAAAGGTAACAACCATACCAGGCTTGATGATACCGGTCTCAACACGGCCAACGGGGACAGTTCCAATACCACCAATCTTGTACACATCCTGAAGGGGGAGACGCAGGGGCTTGTCCGAAGGCCTCTTGGGCTCGTTGATCTGGTCAAGAGCCTCAAGCAGGGTTGGGCCCTTGTACCAGTCAAGGTTGGTGGACCTCTCAATCATGTTGTCACCCTCAAAACCAGAGATGGGGACGAAGGCGATCTTGTCAGGGTTGTAGCCGACCTTCTTCAGGTAGGAGGAGACTTCCTTAACAATCTCATCATAACGGGCCTTGGAGTACTTGGGAGTGGTGGCATCCATCTACAAACAAAATAGCAACATAACATGTATTAGCTTAATGTAAGAGATCGCATGAACAGCAAGGAAACAGTACATACACGAGAACATCACATTAATCAAAAGTAACTAGTACACTGCACTTCTTTAGGAAATAAAGTAGTTTGAAGTGGCATCTCAACAGTAACAACCAATTATACATAGGTAGATCATCATGTATCACGTGCGTATCCAAGTTAGCAACTGCAGGCTGTGAGCCTGTAACAAGTATCAAATATAAAGCAAGTACAAATAAAGACCTCATCAGGTATGTCACACATCCCATTACTAAAATGCAGCACATTAAGTAATAAGATCAATCTTATGAGACAGTTAAATAATGCAACACTTGTCTTTGAATTCTGCATGCATTACAAGTATTATAGTAACTTCAGCACATTACTCAAAACAGTTGAACAAGAAACTTATACCAAAATTACAAAAAAAAAAACATCTCCCTGCACATATATCAGAAAATGGAATTCAATGTCGATGAACTGCTATGATTCATAAATATGTAGGAAACAGATGGTTAATCAGTAGAAGCATTGGCACTTATCACATACTATTATGCTTTCAGAATACAACTCACATACTACTTACTATACTAGCATTGTCATAGAAACATAATTGAGTATCCTCACCACACAGAATGCAAGACAAATAAAGCTGGACTGCAGAAATGTATATTTAAGAGCATCTCAGATAACGAACAAGAGTAAGACAGGAATTTCTGGGATTATACCTTGTTGCAGCAGCAGATCATCTGCTTCACTCCAAGAGTGAAAGCAAGGAGAGCATGCTCACGGGTCTGGCCATCCTTGGAGATACCAGCCTCAAAACCACCAGTGGTGGAGTCAATGATAAGGACAGCACAGTCAGCCTGGGAGGTACCCGTGATCATGTTCTTGATGAAGTCACGGTGACCAGGGGCATCAATGACCGTGCAGTAGTACTTGGTGGTCTCGAACTTCCACAGGGCGATATCAATGGTGATACCCCTCTCACGCTCGGCCTTGAGCTTGTCAAGCACCCACGCGTACTTGAAGGACCTCTTGTTCATCTCAGCGGCCTCCTTCTCGAACCTCTCGATCACACGCTTGTCGATGCCTCCAAGCTTGTAGATCAGGTGGCCGGTGGTGGTCGACTTGCCGGAGTCGACGTGGCCAATGACCACGATGTTGATGTGGGACTTCTCCTTACCCATGGCTGCGTGCGAAGCTTAAACCGCTGCACCAGATGAATCGGTTGTTAGAAATACTAAACAGAGAGAACGAGCAAGTATCAGCACCGAATCTGAAAGGCAGTATAATATAATAAACACTTGAAGGCAGCAGACAAAACAATTTCACAGACCAGATCCGAAACTAGATCAAACAAGGACGTTGCAACTACATAAACATCAACTGCACAGCCGGATACACAGCAGCAACCTCCTAAATAAAGGAATTACAGCAACCCTACACTCTAAACATCCGATCCACAAGTATAGTTAACAAATCAACCTAAAGTATCTACGTAACTATCCGGATCCAGATGAAATCCAACCATAAGAATCAAATCCTCGAATCATCCGAGCACGCAAAACCCACAAACCCTACGGAATCGGAGATGCGAGTACCAACAACCCAGTCACCACCAGACCGCCAAATCGCCACAAGCGCAAGGAGGCGACACAAGATAACATCGATCCCGTTCGCGACAGCATCGGGTAGCACAGATCAAGCGAGGAGGGGCCAAGAAGGAACGGCACCTGAGGAAGAGAAGGAGGCTGCGGCGGGAGGAGGAGGCGCAGGTGACGGCGCCCCTCGCGTCGCTGCTCGTGCTCTCCTGGTTTGCGGCGGCTGCGTCTGGGGATTGGGTGGGGGACGGAATGGAGCTAGGTTTTAAGGAAGTGCACTAGGGCACCGGAATGGGCTATTGGGCCAGAAAGTCATCCGATGGGCCAAAAATGAGCAAACACAGCACACTGCTCGAATTTCCTTATCTTTCTTTTTTTTCGAAAATAATACATATGTTCTTTCGCTCAAAGAGACGAGGAATATGGTCCATATTTTACATCAGTTATAACTAAACTACTCGTACAGGAGTAGAACTAGTCGGAACGTAAAGAAATTATCTTAATAGTACTCGGATAGGACTTGTGAGCTCGTATTTGGCTAGGACTTCCATATAATTCTATCCCCAAGACTATACGAGGGACCCATTTTCTAGGGCTTCACCTTTTATTAAAACGGCTCCCGCTGTGGCTCCTTTGGTGGAGCAGTTCTATGGTGGAGCTGGAGTCGTTTTTAAAAAATATTTGGTAAAATAGCTTCAAGAGCTCTTTAATACTTGAGAAGGGAAGAAAAGCTGGTGAAGCTATTTTTTTAGCTCCATGTCTATGCTGCAAAGCTGTCTTAGGGCTTGATGTGGGGCTTCTTAAGTGAAGCCGTTTTATTTTTACCCGTTTCGTAGGGCTTCACCGGTAGCCGATGGAGAAACCGGTGAAGAAGCCCTACCAAACGAGGCCGACTGTGCGCGCACATGGCTTTTTATAATTTTATTATTATTTGTTGATATCCAGCATATTGAATGTACACTGCAAACTCGGTTATTTCCCATGATGGATTGATGAAAAATAGTGAAATAAAAGAAAACTAAATATCAAAACTAAATAAAAAACATGAGAAACATTAACTAAATAAAAAATAGTGAAATAAGAAACAAAGGAATGAATATCAGATAGGAAAATAAGGGACAAACCTTAGGAAAACATAAAAAAAGAAACATTAAGAGTTACTATATTTATAGCATTCATTGACTTAATCCATAGAAAAAATAGAGAATAATGGAGGAAAATATTAGAAGAAATAAAACATAAACAACATAGAAAATGAAATGAAAAAGAAATATCTACCGAGCATTGGAAATAAACAGTAAAAAGTGGATAGGAAGGAAATCAATACAAAAGAGAAAAAACAAAGAAAAGGAAACAGAGAAAGACACAAAGGTGCCCCTTTGCATGCCATGCAGGTGCTTGCTCAAACAGCTTTGCATGCGGTTATATGCAACTAGATCTGCATTCCTAGCATGATAACAGCACCGGCCTAGGGAGTCAGGAAATCACACAGCACCGCAGTCCTAGCAAGCCCACTAGCGTGCGACAAATCAATACATTAGGCTGTTAGATATTTACTTGGTTGATTGACTATTGGACCGTGCGCGCGTCCTTTAGATGATGGATCGCGATTTTGTAGCATAGACGATATATAGTCGTGGTGCTTCGACACAGCCACACAAGAATTCCTCGCCTTCGTCCTTCGACAAGGCCACACATGACCGGCAGGGCATACCACGATCGCTGCCAGCGCTGGTGCAAAAAAAGGGGTATGACGGTCCCACCTTTTTTATCAAGAGGAAGCCACCGGTTTTCTGGTCGAGAAAACCTTCGAACCCTGGTCGCGCCAATGAGAAGGATCTTTTTAACCCTAGCCTAAAATTTGCTCCCATGAGAAGTCGAACTCAGGACCTAACAAGTACTACTGCAACCATCTAACCAAGTCACGTTCGCAGCGCTGACACCACGAACGTGAGTTTCAAGTTGCTGATTGCCGTCGTCGCCATTTCCGCGTATCGCCGAATATGTAATTCTGCCCCTATGGCTGGGGCCATCCCTTATTGCTCTCAATCTCTTGTCTAATTTCTAGTTTCTCAATTAGAGTGGAAGCCGGTACGAAAGTACATCCATGGATGCCTAGCCTTTGGTTCAATTAACCCCTATACCATCATATTTTGTATCAGTTTGACTAAAAGCAAATTCTCTCAATTTTTTAGTACGAAGGTTTCGTCTTTTTTCTCTTTAGCATCACTGCTTATGATACTTCATAGTATTACTATTAAGTTATATAATAAATTCAAATATATTTTAGGTATTTTTTTTCTAAATATAGGGCCACATTTTGCATTTCGCACTAGGAGCCTGATTGGTTGGGTTCCAAAATTTGCCCTACCAAATCATGGGCATGTCAAAATATAGGTATGCCAGATTTATTTGCCAAAATATGGGCAAGATTAGCAATTGGTTGGGTACCAAAATGTGATGGCCAAAATTTTAACCATCGATTGGCTTATGCCAAAATACAAGTATGACAAGAGGGAAGAATTGGCACAAACTGAGTCATGCCAATTTTTTGGAAGTTAACTAAACAAATGCTAAAATTTATGGATTTGCTTATATTTTGGTGGGGCACGTTTTCGCACTCAACCAATCAGGCCCTAGGGCATAAAAACTTTGGTACGGCCCTGTCCGAGGGCCCATATGTGAAACCCATTTGAGGCCCATAGTGGAGTCAACCACCACGGTCGTCCATCGGTGCTGACCGAAAGCACTCTCCGAGGCCGGCCTCCTCGCCACCGCGGCCTCCGTCGCCACTCCTTGTCAAACTTGCTGCCCTCAACTGCTGTACACTTGTGCTACTGCATCTTGATTCAGCTGCCGCTGATTCGCTGGTAAATTTCTGATCATTTGTTTCTTCCGAGACCTTAATTTCATGCCTAGTTGCGAGTTAAGATACCCTTACTGGAGCAGAGTAGATCTGTCAGGTTTGGTGTTATTAGAGTGGTCTTTATTCACGGTTCAAGTTCACCCCCTTCGTTTCTTCTTGAAATGGCTCCAAAGTTTGCAGTTCAAGTTCGTTACCATCGACCCATTCAGAAAAACAAAGCCAGCTTGTACTCAGTTGTTTGCAATTGAGAGTTCGAAGGAATTTGAATAGGTTCAATTTGTATGATCCATTCATCAGTAATGTTGAATCTTGTCACCATGCATCTTTGACGAGTTATCGGAACTCAACTGATTTATGTAGTACACCAGTACACCACTGCATTTAGCCTGTGTTGACTATTGACAGTGCAGCACTTGGTCCTGCCACCATGGAATGCTGTGTGGCATAAGCTGTATTTTTTCATTGCAAGAGCGGTGAGTTAATAGCTTGTGGGGCCATATCTATGTGCAGCTAGCCGTTGCGGTGGGCGGGCCTGTTTGGCAGGGCTTATTCTAGCTTCGGCTTCATCTGTTTTGCACAAATCGAGGTATTATAGCGTGATGCCGTTTTGTAATTCCGGACTAAAATGAACTGAAGCCAGTTTTTTTGGCTTCACTGTCCTTGGCTTCACCAGTGAAGCTATTTTAGGAGAAGCCCTCCCGAACGGCCCCGTAGATGATCCTTGCCATTCTCGGTAACTAGAACAACAACAAGGCGGGTGAAGGTAGGCAATGAGTTTCAGTAGTGGAATATGGGATGGGAATACTGATTTTAAGTTGATCTCCTTGCAATTGTGGTCTTTTAGCAATCAATTGTTGCATTGTGATAAGTCATGCCTACATTGATTTCTTCGGTCACTTGTGTTAGAGGGGAAATGTTAGGATGTTGTGACATATGTTGGTTGGTGTTGTGCATTGTGATAATGTTAAGAGCATTCTCCATTCTTAGGCATAGATCTTTTTAAATAAAATGAGCATTAAATTATACTGTTTTAGATCTTCAGTTTTGACCTAGGATCATATGTTGTAAATTAAGCATCATACTTTTATTAGGTTGGAAGCTTAAAATCTGTAATCATAAAAGTTTGCTATTTAGTAGTCAACACAGAGAAATTATTAGTGAACCAGTGTTTTCCTGTTTGTTTACTGTGCAATTTGAGATTGGGCCTCACTTAGCATTTTAGCATGAGTTATGAGCGTATTGATTCTGAAGGTACATTGTTTAACTTCATTTACGGGTCCACCAAATAACTTTATTGATGCCTTTCATTGAATACTTGATCTCATGCAGATGCAGTTACATTTGCTCCTTTTATTTTTGATAGTACAAATATAATCTTTCTTACCAGGGAACAGGGCTCTTTTAAGTGGGGCTCGTGGACTACAAGGAATGAGATCATGTTAGTTTACTTATTTATTTTGTAATTTATAAGTTCAGCTCAACTGTTGATGCTTGAAATGGGATCACGTATTTTTGAAGCTCCCATAGGCTTATAATTCATTTATCATGCCACACAATGTAATATATTTTATATTGTTTGAAATCGTTCCAATCGTACATGGATTATAAAACTAATTGAATGCTTATGTTCTAGCGGTCATATAACAACTTTGACTGTGGTCAATGGAAGATGAACGCCGGGGATTCAAAGAACTGTTGTGTACACCAGAAAGCAACTAGACTTCCGGGACTCATGCAACCTTTGAAATAGATAGAATTAACATATTTGTCTCATATAAATTGTATGCAGCGATGCAAAGTAAGGACTAATGATCATCTGGGCCAGCACTAGCAATATGGAAATAATCTTGTAAAGTATGTTGAGTTTGCGTATATAGTTGCTGGCAGATATCCTGGTAAGAAAAGGGAGACAGAGGTGCCAAACTACTACTTGGTTGTTCCCTAGCTACCCCTCCTGATTTGGTACATACAGAAAAAAGACTCTAGCTTTCTGGGATGAATCATGAGCTGCCTGCATACATATGTAACAATCAAGTGAGCTTTCAATCATGTTTCAGGTGGTGATTAATAATTGCTTATGAGACAAATATGTGATATCTGTGGTTTGCATAATTATTACGTGCTTCTTGAATTTCATCGGTTTGATTTAGTTTTATTGTGTGCACGAGTCATGAGTATGGTGTCTTTTTTCCCTCCGAAATTCTCTTGGGCAATACTAAAATCAATGTCTGTCGGAGGAAATCTCCAGCCAGGTAGCAGAATGCACCCGCCTAATCCTAGTTTAGGAAGAGTTTGGGGGAGAGCTAGGAACGCTTGATCAAAGGATGGACGAACACGGGAAAGACGCGAGGATTCAGAGTGGTTCGGGTCGCCGGAACGTAATACCCTACGTCCACTTGAGTGTTGTATTGCTTGAGAAAGCTTGTGAAATTGTTGGGCCCTGTGAATCTTATGGACTTGTTCTTGTTCCCTTTGTGTTCTAACGAGCGCACTCTCCCTTTCTGACGGGTTGGTTGACCCGTCATACTTTTCCGGCAGGTGCGGCCGAAACTTGGACGGCCAGGTGTAACATCCCGAATGTTACGCATGCTTAAAACCGTACTTAAGAATTAAGTAATTAATTAAATTAATAAAAGTACTCGGGATAAAATAATGTCAGTCGCTCAAACTTTGTTCTCATCCGAAATGCAACCCGTCCCTTGTATTTTTCCTTGTCAACCCACAATCCGACACATCTTGACCTCCATCTGATTAAATTGGAAACCCAACTGAATTCCTTCTATCTCATTCCGACGTGACCGTGTTAATCTTCTAATCCTATTACCCTTCTTCCTCCTCAGTCCAGAATATCATCAGTAGAGCTCACCGTTCTTTCTCGCCATCCCTGTAATTTTTCCGAGTCCACCTCACAACGTAGAATCTCATTCACCGTTTACCTCTAGTCGAAGCCGATGAAGTATCACCAGCATGCCCGCTAGCCTTGCGTAGTGTTTTGGCAAAATTTGCCTGTTTTCCCCCTCTGCTTTTACGCACGCCGCGACGGCGAGACCGACAGCCTCGGCAGCCGCGCACCTCACCAATTTCATGCACGCGCCGAAGCCTTCGGAAGACAGCCGTACGCAACCTTTACTCCGGTAAACGGTCACCAGTACCTCTGCACGCCATAGGGACTCACCACCTTCCTAACTATGTCGTGACCCGTTGAGCAGCTCAGTCTGAATTGTGGGTGAGCGAGTCCGCGCTCGCACTATGTGTGCGTCCGCGCGCACAGCGGCCGCGGTGAAGTTTTTACCGGCAAGAGTCGACAGCCGCGGGCGCCCCTGAGACCAAGCCGCAACCGCAATCACCGCTGAACCAGTCGGACCCATCCCGAGCTCCGTCCGCTGGCCGCGACGCGACCTGTCGGGCAGCGCTACTTCGAGCGAGTCCACGCTCGGACTATGCTCAAGCACGCGCGCACAGCAGCCTCGTTTACCGGCGGAGATTTTTGCCGAGCGCACCGCCATTGCCTATCTATAAAGTGCCTGCCTCGGTGTCGCTTCTGCCCTGCCTTCACCGAGATCAGCTGCAGTGAACCACAAGCCGAGCTCGTACTTCTTCCTCAACCTCGAGCCGTCGCAGTCGCCGCCGTCGATCTGCACCGCAAGTCTTCTCCGAGCCAGCCGAGAGCAAGGTGAGCACCAGCAGCTCCTTCTCTACCTATCCCCTCTGTTGAATCGCTTGCCCATCATCTTCCCGAGGCCACATCGAGCTTCTGCATCCATGGCCACAGCTCCCCGACGCAGCTGCTGTCTCTCATGGCCATTCCCCGAGCTGACACCTCAAATGAGCAAGCTGTGAACCAAGGATTGATTTCCCCTGCTCCCTGGCCGTCTCCTTCCCTTTCCCCCATGCTGGCCAGAGCTCGCTTGAGCTCTCCAATGGCAGCCGAGAAGACACAGGCTCTCCGTTGAGGCCAATTAGTCACCACGTGATGGGCTGAGTAAATGGAGCCCACACAGCCTAACCATGCCTAAGCCCACGTACACTAATTAACTGGATCCAAATCGATTGCACAGCAGGCCAAATGCACTCGTGCAGCCCAAGCCGATCCATTTCCTTTTATTTTCGTAGTTAACCAAACATCGACACTGTTTAGACCGTATCTCACCCATCCGAACTCCGATTGACCTGATTCTTTTTCCTAAATTCATATAAAATCAAGAGCTATCAAATGAAACCAATATTTGTATGATGTGCTGATATTTGCTTGTATGTGAATGTGGTTTGTTTGCGTGATTACGAATTAAAATCAGAACCCGTACGCGAAGGAGAACCAGAGGAACCGAACGACCCGGAGTTCGATGCGGAGGATCGCTACGCTAGCGAAGGCAAGTCTCATCGATCCCTGCTTGATCATATTGCGCCTACTGTGATGAACTACCTGTTATAACCTTTAGTATAGGTCATTGCAGGTGCTGCTGATAATTACTGAGTGATTGAGATGGACCTAGTTACTACCTTGATAGCATGTTGTTATGATGTCTTGCATGATGATTGCCTATTGTCCTTGGATATGTTGAGTTGAACCTGTTATGAGATGAGATGTCGACCGGGGCAGTGTGGGACAGTGGATGTGTAAGCGCTACCGTGGTGGTAGACTTACGTTCGAGTGCTACCGTGGTGGTAGGCTCGAGGTTGTGATGTTGAGGATGGTTACTGCCCTGGTGAAACCCAAGGACCGAGTTGTTTTGCCATCTCACCTAACCTATGTTCAGTGCGACCACGCGTTTCGGAATGGGACGGACTTAGCCTAATCCCACTGGCTAGCCTGGTAGTCGTCCGAGGTGGATGTGTTTATGAATGGGTGGAGACCGAGAGTGGTCAGGACCCGAGGGTACGTGGGCGGCTAGGCGAGGTTATGCCATGGCTGGGTGTCGGCTATGTCGATACTGTCTCTGGCAGTATCGTGCGTGTGGGTACAGCGTGCTACCTCTGCAGAGTGTACAAATCCATTCGAATGGCCGTGTCCTCGGTACAGGACAGGTTACGGTGTGGACATAATAACGAGGTGTCTATCTAGCCTATTCTAGCCCTGTTATGTGATGGTCATTGGTGAGATAAACCCGGAATGCTTGTTATTTGTCACCCTTTTGTTGCATTTGTTATGGCATTATTTAGCTACTTGATCATTGCATTGTTTATCTGCTTTAACCCCCTCCCGTAAGGGTGAGGTGAGACTTGCTGAGTACTTTTGTACTCACCCCTGTTGCTGATATGTTTTTTAGAAGATCCTGACTACGTTCCAGAAGACGTCGAGTAGTCCGTGCCCGCACCCAAGTCTGTGTTCGTGGAGCCATAGTCTAGCGGTAGTGCCGATGACGTGTGAAGAGCAGCTTAGTGCCGATATGATGATTGTGATCGTGTTTCTAGTGATTGTAATCTTCGTGATGAACTGTGTAAAAATAAAGCTTGTATGACTTTGGTTCCACCTATGTAATGTATTGTACCAGAGACTGTTTTCTGGTATATCAATACATTATTGGCACCGATCCTCTGGGTCGGGGCGCTTCAGGTGGTATCAGAGCCATACTTGGCTGTAGGACGCGGACCGTAGGCTTTGTGAGACCGTAGGATGTCCCGTTAGGATGGCAACCCCCATAGGAACCCAAGAAACCCCCTCGAGCCTCAGTAATAGGTTCATTTTTGATGTGCTAATCCCTTTTTGCTTGTTAATCAGATGTCTGGAGATTGGACCACCACCTATTGCACCGAGGAAGATGGCTTCCCTAAAGTGCTCTACGCCGCCACTATCCGACTTGGTATACCGGAACACCCGGAGTACGTGGGTCGTGAATATGTGGAGCGTGGCACAGAGAGCTGCGAAGTCACGGTGCACGTTGGTACCAGTGACAAGTTTTTAGAGATGAAGCCGTGGAGTGTCACTGCCACTGGGTGTCGTCTGAAAGACACATACGAGTTGGTAGTGTCGGTGTTTAACCGGCTGCCCACCGAGGGATATACCCAAGGTGGTAAGTTTTGGGTGAGGGAACGCCGAGATCAGGAACTCGAAGGTGCAAAGAACACAAGACTTTAGACAGGTTCGGGCCGCACGGAGCGTAACACCCTACGTCCTGTATGGTGGTTTGTATTCTCTTTGGTGTAGAATGACCTAATGATCTTCTGTTTTGAGGGGGTCCCTGACCTCACTTATATATCCGAGAGGCCAGGGTTACAAAGATACTAACCAATACCAGCTAAGGAATCGTATCAGAACATATCTCGAGTAGATTCCCCCTGTATCGGTTAGTCTTATCTCTTATTTAAACGGAATGAATAAGAGATAAACAAGATGAATAAGAGATAAGACGGACTTAATCTCTTAGACCTCTTTAAACTACGTTATGTGCCCAGCCCGGTGGCCCCGGGTCTGACAAGCCCCCGAGCTCTTCGTAGCTGAGTACTGCAGGCTTATCGAGTACTTTCGAAGCAGTCTTCGACTTCTTCTGGATCTTCATCTTGAAGTCCTTCTTCGAGTACTTGCTGGGCTGCATCGAAGCTATGAGATGCTCATGCCCCGAATTTTTATTATGGTGTGCGATTTAAAAATCGCACTCCATATGGAGTAGCCCCCGAGCCTTAGGTTGAATCGAAGAATCAGGCTGAGGGTCCCATTAATCTGTAACCCTCCTTATCCTTTAAAGAAATTTAAAAAATAAGTAGTCGATGCCACGTACCCCGCAGCCCCCGAGCCTTAAATCCAAATCCCACAAATATGGAGATAAGGATCTAAAAACCGTGGCATTGGTGTTACTCTGGAATTCTGAGAAAAACTCTTCGCCTCTGCATAGTGAAATTAAGCCTCCCGCTGGTTTATTTAACCGTGCGGTGGCTTAGAGTTTCTTCTGCACTCTCAGTCTTCATATGAGTCGTCTTCGAGTAGTTTTACGGCGTCCAGCCCCCGAGCTTACAAGCCAGGAGAGCCGAATGAGTCATATCGAGTAGTGCGCATCGCCCGCCCCCCGAGCCTGGGAACTAGCGAAACTACGATAGCACGCCGCGCTGCCTGGAGGGTTGTTGCTGAATCTTGACCTGAAAAAAGACAATGCACACATTATGTAGCATAATGCGAAGATACCGAGTAGTACTCAGTAATAATATAAATACACCAAAATTTATTCGGTGTAAAAATTTCGCGTCTTGCTCTTGCTAGGCCATGTAATTTCCCCGGGCAGTTAGCCTGTTACGTTTAATCACCTGATCCCTAATGGCCGTAGACCATAGCGTAGGGAGCTTAGCCGCATGCACGCGTAGGAGCATAGACTTACAGAAGAGTCAAGGTTTCACGGATTAAGGCGTGTGCTACCCGAGTACTTTAGCAACCGTTAAGAGAAGACAAAGAAGTCGTCATGCGACGAAGAGGATGCGCAGTGCGCAAAGATAGTCGGCGAAGTGTAGCTCTGGAGGGTTTCATGCCCATCGAGAGTCGTACACGGATAAGTAGTCGATCATGGTGTAGCCCCCGAGGGTTTCATGCCCGTCGAGAGGCGTACCAAAAAAGGTAGCCGATCTTGTGAAGAACAAGTCGGAAAAGGTATAAATCACTTAGCTCGATTCGTGGACGAATGTCGACGAAGCCGTGGAGCTCGTTGATGAAGCTGCGACGATTTGTTGATGAAGCTCGACTAGTCGGAACCGATTCCGACTAGTTTTCAAGTCAAGATGAGTAGTTGATGTAGTCGTCGGCGAGCTGCCGATCATCCTCGCGAAGTCGAAGTAGTTGAACACGTTGCTGCCGCGCGCAGATATTGCGGCACAAGCCGAAGGTGAGCCGGGTCGTCGAGGTCGACGGCCGCAGTGCATCGACGTCGCAGCGCAAGGTGAAGTCGAGCCGAGTAGTCGAGATCGATGTAGCCGTTCGCTGAAGGATCCGATCTCGAACTCGATGAATCGATCCATCGATGCACATGCGTGAAGGTAGCAATCCACCACCTGGTGAGCTAGAAAGATGCCATCGAGTTCGCCGGTGGATCTTTGACGCGCTCCCCTATCTGGCGCGCCAGCTGTCGGTGTTTAACCGGCTGCCCACCGAGGGATATACCCAAGGTGGTAAGTTTTGGGTGAGGGAACGCCGAGATCAGGAACACGAAGGTGCAAAGAACACAAGACTTTAGACAGGTTCGGGCCGCACGGAGCGTAACACCCTACGTCCTGTATGGTGGTTTGTATTCTCTTTGGTGTAGAATGACCTAATGATCTTCTGTTTTGAGGGGGGTCCCTGACCTCCCTTATATATCCGAGAGGCCAGGGTTACAAAGATACTAACCAATACCAGCTAAGGAATCGTATCAGAACATATCTCGAGTAGATTCCCCCTGTATCGGTTAGTCTTATCTCTTATTTAAACGGAATGAATAAGAGATAAACAAGATGAATAAGAGATAAGACGGACTTAATCTCTTAGACCTCTTTAAACTACGTTATGTGCCCAGCCCGGTGGCCCCGGGTCTGACAGGTAGCTCGCAAAGCTCTGAGGTACTTGTGCCAGATGTATGAATGGCACTTGGTCCCCATGCCCATGAAGTACTTCCTGCCTTTGGATCGCAATCGCCCCGCCTGGGTGGCGAGGATTCGGGCCCTGGAGAGCCCTGGAGAGCGCGAAGATAATTCCACCGTTGTGGCCATGTCAGGCTATTTATTAGCCCTGGATGATCTTTGCGATCAGCTGGGCCAACGCGTGAGGAGTCTCATCAAGCGTGCTGAAGAGGCTGAAACCCGTTGGCGAAAAGCGTGGGTGGTGCTTGCTAAAGCCGAAGCCCAAGCCGCCAACACGGAAAGTAGAGATGTCTTGGCAGAAGAAGACATTAGGGAGGAAGCCGACCGCCACAGTCAGCTCCTTAGGGGTGTCTACCTTGTAGACCGTGCCAAGAGGAAGAATCGCACCGGGAATGGTGATGAATCTCCAATCCTGGAGGGAGTACCGATGTACCATCTTGCAAGTCCTAGAAGGAGGATTTGCGAACCTGTTCCACCAACCCCTCCAACGTCTCCCCGAGAAGACAAAGCCGACGAGGGAGAAGACCCGACGAAGCAAGCGTTAGGAGAGGATAGCCAGGCTGATGTGCCTGTCGACCCATAGTACTTAGCGGGAGCGTTACGCTCGTTGTATCTTGTGTTTTGCTTGTTTGAATGAATGCTTGTGTTGCTTGGTGCTTGTTTGTGATGCTTTGTGTGTGTGCTATATAATAATAAAGGTAATAATATTAAACCTGCTTGTGCTTGACCGCAGATGTCCCGCCGATCGAGCCAAGTCCGGAGGGACCAAGCTCTTAGGGACGAGGATGAGGTCAACCAAGCTGAGAGAGCGAGAGCCGCGGCGGTTGGCAACCAGGATGATGTGGGAGAGAATAATCCTGAGCTACCACCGCCACCACCCCTAGCACCCCTGATCTGATGGCCATTCTGGATCGTCAGACTTGACTTCTTGAGTTACTGACGAATGCCCTGGCCGCTCAAGGCAATAATGGCAACCTTAACCTCCGGCCAAACGTTCCCCAGAACAACAACCGGATTGCAGATTTTAACCGGCTGAACCCGCCAAAGTTCGGTGGATCCGACAACCCGATTGAAGCGGATGATTGGATCAGGGAAATTGAGATGAAGCTGGAAGTGGTCCATGCTGATGACAGGGATAAGGTGTTGCTGGCTGTCCAGCAACTGAGAGGACCAGCTTTGGCATGGTGGCAGAGTTACAGGGAGATGAATGAAGATGCCAACACCATGCTTTGGGACAGATTTGTTAAGCTGTTTAAGGAGCATCACATCCCTAAGAGTGTGATGAAGCTCAAGTTGGAGGAGTTCATGAGCCTATAGCAAGGGAACTTGTCGGTGACGGAATATCTGCACAAGTTCACAGAGCTGTCCTGTTATGCCATAGAGGTGTTGAAGACAGATGAGCAGAAGCAAGATGCTTTCCTTTGTGGGTTGGATCCGGAGATAAGGACCCTGCTTGGAGTTTCTGTTTATCCGGATTTCAACACCTTGGTTAACAAGGCCATCACCACCGCAAAGCACAAGAAGGAGGAAATCAAGGACAAAAAGAGAAGGTTTGAAGGCAAGAAGGTGTTTTACCAGGAGAAAGCCCAGAAAACTCAGCACCCAGCTTATTCTGGACCAAAGAGTCATAGTGTGGTGTCTTACAAGGTGCCTACTGCATCTTTCAGGCAGCCATCTCAGTCTGCACCTGCTAAGACTCAAGGCATTAACCACACTCAATCAACCGGTGTTAGCCAGCTGACCAACCCAAAGGCTTGCTTTAACTGCCGAGAGACAGGGCACTTTATTGCCAACTGTCCCTACAAAAACAAGCCAGCACCGTCCGTCTTCTCCAACTCAGTGAATGGACCAAAGCAGACATCTGGAGCCAGCTGTGGAGCACCAGCAAAGACTCAGCAGTCTTATGGAAAGGCCAAAGTGAACCATGTCTACGCCGAGGAAGCTGAGGATGCCCCTGGAGTGATACTCGGTGAGTTCCTAGTCCAATCAGTCCTTGCAACTGTGCTTTTCGACTCTGGTGCATCCCATTCCTTTATCTCGTCAAGTTTTGTGGACGCTAATGATGTTGATACGGTAGCCCTTAAGAGGCCATTAATAACTCAGTCTCCGGAAGGCCACATACCTTGCCACTTAGGAGTTAATGGCATCCCTATTAACCTAAGTGGGGTAGTATTTTTAGCCAACCTAGTGGTACTCAACTCCCAAGGGATAGATGTTATCCTTGGGATGGATTGGCTAATCAAACACCGAGGAAGCATAGCCTGTGCAGAAAGGACAGTGACCGTGACCAATCATCATGGAGAAACGGTCACTTGCCATGTTAAGGTCAGTAGACCAGGCCCCATGCTGCACCACCTAAAGGCTGAAACCCCAAAGGAGGTACCGGTAGTAGCAGAGTATATGGATGTGTTCCCTGAAGAATTACCGGGTATGCCTCCAGAGCGTGAAGTAGAATTTACCATAGACCTAGCCCCTGGTACAGCCCCTATTGCCAAGAGACCCTATAGGATGGCAGCCCCAGAGCTAGTCGAGTTGAAAAAGCAATTAGATGAGCTCCTGCAGAAAGGTTATATAAGACCTAGCCCATCACCGTGGGGAGCACCTGTCCTTTTGTTAAGAAGAAGGATGGAAGCATGAGGTTATGTATGGATTATAGAGCCCTTAATGAAGTCACCATCAAGAACAAGTACCCGTTGCCTCGGATAGATGACTTGTTTGATCAGTTGAAAGGAGCCAAGTTCTTCTCCAAGATAGACCTAAGGTCAGGATACTACCAGCTAAAGATTAGGCCGGAAGATGTGCCTAAGACGGCGTTTGTGACTCGTTATGGTCAATACGAGTTCACGGTAATGCCGTTTGGTTTAACCAATGCCCCTGCTTACTTCATGAACCTCATGAATAAGGTGTTCATGAAGGAGTTAGACCGGTTTGTCGTTGTCTTTATCGATGACATACTAGTCTACTCTTGAAGTGCCGAAGAGCACGAGCAGCACCTCAGAGTAGTTTTGGGCAAGCTTAGGAGCCACCAACTGTATGCCAAGTTCAGTAAATGTGAATTTTGGCTACAGAAGGTAAGCTTCCTTGGGCATGTCCTGACTGCTGAAGGAGTAGCAGTAGACCCAGAGAAAGTAGCTGCAGTGTCAGAGTGGAAGCAGCCAACCTCCGTCTCAGAAATCCGAAGTTTTTTTGGATTAGCTGGTTATTATCGAAGATTCATTGAAGGATTTTCTAAGATAGCCAGGCCAATGACGGAGTTGCTCAAGAAGGACAAGAAGTTTGTCTGGACAGAAGCTTGTGAGCGAAGTTTTCATGAATTAAAGGAAAGGCTAACTACCGCTCCGGTGTTGGTCTTGCCTGACATTCACAAGGACTTCGTCATTTTCTGCGATGCTTCCAGACAAGGCTTAGGCTGTGTGCTTATGCAAGAAGGAAGAGTTGTAGCCTATGCCTCCCGTCAGTTAAGGCCCCATGAGCAGAACTACCCGACTCATGACTTGGAGCTAGCAGCGGTAGTGCATGCTCTGAAAATTTGGAGGCATTATCTGATTGGAAATAAGTGTGAGATCTATACGGATCAAAGAACCTTAAGTATATCTTCACCCAACCGGACCTTAATCTCAGGCAAAGGAGATGGTTGGAGTTAATTAAGGATTATGATATGGAGATCCATTATCATCTGGGTAAAGCAAATGTAGTGGCAGATGCCTTAAGCAGAAAAGCTTATTGCCACCACTTGGTTACCCAGGAGTCTCGGTTATGTGAGGAAATGCAAAAGTTGAACGTAAGTATTGTACCCCATTCCTATGGTTACAACCTTAGTGTTCGACCAGTTTTGGATGATCAGATCAAAAAGGCTCAGAAGGATGATGAGAAGTTGATGGAGATCAAGGCCCAAATAGGAGAAAACAAGGCCCCAGATTTCAAGGTGGATAAGGACGGAGCTCTTTGGTTCAAAAAGCGGTTGTGTGTGCCTAAGTAAGGTCATTACCGTCAAACCATTTTGGATGAGGCACACAACTCAGCTTACTCTATTCACCCTGGTGCCACCAAAATGTACTTGGACCTCAAGGAAAAGTACTGGTGGAATGGAATGAAAGGTGACATAGCTAGGTTCATAGCATACTGTGATGTATGTCGGCGAATCAAGGCTGAGCATCAGAAGCCCAGTGGACTGCTCCAGCCTTTGCCAATTCCAGTTTGGAAATGGGATGAAGTTGGTATGGACTTCATTACTGGTCTACCCAGAACCAAGAGTGGTAATGATTCCGTCTGGGTAGTGGTCGACTGTCTCACAAAGGTTGCCCACTTTATACCTATGCGCACCACTTACGGCGGTGACAAGCTAGCTAAGCTGTACATCGACCGTATAGTAAAGCTGCATGGCGTACCCAAGCGGATAGTCTCAGATCAAGGGACCCAGTTCACCTCGAGGTTCTGGAGGAGTTTGCATGAGGCACTCGGCACTAAGCTGGATTTCAGTTCGGCTTATCATCCTCAAACAGATGGCCAAACTGAGAGGATTAACCAGATCTTAGAGGATATGCTGAGAGCATGTGTCCTCACTTATGGCAAGGACTGGGAAGATAGTCTGCCATATGCCGAGTTTTCCTACAACAATAGTTACCAGACCAGCATCAAGATGTCACCGTTCGAAGCTCTCTATGGAAGGAAGTGTCGGACCCCACTGATGTGGTCTAAAGTTGGGGATCGCATCGTGGAACGATCGGATTTTATTGAAGCAGCAGAAGACAAAGTGGCCGAGATAAGAGCAAATTTGAAGGCATCTCAGTCACGCCAGAAAAGCTATGCGGATAAGAGAAGGCGTGAGCTCAACTTTGAGGTTGGAGATCATGTGTATCTTAAAGTCTCTCCAATCCGTGGCACGCGCAGATTCCAAGTGCGTGGAAAGCTGGCCCCAAGATTTATCGGTTCTTTTCCGATCTTGAAGAAAGTGGGAGCCGTAGCTTATAAGATCCAGCTGCCGGAGGAGATGTCAGATGTGCACAATTTCTTGCATGTGTCATAGCTGAGAAAATGTTTAAGAGTGCCAGAAGAACAAGTGGTACGGGACACCATCGATCTGCAAGATGACTTGAGGTATCAAGAGGTGCCCGTTAAGATTTTGGACACTGTGACTCGTAAGACCAGGACGTCCACCGTCAAGCTTTGCCGAGTCCAGTGGAGCAGGCACTCAGAAGCGGAAGCGACATGGGAGAGAGAGGAAGCGCTGAGAGCCGAGTTTCCCCACCTTTTTCAGGAACCACCCGAATCTCGAGGACGAGATTCCACCTAAGTGGGGTAGGTCTGTAACATCCCGAATGTTACGCATGCTTAAAACTGTACTTAAGAATTAAGTAATTAATTAAATTAATAAAAGTACTCGGGATAAAATAATGTCAGTCGCTCAAACTTTGTTCTCATCCGAAATGCAACCCGTCCCTTGTATTTTTCCTTGTCAACCCACAATCCGACTCATCTTGACCTCCATCTGATTAAATTGGAAACCCAACTGAATTCCTTCTATCTCATTCCGACATGACCGTGTTAATCTTCTAATCCTATTACCCTTCTTCCTCCTCAGTCCAGAATATCATCAGTAGAGCTCACCGTTCTTGCTCGCCATCCCTGTAATTTTTCCGAGTCCACCGCACAACGTAGAATCTCATTCACCGTTTACCTCTAGTCGAAGCCGATGAAGTATCACTAGCATGCCCGCTAGCCTTGCGTAGTGTTTTGCAAAATTTGCCTGTTTTCCCCCTCTGCTTTTACGCACGCCGCGACGGCGAGACCGATAGCCTCGGCAGCCGCGCACCTCACCAATTTCACGCACGCGCCGAAGCCTTCGGAAGACAGCCGTACGCAACCTTTACTCCGGTAAACGGTCACCAGTACCTCTGCACGCCATAGGGACTCACCACCTTCCTAACTATGTCGTGACCCGTTGAGCAGCTCAGTCTGAATTGTGGGTGAGCGAGTCCGCGCTTGCACTATGTGTGCGTCCGCGCGCACAGCGGCCGCGGTGAAGATTTTTACCGGCAAGAGTCGACAGCCGCGGGCACCCCCGAGACCAAGCCGCAACCGCAATCACCGCTGAACCAGTCGGACCCATCCCGAGCTCCGTCCGCTGGCCGCGACGCGACCCGTCGGGCAGCGCCGCTTCGAGCTAGTCCACGCTCGGACTGTGCTCAAGCACGCGCGCACAGCAGCCTCGTTTACCGATGGAGATTTTTGCCGAGCGCACCGCCATTGCCTATCTATAAAGTGCCTGCCTCGGTGTCGCTTCTGCCCTGCCTTCACCGAGACCAGCTGCAGTGAACCACAAGCCGAGCTCGTACTTCTTCCTCAACCTCGAGCCGTCGCAGTCGCCGCCATCGATCTGCACCGCGAGTCTTCTCCGAGCCAGCCGAGAGCAAGGTGAGCACCAGCAGCTCCTTCTCTACCTATCCCCTCTGTTGAATCGCTTGCCCGTCATCTTCCCGAGGCCACATCGAGCTTCTGCATCCATGGCCACAGCTCCCCGACGCAGCTGCTGTCTCTCATGGCCATTCCCCGAGCTGACACCTCAAATGAGCAAGCTGTGAACCAAGGATTGATTTCCCCTGCTCCCTGGCCGTCTCCTTCCCTTTCCCCCATGCTGGCCAGAGCTCGCTTGAGCTCTCCAATGGCAGCCGAGAAGACACAGGCTCTCCGTTGAGGCCAATTAGTCACCACGTGATGGGCTGAGTAAATGGAGCCCACACAGCCTAACCATGCCTAAGCCCACGTACACTAATTAACTGGATCCAAATCGATTGCACAGCAGGCCAAATGCACTCGTGCAGCCCAAGCCGATCCATTTCCTTTTATTTTCGTAGTTAACCAAACATCGACACTGTTTAGACCGTATCTCACCCATCCGAACTCCGATTGACCTGATTCTTTTTCCTAAATTCATATAAAATCAAGAGCTATCAAATGAAACCAATATTTGTATGATGTGATGATATTTCCTTGTATGTGAATGTGGTTTGTTTGCGTGATTACGAATCAAAATCAGAACCCGTACGCGAAGGAGAACCAGAGGAACCGAATGACGCGGAGTTCGATGCGGAGGATCGCTACGCTAGCGAAGGCAAGTCTCATCGATCCCTGCTTGATCATATTGCGCCTACTGTGATGAACTACCTATTATAACCTTTAGTATAGGTCATTGCAGGTGCTGCTGATAATTACCGAGTGATTGAGATGGACCTAGTTACTACCTTGATAGCATGTTATTATGATGTCTTGCATGATGATTGCCTATTGTCCTTGGATATGTTGAGTTGAACCTGATATGAGATGAGATGTCGACCGGGGCAGTGTGGGACAGTGGATGTGTAAGCGCTACCGTGGTGGTAGACTTACGTTCGAGTGCTACCGTGGTGGTAGGCTCGAGGTTGTGATGTTGAGGATGGTTACTGCCCTGGTGAAACCCAAGGACCGAGTTGTTTTGCCATCTCACCTAACCTATGTTCAGTGCGACCACGCGTTCCGGAATGGGACGGACTTAGCCTAATCCCACTGGCTAGCCTGGTAGTCGTCCGAGGTGGATGTGTTTATGAATGGGTGGAGACCGAGAGTGGTCAGGACCCGAGGGTACGTGGGCGGCTAGGTGAGGTTATGCCATGGCTGGGTGTCAGCTATATCGATACTGTCTCTGGTAGTATCGTGCGTGTGGGTACAGCGTGCTACCTTTGCAGAGTGTACAAATCCATTCGAATGGCCGTGTCCTCGGTACAGGACAGGTTACGGTGTGGACATAACAACGAGGTGTCTATCCAGCCTATTCTAGCCCTGTTATGTGATGGTCATTGGTGAGATAAACCCGGAATGCTTGTTATTTGTCACCCTTTTGTTGCATTTGTTATTGCATTATTTAGCTACTTGATCATTGCATTGTTTATCTGCTTTAACCCCCTTCCGTAAGGGCGAGGTGGGACTTGCTGAGTACTTTTGTACTCACCCCTGTTGCTGATATATTTTTCAGAAGATCCTGACTACGTTCCAGAAGACGTCGAGTAGTCCGTGCCCGCACCCAAGTCTGTGTTCGTGGAGCCATAGTCTAGCGGTAGTGCCGATGACGTGTGAAGAGCAGCTTAGTGCCGATATGATGATTGTGATCGTGTTTCTAGTGATTGTAATCTTCGTGATGAACTGTGTAAAAATAAAGCTTGTATGACTTTGGTTCCACCTATGTAATGTATTGTACCAGAGACTGTTTTCTGGTATATCAATACATTGTTGGCACCGATCCTCTGGGTCGGGGCGCTTCACCAGGCGACCGCACGAAGGTGGTCTGCGAGCACTGCACAGCCCACCCCCGACACCGGTGCCTGGGCGAGTCCCTGTTGGCTCACCAGGGCCGCGTTGAGCTCGGGAACGAGATCTCGACCCTCAATGTTGAGTCGGCGGTTGTGTGCTCGCTCGATGGAGACGCGGGCATCCTCTCCCACACGTCTGCGGTTGAGCTATGCCTGGAGATCCTCGGTCCTTGCACTCCTTACTGATGGTGAGTGCACAGAGCCGGATGCGCTGCCCTGACGACGGCGCTGTCTGGACGCAGATCCCCCCGCTGAGTCTGGGGAGGCCTGTGCCAGATTGAGTAGGCGGTCGACGTCGTCACGCCACTGCCTCTGGGCGTCAAGCGAGGCTGCCTCACTAGGCGGGTTGCGGAGCAACACCCTGGCTGCCTCGAGCGGCCCGTTTGGTGCAGGCAGCGATTGGGCCACGGAGGCCCGCTCCACAGCACGCTGTGGTGCAGCACGCGCTGCCACCCTGGATGGGGGACAGCGCGTGGCGTGTGGCGTGGATGACGCCACTTCCTCGCCCAAGAGGAGGTCATGATGCCCATTTTCCTGCACCATTGCAGTCTTGAGCTTTGATCAAGCGCAAACCAAATCTAAATCCCCCTACCTGGCGCACCAAATGTCGGAGGAAATATCCAGCCGGGTGGCGGAATGCACCCGCCTAATCCTAGTTTAGGAAAAGTTTGGGGGAGACCTAGGAACGCTTGATCAAAGGGTGGACGAACATGGGAAAGACACGAGGATTCAGATTGGTTCGGGCAGCCGGAGCGTAATACCCTACGTCCACTTGAGTGTTGTATTGCTTGAGAAAGCTTGTGAAATTGTTGGGCCTTGTGAATCTTATGGACTTGTTCCCTTTGTGTTCTAACGAGCGCACTCTCCCTTTTATAGACTAAGGGAGGTGCATACACTGAGCGGGACCCCGACAGGTGGGCCCGGCGACAGGAGCCTGTAATATGAGAGATATGTGATCTTCTTCTCCAGCTCCTTCCTGTAGTCCTCTCGCTAGGGAAGTTGATGTGCGTATCTACAGCCAGAATATGGTCATGTGCCGCCTTACCGGCACAGTACTTGCTGTCAGTGACTACGCACAGTGGAAGTCGTGTTGTCGCCGTTGGGTCAGCACCTTCTGACAGGCGAAGGAGTTGCGCTGACCCGCCGCGCCGTCGCCTCCACGCACACTGGGGCAGCGCACGCCCGGCTCTCCTGTAGCAAGCCATCATTACTCGCGCAAGCGGCGCCGTGATGTGACTACACGCCGTCCGCCCGCGCACAGAGCACAGTGACGCGCCGCCTTGGAAATAGGCGGGCTTACCGTGGTGGCAGCACACCTGCCCAGTGTGTCAGTGGGTGGGCCATGCCCTGACTTGGGCACGCGCAGCCCACCTACCCGCATTTAATGCGGTAGCTGAGCTGGCACCCCACGGGATGCCTTCTGCCACGGGCACGTGGCAGGGATGGCCCCGTCGTCGCCTCCCGTGGCAGCACGTGGCGGCACTGGACCCCCTTCCCGGGGGAAAGGGAGGTCCGGGCCCCCGAGGCCAGTCCGGGTGGACAAGCCCATAGGGGTCTGGCTCCCACACGTGGCGGTGCCGGACCCCCTGGGGGGTCCGGGCCTGTGGAGGCCAGACCCTAGCACCATGTCATTGTGGGCATGTGGAGGCGCCGGACCTATATGAGCACGGGGGGGGGGGGGGGGGGAAGGTCCGGAGACTATGTCCCCAGCTGTCAGGCCCGGGTCGTACGCCCCGTCACCCGGAGGACAAGGGCGAGGTTACGGATAAACTTACGCCCATCTGGTTGGATACCCTGTCGGATGACTTACCGACGGACGAGGCCGCCGGAAACGCAGATCTGCTCTGATTGGGGAAAGGTCGTAGAGCAGCTCCTTGGCGATGATTGGGGAAAGGCGGCCCATCATGTGGTGGTGCGTGTCCACCACGATGCGCTTGGCGCACACGCCGGAGCCGGACACCATCGCAGGAGGTATCCCTGTCCGTATGTACCAACAATATCCGGTTTCTTTTCTGTTTTACCAGCTCTTGAAAAACCTGATTCTAATGTGTGCTGCATACATTTTCCTGGTGCAATAGGTCCATAACTTGTACAGTCCAATTGATTAATACACTCAATATATGTGGAGAGCTGCTTCTCAATGTACTAAACCCTAAATTTAAACCTTTTCTAAGTATCAGTTCTCAGTTATTTATTATCAATAGTTTAATTGTGGTAAACTTCAGTAGTGCAAACTGAACTACAATAGTCTGTATTTGTCCATTAGTTATAACAGATGCCTTGTTTTAAAGGAAAGTGTGGAACGGGAACACAAGAGAAAAGTTCTTGGTAAGATGCATGGATGTGGACATGATACAAATATTGTTATGCTGTTGGGATCTAAATATTCTTCAGGAGCATCGTGATGAGTTGAAGGTTGGCTAAAATATTTTTATTTAGTTATAAAGCAATGAGAATTTCTTATTGTAGACTCGAAAGTTGTTATGTGGGGCCGCACATATGGGCAATGTCGCAAGAAGAGTGTGTGAAGCACATGGATTGGCTGGCGGCGAAGTTATATAGTTGTTTTGAGTTGCTTCAAGTTAGTTGCTTCGGTCGTTAGGATGGGGATTTAGTATGCATATTGAACTCTAGATTGGATCTAGTAAAGCATATTGAAATCTAGATTAGTTTGTAGGCTTGAAAGCAGGGCATGTGAATCATCCGGCATTATGTAAGCCGGGGTTGTAATCAGGAACATCAAGCAAGTTATCTGTTATCCCCCAGAGCTATTGTGTTCACGGTCGTCCTCAGCTCCAGGGCAGCAAGGCTTGACCTCGCAATCCCATCGAGTGCCTGTGCTATCAAAAGTTCTAAAATAATTGATATTTCCTTTCAAACTTTGAGTAAAATATCTGAATTTTGAAATTAACTATGGATAAACAATAAATGATTTAGTAACAGTTGGATATCCAATCTTTCGTTCCAGTGGACCGTGGACATGGATGATTTGATGCACTTTTTTGTGGTATGAAATTAATTTTTGTGGTCCAGCTAGCACCTGTTCTGTATGTCCGGCAATGCTAAGGGAGATTTGTTTAGTTAAATACTGAGAGAATAGCCTTCAAAACCTATTGAAGATTTTCACACTTGCATATTGCGACCATTCCCTTACTTTCATTACATTAGGCAACATCTTCAGTCCTTTTGGATTTGGGCACATGAAAAGGAAGCAGCCTCTATATTTTTCACCTTTCATTCATTCTTCTAATAATGATTGATCAATCTTAGTTTTTATTTCTTGGTCCCTGAGACTACAGAGTGTATTGCACTGTTATCTACTGGTGGTTTCCTTATATTTTATATTGCACAACAAAAATGGGTGCTACATTTTGTAAGAGGTAGCTTCTTTTAGTCCAAGAAAGTCATTCGCTTTTTCTCTCTCAGGGGTAGAACTATGAAATGCAATATTTTGCTTCTCTCTGCCTCCTATTGATCTATTTTTCATTTCTTTGTTTCTTATATCAGCAATAGATTAGCACTTGCGTCAATTGATTATGTTTCTATTTGTAGGGTAAGTGTTTGTGACTGTTTACTCGGTCAGAATTGATTTAAGTATGCGATTACTTAAATGTGTAACATAATTGTTTTTCTTCACTTGCCATGAACTCTGAATAACATAATTATTTTGGGTTGGCAGGCATCTTAACCGCTGTAAGGCATTCAATTTTAGGCGCTGTTGATTCAAATTTCAGTATTTTCTAATTCTCAAGCACTGCCATCCAAATTTCGATGTTGTAATTCTCAGTTCTACAAGCATAACTACAGTTGTTTCTGAGAAAAATCAGTTTTTGCAACAGTCTGAATCTGGAAATTAGCATTTCCTAGAGGTAACCACACCTCTTCAAGGACTAATGCGACATTGCAGCAAAGAACACAAACATTTCGCATTTTAACGTTGCAAACCAAACACCAGCTAAATGCAAACCTGAAAGATCAAGTCTGCACTCAAAAGACAAAGAAAATATGCAAAACTGTACAGATTGAACCTTTCTCAGACAAAGAGCACAAGTTTAAAATGTCAGGTAGGATGAGTATAAAAACACAAGTAGTTGTAGACGCCACATACAATCCAAGTAAACTGAAAACTTTTTTTGGATGTAGCATACAGGGCATCAGATCAAACGTGTAAAGGAAATCAATGATAATGACAAAAATATCAAGAGGGAAACAGCAACATAAGAAAACAAAGCGTTACTTATAGCAATACAAAGAGTTAAAGACTCAGATTCATCATGGTTGATAATGGCACTAATCAGTCCAAGCATTCCAGTTTTTCCTAAGCCGAAATAACAAAAACAGCGATAGAACGACAGACCAAAGGCGCAATTCACAGGCAAACTAACAGTTCACACGATAACAGAAATGGCCATGGACAAAAAGTAAGTCATGATAATAGATCATCTAGGTATCCCAAAAAAAGACACGGAATCAACCACCAGACACATCATTTCTTCTTGGCAGCAGCCTTGGTCACCTTGGCGCCGGTTGGGTCCTTCTTCTCCACGCTCTTGATGACTCCAACAGCAACCGTTTGCCTCATGTCACGGACAGCAAAACGACCAAGAGGAGGGTACTCGGAGAAGGTCTCCACCACCATGGGCTTGGTGGGAACCATCTTAACCATACCAGCATCACCGTTCTTGAGGAACTTGGGCTCCTTCTCAAGCTCCTTACCAGATCGCCTGTCGATCTTGGTAACGAGCTCAGCAAACTTGACAGCGATGTGGGAGGTGTGGCAGTCCAGCACTGGGGCGTAGCCGTTGCCGATCTGTCCAGGGTGGTTCATGATGATGACCTGGGAGGTGAAGCTCGCAGCCTCCTTGGCAGGGTCATCCTTGGAGTTGGAGGCCACATACCCACGCTTCAGATCCTTCACGGCAACGTTCTTCACGTTGAAGCCAACATTGTCACCAGGAAGGGCCTCCTGGAGAGCCTCGTGGTGCATCTCGACGGACTTCACCTCAGTAGTCAGGCCGCTGGGACCAAAGGTAACAACCATACCAGGCTTGATGATACCGGTCTCAACACGACCAACAGGGACAGTTCCAATACCACCAATCTTGTACACATCCTGAAGGGGGAGACGCAGGGGCTTGTCCGAAGGCCTCTTGGGCTCGTTGATCTGGTCAAGAGCCTCAAGCAGGGTTGGGCCCTTGTACCAGTCAAGGTTGGTGGACCTCTCAATCATGTTGTCACCCTCAAAACCAGAGATGGGGACGAAGGCGATCTTGTCAGGGTTGTAGCCGACCTTCTTCAGGTAGGAGGAGACTTCCTTAACAATCTCATCATAACGGGCCTTGGAGTACTTGGGAGTGGTGGCATCCATCTACAAAGAGAAAAGCAGCAAATCATAACTATTAGTTCATGAGACTAGTGATCTCAACAGCAAGAATTCACATTTTACACAAGAGAATAGAGAACACATCAAACAATCCACTGGCCAACCAAAACTGTTTCAGAGAATCAACTTTTTAAAATGGCATCTCAACAGCTATAAGCAAATGTATACAGGTAGATAAGCATGGACAAACCTAGTAGCAAACATCTAGTACTTCTACAGACATCATGAGGTATATGACCATATCCCAGTAACACAGCAGACAAACAGATTTCTCAGCATATACGACAAAACATTCAAGTAAAAGGAAAACAGCATATGAACAATAGCAAGCATTTTTATAGGTGATGAGCAGTTTGTGCTCAAATTTGTATGACAACTTAAGTATCCACTTGGATCAGAACAATACTCGAATAGGTGAGCAGGATTTTAAAACTAAATTACTAAAAACCTTCATGGCAAATAATTTAAGACTAAACTACTATCATGCATAAATGTACAGGAAACTGATGGTTTGTAATGCAGTCAATATGCATGCATTTAAACCGTGTACTAAATTCAGTAAACAACTCGAATGCTCATATTTTTCCTTGAAACATGAAGCATCAAACTTAAGGAACAGACAGAATTATACAAATGCTGGACCCTCAAGAACTGACATGCATATTCAGCTCACCCTACAAACAAAACTGACACAGGGATTTTTGGGATTATACCTTGTTGCAGCAGCAGATCATCTGCTTCACTCCAAGAGTGAAAGCAAGGAGAGCATGCTCACGGGTCTGGCCATCCTTGGAGATACCAGCCTCAAAACCACCAGTGGTGGAGTCAATGATAAGGACAGCACAGTCAGCCTGGGAGGTACCCGTGATCATGTTCTTGATGAAGTCACGGTGTCCAGGGGCATCAATGACAGTGCAGTAGTACTTGGTGGTCTCGAACTTCCACAGGGCGATATCAATGGTGATACCTCTCTCACGCTCGGCCTTGAGCTTGTCAAGCACCCACGCGTACTTGAAGGACCTCTTGTTCATCTCAGCGGCCTCCTTCTCGAACCTCTCGATCACACGCTTGTCGATGCCTCCAAGCTTGTAGATCAGGTGGCCGGTGGTGGTCGACTTGCCGGAGTCGACGTGGCCAATGACCACGATGTTGATGTGGGACTTCTCCTTACCCATGGCTGCGTGTGAAGCTTAAACCGCTGCACCAGATGAATCGGTTGTTAGAAATACTAAACAGAGAAAACGAGCAAGTATCAGCACCGAATCTGAAAGGCAGTATAGTTAACAAATCAACCTAAAGTATCTACGTAACTATACGGATCCAGACGAAATCCAACCATAAGAATCATATCGTCGAATCATCCAAGCGCGCAAGACCCACAAACCCTACGGAATCGGTGATACGAGTACCAACAACCCAGTCACCACCAGACCGCCAAATCGCCACAAGCGCAAAGAGGCGACACAAGATAACATCGATCCCGTTCGCGACAGCATCGGGTAGCACAGATCAAGCGAAGAGGGGCCAAGAAGAAACGGCACCTGAGGAAGAGAAGGAGGCTGCGTCGGGAGGAGGAGGCGCAGGTGACGGTGCCCCTCGCGTCGCTGCTCGTGCTCTCCCGGTTTGTGGCGGCTGCGTCTGGGGAGTGGGTGGGGGACGGGATGGAGCTAGGTTTTAAGGAAGGGCACTAGGGCACCGGAATGGGCTATTGGGCCAGAAAGTCATCCGATGGGCCAAAAATGAGCAAACACAGCACTGCTCGAATTTTCTTTTCTTTTTTTTAAAAAATACATACTTACCGTTCGCCAAAGAATACAACTCTCGGCCAGAGGAGTCAAAAATTTTTAAATTTGATTAAATTTATATAATAAGTTACTAAAATTTATATATCCAAACAGAATTAGTATAAATCATATTACATGATTAATCTAATGATACTTATTTGGTAATATAAATGTTAATATTATTTTGTATAAATTTGGTCAAATTTGAAATTGTTTGACTCCTTGAGAAGTGAGAGTTGCATTCTTTTGGGGACGGAGAAAGTATATTCTTTTGCCCAAAGAACAGATGAGATTGTTCGCGCTCATGGCTTCTCATAATCTCATTATTGTTTGGTGATATCCAACACATTTGGATGTATAGGGCAAACCCAGTTATTGATGAGCATGATGACTTGTTTTCTCTTATCCATGGTCTGTACTCCCATGCTCCAGCATCAATTGGAATTGGACAAGCAACAAGATGTGAGGGAGAATCTCTGTTTTTTGAGAAAAAAAGATCATGTGAGAGGAAAAACATCCACATCCATAGCTCGGCCGAGACTGGCCATTATGTTTGTTTGTTTGTTTGTTTTAGTTGAGGACTTGAGGCCACCTGCCTCCAATGGAGACAAGGCTGGATACACCTGCAATTGCACTGTCTAGCTGATGATGATGGAGTCAAGATAGAGCTGAACCCTTGGGTTGCAAAGCTGGAAGTATGATCCATCATCAACCTTGTTTGCAATAATATAAGAATGTAATGACACAATTTAAGAAGTCCTTATAGGGTTCTCTATATTCTCTCCCATCAAAATGAATCAGTTCTATATACCAGTAGCCCTGTGAAAGCTGCTAGTCTAGCATTTGAGGATATTTCAATATTTCAAACACTCGACCCAAATTGCAGTCCGAGTGCTACTAGGATAGTGATATAATATTGGGAAAAAGTTTGTTAGGCAGCTTCTTCAGTTTACCATGTTTGCATATGCTTGGCCTCTAAGTGGAAATACAATCATAAGCACAGAGTTGCGATATTATTTGGGATAAAGCGAATTTTTACTATGAAGAGTTGAAGACAATCTAAACAATACCTTCATGGTGGTGAGATGTATATTGGGAGAAGATTTTTTTATTGTCAAAATAAATGGTTATTTTGGACTGGGGAGATGAGCTGTAGTATTGGATGTAGGGCACAAATCCTCAACTCCTTTTTTATGCCAATATAAAAAGCATGTCTTTTCTTGCCCAAGATGAATTCGTTTTTTAGAAGAATGCTAGATAATTTGTTGGATTTAATTGGATATCTTGAAACCTGATCCATCAATAGTATGCTCCTGTTCAGGTTGTATCGTGTTTCCATGAGTGAGAAGAACTCAGAGTCTTTTCCAATTTACTCCTTTTCAGATGGGATTGAAAGAAATGACAGTTAAGTGGTAGTAAGATTACCTTGCATATGTATGTTTCAATTATTTTTTTACCATTTTGTCTTTGCATAAGGACATGATTCAGACTACCTTCTACATTGAGTTTTTGTTCTATTTAGAAGTGGGGAGCGTATCCAGTGCAATCCGATTGGGGGTGCAATCGGTACAACCTTTCAACGATAGCGCTTCGATTAAAATTGAACGGACCAACTCAATCCCGCAAACAATTTTACAATTAACCCCCCGCGCCCTGGCAATTGCTCCCAATGCGGCCCTTCCTTCCCGAGGAAGCGAACCGGTACGCTCGATCGATTGGAGGCAGAGGGGAACGACGCAGCGGAGAAAGAAACCGGCAGCCGCCCCCAAATCACGCGCGCTCTCTCTGGCGGCCGCAGGTCTCCGGGGGCCGCGCCGCTCTCCGGCGGCCGCGCGCGCCGCAGGACTCCGGGGGCCGCGCCGCTCTCCGGCGGCCGCGCGCTTCGCAGCTCTCCGGCGGTCCGGCGGCCGCGCGTGCCGCAGGACTCCGGGGGCCGCGCCGCTCTCCGGCGGCCGCGCGCGTCGCACGTCTCCGGCGGTCCGGCGGCCGCGCGCTTCGCAGCTCTCCGGGGGCCGCGCCGCTCTCCGGCGGCCGCGCGCGTCGCAGGTCTCCGGCGGTCCGGCGGCCGCGCGCTTCGTAGCTCTCCGGGGGCCGCGCCGCTCTCCGGCGGCCGCGCGCGTCGCAGGTCTCCGGGGGCCGCGCCGCTCTCCCGCGGCCACACGCGCCGCTAGCCTCGCCGTTGTGCATCCCGAGGTTGCCCTCCGTCGAATCCACGCGCCGCCCCTAGCTAGCTGCGCGTGACGTCAAGCGCCTAGCTTGCCTCTGTTCTGGACAACCGACTGCTGCAAGCTGAAGCACTTTCTATCCGTGACCTGAATGTCACTCTTTCATCGATGTTTGAACTGGGTTTGCAATTTCTCAAGTGACTCACCTAACCAAAGGATCACAATGAGGGATGTGATGGTAGCACTGAAGAAAATCAAGAAGAACTACGCCAACTTGATATCAGCAAGCACGCAGAGCGCCACTCTGTGAGAACCGATTTGCGATTATCCTTAAAGTATTCATCTGCAGGCGTATCTCTTCAGAAGTAGAACATCATCAGCTATCTTTTACTTCTCCTGGTCGTGTCCGAAATAAGTCTGTGTCCTGCGAAATGTAGAATTCAGTATTCACTTGAGTACACACCAATAAGCAGTGCTGATTCTGTGTCATATTCGACTAGGAGCACATCAGCCTTTCTAGGTAATTGAAGAAAGTAGAGCAAAGCATGCAGCCCCTGAACAACTGGAGAATGATGCAGAGAGATTGTACGGACTAAGGAGTGATTCGGGCTGGGTTTGATCTGCTAAGGTGATTCAGCTGACAAAAGGATGAGACGTTGTCGACTTCGTCGTGACACTGAAGAAGATAAAAAGGGATTACCTGAAATCGAGATCAGCAATACTGAATAATTGATGTTTGATAAAGAGTCAGCACATACACATAATATTGATAAGTGAAACCAATCTTTGATCATACCATTGTTAGCACAAAATAAAGCACAGAATACACCATTGTTAGCACAAAATACAACATTGCTAGCACTAAATACATCAGTTTCATAATGAAGCATTGCTTATCACTTTGTTTGGGCAAGTACGTGCATCATGATGGCCTAGTTGCTTGCAGTTTCCACACGTGCGTTTTTTATTTCCTTGCTTCATCTCCTTGCTTTTCTTGATCCTCTTGCATCTCCCCTTGGACTTGACATCGTTGGGAAGGTGTATATTGATTTCATTTGGAATCTTTGTACCAATGAAAGCTTCGAATTCATCTTGCTTGGAAGTACTTGCATGAGGGACAATCTTTTGGAGGGGATCATGTAGATTGCACATACTAGAAAACAAATAGTCCAAGCCTTGCTCGGATTGCTTGGCCATTTGGAGAAGATCTTCAAACTTGTTACGGGAATCTGAAATTTTTTCTTCATTGACAACTCCATAGGATTTATAGGTTTTTCATCTAGTATGTTACCTTCCTCATCAAAGAAAATTTCCCTACACAATAAAAACCTATATCAGGAATCTTACACATAAATCACCGGCATAATGGTATAACAAATAGGCAAAAAGATATGTACCTTTTACATCGTTTCTCCCATCTCTTCATAATATAAATCACCGGTATCTCATCTTTCTTCTCAGTTCTTAGCGCTTGTATGATATGACGGCATGGGATGCCATAGGACTCTTCAAATTTACATGAGCACTTCCAAAACATGGTTGATTTATCCAAAGTAACCACTCGTTCCTTTCTAGAACGGCTGCTAACTATCACACTTTTCATCTCTTCATTGTCGGTAATGCCTTGAATGAAACAATGGTCTCTAGCAGCTAGCAATTGAGATTGAAATTCGGCAAACACTTTATGTGTATATATCGTGCTGCACTGCTTCTCCATGGCCCATGATGTCTTCAAAGTCGGCTCACTATGCATGCTTTTGTTGTCAGCTATCAATTCTTCTTGACGTTGACACTCCAAAGCTGTATCAAACCTTAACCAAAACTCGACCAAAGACAATTTTCGACAAATGAAACGATTAAAATATGAATTTGCACTCTCTGAGCGTGATGTAGTCCTAAGGACTCCTGCCAGGGGTACGTCCATAAAATACGCCGGAATCCAAGATGCTCGAATCAAATACCTTGTGGAGAACCACTCATTTCCAGTGAGTTGAAAATCATTGATAAAAGAAGGCCAACTACTCTCAAACTCCTCCGGAGTTTCAGATCCCCAAACACACGAGTTCAATCTATCCCAGAATTCGCGGTCCTCTGTCAAAGATGGGCTGACCTTCTCAGGTACTTTGTCCATGATATGCCACATGCAAAGTCTGTGGGTTGTATCTGGTAGAATCTTACTAATAGCGGCCTTCATGCTCGCATCTTCATCTGTTATGATTAGATGAGGTGGCACTCCACCCATGGCTTTAAGGAAAGTCTCAAACAACCACACATATGACTCGATCTTTTCATTCGACAAGAAAGCTGCTCCTACAAAAACACTTTGCAAGTGATGATTGACTCCAGTGATCGGTACAAAAATCATGTTGTATTGGTTGGTGGTATATGTCGAATCCAGAGATACCACATCACCAAAATGCTTATAATTTTTTCTACTCGTTGGATCCGCCCAAAACACACGCATCAGCCTTCCTTGCGCGTCCACCTCAAACTCATAAAAAAAAGCAGAATTCACTTCCTTTTTCTTTCAAGTTGAGCCACAAACATCTGCGCATCCGCATGCTTGATTCGTGACCTAAGGTCACGGTAATAGTTCTTCAAATCCCTCAATGTGCACCCAACATTCTGAAATCCACCCTCACTCACATGGAGAAGTCGATATGCCTGTGAGGTTCCAATGCTAGCTTTATGACAGCTGAACAATGTACTCTTGACCCTCTCATTAACATGGCGGTTCGATCTAAGCAAATGCCTCTTATTTGGGGAAACAAGACCATGATTATGATGCTCAACCATGGAAGTTATCTGGTACTTCTTGTCAGTACCAAGCTTGACATAAATATGTGCCTGACACCCACACCTTGTTTCCAGCACACTAGGTGGCTTCCTCTTTTTTCCAGCTTGATCAACAATTTTTGTTTTCCTCTCCTTCCTATAGCCTTCCCTTGAGCAATAAAAATACTTCGCTATTATTTCCTCATTCTCTTTTCTTTGCTGACCAATACGAATCGAAAAGCCAGCATCATGCGCATAGTCTTTGTAAAAATTTTGCACATCCTCAATGCTATCAAATGTCATCCCAATCACAGGCTTTGAACTTGAATCAACATCGCGAACATATGACAAACCCTACAAAATAACAACACAGGAAACATGATGAAAATGTTTTGTAATGAACATATAATATTTGAAGAAAAACTCAAGCGGTTGCCCATTACATTTGTTACTGTTAGCCTATCGGAGGTGCCGTCCATGGCTGCCACAGGCACATCGGAGGCATCGTCTATGGCTGCCACAGGCATATGGGAGGCGTCGTCCATGGCGCAGGGAGTCAAGGCAGAGCCAGCGGCGGGCCTTGGGGTGCAAGAGGCGGAACAAACGACAGCCCTAACAGAAGCTGAGGCGCCGCCCCTAATGGAGAAGGAGGCGGCGGGGCTAGGTGATGCCGTCCCCAAACTCGGGGCGAGGCCGTCGGCTGTGGGCGACGCGGCGGGGAAACTCGATGCAGAGGCCATGGAAACAACGGCGATCGTCCTGCAAAGAGGACGCCCAGGCGGCGGCCGGCGCGTCGCTCGCTTCTGTCACTCGCGCGCGCGATTTGGGGCGGCTGCCGGAGATTACAGAGATTTGGGGGCTTCATGCACCCACTGCCTAATGCTCAGCTCTCCTGTGAACATAGGACCTATGGGTCGCCTTGCAGTGAAGACTTCCAGGAGCATGACTCCACAGCTAAAAACGTCACTCTTGGCTCTTGCTGTAGGCGCGAGGCTCGCCAGGGGATGGTGGTCCGAGCCGAGCGAACCGAGAGCCACTCGGCGAGGAAGCTGTAGGCGCTTGACGTCGCGCACAGCTAGCTAGGGGCGGCGCGTGGATTCGACGGAGGGCAACCTCGGGATGCACAACGGCAAGGCTAGCGGCGCGCGTGGCCGCCGGAGAGCGGTGCGGCTGCCGGAGACCTGCGACGCGCGCGGCCGCCGGAGAGCGGCGCGGCCCCCGGAGAGCTGCGAAGCGCACGGCCGCCGGACCGCCGGAGACGTGCGACGCGCGCGGCCGCCGGAGAGCGGCGCGGCCCCCGGAGAGCTGCGAAGCGCGCGGCCGCCGGACCGCCGGAGAGCTGCGAAGCGCGCGGCCGCCGGAGAGCGGCGCGGCCCCCGGAGTCCTGCGGCGCGCGCGGCCGCCGGAGAGCTGCGCGGCCCCCGGAGACCTGCGGCCGCCGGAGAGCGCGCGTGATTTGGGGGCGGCTGCCGGTTTCTTTCTCCGCTGCGTCGTTCCCCTCTGCCTCCAATCGATCGAGCGTACCGGTTCGCTTCCTCGGGAAGGAAGGGCCGCGTTGGGAGCAATTGCCAGGGCGCGGGGGGTTAATTGTAAAATTGTTTGCGGGATTGAGTTGGTCCGTTCAATTTTAATCGAAGCGCTACCGTTGAAAGGTTGCACCGATTGCACCCCCAATCGGGTTGCACTGGATACGCTCCCTTAGAAGTGATACACTTGCATCTGTGTTCAGGATGTTATGAGGATTGAAGGAACATTTAAGGATAGCATGGGTTAAATCTATGCAGATACGTTGTTGCAGCTCCGTCCAGGGTACCTATCCTTGGTCCTAGGCCGGGCCTCATTAGTGCATGGGTAGAGCCGAGCTCAAACAATACATAGGTGGAAAAAAATAAAATTAATTGTTAGCTGCGTTAATATTCATGCAAACTTCATGGAAGGAACCATCGGAGCAAAACTCAAAAAGTCTCTAGGTCCTTAATGCTTATCTTACTTGACTTGCTAATGTTCAATTTGTTCTAATTTCTCAGTATAGTTTGGATCCACCCTAACCTTTGGTCCATCACATCTTGTGCATGGAAAATGTTTGATATATGGACTAAGACATTTCCACTGTCTGCATCACCTGAACTATATTTATATATGATAAATAAAATACCATTGCAAATTCTGCTTGAGCTGCTGATGGAATGTACCAAAGAAAACAGCGATCAGGGTTCAATACTCTCGGGACTCCGCCGCAGCCTCACAGGGTGTCAGACCCGAGGTCACGGAACTATGCATATGGCGTATATTTTCTACGATAAGAGATGAGACATGATCCACACTCTACACCAGTTGTAACTACAAGTACAGGAGTAGGACTGGTCAAAAAAAAGAAACTAACCAAGTAGTACTTAGGTAGGACTCCTAAGCTAGTATTTCGTTAGTATTTCGCTAAGATTTTTATGTAACCTTGTCCCGCAGACTATATAAGGACGGGCATCGACCCCCTCCAAAATACACATCTAAGGCAATACAAACCACCACACATGACGTAGAGTATTACGCATACTGCGGCCCGAACCTGTCTAAAGTTTCATGTTTCTTGAACTTTCAAGTTCCAGATATCGGCGACACCCCACCTACAATCTATCACCTCGGGGATATCCTCCGGTGGGCTTGGAGGTTAAACACCAACAGCTGGTGCGCTAGGTAGGGGTGTTCATCGAGCATCCACCGGAAAACTCGATGGCATCTTTCGACTTCACCAGCGCTGTGCTTGATGAGGGCACAACCTTCAGTTTTTGGCTCCTGGATCTGCGTCGCTTATGGCTCAGGTGGCTTCAATAGCCACCTAGCCTACTCAAGGGAGCCGGAGACATCTGCATCAATTCGACGCTGCGATCTCAACGAGTTCATTGATAACCTCGATGAGATGCTGCTCACTGACCTAGCCAGGGAGATCAAGGAGGCGTCCGCTCTTAATGCGATTTCGACTCATGCTGCACTAGGACTTCTCAGGTCGGATCCAATCCAATCTGGGGAAGAGTGTACCCGACTCCTATTCGGGCTACACAACGTGGATCCTGTCTACTAGGAGTCCATGCAATTTGAGTCCCTCTCCAACCTGGAGGAGGACTTGGATCGCTTACTCAAGATCGGAGAGGAGGGAGCCACCGCTAGTCGGGAGGCCCCCATCTTCGGCAAGTACTCGGACTTGGATGACGACTCTGAACTCTTTTCAGACTGTGTCAGTTCCAGAAATGGCCAGCAGCTAAACCTACTCAAAGTGTGTAAAGTGCGTCGTGATCGGAGGTGGCCTAGCACGTAATGACTCAAGATTTATACTGGTTCACGCAAATGTGCCCTACGTCCAATCGAGGGTCGGTCGGATGTATTGCTTGAGTCTAGGTGCTTATGAGAGTTGGGGAGTTACAAGCTTCCGAGTGGATGATGAATCTCTTGGATCTCGATCTTGTCCTCTTTCCTAGACGGCCGACCCTCCCTTTTATAGTCCAAAGGGGGGTCTCCTTTATAGGGAAACTAAGGATAGAAAAAGAGAGGTAGAGAGAGAGAGAGAGAGTTCCTAGCCCCGCCGGTCGGGGTCGTCAGCTCTGTCAGTCGGGATCGCGAACTTCACCAGTAGAAGTCCTTGGGCGGCCACTATCCGAGTCCCGCCTCGCAGAGTGGCCGTCTTGTTCTGTTCCTGTTCGTCGTGTTCCATTGGTCGGGAGGCGGGCGTGTGCTGATAAATATGGTACAACAGTCACGCCCCATCCCTGGTGCCACGCCCTATCACTCCATCATGATAGAGGTGTCTTGTTCTATTCCTGTTCGTCGTATTCCGTTGATCGGGAGGCGGGCGTGTGCCGATAAATACGGTACAACAGTCATGCCCCATCCCTGGCGCCACACCCTATCACTCCATCATGACAGAGGCGTGCCCGTCGTATCATGATGACATTGCGTCCCGTCACTTTGTGAGGACGGGTAGGTGGAATAATGTCCCTCTGCTCCCGTGGAGGGGGTGTTAGCCCTATACGGCAAGTTGACCCCGGCGTCCGCCCTTATCCTCATCACCTACTCCTAAGGACTGTCAGTGCGTAAGGCCTGGCTGACCCCCAACCTTGTGAGTCGGGGTCAGCGATACGTATATAGTGGAGTTCGGTCGGCCCCTTAGTTCAGGACCATGGTACGGACCTAGGCCCTAGTCGTCCCATCGGTCGGGACCATGGGCCTGGGCGGCTTGGAGGAAATCATGGCCCAGGATGGCAGTCATTTGATCCAAGTGCGGTCTCAGGCTATCCAGAGTGTCCGCCGCGGAGGAGTTCCTCCCTGTTCCCCCGTGAGGGTTTCCATACCTTTGGGGCAGAGTTGTGCGCCACGCGGTGAAGATAGCTCGTGAGACAGGGAGGTGCCTGGGTGGCTATAAATGAAAGCCTCCAGGGCTCTATTTTTGAACTCATCCAAAACCTGAGTCGTGGGTAAACCTTGTCTTGTATAATGGAGCTGCTCTCAGCCCATGTGCATCCACCTGACGGAGCCGGTGGCTCCTTTCAGCATCTGGTGCTAGAAGAACATTTGTGAGCGGCAGGGGATAACATGCGGGCAACGCCATACACCCAGGCATCTCCTAAGCTCGGTCCTCCGAGTGCTCGGTTCGGATGATCGAGGGGTGCGGTTGCGCAGGTAGGCCACTATTTCCGGCCGGCGGTCGATGCTATTTCCCCAGGCGCCTTGGGTGACTAGAGGGGAGCGCCGGCCGCGGGCGGTGGATATGTTAGTGTTTCCACCGGCCGGGCCCCGAAACTGGGTGGAACTCCTTGTTCCTGCGTGCTGCCGAGCGAGCTCCCGAGGATCGCCTGGGTCCCGAGTGGGTTCGGCTTCCTCGTGTTCCTCACCCCCAGCTCACCTTATGAGGAGGCTTGTCCTTCCTAGGCGACTGGAGATGGGGAAGAGCTCCTCGCTGTTGTTTGAGACAACGAGGGAGTTCAGTTGGCGGCGGCAGCAGATGGACTACTCGCCGTCATCCCCCAGCAAATTGCCGTTGAGGAAGGGGGTGCAAGAAGAAGGCTTAAGAGGAAGATGCTCCTTCCAGTCTTCCCGCACTTGTAGCAGCCCCCTCTAGGCTTTCAGTGTTACCACCCTTGTGGTGGTAACAGGTTTTTGTACTTTGTAACAGCCATGGGCCGACTGCACTTTTGCAATATTTATTCGCTAGGAATAAAACATGTTTATTCTGGAGTGCTTTGCATCTACCGCGCCCGACCGCGAGTTTGGTCGGTGTCGGTGTTTTACCGGCTGCCCACCAAGGGATATACCCAAGGTAATAAGTTTTGGTGAGGAGACACCGAGATCAGGAACTCAAAGGTGCAAGGAACACAGGATGTAGATAGGTTCGGACCGCGAGGTGCGTAATACCCTACGTCCTGTACGATGGCTTGTATTCCTTTGAGTGTAGGATGATCTGATGATCTTATTTTGAGAGGGTCCTTCCCTCCCTTATATATCCGGGAGGTCAAGGTTACAAGAATCCTAACCGATATCAGCCAAGGAATCGTACCAGAACATATCTCGGATAGATTCCTTCCATATCGGTTAGTTTTATCTCTTATTTCAACGTGATAAATAAGAGATAAACGAGATGAATAAGAGATAAGACGGACTTAATCTCTTAAACCTCTTTAAACTACATTATGTACATAGTCCCGTGGCCCCGGGTCTGACAAGCCCCCAAGCTCTTCGTAGCTGAGTACTGCAGGCTTATCAAGTACTTTTCGAAGTAGTCTTCAGCTTCTTTGAAGCTTCGTCTTGAAGTCCTTTTTCGAGTACTTACTTGGCTGCATCGAAGCTATGAGGTGCTCATGCCCCAAATTTTATCCTTGATATGGTGTGCGATTGAAAAATTGCACTCCATATGGAGTAGCCCCCGAGCCTTAGGTTGAATCGGAGAATCAGGCTGAGGGTCACATTAGTTTGTCATCCTCCTTACTTTTCAAATAAATTTGAAAAATAAGTAGTCGATGCCACGTATCCCGCAGCCCCCGAGTCTTGAATCCAAATCTCTCAAATTTGGAAATAAGGATCCAAAAGTCGTGGCATGCAATGAAAAAATATTCCCATGTGAAAGAATTGGAGCGATGGTACAAGTGATGGAAATTAGATTTCTAGAATTCGAAAAACCCTTTTTTCAGGACAATAGACCCAGAAAAAATGATTAATCGAATAATGTATCCAAAAATCCACCAAACGACCTCTCGGCTTCCGAATAGTCCCTTTGACGATTCATTCCCCTTCGGAACAGTAAATCTGAATCCAGCCGATGGTTATTTAACCCCGCAGTAACTTGGGGGTAAAATCCGTGCTTCCAATCTGCAATTCGCCAAGAAATCCCCCAAGCAAAATAGCGATCTGCCTTCATCCTCTTGAAGAGCCCCAATCCTCCCTCAATCTCCCCGCCCCTCTCCCCGCAGCCCCCGAGCAACTCGTGGCGAGCGGATCCAGAGATGGCGCCCAAGAGATCAGAGAAGGATGGGAAGAAGAAGGAGGCGCAGCCGCCAACCGGGGAGTGGACACACAGTAAATGCTCCCTCAACGAACTCAATGGGCTTGTTTCTGAGGGACTGCTCCAAGACAAGAATCTTGTCAATTGGCGCCCCTCACTCCGCGAGCCATTCCCCATGGAAAGTGTTAACGAAATCGTCACATTTTACCATTTTGCCGAACGGGGTCTGGCCCTCCTCTCTTGCCCCTTTTCCCGTGGACTTCTTTACTATTACGGGCTTGAGCTCCATCATCTCAACCCTAACTCTATTTGCCACATCTCAATTTTTATCCATTTCTGTGAAGCCTTCCTCGGAATCGAACCCCACTGGGATCTTTTCCGTTTCCTCTTCCGAGTCAAACCTCAACCCACCACCAAGAATCCATCCGTTGTAGGGGGTGCCGGCATCCAACTATGACAGCAGGCCGGCGACAAGTGCCACTCATACAAATTCCCCTCCAACATTCCCGGGTGGAAAAATCATTGGTTCTATATCGAAAATTATGCCCCCCAACTCCTAGAAAAAATAAATAATCCACCTGTTGTGAGGACGGAGTGGAATATTGAACTTTCCAGGGAGGACATGGATCAAGTCGAGGAACTGCTAGAGATCATAGAAGCTAATAAGCTGATGGGGGTGACTGGCGCATCCGTTATGTTCTCCTTCTTCAAGCGCCGAGTCCAGCTGATCCAACAACGCCACAAACTTGGATTCAAGTACACGGGCGCTGAAGATCCGTCTCGCATGTGCGCAGAGGAGCTGTCAGACGATGCCGCACTCCTCCGAGTCAAGCGGGTGCTGCTGGACGTGGATGCCGTCCCCTACATCCCAGGATTGTTTTCCGCGCGAAATCCTCCAAAACCGGTGAGTATTGGACTACTTTTTGTTGGGAACAAACTCTGCTCTGCCGCTACTAATTGAAAACCTTCTGCAGGGGCACATGGAGCTGTACCGCAGCTACCCGCCACAACCCGACATCCCTCGGCCGGACCACCTCCTCCCTAGCGCCGCTGTCGAAGCAAAGAGGGCTCGGATAGCCTAGGCTCTGCACAACAGCGAGTCCACGGAGGACGGGAGCCCCCTAGCAGAGAAGGAAGCCAAGGGGGAGGTGAGGAGGGACAACTCCCTCGCTCCAGCCGTGGAGTTGACTGAAACTCTGCCTCAGGTCCCGCAGGGTCGTCGGGTGACGCGCAAGCGGAAAGTACAAGTAGTCGAGTCTTCCAGGTATGAACTTGCTGCCCTTGTTGAATCACCAAACATCAATATGATTGCACGCTGACAGTATCCAGTTGTAGTCCTTCCGCTTCTCCACCCAGGACCAAGCTCGAAGTAGTTGGAAGAGAACCAGCATCAGCTGCAACTGTGACCATTGCCGTGGCGGGCACCGCGCCATCAGCTGGTGTGACCCCATCGCCGGCGACGAGCACCCCACGACGGGCCATACGGGTGAAGAAGGCCGTTATGAAGAAGTCGACGCTGTAAGTTTGCGTCTTAAAGCATAGTAAGCATTCTGCTTTTTTCGACCTATGTGATGATATAACTGAATCGGCTTTGCTAGGTCTGGAAGCGCCGCTCCACCCAAGTCGAAACCGGCCTCAACGACTCCAGCCCCCGAGCCATCAGCCCCAAGGGAGTCCACGCCCATGGAGCCAGCCATGACTACTCCAACCCCCGAGCCATTAGCCCCGGACGAGGCGACGCCCACAGAGCCAGCCCCCGAGGCAGACGCGGCGCTGTCCGACTTGCCCCTCCCGAGCTCCAACAAGGCGAAGCCAGAGCTGGTGGCGAGGAACAAGTCGAGGCCCCTGATGCCGCTCCCGCGGATGGCATAGGTAAGCGTCTGACCGCCCTGGGCTGGCTGCTAAGACCCCAGGCGTTATGTGCTGAATGCCTCCTGTCTTGCAGGTGTCGAACAATCGCCTCCTGAAGAAGCTGCGGGGGCCTCGACCCCTAGGGAACTGCTGATGACCGGGCCCGAGCACCAGAACCTCATCCCCACGGAACTGATTGACGATCCACTGCTGACGGCCAGCATGTCACACCCGATTTATAAAGACATAAACCGAGCGATCATATATGCGCCAGGATCAAGTCACACATATATACAATAGAATCATCAAGATATCACAACACATATCACGAAATAAAAGCGTATAAATTGTAAATGAATATCTTTATTACAACCGAATCAAGAATCGGTTCAAGGAGTGCGGAAGTGTAAAATGAATACATGAAGAGCAGGGCGCCACAGGGACGTTGGCTGGGAGACAAACGCCTAGAAATCATCAAGTCCGCTGATGCAATCCTCCACGTCACCTGGTACTGAGCAGCAGTTGAAGATATCCCAAAGAGAACAGAAGAGTGGAGAAAGCAAGTGTGAGTACACAACTTGTACTCAACAAGTATAACACGAATGATGAGGCTCTATGGTTAGCTGACTCAACTGCATTAGCTTTTAATCTTGGCAAATTTTATTAAAGCTATTTTATGCAAGTGGATGATTTACCATAACCCAAGTTGCATAAATAATTAATTAAAATTAATTATGAGTCTACTGGAAACCAAGCCAAACCACCAAAGATAAACCCCACTAATCAGATGGAGGATCTGGGCCGCTCATAACTGTGAGCACGGCTAGTATACCAGTTTTACACTCTCGAGAGATTGCACAACTTTACGCACAAGTCGTGAGCTATGCTAGTTGTTCATCACACTTCCTTAGGTGAGATGACTAGTAAGCATATTATGAGACCGTTACAAAGGATCACGTTAGTAAGGTGTAACCACTAAGGTTTCTGGATCAGCGACGATGGGGCCCACCTCACGGGGGTACAAGCACACAGCACAGACCAAGCCGGAGTAGCAGGGACCATTGAAGCTTACCACCCCTCTTGCCCCGCAGGTAAGTTACTCCCAAACCAAAATGACCTAATTAGTAAGTCAAGACCGTCCCGTTCCAGTCTTGTGGTTACGCGGTTGTTCCAGGTTGTCGCTCTATGATTTGGTCCTTATGGAGAGTGGCCAACCAAGCACTAAGCACCGTGCTGGCCCCCTAAACCATGTTTCTAATAAAACATATTTTAACGAGACGTGAGCCGCTCAAGCACACAACACAGAGGGCCACTCTCAGGATCAAGTTGCATATACCATTAATCAAATTTAATTAAAAAGGACCATAAAGAGTGAGAGCGCAACACCTAGCAGAACTAACCAAATGCAACCCAAGGTATTTATATACAGGGTAAAAGTGGTTAGAAAATCCTTATAGGCATACAGTATTAAAATGCAATATGAAATTGTATTTAAGAGTGATAGGATGTTCATGTTATACTTGCCTTCTTCAAACTCTTCTGGCTGCTGCTCAAACGCGTCCGAAGAGGGTGGCTCGTGGTATTCCTCCGGTGGCTCAACGTCTACTCACGATTGTAACGTCCAAGCATGGTCCACACAAGCACATACTAAGATAAGAAACAGTACAACAATATAATAAAATAGTACACAAAACTGGACTAAAGCTATTCTACGTGTTACAACGATCGCGTGAGCGTGAAAACCACCTAAAACGGAGCTAAAACGCGAAAACTAGGCCTAAAACAAGGTCTAGGGACTTTTCTGTAAGAAAACAGAAGGTTCTAGGGGTTTCTGCTCAAAAACTAAGGACTTCAACGAAATTAAACTATAGATGCTGGGGCTAACACACCAAAACTCGAGGTCTGGACGGTGGGTTCCATATCTAAGAAGCTCAGGGGTCTAAACGCTAAAAATAGGGCTTATCTGGAATTACTTTCGAACGGGGGTGGACTGCGGGTTGATTCCAAAGTAACTCAGGGTCTCTTTAGCAAAGCTGCCAGGGCGAACCGGTAACTTCTAATCTGGGCCACTGGATCTAAATCTAACGGCTCGGACCTAATCCAAACCACGAACCGGTATCTGCAGATCTGATCCGTTGGATCCCGATCTCGCGGCTCAGATCTAAACGAACCGCGATCTAATCGTGGGCGTTGGCTCGGGATCAGACGGCTCACGGGGTTTGGGTGCGCGGGGTGGCGGCGCCGATCACCGGAGACCAGCTTCCGCGGCGGTGCGCGGCTCGGGCTCGCCGGACTTCACCGATTCCGACGCTCCGGTGGCCAACAAGGCTCGGGTTTGCGTCCGGGAGGGTCAGCGCGACATGTGTAAACCACCTAGGGCCTTAGCGGGGCTCGGCGAGGTCGGGGATGCGGTGCGACGGTAGTGGCGGCTCTGCACGGCGGAGCTCACCAGCGAGCGCGTGTGTGTGCTGTTCTGGGCACAGGAAAGGGCGCAAACGGGGCCGAGCGCGTGCGAGGTGCGAAGACAAACCCAAACAGGGCGCTTGTGGCGGTGCTGAGCTGCAGTAGGCCCGCCCCGGTGGAGCGGTGGCGGCAAAGCGCCGGCGTGTGTGGTCCAGCCGCAAGGGTGGGATACAGCCTATCGGACCTAGCGCAACAGGACGAGCTGGACCACGTGGTGCTCACCGAGGGCTCGGATCGACCGGAGAGGCAGCGCAGGGTGGTCGGCGGCGAGGTCCGAGCGGCGGGGACGGGCGGCGCTCGTGGGGTAGGTCGATGCAGGGCGTCTCCGAGCTTCTGATCCCCACGGGTCGGCTCGTGGTGCTCCTGCGGAGGTGCCACGGGGGTTAAGAGGGTCGGAGGGCTACCGGCGGCGAGGAATCGAGGGTGAGGAGCAACTCACCGGCGGCGGTCCTCGGGTGGAATTCCGGCGCTACACGGGTCGGGGTCGTGAGGGAAGAGCTTGGGAAGCTTCCTGGCACCGAGGTGGAGCTGATGCGGGGCTTGGCCGGGGCTGGGGTGCGGCAGAGCAGCCGGTCCACGGCGGAGCAGGAGGCTCGGTGCGGCGGAGCAAGGCGGGCAGAGGCTTAGGGTTTAGGGCAGCGGCCACGAGTAGGGGATAAGGGTGCAGGGGCTTGCAGGTGCGTTTAAAGGGGAAAGCCGGGGATCTCGGGGAGGCACGCTCGGGGGAAGGCCGGCGAGGATCGCGGCGGTCGTTGCGCAACCAGTGGAGCGAGGAGGAAGAAAGGACAGAAGAAGGGGAGGCGCCGACAGGTGAGGTCGGGTGGTCAGTGAGAGAGAGAGAAGGAGAAAGGGAGCGGGCCGAGCTAGCTGCTGAGGGAGGCGGGGTGAGGGAGCTGGGCCGAGCGTGGGAGGGGTAGAAGTGGGCCGCGCGGGGGAAGAGGTGGGCTGCAGGGAGTTGGGCTACTGGGCTGGTTTGGGCTGAAAGCTAGGTTTCCTATTTTCTGGTTTCATTTCTCTTTTCTTTTTCAAACCAACCCAAAACTATTTGAATTCAAACTCCTATGCACTCACTCAAATAAAACTTATGCACCAGCATGAATGCAAAACATGTTGAACTAAAATAAATTTTAATTCTTTGTGGATTTTAATTAAATTAAATGCAAGCTAGGCAATATAAATTCTTAGAAAATTACTGGAGCCAAATTAAATTCATTATAAATCTCGGAATTTTACATTAGGGTGTTACACAGCAATAAAAAGACCTTCAAACAGGCATACAAGGAACTATACGAGTATGCCATGGTAAGTCGTGACAACTCCTCTGCTTGTAGTCATTGTCGAATGGCTTGTTTTTAATCTTACCCCCTGTGCAGAACGTGATCACTCAATCAGAGAAGAAATCCGTGAAGCTGAAAGCCGTTGTGAGTGGTCACCGGGAGCTTGCTGCCAAAGACAAGCGCATATCCGAGTAGATGACGAATAACTGCTATCTTCAGAGAGAGCTCGACATGCTGAAACATGAACGGACTCGAGAGACATGGCTCCTCAAGAATGACCTACAAAACCTCGAGAAAGCCAACTCCAGGCTCCAAAAACAACTCGAGGAACAACAAATGGCGCACCAGGAGCAGCTCAAAGAGCAGAAGAAAGCGCACCAAGGTAAGCCGTTGCTTCCCTCGAGTACTTTCCCTTACCGGGTTTCTTTGGACACTGAAAATATCTTCACCGCAGAGCTTAGTAAAATCTTAAAATACAAAAAAGAGCTGCTTACTGACGTGAAGAATATACTGTATCGCCGTACAGATGACATCGAGAGGCTGCAGAAGGTAGCCACCGATACTGAAGAACAGTTTGCCGACTGCCTTTGGCAAATCAAGATGCTGGGCGAGGAGAAAGGACGGCGGGAGAAGGAACTGGAAATTCTCAAGGAAGCCACCTAGACGCTCGTGGATATGGTGGATCCGGCAGAAGGGGGTGAAGCAGACAAGCAGCCCCTGCTGGATCGACTTCGCGGGGCGCCCGAAAGAGTCATGAAGTTCCTTACGGAGGCCCCCGTCGCATGCGTCAGCCATGCCCTGGCATTTGTAAAGTCCTTTTGGCCAGAAGCTTCACTGGGAATGTTCGCATAGGGAGTGGCTGCGGAGTGCACGGAAGAGCAATTCCACGAGTACCTCCAGGAAGCCCAACCTGTAGCAGAACAGATAGTACAAGGTGTACTGCAGGATTAGGGTAAAGAACAAGTACTCATTGTCATGTGTATATATTTTATTTGATGTCTCTACTTGTATGTGCCTTAGCTGAATTGTCATCCAGGCTTAGAGTCTAAGTAGTAGACACTACCCCGGGTGCACCGACCCTGGATGTAGTCGTAGTAGCTCCGAGTAGGAACCCAACTAACAAGTTAGCCGTAACCCAAGCGGGTAGGTCTAACCTTTTAGGAAAGAACGCGAGCATCGTCACGAAATTGCCGTGTTTATGGCAGAGAAAATGAAACTACCTTGAGTGCACTGACTCTTGGTGTAGTCGAGATCGCTCATCATGTGAGCGCGTCCAACAAGTCAAGCATAAACCAATCGAACGGATTGAATTTGTTGGGAAAGAACGCGAGCATCGTCGTGCAACTGCCACGCTTCTGGCAAGGAGTCGAGATTGCCCCGAGTGTGGCGACTCTAGGCGTAGTCGACATAGCTCCGTACGCGAGCCCATCCAACAAGTTAGGTATAAACCAATCGAACAGATCGATCTTGTTGGGAAAGATGTGATCATCATCACGAACGACCATCTAAGGTCATGGCGAGAAGAAGTGGCCGTAGCCTCCGTCGATCTTGCGACAAGAAGTCGATTTATATAAAACATGCACGTGGCCGTAGCCTCCGTATGTTCACAGAGAAATTTACAATCCGAATCTTGTGGCGCGATGCCTCCAAATTGACTCGGAAGAAAAAGACCACCTGAGTGCCCGGAGATCAGCCATCTTCAAACACTTTCTCATGGGTAGAACTTGCGCAGGTTCTGAATGTTCCAAGAGTTCAGAACATCTTGGCCCTCGGGATATTGTAGTCGATATGATCCCGGTCTTGTAACCTTCTTGATGACGAACGGGTTCTCCCACCTTGAGTTGAGCTTGTGTAGGCCGGACTCGTCTTGGATGCGACATAGGACCAAGTCACCGATACTGAATGATTGTTCCTTCACGTTGCGATCATGATATCGTCGAATCCCCTGCAGGTAACGGGCTAGCTGAACAAGGGCAGTGCAGCGAGCTTCTTTGACAGAATCAAGCTCTAACTGCCTCGCTTCGTCCACCTCGCCTTCATCATACAATTCGACCCGTGGGGATTTCCACATGATGTCAGCTGGCAGGATAGCTTCAGAGCCGTAGACGGGGAAGAACGGAGTTTGTCCTGTGGTTTTGGATGGCGGAGTCCGGAGCCCCCAGACGACATGTGGCAACTCATGTATCCACTTTCCTCCTTTCTTGCTGTTTTCATCATAAAGTCTTTTCTTGAGGCTCTCAATTATCATGCCATTCGCCCGTTCGACTTGACCATTGGCCCTTGGGTGTGCAACAGAGACATATTTGACCTCGATGCACACATTTTCACATAACTCCCAAAACTGGTTAGCCGTGAAGTTTGATCCCAGGTCCGTGATGATGGTATTCGGGAAGCCGAAGCGATGCAAGATATCAGAGATGAAGTCAACAACCCGATCTGGCGTGAGCTTGGCTATCGGCTTGTATTCGATCCACTTGGTGAACTTGTCGATAGCCACCAAGATATGGGTGAAACCGCCTAGCGCCATCGTGAAGGGCCCAATCATATCTAGGCTCCAGGAAACAAACGACCAAGATGGCGGTATGGTGATGAGACTGTGAGCTGGGACATGAGATTGCTTTCCAAAGAATTGGCAGTTTTGGCATCTCCTCACGAGGTCTTCAGCATCAGACACTGCAGTAGGCCACCAGAAACCAGCTCGGTATGCTTTTCCTATCAGCGTTCTTGAAGCCGCGTGGTTGCCGCAAATGCCCTCATGTATCTCTCGCAATATGTCGTAGCCGTCTTCTTTTGTGACGCACTTCATGAGCGCCCCGGATCGTGCGCCGTGCCGATAGAGCTTGCTGTCAACCAGGACGAAACCCTTGCTTCTGCGCATGACACGAGCTGCCTCTGCGCTTCTTGCGTCCACCCCTGCCGGAAGCTTTTGATCCCGAATGAAGTCGATATAAGCCTCTCTCCAGTCCTCCCCGAGCACCATAACCTCCCGATCAGGCTGTTGAAGGCCATCATCAGTGGTTACCTGCGGTGAGGACTTAATGGATGGCTGTTTTAGCTCCTGGACGAAAACTCCCGCTGGAACCTGTGCACGGGTGGATCCTAGCTTGGAGAGCATGTCAGCACCAACGTTATGCTCCCGTACCACATGATGAACCTCCAGGCCGGAAAACTTATTCTCCAGCTTGCGTACTTCCTGTACATAGGCATCCATCTTCTCCTTGTTGCAGTCCCACTCTTTGTTGACTTGCTGAACCACAAGAAGAGAATCGCCATACACAAGTAGTCGCTTGATCCCTAGCGATATCGCCAAATGAAGCCCGTGAAGCAAGGCTTCATACTCGGCTTCATTATTGGATACCTCCCAAAGGATCTGAAGGACATACTTCAACTGTTCGCCCCGTGGAGAAATAAACAGGACTCCAGCGCCGCCGCCATCGAGCTTGAGAGATCCATCAAAGTACATGGTCCAATGTTCTGGCTTGTCGACTGGAGTTGGAATTTGATTTTCTCTCCACTCGGCCGTAAGATCAACTAGAGCTTGGGACTTGATTGCAGTGCGTGGCTTGAAGTCGATAGACAAAGCCCCCAGTTCCACTGCCCACTTTGATATACGCCCCATGGCATCTTGATTACGAAGAATATCTGCCAAAGGGAAATCCGTAATCGTAGAGATCTTGTACTCGTCGAAGTAATGGCGCAGCTTTCTTGATGCAATTAGGATTGCATATAAAAGTTTCTGAACTGCCGGGTCTCGTACCTTGGATTCGGAGAGTACTTCGCTGACGAAATATACAGGCCTCTACACTCCAAATGCATGGCTTTCCTCGCCTCGCTCGACTATAATAGCACTGCTGACAACATGAGTTGTTGCCGCGATGTAAAGTAGTAGATCTTCCCCCGGCAATGGTGTTGTAAGGATCGGCGAAGACTGAAGGTGACTGTCGGAGGAAATCTCCAGCCGGGTGGCGGAATGCACCCGCCTAATCCTAGTTAAGGATGGGTTTGGAGGAGACTTAGGAGCGCTTGATCAACGGGTCGGATGAATGCAAGAAAGATAGAAGGATTTTAGAGTGGTTCGGGCCGCCGGAGCGTAATAACTACATCCACTTGGGTGTGTATTGCTTGAGAAAGCTTGGATTGAGCCTGAGCTTGAGATGTAAGGTTGGACTCTGTGAGCCTGTAAGCTTGTAAACTTGTGTTCTAACGGGTGCACGCTCCCTTTTATAGTCCAAGGGAGGTGCTTACACGGAGCGGGGCCCCGACCGGTGGGCCCGGCCAATAGGAGCCTGTTCTATGAGAGATATAGAGATCTTCATCTCCAGCTCCTCTCTGTAGTCCTCTCGATCGAGAAGTTGATGTGTGTATCTACAGCCAGGATATGGCCATGTGCAGCCTTGTCTATAGTGACCGCTGTCAATGTTACCCAACAGTGAAGCCGTGTTGTCACTGTTGGGTCAGAACCTTCAGTCAGGCGAAGGAGCAGTGCTAACCCACCGCGCCGTTGCCTCCGCGCGCACTGTTGCAGTGCTCGCTTCGGCTCGCCTGTTGCAGGCCACCACCACGCACGCGCGCGGCGCCGTGACGGGACTGTACGCCGCTTGTGCACAGTACACAGTGACACGACGCGCGACCTTGGAAACAGGCGGGCTTACCGTCGTGTTAGCCTACCTGCCCCGTGTGTTAGTGGCAGGCCATACTTTTGACTTGGGCGCACCCAGCCCACCTACCCGCATTCAATGTGGTAGTTGGGCTGGAGTCCCGCTCCTGCCGTGGAGGCGGCACGTGGCGGCACCGGACCCCTTCCCAGGGGGAGGGGGGTCTGGGCCTCTCGAGGCCGGTCGGAGCGGTCAGGCCCGTGGAGGTCAGGCCCCCACACGTGCTGGCCCCGGACCTCCTTGGGGGGGTCCGGGTCCGCGGGGGCCTCCCGAGAGCACCCCTGCCCTCATGGGCACGTGGAGGCCCCGGACCTATAAGAGCACGGGGGCGGTCCGAAGACCATGATCCTAGCTGTCAGGCCCGGGCCATATGCCATGTCACCCAGAGGATGAGGAGGAGGCTACGGATAGCGAGACGCTAAGGGTCTGGACACCCTAGCAGGAGGTACCCCTGTCCGTATGTACCGACAGTGATGTTTCAAATCTTGCAGAGCCCGCTCGGCCTTCTCCGTCCATTGGAACTTATCTTGGTGTTTCAGGAGCTTGAAGAAGGGTAGTCCTCTCTCCCCGAGTCGGGAGATGAACCTGTTCAGGGATGCCTTGCATCCTGTTAGCTTCTGCACATCTTTGATTGTGGCCGGAGCCTCCATATCAGTGATGGCTGTGGTCTTCACAGGATTGGCTTCAATTCCCCGGTTGCTGATGATGAAACCGAGCAATTTTCCTGATGGCACTCCGAAAACACATTTGGTTGGGTTGGGCTTCCACCGAAATCTGCGCAGGCTGCTGAACATTTCTTCCAAGTCTGCAATCAAGTCATCAGAATTCCTGGTCTTGATGACCACGTTATCCACGTAGACTTCAACATTCCGATGCAGCTGTGGCAGAACCAACCTGAATTATACCGGCTCAAGTACGCGAGTCCACTCCAGAGGGCTCCAACGTACTTCAAACGGTATAATCCCTTGGCCTGTCGGGTAGCGTCCCGATAAACCACCGATACAGGATCAAATAAGATTACCTCACACGAAGGTGAGTCCAGAGATACAGTCACCATCATATTTTACATCACAGGGAATTACATTACAAGAGTTTCCAAAAGTAGTACGAAGTTTCAAATTTGGAAAAATTATTACAAACGGTTAAAATTATGGTTTTTGGCAGCGGAAAACAAACGCGATGATTTACAACACGTCATCAAGATGGATGTCATGCTAAGCCCGGGCACGACATCACTCGGTATCATCAGTGTTGGCCGGGGACGGATCCCATTCCACGGACCAATCATCTGGAAGAGCACAGGGCCAAGACAGGGGAAGAGTAGGGTCTTCAAAGACTTTACCTGAAAAACATAAAACTAGCAAGACTGAGTATACTAATACTCAGCAAGGCTTACCCGTCTCATGGTATACTTAGCCATGTAACTAGACTTATGAAGGCGCATAATGGTTCAGGGTTTAGTTTCAGCTGAAAAGCAACAAAGAGTAGATCCTTAATTTCAACTTTTAGCTTTCAGGTTCTAGTTGATTATCCATTCTAGATAAGCACCTATAACTACTCAAGCAAGGTAGAGCCATTTCACAGCATACCTCAGTGTTACTCATCTTAAGATTGCTCTTGTTACTCTATGTGGTAAAGGGATCAAGCAGTCTCAATCTCCGCGAGAAACGGACGATTCCTGAATCGAATTTCAGCCTTGCAAGGGTAAACCTAACTCACACGCTTGGAACATCCAACGATAGTTCCGAAGCAACCGTTTGCCTTTCATTCCGACTCGTGGATCAGATCCACCACAAGCGACTGCAGGACCATACGCACTTCCAAAGTGCAGGACGTACGTCTGTAGCGCGACTACATGTCCGTACTCCTGGTTGCCCAGCAATACGTAATCCTACACGTCGAATCGAGTAACAGGAAGAACCAAAATACGAGTGGTGGGAGGTATGTCCACTCGGGCCGATTGGTTACTAGGCTTACCGCTTACCATATTTCGCGGCATGTGGCTAGTACATTCAAACGCTTAACCACCGCTACCACACACTGCGACCTTATCAAATTCAACAACACAGACGAGGTATCACCTCAACCATGATACCTTACATAATTCCAGTCCGTCATCCTTATAGTGATTACAGGAATGTAAACATTACAATTCCTATATCGCGTGAGTGACAGGAAATCACCCGACTTCTACCGGTCCTGTTAGCAAAGCAGCTATTCGGACTCAAGTGCTAGTATCCAATACATTGGTTCCTAGGAAATGCAACTAGGGTTTTTCATACAATTCTTAAGAACTTAATGCATGTATTTATATGAATAGATATAGATTGCAGTGTAAATAAAATAGTGGGTTATGTCTGGGGCTTGCCTTTACTGGTGGGGCTGGAGTCAGTAAAGTTAAGATCTTCCGAACTTTGGTTCGGGACTTCAGATAATCCCTTGGTGACATTCACTTTGTCTTCAGGTATATCCCTTGCAAACTTCTGGGAGATCTCGTAGGTACCGTTTGCGGAAGTAGTCGTATCTACATGCAATGCAACATTACATTCAAAGTGTGCACATAAAGCTATTTTACTTCACGATAAAGTTGCAATCCAACATTCATTTAACATATTACTCGTATAACAATCAAAAAGATCTGCAACTAAACTTGGATAGAGCTTTAAGTGGACAACCAATTAAGATGGGCCATTTGTTGAAGACTACAACAGAATCGATTGGAAACAACAGAGGTTTAGTCGATAGAATTGTAAAGAAGGGAGCTCTCTATACAGTTTTAGGAAATCTGCTGATTTCTATTCGGAAGAGAAATTGGCAGGAGCAATCTCTGTATATGAGTAGAAAAGATTAACCGGTTTGGTTTCACCAAAGGTTAAAACGGCTGATAGAGATAGGAATATTAAAGGTACAGTGTTACAAAGATAGATCAAGGGCGGATCTTGCCGATTAGATTATCAGCATTTTTCTAGTCTATTTAATTGGTTGGTGCATTGGTCTTGGCCTTAACCGATGAGGATGCATCAGGTTTAGGCGATTGATGTGCTTTGGTCGTGTCTAATAGAGGCATGTCTACTGTGCTATCTTACTGATCTAGGGTTGTGTACTTTGGCCTGCATAGCCGATTGATAGGTGCATCGGGTCCTAATTGATCGATGAAAGCATCGATTATTTTAGCAGAGGGTGATTCCTAAAGCAGCTGTGTTTTAACTGAGATGTGCTTAAGTGTTATCCTAGGTAACTAGGTATGGTTGTATCGGCTTGATTACGTCAGCACAAAAATCAATTGACGTACAGCCGATGAGTTCATCTAAACTGGATCCAATACAAGAACTAGGTGGAACAGAACACTAACATCAGACTAGGCTGATGTAACCACAAGCGCGGAGCTAGACTGAAGAGGATGGGGTTGATAGGCTTGTGCCGATAGATGTGCAACTAAAGAAGGCATGTGGTGGGTAGGCATATAGCCGATGGGTGTCTTACAGACGCATAGCCAAAAGGCATATGGCCGATAGGTATATAGCCGATTTCCTAGCTGATAAATCGGCTGATAGAAGTATGTGGATGAGGATGGGAAGACTAAGGATTGATCGGCCATATTTGACCGATATGGAAAACAACTAGAATCGACTTGGATCGGTCGATAGCAAGAACCCTAAGATCGTGTGTGCATCTCCGATACATCGACTATGTGCAGCCGATGTAGGACAGAACAAAAGAATTGTATCGGCAGTAGCCGATATTAGAAGGGTAACAACCGGATCGGCTAATCAGCCGATGGTAGAAGCATATCAAAAGAAATGTATCGGCTGACAGCTGTTACACAGAAACATCATAGATTCAATTGAAACGGATGCTTAGCGGCTGAGCTGATAGCCGAAATATAGCTGCAGAGATGTATAAGCTGAGCAGCAAATACGCAAGAACTAACAAGAATCCTTATATGAAAAGGGCCTTATGGAGACTGCAATCAAAACAAGGATAATGTCTTGATGGCAGGGATATGAGCATTCGTGTGAAAGGATTAACTAATTATCACACATTTCTACTTGAGACATACATCCTATGATTTACCTTTCAGCTATAACACATGCATATAACATAAGGTACAATAAAGCACTCATTTCCTAATATTTAACCTAGACCACAAATCAAAGATTTTCAATTCAAGATCACAACATAAAACTTGTAGATTTTGACCTAAAGATTCAAACAAAACTGGTTTTGTATTTTTATGAATTTCCTATGAATTTCTATGGAATGTAGAAGTTCACTGATTTGAAATAAGGAAGGCCCTGGAAAAAATTACAGAGAACACCCTAGAACCTTCTAAATCGAAGCAATTAAGTCCCTGGTCGGGGAAAACAGAGAATAGGAAGATAACGACGATGTTCCGGCAAAGGGGTCGCCGGCATTAGGAAGATTCAGTGGGTCAGGACAAACCTTGGGGTAGCTTTGGTTGTGGAGGAGAATGGGTGGAAAGTGAATTCCCGTGGTGAACAGGATTGGCGATGAGAAGTGATCGACGGTGGCGAGGTTCTTTTGGTGACGAAGAAGCTTGTCGGGGATTGTAGTGGGTGGAGAATGGCCGGAGGGGTATTCCTCACGGTGACCTGTGGTGGCGGTAGTCGGCTTTGCCACGGCGATGATGTTCCGGCATACAGGGATCGAAGAGGCTCGATGGGGGGGTACAAGAGTTTCTTCGAGGTGTTGTGGTCTTGCTCGAACAATCGGCGTGGAATAGGAGCTACTGGATGTCGTGGACTCATGGGAGAAGCCGATAGGGCCGGATTGGTTCGCTATGCCAACTCCTCTGCGAACCTCAGGGTTTTCCTGCTCATGGGCTGAGCCTCCTCTGCTCACGCAGATGCACTGCAAAAACACATCCGGCATGCCCGCGCAGTTACTTGCAGGGCCGCCGTGCCTGGCCGCAGCCCCTGTGCGCCACTCTCGCTCGCACAAGGTGTAGCTCTGCCGCCCTTTCCGCCTGCTGCGACGCCATCCGGATCGGCCTACCACCGCCGTCGACAGAACGCCCCTGCATGCACTTACGGACGCGCCAGTCCAATTCCGCCCGGACCTCCGCCTTCGCTTCTCCGCGCCACACTCGCCCCCTCTGCCTCCGCGAGGGCCATTGTCACACCCGATTTATAAAGAACATAAATTGAGCAATCATATATGCGCCAGGATCAAGTCACGCATATATACAACAGAATCATCAAGATATCACAACACATATCACGAATAACATTAATATAAATCGTAAATGAATTATTTTAGTACAACCGAATCAAGAATCGGTTCAAGAGTTGCGGAAGCGAAAAAGAGATACACGTAGAGCTGGGCGCCACAGGGACGTCGATTGGGAGACAAACGCCTAGAAGTCGTCGTAGCCGCTGACGTAGTCCTCCACGTTACCGGGCACTGAGCAGCAGTCGAAAATATCCAAGATAGAACAGAAGAGTAGAGAGGCAAGTGTGAGTATAAACTCGTACTCAACAAGTATAACACAAACTATGAGGCTCTAAGGTTAGCTGACTCAATTGCAGTAGCTTTTAGTCTTGGCAAAATTTTATTAAAGCTAATTACTACAAGTAGATGAATTACCATAAACCCAATTGCATAATAAATTAATCAATATTAATTAAGAACTACTGAGAACCATCCAAAAAAAACCACCAAGATAAACCCCACTAATCAGACGGAGGATCTGGGCCGCTCATGACTGTGAGCACAGCTGATATATCAGTTTTACACTCTCGAGAGGTTGCACAACTTTACCCACAAGTCGTGAGCTACGCTAGTTGTTCATCACACTTCCTTAGGTGAGATGGCTAGCAAGCACACTACGAGACCGTTACAAAGGATCACGTTGGTAAAGTGTAACCGCTAAGGATTCTGGATCAGCGACGATGGGGCCCACCTCCAGGGGTACAAGCACACAGCATAGATCAAGCCGGAGGAGCAGGGACCATTGAAGTCGACCACCCCTCTTGCCCACGCAGGTAAGTTTCTCCCGAACCAACACGACCTAATTAGTAAGTCAAGACCGTCCCATTCCAGTCTTGTGGTTGCGCGGTTGTCCCAGGTTGTCGCTCTATGAACCGGTCCTTATGGAGAGTGGCCAACCAAGCACTAAGCACCGTGCTGGCCCCCTAAACTATGTTTCTATCAAAAATATCTTTTAAGGAGACGTGAGCCACTCAAGCACACAGCACAGAGGGCCACTCTCAGGATTAAGTTGCATAGATCCATTAATCAAATTTAATTAAAAAGGACCAACATAGGTGAGAGCGCAGCACCTAGCAAAACTAACCACAATGCAACCCAAGGATTTATATATAAGTATAAAGGTGGCTAGGAAATCCTTATAGGCATACAGAATTAAAATGCAATATGAAATTTGTATTAGAAAGTGATAGGAGGTTCATGTTATACTTGCCTTCCTCGTACTCTCCCGGCTGCTGCTCAAACTGCTCGGAAGATGGCTGCTCCTGGTACTGCTCCGAAGGCTCGACTTCTACTCACGATCATCAAGCATGGTCCACACATACACACATGCACAACAATAGCAAACTATAAGAAAATAGTACACCAATACAATAGAACAGCACACAAAACTATCCTAGAACTATTCTACGCATTACAACGATCGCGTGAGCGCGAAAACCACCTAAAACGGAGCTAAGACGTGAAATCTAGGGTTAAAACAAGGTCCAGGGGCCTTTTTGTAAGAAAACAAGAAAACCAGGGGGTTCAGTGCGAAAACTGAGGGCCCAAACCTAATTAAACTATAGACACAGGGGCTAACTTGCTAAAACTCAAGGCTTGGACAGTGGGCACTAATTCCAGGAAGCTCAGGGGCCTAAAAGCATAAAATAGGACTTATCCGCGAATATCTTTGAACTACTCAGGAGCGCGGGTTGATTCCAGAGAAAGCCGAGCGTTCTTTAGCAAACTGGCTGGGCTGAAGCGGTACGCGCTGTTCTGGGCCATTGGATCTAATCTCTACGGCCTAGATTAGATCTTATCTGCGAAGGGGTACGCTTGATTCTCATCCATCCGATCGGGATCTAACGCGCCAGAGCCTAACTTAACTGGAATCCAATCCCACGCGCCGGATCAAGGATGGACGGCCGGGACTTAAAATAACCCCGAACCGGTACGCGTTGACGTGGATGCTCAGATTTTGATCCCACGGCTCAACTCAAACGGACTCGCGATCTAATCTCGGTTGTTGACTCCTGATCGGACGGCTTAGGGCAAAAGGGGAAAGGAGTGGGCGGCGCTGCGACGCCGGCGGCAAAACCCGCGGCAGCGCGGCTCGGGACTCACTGGAGCTCGGCGTTCCCACCGCTCCGGTGGGCCAAACTTCACGACAACCGGCCAGGAAGCATCGCCGCGGCTCGGGGAACACGTCGAGGGTGAACAGAAGCAACCTAGACGACCATGGCTGCGGAACGGCGGCTCGGGGCGGCGGACTCGCCGGCGAGCACGCGTTCTAGGCGCTGCTGGCTGCCAAGGACTACGACATCCAGCGCAACAGAACCAGGGAGAGGAGGTGAGGCTCACCGAGGGGCTGTGGAGGCCGAAGATGCGACGGAGGGCGAAAGACGACGACGACCGGCGGCGGAGGGGATCGGGCTCTCGCAGGAAGGGGTGATGCAGGGGCGATCCAAGCTGCTGATCACCTTGGACCGGCTCAAGGGGTCCCTGCGGAGGTGTACAAGGGGTCAGCACGGCCAAAGGCCCGACGACGGCGAGAAATCAACGCGGCAGAGCAGCCCACCGGCGGCAACACCTCGGTGAAATCTCGGCGATGCAGAGGCGTAGGGCCCAATTGCTGGGCTCGGGGAGCTTCTGGGTGGCGAGGGGAGGCGGATGCGGGGGTTGTCGGGGTCGGGGGCGTGGCGGAGCGTCTGGACCACGGTGAGGCCGAGGAGGTTGGCGCGGCGGAGGAAAGGGGTGGCGGCGCTGGGGTCTCCGGTGGCGGCTAGGGTTAGGGCACGGCTAGGTGAGGGTGCCGGGCTTCGGTTTAAAGGGATAGTCGGTGATCTCGGCGTGCGGGCCCGAGGCGAGGGAGTCGCCGGAGATCACGCGGGCGGGTGAAGCTCGGGAAGGAAAGAAACAGAGGGAGGAGGAGAAACTGACGGGTGGGCCTCGGTTGCCAGAGAGAAGGAGAAAGGAGAGCACGCGGGCGGGGAGAAGAGAAAGGCGCCGACAGGTGGGACCCGCGCGTCGGACTGAGAGAGAGGAGGAGGCTGGCGCTCGGGCTGAGGGGAAACTGGGCCGGGGCGCGGCCCACGCGGGGAGGAAAGGGAGCTGGGCTCCGGGGCGGTTCGGGCCGGGGAAAAACGGAGGGAGAGAGAGAGCCCGCGGGGGGGGGGGGGGGGGAAGAGAAGGGAGAGAGCTTGTTGGGCTGGTCTGGCTGATGGGCTGCTTCTTCTTTTCCTTTTTCCTCTTCGTTTTCTTTTCCCAACTTAAACTAAATCAAACAAATCTATTTGAATTCAAATAAATTTGAATTCAAACCCTATACACTCAACACATTTAAAACAATGCTCCAGCATGAATGCACAAACTAGTTGATCTTATATTAAATTTTATTTTCTTGTGTTACAAAATTACTTTAAATGCCACAAAAATTAGAGAAAACCCTGGAAATTTTATCTGAGCCAAAATAAATTCATTAAAATTTGTGAAAATTACATTAGGGTGTTACAGCCATGGTCTGCTCGCACCTGGCCACCTCCAAAACCTCCACGAGCAGTTCGCAGTGCCGCCTGATCTCGTCCGCTGCTTTCTCCTCAACGGCCTCTGATGTCTTCCACGCGCGGTCCCGCTGCACCCGTGCGGATCCCCCTGTAGCCACCGCACTGCAGCTCCTCCCGCACCGCGCGCGACCTCCCTGCACACCGACTCAGTCGCGGCCTGAACTCGCCCAGCGGGAACACCGCCATGCGCTGTACGCCGTCGCCCTGCACGCCGTCATCCTGCACGCCGTCGCCCTGCACGCCGTCATCCCACGCAGCTACTCCTGCTCCTCCTGTTGTCGGACCCGCGCTCGTCCCGGCCTTGCCGCACCGCTCCTGCGCACACCCGAGCCGCGTGCGCCCTTGGCCCGCGCCGCCCATGTGCCGCAGCCGCCCTTCTTCTGCTCGCATGCCGCCACGCCGCGCCCGCAGCTCCACCTGCACCTACGCGCCCCCGCTCGCTCGGGGCCGCCTGCTCCAGTGCGCCTGCGCCGCGCGCCCGCGCCGCCATCGCTCCAGCACTGCGCCGCATCCGCGTGCCGCAGCCGCCCACACGCTCGCGCCTGCGCCGCCCGCGCCAGCGCCTGCTGCGGCCCCGCTCCCGCTCGGCTCACGCACGCCGCCAGCCTCCGCGCCCGCTCGCGCCGGGGTGGAGATAAGGGTGGAGGAAAGAGAGAGATGCCAGGGAGAAGAAGAACAGAGAGAGGAAAAACAGAGGAGAAGGAGAAAAGGGATTTCCCAAGGACTTATGCGCAAATTTAGAAAATTGCAGGGACCTCTTGGTAAAGTAAAATTTCTCATTAATCTAAAAACCTAATGAAGAAATGCCCAAAACGAAAGTTGGAGAGTTTTTCAAACTCTACAACATTGCTTTAGGGCCCAAGTTCAAAAACTCAAAACTTATATCTTTACACGTTAAATTTTGAACAAAGATTGGATTTGAATTACTTTTGTCCTAAAGAGTGTAATTTCATAACATTTAGGACCTAAATGCAAGCATTTATGACACGTCGTGATGACGGGATAGACACGTCATAATGATTGGATAGACATGTCATGATGACTTGCACCTTTTACACTTTAGCCCTGAGTAACTTTGAAAGTTACTTTTGTAATTCAACTACTTGCATAAAAGGACTTGTACTTTTATAAAATTACATAAATACCCTTCTTTTCACAACTCTACCCAAATTTTTACAAAATTCAACACATACATTTCAAGTGAAACTCTTGGATGAATATAAATTTTTACAGGGGATAAAGTAGGAAAAATATGTTTACAAAACCACCCTTCACTTATTTTGAAGTTACCTCCTATCCAATTATATTTTGCAAAAACAACCCTAGTTTTTCCATAATTACAAAATCTCCCTTTTACTTGCACTTTAAATTTCAAAAGCTTCACATAAACACACACAAGCTTTACACTAACAAGCATATACTTCACACTAACAAATAATGTGCCTAGCTTACAGGTACTTGAATTGTCACAGCAACTGATCAGCAAAGCACATCTGGATCGCGCGCTGATAGGTTGCTCCTGCGTTTTTCAACCCGAAGGATATAGTTTTGTAAGCATCTATCCCATACGGGGTGATAAACGCGGTCTTGATTTGATCGTCCTCCTTGAGCGCAATCTGGTGATAACCTGAATAACAATTAAGGAAATAGAGCAGAACGCAGCCCGCCGTCGAGTCGACGACTTGATCAATGCGCGGTAGCCCGAAGTGATCCTTCGAGCAATGCTTGTTGAGATCGGTGTAATCAACACACATCCTCCATTCATTTTTCTTTTTTCGTACAAGGACGAGATTAGCTACCCACTCTGGATGGATTACTTCTTTAATGAATCCAGCCGCGAGGAGTTTAGCTATCTCCCGTTTGATTGCCTCACACTTGTCCTGGGCAAACATTCGCAGGCGTTGCTTTTTGGGCACGGCCTGTGGGTGTACACTCAGACTATGCTCGATTAGCTCCCTGGGCACCCCTGGCATGTCCGCTGGTTTCCACGCGAATATGTCTCGGTTAGCCCGAAGGAAGCTGACGAGCGCGAGTTCCTATTTTTCACCTAAGCCCGCGCCGATGATGGCGGTCTTAGATGAGTCACCTTCCTGGAGTTGGATCGCCTTGAGGGCCACGTCGTCAGTCGACTAAATGCTCGACTTGCTGGCCTTCTTCGAAGGGATCTCCAGCCGGACTGGGAGAGCTGCTGCGCGGCCGCGAGTACTTCCCCTGAAGCATCTGGCACACGAGTAGTCGAAGCATACTGGATCGCCTCCTGATTGCAATCGTACGACTTCTTCAAGTCGCCTCGGAGAGTGAGTACTCCACTGAGTCCTGGCATCTTGAGAAGTAGATAAACATAATCCGGCACTACCATGAATTTGGCGAGTGCCGGGCGACCCAATATGGCATGATAAGAGGATTCGAAGTTAGCTACTTCGAATTTAATGAACTCGGTGCGGTAGTTCTCCCTCGTGCCGAAGGTGACTGGAAGAACTACCGTACCAAGCGGGTGCACCGCGTTACCTGGGACGATTCCATAGAAGGAGGACTTGCTTGGAACCATCATGTCCGTGAAGTCCAGACCCATCTTCCTCAGAGTGCTGGCGAAGATGAGGTTGAGACCACTCCCACCATCGATGAGCACCTTGGTGAGCCTGACTTCTGCCACCACTGGATCCAGGACCAGGGGGAACTTACCGGGCTCCATGAAGCTCGTCCACTGATCATCGCGGGAGAACGAGATGGGGACCTCCGACCAACGGAGTGGTTGTGGTACCGCCGGCTCGATGGACATGATCTCCCGGAGAAGCAGCTTCTGGTTCCGCCTGGAGCCGAAGTCACCGTCGCCCCTGAAGATGACGTTGACGGTCTTCGAGGCATCCTGATACTTTGCGTTGCGCCCTTGATCCTCTTGGTCGTTATCCTCGGATTCCTTGTCCGCCGGCTTCTTGTTCTTCTTGCTACACCGGAGTTGCTGAATGTCCTCCTGAGGTGGTAACAGTCGATATCCATGTGATTGGATCCTGGATGCCACGAGCATTTCTTCTGCAGGAGCTTCTCGAACTCCTCCTGCGTTGTCAACTTCTTGCCCCGTGAAGGATGATCCGCAGCCATGATGAGATCATCTGGCTTGCGTTTTCGGGGTGGACCTGAATAGTCTCGCTGGCCTTTATCATTGCGGTTGTCATTTTGGTGCCTCAGATTGCTATCTTGGCACCACGGGAACTGCTCCCGTATCTTTTCCTCCTGTTCGGATCAGTCGTGCATCATATCACGAAGGCACGGAACAGTTTTCGGCCTGTTCCGCTCGAAATCTCTGTAGATGCCCGGGTCGGTGATGTCGTTGTAGAAGCAGTCGATGATGTCGTCCTCCGAGATATTACCGATGGTAGCGCGAACGTCGAAGAAACGACGTGTGTAGGACCGCAGAAGCTCGTTACGTTCCTGTTTGCACTGAGCAAGATCGTGACGAGTACCTACGCGAGCGATCGCCCCCTGAAAATTGTCGATGAAGACCTTCTTGAGCCGCTCCCAAGAGTCGATCGAGTTGTTGCTGAGGCTCTCAAGCCAAGTGAGCGGCGCAGGGTCCAAAACCATCGGGAAGTAGACGACCTTGGTGATGTTGGAACCCCCTGTGACTTCAATGGCCGTAGAGTAGCAGCGCAGCCATTGTTGAGGAGCTTGCTTGCCGTCGTACTTGGTGATACCGATCGGCTTGAAGCCCTCAGGGTACTTGTAGCTGCTAAACCGCGCAGAAAAAGCTGTGAAGCGGTTGCTGCAATCAGTACCTTCGGTCTTGACTTCTTCGCGTACCTTGCGCCTGGATACGATCACGGACCGCGCATCGTGGCCTTCATTGATGTGCTGACGCAAGTCTTCTGGAAGAGGCCGGTGATTGGCCTGCCGCGGGTTGCCCCCTGGATGTGGCTGCTGCCTCCCGCCAGGAGCCTGACTCCCGCGGGCGTTATCGTTGTTGTGGCTGGGTTGAGGTCGAGGACGACCGCCAGCCGTTCGGCTATGAGCCTGTCTCCGGCTCTCACCCACGCGCTCCTCCCGGACGGTAGATGCCGGGTTTTGCTGATCCAGCTGGATCCAGGCCCTCTAAGCATAAAGAAGTGCTTGACGCACATTTGGATCATTACTGCGCTCGAGTATGGCCGTGACCCTGGCGATGTTGCCACCGGAGTCCTGAAGCCCCGTGCACGTCTGGCGGTTCAGATTCTTGTCTTATTCGAGCCCGTTCCACGGCTCGGGCGGTTCGGTTTCCGCCTTTCCCCCTGCCTCCAATAGCCACGCTTTTGACTGGTGGGCCCGGGCCCACCAGTCATTGGGTGTGAGAGGAGGGGGCCTGGTGCAGGCGACCCTTCGGCTTCTCCTCGATCGCCGCGGAGCTCGAGAGAGCGAGCAGCTTTTACATAAAAGGTAGGCGCTGAGGGGAACGGCTACCTTTTCGCTCTTGCCTTCAACAGACGCCGCAGCGCCCCTTCATCTTCGCACACACCTTGCAATCAGCTTCCTTGCGCTCGGCATTCTTTCTCCTTCCTGCTCCCTTGCGATCCATCCCCCGCAATCGCAGCGCCCATCACCATGTCTTCGCTCCCTTTTCCGCGCCGCTTCCAGAGCCAGACCCAGCTGGACTTGGTGCGCCGCCTTATGGGATGGACCGCACCGGAGCACGCCGGGAAGATTAGGACCGGCAAAATCCCCCTCCGCGACCTTGCCGCGGGGGAGTTCGTTCTCTTCAACTCGTACGCCATGTGCGGGTTGGTGCCTCCGATCTCCTCCTTCTTCCTCCTGCTCCTGGAGGAGTTCAGCCTCCAGCTTCAACACCTCACCCCCCACTCTGTCCTCCTCGTGGCGGTCTTCGCCCACTTTATCGAGATGTTTGTGGGGGTCCGTCCCTGCACCGCCATCTTCAGGCATTTTTATGCCCTGGTCGGGACAGGGAGGAGCAAGCGCGAGGTCGGCGCCTACTAATTCCAGGTTCGGCACGGGATGGCAAACTCCTACATCAGTGCCTTCTCCAACTCCAAGTAGTAGGATTGGCGTGAAGGCTGGGTTATCGTCGAGGCCGACCCCCACGACCGCCTAGAGCTGCCAACGGAGGGGCCCCAGAGCGACCGGAGCACCTGGAAGGCCAAGCCGTCACTGCCGGAGGAGCTCGGCCCAGTCCTTGATCGGGTCAAGAATCTCTCCAGGAGCGGCCTGACGTCCCTGATGGTGCTGGGTGATTTCCTGAAGCGGCGGATCGCTCCCCTGCAGCAGCGGACCAGGATGGCCTGCATGTACACGGGAACAAACGACTGCTGCAGGATCGCGTGTGGGCCCGGCACCGATTTCTCCAGGGCAGAGCTGGAGACGGCGTTCCGGGCGATGACCGGTGAGGCGTTCAGCCTAGAGTCACTGGACGCCGAGCGGGATCAAAGCCCTGTGCGAGGACCAGGCGTTGCGATTGACGGTCCTGGCGTCGATGCCGACCCTCGACGAGGGTGGCCTGGCGGTCCGGCAGCTGAGAGGCGACCCCAATCGCGGGATCCACATCCCTGGCGCCTCACCCGACCGCCAGAAACGCGCCAACCAAGGTCCCGGGGGGCCAAGTCCCGGAGGTCCGGCCCCCGCCGGGAAGGGAAAAGAGAAGGTGCCGGTGCCGAAGCACCACCACAAGGACGATATGGAGGGGTCCAAGACCCGGAGGCTCTAGCGCGGCGACGGCTCATTCGTCGGGGAGCCGGCCCCCAAATGTCGGAAGACGGCGGAGGCAGAGAGACAGAGCAGAGCTCCACCACCTCCGCCGCAACGCCAGCAACCAGAGGGGAGGCCGGAGGAGGCGTGTCGGCCTTCTCCGGAGCAGCAGATGCCTCCGCCGCCACCAACGACGCGGCGCCCAGCGACACCACCACCACCAGCAGAGCCAAGGCCACAAACCCCGCCCCCGCCACCAGAAGCGCCAGCGGCCGGGGACCACCACCAAAAGTCCAGGGGGTCCTCGGCAGGAAAAAAGGTCCCCCTAGTCGCCCGGGGCGGTTGGGAGTGGTATGACTTCGTGTAAGTAGTCTTCTTAGAGCTTTTCATTTCTCCATTTGTCTTCTGAGGCCCAAACCATGTCGATGATATGACAGGCCCCATTCTTCGGATGCATCAAGCACGTCCGCCGGTGTCGCTCCAGCTGGGGGTCCGGCCCCCAGGCAGTACCTTCATCTTCCCCTGCTGGGAGTCGGCGACAACTCCAGCAGGGACTCCGCCCGCGCCAGCACTAGTAGCTACCAGACCCAGAGGTCCAGAGCCAGAGGCCGCCACACCTCCAAGGCCCAAAGCCACCCCCCAGGAGGAGGCCACCGGGCCTGCTGCGACGACCGAGGCGCCAGCAGCTGCAGCAGCGCCGGACGCCATGGAGGAGCCCCCTCCAGCTGAGCCAGCGGCAGAGGAGGCTGCAGCAACAGCAGAGGCAGTAGTGCCGGTGGCTGCGGAGGTGCCGGAGGCAGCGGCGCCAGAGGTCGCAGAGGTCGCTAGCACCACCACTCCACCCGCGCAGGAGGAGGAGCCGGAGGTGGTGCTGGGGAGACGCCTTCTCCCGAGCCCAGCGGAGATCCCCTCCCGCCCCCCTCTTTGCCAAGAGCCAGCAGGTACAGGAGGAGCTGGAGGCGGGCATCTGCCGGGAATGGGAGAGGCTGGAGGCGGAGCGCTTCCGGCTCTCCGACTGGGAGCACTGCCTGGGGGACCGCATCAAGTCTGTCTCCGCCCGCTACACCGGGGAGCGCGCCAAGCTCGTGCTAGAGCGCGAACTCCTGCAGGAGCAGCTGCAGAAGGCTCTCGACCGAGAGGGGGCAGCTGCCCAACGGGAGAGAGCGGCCGCACGGTGAGAGAAGCATGCCATCGAGCGGGAGCTCGTGGCGAAGAAGAGGGTGAACGCGGCGGCGGACAGGGAGGTGGAGGTGACCAAGGAGCAGGAAGCTACCCTTGCGGAATGGGAGGCAGCCGCGGCGGAGAGAGAAAAAAGGCTTGCCGCCCGTGAAGAAGAGGAGGTGACCCGGATCCAAGAGCTCCTGGAGCGGGAGGCGGCCGTGGAGGAGGAACTGGCGGCCGGGATCCGGAGGCTCCAGGAGCGCGAGGCGGCCCTCTAGGAGAGGGAGGCCAAGGTGGAGGAGTTCCTGGTGGAGCGGAGCGCCAGCATCGGCCGAATCGTAAGATGGGCCTGTGAGGTGAACCCCTCCCTGGATGCACTCGGAGCGAGCCCCATCTGGGTGGCAGAGGCCCCATCTTCACTTGGCGCCGCCCTCCAGATGCTGGACTCCACCGCCGAGCAGCTGCGAGACCTGGAGTCCAGCATGCACGACCTCCTGGAGACAGAAGGGCGAGCAGTTGCTCGGGGGATGGCAGAGTACATCCTTACCTGCTTCCGGAGCCACGACCCCGCCTTCCAGCTGACCCCCGTCCTGGTCGGCCCCATCCGGGCGACGGCGGCCACCGCGCAGGAAGGAGTACAGGAGGCGGCATATATGGTGGTGTCCCGCATCCGACGCCGCCCCGGACCTGCAGGGAGTGGGGACGCCTCCGGACCACCAGAACAATAGGACTAGTATCTTTGTTATCGTTTTTGTAATATAACTTTGTGATGTAATATAACTTTGTGTACATTATTAGTAATGCATCTAAGTGTTTCTTGCATCTACTTTGGCGAAAAAATTTAGCTATTTTTCTGACTGTCGATCCTGTGATGTGTTCTCAAGCATACCGAGGTCCCCTTGACCCCCTGAGAGGTAGTCGCGATAGGTCGGGACTAGCTGCCGTAGAACCAAGGTCCTGCATATGACTTAGGATCGACGCTTAATAGACATCCCCACGAGGTCCCGGACTTTACCAGCGAAGACCTTCTGAGTTGCATAGCAAGTCAGAGCACCAGGACCTAGGTTCGGGGATTAAAGGGGTCCCAGCCCCCCGGGTCCATGGTTCGACGTACAACGGTACTCGTTCTAGGGGGGCAGGGCGTGTAGGCTTAGGGTACGGAACCAGGCTAAGCGGCTACACAACCCTGTACCCCAGCAAAGATGAGCACGTCTTCCTGAAGCTAGTTCCCAGATGTCCGGTTCCTTTTCTCATGCGAAACAGAGCATCTAGGGCAGAGACGTAGCGTAGCAACTCAAGAAAGGCCTTGGGCATGTCACAGACGTGAAAGACCACGTGGGGGGTTAGCATAGCGAGAAGCAAAGAAAAAATAGAATCGCATAAACCTTAAGGACACACTGAGAACAAATCTTTCCTTAATGAATTGGTACAGAAGAATTGTGCGATGTACGCCAGGGGCCGGGTTTACGAGGGCGGACCTCCACCGCCCTGGTCTGCACAGTGATGCTACCAATTACGAAGGAAAAATTTCCTCTCATCTAGGCCCCTAAGGATAGAACTTACGGAGGTGCTCAATGTTCCACGGATTGGGTAGTTGCATGCCTTCCTCCGTAGCCAAACGAACAGATCCGGGTCGGCGCACCTTTGTCACCTTGAAGGGTCCTTCCCAGCTGGGGGAGAGTTTGTGTAGCCCCTCACGATTCAGGATTCGCCTGAGGACCAGGTCCCCGACCCGGAGCTCCCTACTACGCACGAACCGTTGATGATAGCACCGGAGCGCTTGGTTGTACCATGTGTTTCGGACTGCGGCTCGCCATCTCCGCTCGTCGACGAGGTCCACGTCTTGGCGACGCTGCTGTTCCTGCAAGTCCTCATCAAAAGCCTGGACCCGTAGAGAGCCCATGGTGATCTCCGGGGGAAGGCAGGCTTCAGCCTCGTAGACCAAGAAGAAAGGGATTTCCCCAGTCGCCCAGCTGGGTGTGGTCCGGTTCCCCCATAGCACGCTCAGAAGCTGGTCAACCCATTTTGCGCCATGTTTCTCAAGATCGCAGTAGGTCTGGATCTTGAGCCCTCTGAGGATCTCAGCATTAGCCCGCTCAACTTGGCCATTACTCCTAGGATGCGCCACTGAGGCGAAACAGAGCTGGATGCCAATGTCTTCACAGTACTCTTGGAAGTATTGGCTCGTGAACTGAGTCCCATTGTCAGTGATGACCCGGTTCGGGACCCGAACCGGCACACAATTCACTTGAGGAAGGCAGTTGCTGACACCTTGGTGATGTTGACCACTGGGGTTGCCTCCGGCCGCTTGGTGAATTTGTCAATGGCGACGTAGAGGTACCGGTACCCACCGACGGCCCTAGGGAAAGGTCCCAAGATATCCAACCCCCATACAGCAAAGGGCCAAGAGGGAGGAATCATCTGCAGTGCCTGTGCCGGAGTGTGTATCTGCTTTGCATCGAACTGGCACGCTTTGCAGGACCTTACCAACTCAGCTGCATCCTGGAGCGCTGTCGGCCAGCAAAAGCCATGCCGGAAGGCTTTACCGACCAGCGTGCGGGATGAAGAATGACTTCCGCACTCGCCTCCATGGATCTCCACGAGTAAGTCGCGGCCCTCTTCCTGGGTGATGCACCGCATGAGGATGCCATTAGCGCCACGGCGGTAGAGATCCCCTTCTACCACCGTGTAACGCTTAGCCATTTGGACTATGTGCTCAGCAGATGCTTGGTCTTCAGGAAGGAAATTATCTTTCAGGTAGCCCCGGACCTTAGAGATCCATGCATCGGGACCTTCCTGAGAAACTAGGCGCGACCCCCTGAGGTCTTCGGGACCCTCGAGGGAGCACACAGCCCTTGGCGGGCACCACGGATGGAGCGCCGCCGGGACCGCCAGCTTCGAGGTGCTAGTCCGGCCCCCTTCGCCCAGTTCAGCACGCTGGGCGGAAGGCTTCAGCAGATGCCTTTGGAAGACGCCCTCTGGCACGGGTGCCTGAGTCGATGCGCTCGTGGAGAGTGCATCAGCCGCCGAGTTGCCTTCGCGTGGAACATGTTGCAGTTCCAGCACATCAAAGTCCTTCTCGAACTTCGTCACATGGATGAGGCAAGCTGCGAGCTAGGGATTATTACAGCAACACTTCCCCCGAACCTATCTGATGACGAGTTGGGAGTCTCCTTTGACCAGGAGCTCCCGGACCTCCAGGGACAGAGCCGCCGTGAGTCCAAAGATTAAGGCCTCATACTCTGCCATGTTGTTGGTGGCCTCGAAGTCGAGGTGCACCATGTACTTCACTTGGTCGCCATGTGGGTCGATGAGGACCACGCCGGCCCCTGCCTTCTTGTTGCGTGCGGACCCATAGAAGAATAGCATCCAGTGGGGTCCGGTGAACACCGGAGCCCTGATTTCCGGATGTGGGGGGTCCGGCCCATGGTCCGGACCCCCTAGGAAGCTTGGTGCTGGTGTCCATTCTGCGATGAAGTCAGCAAGGACCTGGCTCTTGATGGCATGGCGTGGCTGGAAGTCAAGTTGAAATCCAGCGAGCTCAGCTGCCCACTTGGCGATGTTGCCCGTGGTGTTGGAATTGTGGAGGATGGCCCTCAATGGGTAGAAGGTCACCACCACAATCTTGTGGGCCTGGAAATAGTGACGGAGTTTCCTGGATGCAACGAGTATGGCATAAAAGAGCTTATGCGTCTCAGGATATCTAGCCTTTGCCTCATGAAGGACCTTGCTGACATAGTAGACCGGCTTCTGGACGGTCCTGACTCTACCAGCCGGACTGGATCCTTCTATTTGAGCTGGGGACTCGTCGGACCCCAGGTCACCAGGTGCTTCTCCGGGTCGGGACCTGGCCGGACCCTCTGAAGCAGGGCCGGTTGTTAGACTGGTGGAGGCTGGACCTCCTTCTCCTACAGAGGGATCCACAGGGGCCCCCTGCAGGAGATGCTCGGACCTCTCTGTGACCAGGACCATGCTGATCACTTCGGCTGTCGCTGCAAGGTAAAGAAACAGTGTCTCACCTGGGTCCGGTGCGACCAGGACCAGCAAGGAGGTGAGGTACTGCTTCACCTCCTGGAAGGCTCGTTCTGCCTCTTCAATCCATGTGAATGGATCGGACCCCCTCATCAGCTTGAAGAAGGGAAGGGTCCTCTCCGCCAGCCTCGAAATGAAGCGGCTGAGGGCTGCAAGAGACCCCGTCAAGCTCTGCACATTCTTGAGGCGCACAGGGGGTCTCATTGCCTCGATCGCCCGGACCTTATCCGGGTTGGCCTCGATCCCCCGGTGGGAGACCAGGAAACCAAGGAGCTTTCCCGCCGACACGCCAAAGACGCATTTCTCGGGATTAAGCTTGGTGGAGGTCGCACGTAGCTTGTCAAAGACTTGAGCTAAATTTTCTAGGAGGGAATTTGATTCTCTAGTCTTGACAACAATGTCATCTACATACACCTCAACTATATCCCTAACCAAATCACCTAGAGTGATGTTCATTCACGAGCAAAGGTGGGTAGATCATTAAGCAATCCATAAGGCATCACTATATAACAATAAAGACCATCCACTGTTACAAAAGCAGTATGCTTCCTATCATTCTTAGCCATTTTAATTTGGTGAAAACCAAAATAGGCATCCATGAAGGATAGCAAATCACACCCGGAGGTGGAGTCTACAATTTGATCTATTCGCGGAAGTGGATAAGGGTCTTTTGGACATGCTTTATTGAGATTGGTGTAGTCGATGCACATCCGAAGCTTCCCATTAGCCTTTGGGACCACGACCGGATTGACCAACCACACTGGATGGTAGACCTTCTCGATGAAGCCAGCCTGCAGCAGCTTGCGGACCTCTTCACGGATGAAGTTTTGCCGCTCGATGGACTGCTTCCGTGGCTTCTGCCGGATCGGCCTGGCATCAGGGTGGATCTTCAGATGATGCTCAATCACCTCCCTAGGGATCCCGGGCATCTGTGATGGTTCCCAGGCGAACACATCGACATTTGCCCGGACGAAGGCGATGAGTGCGCTTTCCTATTTCTCTCCCAGATTCCCACCGATGCGGGTGGTCTGGGAGGTCTCCGCTCCGACCTGGACGGTCTTCACGGGTACATCATCCGTATCAGACGAACGGACCTTGGGTGCCTTGGCCGGAGCCTTGGCACGCGAGGATGAGGGGTCGGACCCCTGGGCGCCAGCCGCAGGGGCAAGTCCTGTTGCCAGCGCGTGGAGTTTTTCAACCGCCACGACGGCGGTGGCTCGGTCGCTCTGGATGGTGAGAACGCCTGCCGGAGAAGGCATCTTCAGGACCAGGTACCCGTAGTGGGCAACGACCATGAACTGATACAGGGCCGGTCTGCCGATGATGGCGTTGAAGGGGAGGTTAACTTCCGCAACTTCGAACTGCACGTTCTCAGTGCGGAAGTTGTCCTCCGTCCCGAAAGTAACCGGCAGGGTGATGGTCCCTACCGGGTACACGGGATTCGGGCCCACTCCAGAGAATGGGCGCGACGGAGCCAACTTGGACTCCGGGATCTACAGGTGCTTGAACGTTGCATAGCTGATGACGCTAAGGCCTGCACCTCCGTCAATCAGCACGTGGTGGAGGCGGACGTTGGCAATGGGGGGTGCCGTGACGAGCGGCAGCACACCAGCGCCCGCCATGTTCTCGGGGCAGTCAGATGGCCCAAAGGAGATGGTGGTGTTCTTCCACCACTGGTAGGGCGCTGCCTTCGGTGTCCCCGGCCTCACCGAGAGGACCTCTCGGCGAAGGGTCTTGACGTCCCGCTGGGAGACGAGTTCCGAACTGCCGCCGTACATGACGTACAGCTTCTTGCGGCGCTCGTCTCCACCGGACTCAGAGTTGGACTAGTGGAAGAGACCCTTGAGGTCTTTATTGGGGGTTTGATACCCCAACTCCCTGTCGGTCGCGGCTGCATCGGCATCGGAGGCTTTCTCCTTGCCAGACCTCCGCGGAGGGAAAGAGCCTTCCCAGAGGCTTGGTCGCACCTCTTGCTAAGGCGCTCCGTGAGCTTCTGGATCTCATGGCACTCGGTGGCGCTATGGCGAACCCCAGGATGAACAGGGCACGACCCGGGGTCGGTGCGCTGTTGTCGTGGGCGCTTGCCTCGGGGGTTCTGGCCCCCGGTCATTGCAGCAGCAACAGCCGGACCCCCTATCCGTGACTTGTCAAAGCCACGGTTCTTCTTGTTCTTTTTCTTGCCGCTGCCAGGGGCAGCGACACTGGGCCTGCTCGTCTGAGCAGGTCCTGCCTGGGTTGCAGAGTGCCACGCACAGCCTTCTGCAGCCCTGTCACATTTGTCCGCCAAAGCGAACAAGGTGGTGACGGTCTCCACCTGATGAGTCGCCAGCTTCTCCAGCATCTTCTCATCACGGACCCCCTAGCAGAAGGCCGTGATGATAGACACATCGGAGATACGCGGAATAGTTCCACGTACCTTGGTGAAGTGGGAGATGAAAGTCTGGAGGGTTTCTCCGAGTTGTTGCCTCACGGCGTGAAGGTGGGACTCCACACCATGCTGCTGGTTCATGACCAGGTCTGGGCTGGCCCGGTCAGAGCTACATGAAAGTAACTTGCCATGACGGCGTCGTTACCTCCGGCCGCCGTGATGGCGGTGATGTAAACCTGCAGGAATTCTGACAGGTTGGTGGACCCGTCATACTTTTCCGGCAGGTGCGGCCGAAACTTGGACGGCCAAGCGACCGCGCGAAGGTGGTCTGCGAGCGCTGCGCAGCCCCCCCAGACACCGGTGCCTGGACAGGTCCCTGCGGCGTCGGTGCTACCGCAGCAAGTTCAGCATCGAGGTCTCGACCCTCGATGTTGAGCCAGCGCCCGCGCGCCCGCTCAATGGAGACACGGGCGTCCTCTCCCGCACGTCTGCGGTTGAGCTTTGCCTGGAGGTCCTCGGTCCGCGCACTTCTCACTGATGGTGAGTGCACAGAACCAGATGCGCTGCCCTGACGACGGCGTTGCCTGGAGACAGACCCCCCCCGTTGAGCAGGGGGAAGCCTGCGCCAGGTTGAGGAGGCGGTCAACGTCATCACGCCATTGCCTCTGGGTGTCGGGCGAGGCTGCCTCACCAGGAGGGTTGCGAAGCAACTCCCTGGCTACCATGAGCGGCCCATTCGGTGCAGGCACCGATTGGGCCACGGAAGCCCGCTCCGCAGGATGCAGCGGGGCAGCACGCGCGGTCCCCCTAGGTGGGGGACGGCGTGAGGCGTGTGGCATCAAGGACACCACTTCCTCACCCAACAGGAGGTCATGATGACCATTTTCCTGCGCGCATTGCGGTCTTGAGCTTCGACCAAGCGCAAAACAAACCTAAGCCTCCCCTACCTGGCGCGCCAAATGTCGGAGGAAATCTCCAGCCGGGTGGCAGAATGCACCTGCCTAATCCTAGTTAAGGATGGGTTTGGAGGAGACCTAGGAGCGCTTGATCGACGGGTCGGATGAATGCAAGAAAGACACAAGGATTTTAGAGTGGTTCGGGCCGCCGGAGCGTAATACCTACATCCACTTGGGTGTGTATTGCTTGAGAAAGCTTGGATTGAGCCTGAGCTTGAGATGTAAGGTTGGACTCTGTGAGCCTGTAAGCTTGTAAACTTGTGTTCTAATGGGTGCACGCTCCCTTTTATAGTCCAAGGGAGGTGCTTACACTGAGCGGGGCCCCGACCGGTGGGCCCGGCCAACAGGAGCCTGTTCTATGAGAGATATGGAGATCTTCATCTCCAACTCCTCTCTGTAGTCCTCTCGATCGAGAAGTTGATGTGCGTATCTACAGCCATGATATGGCCATGTGCAGCCTTGTCTGCATAGTGACCGTTGCCAATGTTACCCAAAAGTGAAGCCGTGTTGCCACTGTTGCGTCAGAACCTTCTGTCAGGTGAAGGAGCAGTGCTAACCCACCACGCCGTTGCCTCCGCGCGCACTGTTGCAGTGCTCGCTTCGGCTCGCCTGTTGCAGGCCACCACCACACACGCGCGCGGCGCCGTGACGGGACTGTACGCCGCTTGTGCACAGTACACAGTGACACGACGCGCGACCTTGGAAACAGGCGGGCTTACCGTCGTGTTAGCCTACCTGCCCCGTGTATCAGTGGCAGGCCATACTTTTGACTTGGGCGCACCCAGCCCACCTACCCGCATTCAATGCGGTAGTTGGGCTGGAGTCCCGCGAAGGGCCTTCTGCCACGGGCACGTGGTAGGGCCAGCCCCGCTCCTGCCGCGGAGGCGGCACGTGGCGGCACCGGACCCCTTCCCAGGGGGAGGGGGGTCCGGGCCCCTCGAGGCCGGTCGGAGCAGTCATGCCTGTGGAGGTCTAGCCCCCACACGTGGCGGCCCCAGACCTCCCTGGGGGGTCCGGGTCCGCGGGGGTCACCCGAGAGCACCCCTGCCCTCATGGGCACGTGGAGGCCCCGGACCTATAAGAGCACGGAGCCGGTCCGAAGACCATGATCCCAGCTGTCAGGCCCGGGCCGTATGCCATGTCACCCAAAGGACGAGGAGGAGGCTATGGACAGCGAGACGCTAAGGGTCTGGACACCCTAGTAGGAGGTACCCCTGTCCGTATGTACCGACAGTGATGTTTCAAATCTTCCAGAGCCCGCTCGGCCTTCTCCGTCCATTGGAACTTATCTTGGCATTTCAGGAGTTTGAAGAAGGGTAGTCCTCTCTTCCCGAGTTGGGAGATGAACTTGTTCAGGGCTGCCATGCATCCTGTTAGCTTCTGCACATCTTTGATCGTGGCCGGAGCCTCCATATCAGTGATGGCCGTGATCTTCACAGGATTGGCTTCAATTCCCGGTTGCTGACGATGAAACTGAGCAATTTTCCTGATGGCACTCCAAAAACGTATTTGGTTGGGTTGAACTTCCACCGAAATCTGCGCAGGCTGCTGAACATTTCTTCCAAGTCTGCAATCAAGTCGTTGGAATTCCTGGTCTTGATGACTACGTCATCCACGTAGGCTTCAACATTCTGATGTAGCTGATCAGCAAAGCACATCTGGATCGCGCGCTGATAGGTTGCTCCTGCTTTTTTCAACCCGAAGGATATAGTTTTGTAAGCATCTGTCCCATACGGGGTGATAAACGCGGTCTTGATTTGATCGTCCTCCTTGAGCGCAATCTGGTGATAACCTGAATAACAATTAAGGAAACAGAGCAGAACGCAGCCCGCCGTTGAGTCGACAACTTGATCAATGCGCGGTAGCCCGAAGTGATCCTTCGGGCAATGCTTGTTGAGATCGGTGTAATCAACACACATCCTCCATTCATTTTTCTTTTTTCGTACAAGGACGGGATTAGCTACCCACTCTGGATGGATTACTTCTTTAATGAATCCAGCCACGAGGAGTTTAGCTATCTCCCGTTTGATTGCCTCACGCTTGTCGTGGGCAAACATTCGCAGGCGTTGCTTTTTGGGCACGGCCTGTGGGTGTACATTTCGATCAGCTCCCTGGGCACCCCTGGCATGTCCGCTGGTTTCCACGCGAATATGTCTCGGTTAGCCCGAAGGAAGCTGACGAGCGCGAGTTCCTATTTTTCACCTAAGCCCGCGCCGATGATGGCGGTCTTAGATGAGTCACCTTCCTGGAGTTGGATCGCCTTGAGGGCCATGTCGTCGTCGACTGAATGCTCGACTTGCTGGCCTTCTTCGAAGGGATCTCCAGCCGGACTGGGAGAGCTGCTGCGCGGCCGCGAGTACTTCCCCTGAAGCATCTGGCACACGAGTAGTCGAAGCATACCGGATCGCCTCCTGATTGCAATCGTACGACTTCTTCAAGTCGCCTCGGAGAGTGAGTACTCCACTGAGTCCTGGCATCTTGAGAAGTAGATAAACATAATCCGGCACTACCATGAATTTGGCGAGTGCCGGGCGACCCAATATAGCATGATAAGAGGATTCGAAGTTAGCTACTTCGAATTTAATGAACTCGGTGCGGTAGTTCTCCCTCGTGCCGAAGGTGACTGGAAGAACTACTGTACCAAGCGGGTGCACCGCGTTACCTGGAACGATTCTATAGAAGGGAGACTTGCTTGGAACCATCATGTCCGCGAAGTCCAGACCCATCTTCCTCAGAGTGCTGGCGAAGATGAGGTTGAGACCACTCCCACCATCGATGAGCACCTTGGTGAGCCTGACTTCTGCCACCACTAGATCCAGGACCAGGGGGAACTTACCGGGCTCCGAGAAGCTCGTCCACTGATCGTCGTGGGAGAACGAGATGGGGACCTCCGACCAACGGAGTGGTTGTGGTACCGCCGGCTCGATGGACATGATCTCCCGGAGAAGCAGCTTCTGGTTCCGCCTGGAGCCGAAGTCACCGTCGCCCCTAAAGATGACATTGATGGTCTTTGAGGCATCCTGGTACTTCGCATTGCGCCCTTGGTCCTCTTGGTCGTTATCCTCGGATTCCTTGTCCGCCGGCTTCTTGTTCTTCTTGCTACACCAAAGTTGCTGAATGTCCTCCTGAGGTGGTAACAGTCGATAGCCACGGGATTGGATCCTGCATGCCACGGGCACTTCTTCTGTAGGAGCTTCTTGAACTCCTCATGCGTTGTCGACTTCTTGCCCCGTGAAGGATGATCCACAGCCACGATGAGATCATCTGGCTTGCATTTTCAGGGTGGACCTGAATAGTCTCGCTAGCCTTTGTCATTGCGGTTGTCATTTTGGCGCCTCAGCTTGCTATCTTGGCACCACGGGAACCGCTCCCGCATCTTTTCCTCCTGTTTGGACCAGTCGTGCATCATATCACGAAGGCCCGCAACAGTTTTCGGCCTGTTCCGCCCGAAATCTCTGTAGATGCCCGGGTCGGTGATGCCGTTGTAGAAGCAGACGATGATGTCGTCCTCCAAGATATTCATGATGGTAGCGCGAACGTCGAAGAAGCGACGTGTGTAGGACCGCAGAAGCTCGTTACGTTCCTGTTTGCACTGAGCAAGATCGTGACGAGTTCCTGGAAATTGTCGATGAAGACCTTCTTGAGCCGCTCCCAGGAGTTGATCGAGTTGTTGCTGAGGCTCTCATGCCAAGTGAGCAACGCAGGGTCCAAAGCCATCAGGAAGTAGACGACCTTGATGATGTTGGAACCCCCTACGACTTCAATGGCCATAGAGTAGCAGCGCAGCCATTGCTGAGGAGCTTGCTTGCCATCGTACTTGGTGATGCCGATCTGCTTGAAGCCCTCACGGTACTTGTAGCTACTAAACCGCACAGAAAAAGCTGGGAAGCGGTCGCTGAAATCAGTACCTTCGGTCTCGACTTCTTCGCGTACCTTGCGCCTGGAGATGATCACGGACCGTGCATCGCGGCCTTCATTGATGTGCTGACGCAAGTCTTCTGGAAGAGGCCGGTGATTGGCCTACCGCGGGTTGCCCCCTGGAGGTGGCTGCTGCCTCCCGCCAGGAGCCTGACTCCCGCGGACGTTATCGTTGTTGTGGCTGGGTTGAGGTCGAGGACGACCGCCAGCCGTTCGGCTGTGAGCCTGGCTCCGGCTCTCACCCACGCACTCCTCCCGGACGGTAGATGCCAGGTTTTGCTGATCCAGCTGGATCCAGGCCCTCTGCGCATAAAGAAGTGCTTGACGCACATTTGGATCATTACTGCGCTCGAGTATGGCCGTGACCTTGGCAATGTTGGCCACCGGAGTCCCGAAGCCCCACTCGCTTACGGCGGCGAACTCAGGGTCAAGCTCGCAATGATAGATTTCCTACGGTCGTTGACCCTCCTCCGCCGGATTGTGCGGGCTCTATTCCTGGCCCTCCACGCCTCACGATCAGCGTCGTTCTCGTTGCCAGCATTGGCTGTGACCTCATCTTCAGATACAGCGTCGAATTCGACGATGGGGAAGTCGCCATCATCCTCGCCTTACTTCACCATCAGCACCTGGCGAGAGACGAGCTCATCAGAGCTCGCGTCGACTAGTTCAGTCGACTCCTCCGCCACGGTAGTTGCCTGCCCTCCTGGAAAGGCAAAGGCTCGAGGTGTGCCACCAGCCGATCATCGGCCTCGAGTAGATCAGAAGGGCTCATGCCCTTCCAATGTACTAAACGCCCCTTTGGAGTGGAGGTGATCATCAGACTGTTGGTGCCAAAACAACCCGAAGCTCCCTGACATGCGGTGGCTTCAGGCTTTTAGAATAGAGAATCCAAGTCCTCCTCCAATATGGAGAGGGATTCGGAGCAGCTAGCCTCCTGGAGATCAGTGGCCAGATCGCGTTGACCGAGTCGCGATCAGCTACGCGAGTCCTCAGATTGGAACGAGTCCAACCCGAGCAAAGTTGTTGCAGCGCCGGATGAAGTCGTGCTGGAAGCAGACTCCTCCTTGATCCATGTTGCGGACCCAAGGATTGACAAATCGTCGAGTTCATCGATGAACTTGTCGAGGTCGGCTTGAGGAGATGCCACAGGGGTTTCCGGCTTCATGTCAATGAGGAAACGACGGAAATCGCCCTCCCCATCTACGATGCAGACCCACGAGCCGAAAACAAAAGTTGTACCCTGAGAAGGTACTAACCTAGTGAACCGGAAAGATGCCATCGAGTTCGCCGGTGGATCTTCGATGCGCTCCCGTACCTGGCGCGCCAGCTGTCGGTGTTTTACCGGCTGCCCACCGAGGGATATACCCAAGGTGGTAAGTTTTGGCGAGGAGACACCGAGATCAGGAACTCGAAGGTGCAAGAAACACAGGATGTAGACAGGTTCGGGCCGCAAGGTGCGTAATACCCTACGTCCTGTACGGTGGCTTGTATTCCTTTGAGTGTAGGATGATCTGATGATCTTGTTTTGAGAGGGTCCCTACCCTCCCTTATATATCCGGGAGGTCAAGGTTACAAGAACCCTAACCGATATCAGCCAAGGAATCATACCAGAACATATCTCGGATAGATTCCTTCCGTATCGGTTAGTTTTATCTCTTATTTCAACGGGATAAATAAGAGATAAACGAGATGAATAAGAGATAAGATAGACTTAATCTCTTAAACCTCTTTAAACTACGTTATGTACACAGTCCTGTGGCCCCGGGTTTGACAGTCGGGGGCTGGAATTTTGTCGTCCCCCGTGGGTGAGAACGTGATACCCCGACTCGCCGCGGTTTTGCCGCAAAGGAAGGCGGTCGGGTAAGCGGCGGCGCGTGCGAATACATGTGGAGGTGACCCCATCCACGGTCTCCGTGACCAGAGAGGTTGAGCCAGCGTCACTTGCCTCGATGGCTCGAGTGACGGGCTCGATGAGCTCCTAACTGGTGTGCCCGGGCAAAATTTCGGGTGTTCGAGTAGAATCTAGGTTCGTCATTCATGACGGGGTTGGCATAGTCCGCATATGGCATTCCACTGCTCGTGACAGAGTTCGACCGACTCAGGTGGCCCGCTAGCCTCTCCTCGATGGAGATTCTATGGGCATGGCTTGAGGTCCGGATCGGACGAGAAGGTTGAGATGACCCGAATCGTTGCCTGAGCAGGTCGGGCGAGGACCGCTGGGGCTCATATGCATTTACTCCCCTAGCTCTGTTTGACGCAAGGTGGCCTCGAGTCCTCCACGGACTGGCCTTCGAACCTTGGGTGGTCGGGTTCCTGAGTTGGGATCCGTTAGCACACTTTTTGCGCCTTTTTGGTTTTGATGCCTTTACGAGATTCGAGAAATTTGAATGCGAGTATTGAATGAGGACGTGGCTCGTTGACGCTTACCCGGGAAGTCGGAACATCACCCTATTTTTTGTGCCTACACCGCGGTCGTGGTGGGCCCAGTGCTACGTGTTATGCCCTGTTGGCTGGGCTTCTGCGAGGCGCCTCTTTAAAAGGGAAGGGCCGGAGGTAGTTGTCCTCCTCCGTCTCGCCCTTGCTTTGTTCCTGCTGCCGGCGTCCGCCTCCCCCTCCTTTGTTCTCTAACCACCACCGCTGCTGTCCTTCTCCGGCCCCGTGGTGCCTGAGGAGAGAAAGAGAGAAAGAGGGAGAGAGAGAGAGAGTAAAAGTTGTTTCGCATTCCCCTCCCGTAGGCACGATGTCGCATTGGAGGCCGTTGACTGTGGAGGAAGCACAACTCAAAGACTTCCACGGCGAAGGGGTTGCTACCACCAAGGGCGGTGGCGCACTAGAGGGCTCATCCAGTGGAGCATGAGGAGCTGCAGCCTGAAGCCGGCGAGATCATGAGCTTCCTTGCATTCCACGAGTGTGGACTCGGGTACCCAGTGCACCTGTTTCTGCTCGGGCTGTTGAACGAGTGGGAGGTGGAGCTGCAGCACCTCAATCTGAATGGGTACTGCACATTGCTGGCTTCATGATGCTTTGCGAGGGGTTCCGTGGAATAGATCCGCACACGAATCTGTTTCGAGCCTTCTCCTACGGTCGAGCCCTATCGGCGAAGGGGGACCCGGAGCTTGTGCTGGTCGGGGCTTCGGCCTGCAGAAGAGGGCTCACTGGCCGGGAGACTACCCGGCGTAGACCCCTGCGGACTCAAATCGGGGGTGGCATGAAGAGTGGTTCTACATCAGGAACCCGGTCGGGAACCTATTCTCGTCGTTCATAGGGGCGCGCCCTGTGAGAAAGGAGAGCTGGACATGGGGACCCCCTACCCTGGAGAAGGTACGCGTGGGGGTCCTCGAGACGGTGTTGCAGAAGCGCTTCATGGAGGAGGACCTCGACGGTGTGCGGCTCTTCGGCACCGTGTTCGCCCGCTGGGTCGTCCCTTTGGCTGTCAGAACAACCAAGATGTGGGAGTACACCGACCCCACGGATCCCAACTGGGTGTCACCGGTGGTGGTGTCCAGCGAGGAATTATGGTCGTGGCTCGACATGGTCCTCAAGGTGGGGAACCAGCGAGTCATCATGGGCCCGAAGGCCTTCGATAAGAGGCACCCGCCGAATTTGGTAAGTCCTCCTCTCTCCTCCTTCGTGCTGGTCCTCGGGTGCCCGACCGTCTCCTAACTTTGGCTTGCTTTTCTAGGGGCTCGGTCATCCCTAATCTCGCCCCCACCTCCCGAACGGGGCAGAAGGTGCGGCCAAGCAGGCCGCCCAGGTAGAGGCTTCCCGAGCTAGGAAGAAGAAGATAGCCGAGAAGGCCGAGAGGCGGATGAAGAAGGAGATGGAGGTCGCGCATCAGGTCTGGATAGGGTAGGATCGGGATGCCATTCAGGAGGAGCTCGAGTCGGAGCCCTCGACCGACTCCGACAGCAAGGAAGAATCGGTTCTTCGAGAAGAGGCCATTTTGGAAGCAACGGATGGCGTCCTCATCGGTGATGTTGGCAATGGTGGCGCGTGTCTTGAAGAAACATCGTGTGTAGGACCTCAAGGTCTCGTTCATCTCTTGCTTCACCTGGGACAGGTCGTGGCGAGTGCCCGCCCTGACCATGGATCCCTAAAAGTTGTCGATGAAGGCCCGCTTGAAGTCCTCCCACGAGTCGATGGAGTTTGGCTTGAGGCATGTTGAAAGTGGTCGTGGAAGGGCCGGGATCGGTGGTCGCAGGAGCAGGGGGCGCGGTCTCGCCGAGGGTGGTCGTAGAGGTAGGAGACACCCCCACGACATCCTATCCAGCAATGTTTGCGGCCACATGGATTGAAAGTGGGTCTAGCTACGCGAGTGCCGAGGACACCAAGTCCTGCATGGCAGGGATGAGGAACGAGGCATCCGCCGTGGGTGCACCGTCAGAGGCGTGCGCCGTATTGGGAACGAACTAGGCCCCTTTGTGCTCCGGGTCAAGGATTTCTTAGGGAACCAGCGACGCAATAATGCGCACGGCACCCAGGGCAACGCCTCGGGAGGTATCCTGGCACCCAACGGCTGGCGGGCCTAGCTGGGAATGCATGGGGGTGCGCTGGGCCCCGGGCCGCCCAGAGCCATCACCATTGTGGCCCACTGGAGTTGGAAAATAAGCCGAGAGACGGCGGTAATGCTGGCCCCGCTGCCGGTGATCGTTGTCCGTCGGAGAAGGATGTGGAGCATGCCCGTCATCGAGTGGCGCCTGGTCACCGAGTAGCTTCACGGAGATCAACACGGGGTAGCGAAGATAAGGTCGTTCCCGATCATCACGACCCGCAGGCACCTCCGGCTCAGGGATTTCGAGATCGATCTCCGGGGGGATGTCGCCTGGGTTGGAACACCACGCCGCGAAATGGAAGATTTTTCTCTGCGCGGCGGTCACCGGATGAACTCCGCAGAGGAGGCACCATTCATTGAGGAGCTGTGCCACAGTGTCCATCTCCCAAGCGTGAGCCGGATGCTGCTCAACTCGATCTCCGCCGTGGCACCAAGAACACTAGCTGACAAGTTAAGAAAATGCGACCAACGCATTATATTAAGGCGGCCTTGGGGGAGAAGGAGTGGCTGCCCGGCGTTAAGGATCCTTGTAGCCGTGGCATCATCCGGCGAAATCAAGTTGTGGATGGCCAGCGAGCCTCCTAGATTTCGAACCGATGAGCGATCTCCAGCACAACGGAATCCGCCAGCTCTTCAGGATAATCTGTGATCACGGACACGACGATAGCTCGCCCGGCCAGGTTCTCCTCATGCTGAGAGATGGAGACCAAGCGTTGGATCACCCGACGCAACCTTCGGTCCAGGCTGGCACCGTCGACCAGACGTTCCTCATCACTTGACACCAGGGAAGGGAAATCCCTTGATTCACCAAGAATAAAGCCCGCCCGCGTCGCAGTTCCTGCGTTGCTTCCGTACCCGATTGCGCCTCTACCCACGGGTGGTGCTCGAGCCAGAGGGAGCAGCTGGCAACGTCTGAGGAGGGCCTCCAGAAGCACGAACGGGTGACGCCATCATCGAGGTCGGGGCAGGAACCAGCCGCCACGCCATGCTAGGAGCAACAGCCGGACATCCCGCCCGCCGCATTGGGCAGAAATAGGAGCGGTGCCCCGACGCGCGGCAATGGAAGCACCTGGTACTGGACTTGCAGGAGGCCACCCTATGCTTCGAGGAAAAGCAATTGAAGCACTTCCCTCGAAGGTCAGCCGGTACCGAACGAGGGGGGTGACGAGCGGCACATCTAGCTGCCAGCCGCGATTTCCGGCTGGCCGCATTTAGCCAGCCCTCAGCGTCAAGGCCCGAAAGTAGAGTCGGCGAGCGCCGGGGCGCCAGGTAGACCACGAACCGAGGGGAGATGGCCTGCGATGGGCTCAACGGCGCGAACGTGGCCGAGGGCAGCGGCGCGGCACACGTGGCCACCCCTGGCAGTAGAGCCTCCTTGAAGGATGGGGTAGGAATGCCGCGGGATTTTCCGGTGGGTGGGAGTCACAGGACCATTGCTGAGCCTTGCAGCGCCAGGTAGGAACTCTAGCAGGGGACGCCGACGAGGGGGTGGATGGGCAGGTTATGGTGGCCGCCGGGTTCGGGATGAACGTCGGCGAGGTCAGGGTGGCCGCCGAGTTCGGGGTGAACACTGGCAAGGGCTGGTGGGGTAAGGGCTGGCGGGGCGAGGGGGTGGGGGAGACGGAGAGGCCATCTCGCCAAAGCCTCGCACCTTTATTCTTTTCTGATCTATAACGAATGCTGTTGGATTGCAGTTCACTGTTCTATGATCTTCTTTTCTGTCCGCTTAACAATCCTCCACTGCAGATCCTGGATGCTGACAACGGTAAGCGACCGGAGAGCTCGACCGGGAGGATCGCGACACGCGACATCGTCCAGTTTGTCCCCATGAGTGAAGTCCAAGGTCAGAAGGAATCTGCCCCGTCACATTCGCTCTTTTTACCATCAATCAGCTCCAGCTGTCACGTTACAGCCACAGAATATTACCGTTGCTGATGCAATTTATGACTTGATGTCCTCGTGCGCAGGTGGCCCAATCTCCGTCGTGCAATCTCTTCTGGAGGAGCTTCCTGGCCAGTTCCTGCAGTACATGCGCGCCCGGGGGATCAAGCCGCAGCACAGCAGCAAGCGCTTCCGGGCACGCTTCAGCCCCCGTCTACCCTCCACAGCAGTGACCCGCCCCGCTCTGCGCCCGAGCTGGTACTTCAACCAAAGAAGTGTAGATTCCGCAAATGCCCCGTGGTAGCGTAGTGCTCTTGCTCATACAGTCTCTGCTCTGCTTAAGGCCTGCCTTGTCGCGCTTGGCGCATGGAACGCAGTTGAATCTGGCGATCCTAGTCCAAGCACTAGATACTGGTGAATTCCATTTACCGCTTTCCTCGTCGCTGTAAGTTCCTAACAGGCGATACTGACTGATTCTGCCCCAAGTATCACGCCAACTTTGGGTACGTTCGTTTTTTAATCTAAAATTTAGACCCGTCACATTAAAAAGAATCTTGTCATTTAGAAGTATTAAATAAAGTCTAATTATAAAACTAATTGTAGAATACCAGGACTAATTCGCGAGACGAATCTAATGAGGTATATTAGTCCATGATTAGCGGATGATTACTGTAGCATCACTGTGGCAAATTATGGATTAATTAGGCTCATTAAATTTGTCTCGCGAATTAGCACCCCATCTGTGCAAAATTTTTTGTAATTAGATTTTATTTAATATTTCTAAATGATAAGATTCTCTTTGATGTGACGGGTCTAAACTTTAAACCCTAAGAAACGAACACACCCTTTATCATCCCCAGCTTTCATTTTCCTCTCCTTGTTTTGAGGTTTGGTAAGCTACAAGTGGAATAGGTTAGCTGGGGCCTTGCACCCCTTGTCTGGTGATGATAAAAAAAGAAAGAAAGAAAAGAGGAGGGTGTCTTTGGTTGTGGTTATGAGTTGACCGCAGCTATGCTCGATGATGGCCCAGCGGCTGCCGGCTGGCCGGGGGAGGCACGGGGCATGTGCGTGTTAGGCTGGAGGCCAGCCTAGAGCTCGTGGGCATGTTAGCCTGGAGCTCGCAATCACCGGGCGAGCGAGCGCGCGGCGCGACATGCTCGCGCACCTCCACCCCTGGCACCTCTGTTCCCTCGTATCTTTTTGGTCCTCTTCCACTGCCCGAATTCGCTGGAGGCGGCACCCTGCTGCCGGCCGTCCCGGTTTAATTCGGTAGGGACTTCTTTGTTTGTTTACCGGGCGTCTCTTGACCTTTTTCAGCCACTCGTTTCGTATCGGAAGCCGCTCCTTCCGTCTTGCAAAGTCAATTTATTCCTGTTTAGATGGCAAAAACTTTGTTGGGAACGCAGATATTTTAGTAAACACGAAGAAAAATCTCTGGTGCTGCCTCGGATATTGCGCAACAAATACGTCGCAGTTTCGTTAGATTCTTCATGGACGTTTAAGCGTGTTTAAGTCTGCCATGTTCCTGTGAATGTGAGAGATGGGCTTGCAAGTTGCAACATCTATGGAAGTGACATTTGCCAAACATTGCTCTTGTGGTGAATAGGTTAAGGCCTGTTTTTTTTTCCGCTTGGGAGACTTTTTCCCGTGAGTTGACTTGTTTTCCAGGATCTTTATTTTCAAGAGTTTGGAGTATGCTCCAAACGGGCTCGCACAACGTATGCGAAAAGTAGTGAAGAGAAGTGCATTGTGTGTCGAGTCCCAACAAAATTGCTGTTTAGGAAGTCTAAGCATGCAGACTCTGAGGATAGCTTTTGCTTAGTAGTGCCCTGAATCATTTTGAGACAACAATGAACTCCCCGTATCCTATAACACATCACTATCTTCCCCCTTTGTTAACGTATGCCAAAGCAACGGCACAGCCGTGTGGGATTGCTTGGTGCACCATGTGTATTATTCCCCTTTCTTTCCTTTTCTTTGGCACCATTTGTTAATTTCAACGTATCCCTCCCATTTGCTTAGAGTGTGAAGCTTTAAATTGTCAAATTTCAGCGCAGCTCATCTGTCGCTTTTGCATAATACTAGCATGATTGGTAAAAAAAATCCAACACATGGTTAGCAAGTTACTGTCGCCGTTTTGGGACAATCAAAGAACAAACTGAACGCGAACTTTGACAAATTGCATCTTCATTTTGGAAAGAATTTTTTTTCTTATTTTACATATCCTCCGTTAAATTTAAGACGATTTATAACTAAACTAGGGTCTCGAGGGTTTCAAAACCGGTGAAGTTAAAGAAAATCATTTTACCAGGTTTCCAACTCATCCTGGTAAATCCTGCTATACGGATGAAGAGGCGGGCGACCAACCAGCCCCCCATCGCAGCCCACGCGCAGCGGAGGACGGCGGCGACAGGGACCAGCAGCAGCAGCAGCCGGCAGGGGCGGCGGCGGCGGAGGGGCGCGGCAGGGAGAGCGTGAAGCTGTTCGTGGGGCAGGTGCCCAAGCAGATGTCCGAGCCCGAGCTCGCCGCCATGTTCGCCCGCGTCGCGCTCGTTGACGAGGTCACCGTCATCCGCGACAGGGCCACCTGGGTCTCGCGAGGTAACGACGGATCCGTAGGCCTCCTCCCCGACCCCCGCCTCTCGGGCCCCGGCCTCCGCCCCTGGGATCCCTTCGCCCGCGCCGCCAATGCGGCTCCCGCGCCGGGCAGCTTCTCCCGGCCCGGGATCTGGGCCGCGGGGAATGGGTGGGGGCGGAGCTCGGGGTGCTCCGCCATCCGTACGCCGCCTTTCGTTTTCGGGAGGGGTTTCGTTGCTCTTGGGGGGCTCTCGGCTGGGTTCTGAGCTTGGTCCGGGGCAATGCCGCCGCCGAGCTCCAGCTGCCGCGCTCCTGCTCGCGGATGCTCGGGCGGGGCCGAAAGGTCTCGTGCTTGAATTGGTTGCTTGACTGCCGCCCCTGTGCAATGCTGTGGGGAATTTCGCGCCGTTTGGGGATTTTGGTACCTTTTGCGCTGGAGTGGATTGGTGGTACTCTTGTAGTCTTGTAATCTTCTTCTCTGTGGGCGCTGGAGGGATGCGACACGTGATGCCAACTCCATGCGGTCGCTTACCGTCGTGGATATGTACAAGTTGCTGCTTTTTTTCCTTGAAACTCCGTGGTGTACTGGGATTTGAGCGCAGGGCCTTTCTCTCTTTGGTATTTGTTTTCTTGAATTAATGGGGCTTGACCCAAAGCTGGCATACAATGTTGCAATATTCTGTGTGTCCATCTTTTGATTTATTTGCCGTAGGGCTAGATCAGAATTTCCAGTTTTGGATGTTCTAGTTTCCACTAGTACTATGGTTTTTGCTTCTTCTCATTTGCTTTTATCCTGTGGTGCAAATTTAAGATGCGGTATTGTGTTGAATTCCTGCGATTTAGATGCTTCTAAGAAAGTTTCAAAGAGTCTCCATATAAAATTGCAATCCATCATTTAGGAATTAATTAATATTCCTAAGAAGCATTATATCTTCTGATTCTTGTGAAACATATTTTACTTCTCTCCGATGCTTTAAATGTTTCTCTTTTATCATCTTTTCTCTATTTTAAATCAGGCCTTAAGTCCATTGCAAGTAAAATATGCTGACAGAGAGTTGGAAAGATTGGGTATGATGCTCTCATAATTTGTATCATCTATAATAAATTTGTATGTTGATCTTGGCTCAGTTATTTATCATTTTCAGTGACATGTCTTGTGCTGTTACTTTCAGAGCACAAGCTTTTGTTGAAATGCTCCCGAAAAATGTAACAGATGCTGAAATGACCGATTTATTTTCACAAAATGGGAATATCAAGGATTTGCAGATTTTGAGAGGTTCGCAACAGGCAAGCAAAGGTACATTTATCTTGTGAGGACAGTTGATAGGGAAGGAAGATGGCTTATTCAATTTTGTTACACTTTCCTGCATATTTTACTTCATCGTCAACTGTGAATGTTGCAGCTGGCTGTGCCTTTCTGAAATATGAAACAAAAGAGCAAGCTGTGGCTGCGATAGAAGCTCTAAATGGAAAGCACAAGATAGAGGTTTGTTAGAATAAAGGATTCAATTTTTTCTTGTCTGTGCTGGTGATATTTTACTCCACTTCTCCTGAAAACATATCACAGAACCCCACCTACTTGTAACTGGGTTATGCCAGTTTTCTTCAGTCATTAGACTACTGCCGCAACTCCACAGGCATGATCCAAATTGTATTAACAGAGTTAGTCCAAATCTCGTGTTGGTGTTGGATGAATATTGCACTCACTGTCATTGAACTTCAAAAATACCAAAAGAAGATGCTCGCACAAAGCAACATGCACCTGGCCAAATTGTTTAGCGCAATGCAAACATCACCTTAGTTCATAATTTCCGTATGTGTGACTGACATGTGACCCCAGGCCACACTTATCAGCCACATATTGGATGCTATTTCTACATCTTTTGATGGTTGATTATTGTGCTAGTTTCCTATATTTAGAGCCAGAAATGCTGGATTCCACATGCCACTTCTTTCATTACTTGAACATAATATCACAGATTCAAGCAAAGTAAAATTATGCATACCGGACTCCAGTCTTCTAGAGTAGCTATTGTGTGCAATTATTTTAGATGTTTCCTTCATGACATTTTGTCTTATATTTGATGGAGATATTGATGCATACTGTGAATCATTAATACCTTGGCATTATGTGATGTTTGATGGTTTCTATTATTGCCTCTGAAATTTCATGACCAGTTACATGAATCTAACACGACCTGTTCATTTTTGTTAGGGTTCAAGTGTTCCCTTGGTTGTCAAATGGGCTGACACTGAAAAGGAAAGACAGGGTCGAAAAACACAAAAAGCTCAATTCCAGTCTTCTAACATGTTGAATGCAAATGCCATGCAGCAGACCTCATTGTTTGGAGCTTTACAGATGGGATATGTGCCTCAGTACAACAGATTTGGCTACCAGGTAAGTTATGCATAAATTGTATTGGTTAGGTTAGTCCATGATACAGCAAGATAGCTCGATGGAATCTTTTGAACTGCTCAGTTTGCCATCATCCTTATGTTTGTGTACTAGCAGTATGCTCCGAATAACCAAAATAAGAAATGCTGCATGAAACTTTATTTGGATTTTATAAAATATGCAATGAAAAACTTAATTCTGCAGTATGGCAAATGCATGTAAAGTGCCAATGCCACAACAATACTTCCAGTATTTTACTTGTTTGGCATTGTGGATAACATTTTTCTTATATTGCTCTGTGCAGCCACAAGGAACCTATGGACTTATGCAGTACCTACAACAACAATAACAACAACTTAGACTTTTGTCCCAAGCAAGTTGGGGTAGGCTAGAGATGAAACCCACAGAAAATAAGAATAAGAAACACAAAAAGGGCATAAGCCAAAGGAAGAGTTAGGGGTTAAACAAAAGTAACAAAGATCACGGTTCAGGTACGTTAATTGCTAATCTCCAAGCGCTCCTATCCATAACTAATTCCTTAGCGATATTCCACTCCCTAAGTTCTCTCTTAACCGTCTCGTCCCAAATTAGTTTAGGTCTACCTCTACCTCTCTTTACATTATCGCCCCGCTTTAAAACTCCACTACGCACCGGCGCCTCGGGAGACCTCCGTTGTACATGTCCAAACCATCTCAACCGATGTTGAATTACCTTCTCCTCGATAGGTGCCACCCCTACCCTATCTCGAATCTCTTCGTTCCAGACTCTATCTCTTCTTGTATGCCCGCAAAACCAACGCAGCATACGCATCTCTGCTACACTCAGTTGCTGGACATATCGTCTTTTTGTAGGCCAACATTCAGCACCGTATAGCATCGCCGGGCGAATCGCCGTCCTATAGAATTTACCTTTTAGCCTCTGTGGCACCTTTTTATCACAGAGGATGCCCGAAGCCTGCCGCCACTTCAACCAACCGGCTGAAATTCTGTCTAACATCTTTATCAATGTCTCCATCTTTCTGAAGCATTGATTCTAAATACCGGAAAGTATCTTTCTTGGCCACCACTTGACCTTCGAGGCTAACGTCCCCATCCTCATGCCTAGTCAGGCTAAAGTCGCACATCATATACTCGGTCTTGGTCCTACTCAGTCTGAACCCCCTCGACTCTAGCGTGTGTCTCCACAGCTCTAACTTCATATTAACCCCTGCGCTACTCTCGTCAATTAGCACCACATCATCAGCAAAGAGCATACACCAGGGGATATCACCATGTATGTCCCTTGTGACCTCATCCATCACCAAAGCAAATAGATAAGGGCTTAATGCTGACCTCTGATGTAGCCCTATTTTAATTGGAAAGTCACTGTATCGCCATCATATGTTCGAACACAAGTCATCGCATCCTTGTACATATCCTTGATGAGGGTAATATATTTAGTTGGGACTTTGTGTTTTTCCAAGGCTCACCACATGACGTCTCTCGGTACTTTGTCATACGCCTTCTCTAGGTCAATAAAGACCATGTGTAAGTCCTTCTTCTCCTCTCTATATCTCTCCATCAACTGTCGTACTAAGAAAATCGCCTCAATGGTCGACCTCCCAGGCATGAACCCAAACTGGTTTTGGGTCACCCTTGTCAATCTTCTTAGGCGATGCTCGATAACCCTCTCCCAAAGCTTCATCGTATGGCTCATCAGCTTAATCTCCCGGTAGTTAGTACAACTTATGCAATACCTAGTCTACCTTTTTTATAAAGAGGATTAGAGGAATATAGAAATATAAATGGACAAAAACCAGTGTGAAAAGCTTAACCATACTTTACTCTCTTGGTACTTCTATTTAAGTTTCTGTAAGTAAAGTCAAACGTCAATTTATTTGGCCTTCACAGTGAAATAGCCTGGAAAGACAAAGATCATGACTATCCATTGATAGCAAAAGGTGCAATGGTTGTGACAACAATATGGTGTTTGGTGATCTTACTCATCGATTTAAACGTGGCCTCTTAGAAGGCGTAATGTCTGCACTGTCATGTGAAAATGTGATCAAAAGACCACTATGATTTCTAGTGGAATGTACGCCTTGTTTTCAAGGAAAAAAAAACAGTTATTCCATTCACTTGAAATAAGACCTCCGGGTTAGGCTCTTCTGTGTAACAGATGCTGAGAAAGTGAATCTCGAGGAAAATAGTGCAGGTAGCTCAGCAACAATATGATCAGTATCTGCTGTTGAGGATAATCCGTTGTGGGCATCCTGCCGTATTTTTCTATAAACTTGCTTAGAGTTAAAAAAAAGAGAGTTTAATTTATGATAAAACTAAAATAAGTTATATTTAGTACAATGCATGTGCTAGTTAATTTTATTACAGTTACAAGTTTCTTCAAAACTTTATTCTGCTAAGCACATGAGAAGGAAGTCGACGCTTTCTCGGAAAGCTAGCTGAAAGTCAGCACCTGCCAACGTCCTGCTGCACTGCACGCGCCTTGGGAATTGGGATCACTGAGGCGCGGTGAAGTTGAAGCCACTGCAGGTGGCCCCCGAGCCCCAGAGCAGGCCACTGAAGTGCAGCACCTCCTTGTCCTCATCGAACACCAGCAGGTTGTCCTCCACCTGGTACCCGCCGATCACCACCGCCGCGCCGTGCGCGGCTCCGGGGCCCATCTCGACGACGGCCAGGCACAGCGTGCGGTCCGCCGCCTGCACCATGGAGTTGCCGCTGGCCACCGTCCAGTTCATCGAGGCGCCCGCGCCTAGCTCCAGGCGGATCGACGGCACGTCCCACCCAAGCACCCTCACGCGCCGCAGCGAGAACGTGTCGTAGCACAGCTCGAACGGCGCAACCGCCGGCATCGGCTTCACGTACCCCGGCGTGCCGATGGTCTCGTTGAACGCCCGGACGAAGGCGCGGTACACGTCGGAGCGCATGGCCGTGTACCGCTGCACGGTGCTCAGCGTCACGCCGCCGCGCCCGGTCGCGGCGTCGAGCTCGAGCGCGCCCGGCGGCAGCGCCGCGCGGGCTGTGGGCGCGTTCCAGTTGGGCCAGGAAACGGAGATGGCCTCGACGGGGAGGTAGTAGCCGCCGCTCTTGGGGCTCGCGGCCAGCGGCGTCGACGCGATGGTGGTCATGAGATCGGGAGGGTAGTAGCCGAGGTAGATCGGTGTGTCCCCGAAGATGGCGACGCCGGGCAGGCACAGCGCGAACCTGCTGCCGAACCCGCGCCGGGCGGCCAGCTGCGCCGGCAGGGACAGCGGCGCGCGCCCGAACCCCGCGACGCCCTCGGTGCCGGCGGGCAGCGAGCGCGACCGCAGCAGCTGGTCCGGCGCGCACGCGCCCACGGCCTGGAACGCCACCGGGTGCAGCGCGTTCCGGCCGTCGGTGGCGTTGGCCGACATCGCGAAGGTCGTGAGGTCCCCGGGCGCGCACCGGTCGCGCGTGACCGGATCGCAGGGCCGCGCGGTGCACGCGCAGAAGCGGTCTCCTCCGTCGACCTCAGCACCGGCACCGTAATCCTGGTGCCACGGTCGGCCCTGCTGGTGCCAGCAGTTGGCGGCGTCGCACTCGGCGGATCCGCAGGGGAACGTCGGGTGGCCGGACGCGCACGCGGACCAGACGAGCGGGCCGGCGAGGTCGACGACGAGGGGGCCCGCGCCGTCCTTGATGGAGATGGTGTAGAGGGAGGTGGCGGGGTCCTTGGCTAGCGGGGAGACCAAGGGAGCGTGGTCGCCGCCGGCGCTGGCGCCCCCTTGCGCCGCGCACTCCTGCACCACTGCCGCAGCCAGCAGCAGCACTCGGACGGCGAGGAGGTGGTGGAAGCGGAGACGACGCATGGGAGCAAGCTGCTTAGGCTGTTCCCAGCAGCGAGCGGGTTCGGATCGGTAAAATACCGATGGAATCGGTACGAGGCCCACTTTTCCCCTTCCGTATCCGCATCGTGTCTCCAGCGGCTTCCCGAAACCGCACCGCAGGTGGCTCCCCATCGAGGCGGCCGTTTGCTTCCCGCGCCGGCCAGGTCCTGCCGTCGGCGTGGTGCGTTGTGGTCTCCCTCTCCGCGACGCGCCGAGGCAGCACCGATCCGAACCCGCTCGCTCCTGAAACCGCACTGCGGCTGGCTCCCCCACCGAGGCGGCTGTTTTCTTCCCGTGCCGGCGTGGTCCGGCGGCGTGGTCCTGACGGCGGCGTGGTGACGGTGTGCGGCCGGATCGGCACTCTGGCGACCTCGCGGCAGCCTCCTTGCAAGGTATTTTTCTTGCAATCCCATCTTTATTTCCCCCCCTTTCCTGAGAGAGAGAGAGAGAGGGTGGAGTTGCCGTTGAAGCAGCAGCCAGCGGCCAGAGAGGGCGGAGCTGGTGGGCGTTCCGTTGAAGCAGCAGCCAGCCACAGCCAGATCTAGCGAGCGGGGAGACGGGGGATGAGAAAGCGATGGGAGTCGGTGCCGTTTATTATCTGTGCTTGGTGGGCTTTCCGTTCAAGCAGCAGGCAGCCACATTCAGATGGAGCGAGCGGGGAGATGGGGGATGAGAAAGCGATGGGCAGGTTCTTGGTTGCTGAGGCGCGATGTGATCTAGCGATTGCTTTAAACATTAGCTCTTGTTGTATTGGAATTTGGCCATAGGTGCTTCGGCTTAGGTTGATTGGAACTGAAAAGAACAAACAGGCAGTCATGCTTTCAATCTTTTAGAATTTGAGAAATGCACTTGTCAAGAGTAACTATCGACGTCTCCCATCTTGTCAGGATTAAGCACTTGACTATTACGGATTCCTGGCTATTGTCTTTTCGAAAGTAGTTTATGAATTGTTATTCTATTCTTGCTTAGGCCCTACTTCTGAAACAAGTTGAAGTCATCTAGAAAAGTTTACAATGCTTAGGACAAACATGGTGTTTCTTAGCAGTACTGTTATCTTCCCATAAGTCCCCAGCGTAGTGGTCCCAGTGAACTTGCCATTACTCTCAAAATTTTGTTCACAAGATGACTTGTGAATTGTAATAGATCACCTCATCTTGCTTAGGAGTTAGGACTGTATTAAAATCCATGAACTGCTGTGCTGGAACGAACCTATCAAAAAAGATAATATACCTTGCATTTCTTTGCTGATAGTTCCATTTTGGTAAAATTTGGATCGTGCAGACGATAACAGATTCACAGGAGAGGAGTGTTCCCTTCTCCTTTGCAAGTGTGCAGAGGAAAGACAATGCTCAATCAGAAAAGGAAAACATTTGATAGGGAAGTAGCAGATTGGGTAGGAGAAAGATGTTACTGACTATGAGAAATTTAAGCTGCATCAGATATTAAGCTAGTGTGATATTTAATTTTTTGCCACTATTTAAGGATAGTAAATAGTCAATTATATCTACTGAACAGCTCACATTGAATATTGACTGTATCTTCTGTTCTGTTCCAGCACATCGAAGTGATTGCTTCTAAAATAAAAGAAGCAATCTCTGAGAAAAAATTGTTTACTGAAGCCTCCAAGTGCCATTCTTGAATGTGATATGCTGAGAAGAGGAGCAATGGCACTACAGATGTGTTGGTATACTGGAGATGCGTGAAAAGGAGAATGATTCAACGTAAGTTGGTAGATGCCAACCTCATACACATGAGACTTGTTCTCCTTACAGTTTTGCTTTTGTTTCTGCAAATGCTTAGGTTCCAAAGGGCTAAAGGAAAGTATATCTTCTTTCTCACATTACATAGGTGCAAGTGAAATCGGATGATACCTTGAAGTTGGGAGCGTGGTTCTATGATGCAATCGAGCTGAGCATTTACGGAGGTTATTTGTGATGTGTAACCAAACTTTGTTGTTGTGTTTCTTGTACGTAAGTCAAGTATCCGGAAATTCTTTGTGTAACCAACGTTTTCTGAAGCTCACCACCAACTAGAGCGGTTTATATTCATATGCAAGTTGTCTTGGTCTGAACAAGTTGGTATTGTAGTATTGAATTTGCAAGACAAGCCTTGAATTTGTGGCCCGCTCAAGTTGTTGTCGACGATGTGGAGCCATTACAGAGCGCGTCGCCGAGCTGCTGAGCGGCAACGCTTGGCCACTGAGGATAACAAAATGTGCCTAGCAACACTAGCGAGCATGGGTGAGGACGAGAATGAAGAACGTGTATACATTGGTTCTGTTCCTGGTCGTCGGACCATTCCACGCGATCGGTACAGCGGTTATATCCGATTGATGGAAGATTATTTCGTTGCAAATCCAGTGTATGGGGAAAACTTGTTCCGTCGCAGGTTTGTTGATCCCAATCACCTAACCTTTTGCCTGCCAATCACCAAGTTTATCTCACAATTTTGGTTATGTTTTGCTGCAGGTTTCGGATGAGACGGACAATGTTTGATGACATATTGGCTCGTGTCCAAGAAAGAAATGTATACTTCAGACTTCGACACAATGCAGCTGGTCAGGCTGGGTTTCATCCAATTCAGAAAGTTACAGCTGCTTTGAGATTACTTGCATATGGAGGGTCGGCGGATCGGCTTGATGAGTATATTCGCATGGGCGAGAGCACGATCATGGAAACCTTGCAGCACTTCACTCGTACAATAGTCGACATCTATGGTCCAGAGTTCTTGAGGCAGCCAAATGACAATGATATTACCAAACTTCTTGCTGTAGCAGAACAAAGGGGATTCCCGGGAATGCTCGGAAGTATAGATTGTATGCATTGGGAATGGGAGAACTGCCCTACAGCTTTACAAGGTCAATATCGAGGTCATTTCAAGAAACCAACACTAATTTTAGAGGCAGTGGCAAGTCATGACTTATGGATATGGCACGCGTTTTTCGGAATGCCGGGTTCTTGTAACGACATAAATGTGCTGCACCGATCCCCTGTATTTGACAGGATTTCTAGTGGGAATGGTCCTGAAGTTCATTATGCTGTCAATGGTAGAGAGTATAATATGGGGTACTACTTAGCAGATGGAATATACCCACCATGGGCAACTCTTATAGGTGGTATATCAATTCCGAAATCTAATAAACAGAAATTATTTACGGATTTGCAATCTGCTTACCGAAAAGATGTTGAGTGCGGGTTTGGTATCCTTCAAGCTAAGTTCCATATCATTAAAAGGCCCTCAAAGATTTGGTCACCTGAGGACATGAAGTTTATAGTTGATTGTGTGATCATTTTGCACAACATGGGAATCAAATTTGAGCAAGATGTTGGCCAATTGCGTATTGAGGACTATGAGGGTGCTACACAACCAAACATCTCTGCTAATAGAAATGTACCAGAAGTCGAAGCTCTGATCGATGCTCACCGGCGCATAAGAAGCCGTCTGGCCAACGAACAACTCAAGTTAGATTTGGTCGAACATGTTTGGAACCATTATGGAAGAAGCTAGGAATGTAGTAGAACGGTTTATGTACTCTGTAATTGTTGAACTAACATAAACAACTGCTTCTGGCCTTTTGTGTAATCCATGCTCTACCTTGGCAGTCCCGTGCTTGTGGCCTTATGTATGCCCTTTTTATCTTGAGAAGTTGTCTCTTATTGATCATATCTTCTAGATTTTAAGATAACTCCTTCAGATATTATATTTCTAGTGGGAATCACTTTGTTTCGGAACATTCAGAAACACAATGTAGCAGTTGTTCAAATATAACAGTATAGTCTTGTCACAACCACCACCAACACAAGCAGTGAATTCGAGAAAACTGTCATACAACAGCAAACCAACACTGATGAAGGTACAAATGTCATACCACATCAAACCAACACTGATGAAAATACAAATGTCATACAACATCAACCCAACACTGATAAAAATACAAATGTCATACAACAGCAAACCAACACTGATGAAGGTACAAAGCTCATACAACAGCACTACAATTAAGTTTTAGTACAAGAATCCCTGGTGGACCCGAAGCATTCTAACTAGGAGGAGCACCCGAAGCTTGGTCGTTCCAACCTGCAATCTTTTTCTGCTCCCGAATGTAGAAGTCACGCACCCATGGCTGCACCTTATCTAAATCCATGAACATGATTTTGTCCATCCGCTCTTTCTCATGCAGCTCTAACATCTTCCTTTGAATATCAACTTGTTCCTGCACAAGACTCAATTTTTTCTCATATCGGGCAGCCACCTCCTGTGCCTCATCTTTGCTAGCAATCTCCTGCCTTTCATCATATTTGGCTCGGTCTTCCTGAATTTTCTGGTGCACCTCAAGGCAAGCTGAAGAACTAGCAGAACTACCAACACCTGGGCTGCCTCGGAGTCTCTTGCCCCTGTCACGACCCATTGGCCTTGAAAACTTTGGTGCCTCGCTGATCACTTTGATTGGATCCATATTTGTACCATCTCCAGCATCAGTAGGATTGGCAGCTAGCTCAGCTCTCTTCTCTGCAAGCCAACAAAGCCACCTGTGCTCCTTCCGAAGAAGTATCCAGCAATGGAGAAACTTAAATTGAGACTTTTCCAATCCTTCAAACATCTGGAGTGCATCTTTCACCTACAATTTGAACAACATTAGGCAAGTATTCAGCACACAATATTTTATTATGCATGTATTATTTAAAAGCAACACAAATACCTTATCATCCTCACTCTTCCCACTCTGATTTTTCCTTTCAATCTCCTCATAAAATCCACAAAACTTGGTAGTGTCTCTCTGTATCTCACCCCATCTATGTTGAAGAGAGGACCGTGTCCTAGTGGTTGTAGTCGTCCTGAACTCGTTGTAGTAATCTAGTATCCTTTGCCAATACGACTTGGCTGGCTGATTTATGCCAACCACTTGATCCTTTGAAACATTTAGGTACGCTGAAATTAAAGTCTCATCCTCAGTACCAGAATAATTCTGGTGTCGCTTGGCCACTCTCTTTGTCTTCCTTTGTGAAGAGTTCTCAGCTTCAGTTGTGTTGTCGGGTTCCTATGATATAAAACAGTGAAAACATGAATGGATCAAATGCACAAGTTGTAACTCATTGGCACTTATCTATAACTCAATGTTAACATTACACGTTACCAAACTGTTGGGCTGCTGCTCATGCTCATGGTCATAGGCAACAGAAAAATCACAGGCATTGATTTCGAAGCCTTGGGTGTATGTTACATCTGCATATGCCTGGCTTCCTTCAGCACCAGCGTCATTCCACATGTTCGCCATCTTAAAAACATGGCAAGACATACATAATTAATGAAGACACACAATGTATAGCAGGTACATGCATCTGCTCGATGTTTGGGGCACTGAAGAGTAATGACATATTGTGCTCCACGTGCATATATGAGCGAGGGCAATGCCTTTAGTAGTCAGTAATCATAAAGAAATGCACCAGCATGATCTATGTGGACCAAGTTGACTGATAACTCAATAACTGACCTATGGCATTAGGTGCAGAACACTTTTTGCAATGCTACAATAACTTCTATAGAACAAATTTGGCTGCAAGTTGTTAAATTTGGCTCCTGTAAATGTGAAAGGATGCTTTGATAACATGCCACCATCACAAACGTTTAAACTGCGTTTTCCTTTGTTTCCATAACCATATTCAATTCTAAATTAATGCAATAAGAAAATTATCAATCGCAAGAAACCTAGCCACCAAGAGACAAACCTAGCAAGTAAACCCCGTCTGCTGCAAACTTAAATATCATGGGGTAAAAACATAGGAGGAATCTTGTGCATCTTCCATTCAGGAAAGAAGCACCTGCTTCCACACAAAACCGATTTAGTGAGACTCGTTATCTACACTGAAAGAAATAATTACATGTCCGTGCTCTATGCATATGTTGTGCTCCTACTTTTGCCAGAGAAACATACTAGTTGGTATTACATTACTGCACAGTTTGATTCGCACTAAAACCGAAATCATGCCCAAATAAATACCAATATATCACAAAAGCTAATGCCATTATGAACCTGCTCATCAGCTGCCACTGCGGGAACGGGAGGGAGGGACGGATAGTGCATGGCATACAAGCATACCGTGGAGGAGGGGAACTGCATACCGTGGAGGAGGAAGACGACCGGGGCCTGGAGGCGGCAGACGATGAGGAGGACGACCCGAGCCGGAGGGTGCAGCAGCAGACGACCGGGGAGGCGGATCCAAGAACGGACGGGGAGGATGACGAGCTGGGGAGGCGGATCTAGCGGCACATGACAGGGACGTTCACCGGAGAGGCGGATTGCAGCGGCAGACGACGAGGACGTGGCCAGGGGAGGGGGACCAGAGCGACGACGATGGCCAGGGGAGGCAGAGCAGAGCGGCGGACGACGGCCAGGGGAGGGGGAGCAGAACGGCGGACGAGCGGGGGAGGCGGAGCAGAGCGAGGACGACGGCCGGGGGAGGGGGAGTAGAGCGCCGGACGAGCGGGAAGGGGGAGCGGAGCGGCGGACGAGCGCGATCTGGAGGCGACCGGCCGTTGAGATCCGAAGAGGAGAGAGAACGTGCGAAAATGGGAGTCGGAAGAGAGCGCTCGGATTTTGGGATCGCGTATGCGAGACCCGCTGGGTGCTACAACAGTAGCAATTTGATCCCATAATCGGGATAAGGGGCCAGATCGGATAGCTGCTGGGAACAGCCTTAGTCGGGAAAAGGCCTGCGCACAGGTAGCTGTGTCCGCGGGGGCTATCGCCACTGCCCATCTAGATCCCGGGTCCCACTTCTCATTCTTTCCGAGTACTGTAAGTTGTGTTAGCGTGTTTTAGATGGCAGGGGTAGTTTTGGAAATGTTCCCATGGCGTGTTTGGGTAAAAATCTGGTTGGTGGATGGAGAGTTGACATGCCATGCATTCCTAGGCGTAGCGGATTAGATCGCATAGGTGATCTGCAGTGCTAGTCTAGATGCTGGGGATTCGAGACAGACAAACAACAGTGGGTTGACCTTGATAAACTCAAGAATCATGGTGAAGAAAAAGGCAATGGTATCCTTGGAGGGATTGACCTCTTACACTTTTATCGTTAAAAAGGATCTCAACTATGTCTCGCAAAAAAGAAACATCTCAACTACTAATTGGGTCAAGATCTACTGGTGACCACATGAGGTGGATGTGATTAACAGGAGTTAATCAAGAGTGCATTCGTATTCTAATTGGTAGTGAAATGACCACTTGTCCACTTCGGGGACTGCGAAATGGGGAGGGGAAAAATACCAGTATTTTTACGGAATGTAATGTGCTTGAATTTTTGGTGTTTCTAAATTTTTCTGTGCATATGATAATAGTCTAGAAGTAATATAAGATTATCTTCTCTCTTTTTTGAATTCTTAGTATTTTAAATTTAAGTTTGAATTAAGGTTGGTTTATCGTTAGTGCGTTTTATTTGGATCTTTGTTTGAGGTTTGAATTTGAACCTAATTCAAATTCAAATGCCTAGAACTAACTACTAACTCCCCTGTCATCTAACGACTAGGCACGAAGGTGGGCTGCACCCACGCGATGAACCTGCCTACACGTTTGCTGGGCCGACGAGGCATCGGATACGACTAGGGCCGGTCCATTGAAATAGGAATCGGGCAAGAAAAACTTAAACAAGGTATAAGCACTCTTTTTGGGCCACATCTAGGACCACGGCCCTAGTGGTCCTAGGCCTAACTCCGCCGAATGAGAGTGCAGCCGAACGGCAGCCGCTGGAAATCAGAAGCGAGCCATTCAGATTTTCAGCTGTAGTACGCTTAGTTTGCTCATTGTTGGCCCATCAGATACTTCCTGGCCCAATAGCCCATTCCTTGTGCCCTAATGCGCTTCCTTAAAACCTAGCACCATCCCGTCCCCAAATCCCACACACAGCCAGCCGCCGCAGACCGACCCGGAGCGAGCACGCAAGCGGCTAGTCGCCGACGCTCCTTCAGATCCTCGGCGAGCCGTGCCTCTGCTGCTGTCCGTCGAGGTACTCCGCCGTACGCACGCGCGCACCTCTCTTCCTTCTCGTTTCTCTGTGCTGTGAGCCTTTTCGTTGGATGCCTAGATCTACTATTTTGTTTGTGGAGCACCGATAAAGTGTTGTTATGGCCTCCTCTAGTATGTGCATAGTCTCATTGCAACTGATTTTCGAGCCATAGATCATTACTGATGTTTATGTCTGCAATACTTTCTGGTACGCTGCTTCAAATTATTAGTTGTTTTGATACTGACCGTCGAGTTGTATTGTTTGATTACTCGTTCGCCCCATATATTGTTTCTGATTATTGATTCATCTGTGGACTGTCATATGCAGCAGTTTAAGCTTCACACGCAGCCATGGGTAAGGAGAAGTCCCACATCAACATCGTGGTCATTGGCCACGTCGACTCCGGCAAGTCGACCACCACCGGCCACCTGATCTACAAGCTTGGAGGCATCGACAAGCGTGTGATCGAGAGGTTCGAGAAGGAGGCCGCTGAGATGAACAAGAGGTCCTTCAAGTACGCGTGGGTGCTTGACAAACTCAAGGCCGAGCGTGAGAGAGGTATCACCATTGATATCGCCCTGTGGAAGTTCGAGACCACCAAGTACTACTGCACTGTCATTGATGCCCCTGGACACCGTGACTTCATCAAGAACATGATCACGGGTACCTCCCAGGCTGACTGTGCTGTCCTTATCATTGACTCCACCACTGGTGGTTTTGAGGCTGGTATCTCCAAGGATGGCCAGACCCGTGAGCATGCTCTCCTTGCTTTCACTCTTGGAGTGAAGCAGATGATCTGCTGCTGCAACAAGGTATAATCCCAAAAATCCCTATGCCAGTTATGTTGTGGGATGCATTGGATATGCATGTCAGTTCTTGAGGGTCCAGCATTTGTATAATTCTGTCTGTTCCTTAAGTTTGGTGCTTCATGTTTCCAGGAAAAAATGTGAGCATGCGAGTTGTTTACTGAATTTGATAGACGGTTTAAATGCATGCATATTGACTGCAGTACAAACCATCTGTTTCCTGTACATTTAGGCATGATAGTAGTTTAGTCTTAAATGATTTGCCACGTTCAGTAATTTAGTTATAAATTCCTGCTCACCTATTCGAGTAATGTTCTGATCCAAGTGGATACATAAGTTGTCATACAAATGCGAGCACAAGCTGCTCATCACTTAGTTCTCTTATAAAATGCCTGCTATTGTACATATGCTGTTTTTCTTTTACTTGAATGTTTTGTCGTATATGCTGAGAAATCTGGGATATGGTCATGTACCTCATGATGTCTGTATAAATACTAGATGTTTGCTACTAGGTTTGTCCATGCTTATCTACCTGTATACATTTGCTTATAGCTGTTCAGATGCCATTTTAAAAAGTTGATTCCCTGAAACAGTTTTGGTTGGCTAGTGAATTTTTTGATGATGTTTTCTCTATTCTCTCATGTAAAATGTGAATTCTTGCTGTTGAGATCACTAGTCTCATGAACTAATAGTTATGATTTGCTGCTTTTCTCTTTGTAGATGGATGCCACCACTCCCAAGTACTCCAAGGCCCGTTATGATGAGATTGTTAAGGAAGTCTCCTCCTACCTGAAGAAGGTTGGCTACAACCCTGACAAGATCGCCTTCGTCCCCATCTCTGGTTTTGAGGGTGACAACATGATTGAGAGGTCCACCAACCTTGACTGGTACAAGGGCCCAACCCTGCTTGAGGCTCTTGACCAGATCAACGAGCCCAAGAGGCCTTCGGACAAGCCCCTGCGTCTCCCCCTTCAGGATGTGTACAAGATTGGTGGTATTGGAACTGTCCCCGTTGGCCGTGTTGAGACCGGTATCATCAAGCCTGGTATGGTTGTTACCTTTGGTCCCAGCGGCCTGACTACTGAGGTGAAGTCCGTTGAGATGCACCACGAGGCTCTCCAGGAGGCCCTTCCTGGTGACAATGTTGGCTTCAACGTGAAGAACGTTGCCGTGAAGGATCTGAAGCGTGGGTATGTGGCCTCCAACTCCAAGGATGACCCTGCTAAGGAGGCTGCCAGCTTCACCTCCCAGGTCATCATCATGAACCACCCTGGACAGATCGGCAACGGCTACGCCCCAGTGCTGGACTGCCACACCTCCCACATCGCTGTCAAGTTTGCTGAGCTCGTTACCAAGATTGACAGGCGATCTGGTAAGGAGCTTGAGAAGGAGCCCAAGTTCCTCAAGAACGGTGATGCTGGTATGGTTAAGATGGTTCCCACCAAGCCCATGGTGGTGGAGACCTTCTCTGAGTACCCTCCTCTTGGTCGTTTTGCTGTCCGTGACATGAGGCAAACGGTTGCTGTTGGAGTCATCAAGAGCGTGGAGAAGAAGGACCCAACCGGCGCCAAGGTGACCAAGGCTGCTGCCAAGAAGAAATGATGTGTCTGGTGGTTGATTCCGTGTCTTTTTTTGGGATACCTAGATGATCTATTATCATGACTTACTTTTTGTCCATGGCCATTTCTGTTATCATGTGAACTGTTAGTTTGCCTGTGAATTGCGCCTTTGGTCAATCGTTCTATCGCTGTTTTTGTTATTTCGGCTTAGGGAAAACTGGAATGCTTGGACTGATTAGTGCCATTATCAACCATGATGAATCTGAGTCTTTAACTCTTTGTATTGCTATAAGTAACAATTTGTTTTCTTATGTTGCTGTTTCCCTCTGGATATTTTTGTCATTATCATTGATTTCCTTTACACGTTTGATCTGATGCCTTGTATGCTACATCCAAAAAAAGTTTTCAGTTTACTTGGATTGTATGTGGCGTCTACAACTACTTGTGTTTTGATACTCATCCTACCTGACACTTTAAACTTGTGCTCTTTGTCTGAGAAAGGTTCAATCTGTACAGGTTTGCATATTCTGTCTTTTGAGTGTAAACTTGATCTTTCAGGTTTGCATTTAGCTGGTGTTTGGTTTGCAACGTTAAAATGCGAAATGTTTGTGTTCTTTGCTGCAATGTCGCATAAGTCGTTGAAGAGGTGTGGTTACCTCTAGGAATTGCTAATTTCCAGATTCAGACTGTTGCAAAAACTGATTTTTCTCAGAAACAACTGTAGTTATGCTTGTATAACTGAGAATTATAACATCGAAATCTGGATGGCAGTGCTTGAGAATTAGAAAATACTGAAATTTGAATCAACAGCGCCTAAAATTGAATGCCTTACAGCGGTTAAGATGCCTGCCAACCCAAAATAATTATGTTAGTTCATGGCAAGTGAAGAAAACGGCAAGCTGTGAAATCGTGTAAACGCATAACGTGCGGCCAGTGGAATGAGTAGTAATCCGTGATGTATTTTTAATGATTTTTGGGCGTGGTCGATGGAAAAGCATGGCAAATACTCCCAACTCGATGAAATCAGCATACCGGTTACTGGAGTACTGGACTCTGAACACCAACAGCATGACTAGAAACATGCTTGCAAATTGGATAGGTACCTCGAAAGGTGTGAGTCATTGATGAATTTTAACCTGCACGCCAAATTTCACACAAGTGCCATATAGATCCAGTTGTCAGGTATGTGGTGCTGCTGAAGAAACTATCAAACATGCACTGGTAGATTGCCTGTGGCACGTCTGTTCTGGATTCAGACCAAGGAACTGACATTCTTTGTGGAATGTGGACTCTCTGGATGGCAAGAAACAGGAGAAGTAGAGGGCTGGTGCAAATTCCCACCTAGCTCATTCCACCATACTAGCTGGCAAAGTTTGGAAAACCACCAGGCCATTCGTTACCATGAAAACCAAAAGCTCTGTTATCCTGAATTTAATTGCTCCATAGTCTTCATGAAAATAGCAAAAAGCTGGCAATCACAGACGAAAAGAAGTATGACAGCATTTTCTAGATTATTTGTTGGCTGTACGGCTGTACCATCACACTAAACCAAAAGCTCCTATTATCCTGAATTTAAGTGCTCCATAGTCTTCAACCATCTCGCTGGCCACATCCACAAATAAACTGAGAGGGAGCTGAGGGCTGTTGCTGGCTGGGGGAAATAAAGGGAGGTCCCTGGTGAGGAAGTCCACGGTAACACTGCATCGCTGCACGGATGCTTGAGACACGGTCACCTGGGACATGAAAAACAGAGAGTAGCTGAGGATCCTATATGGAGGACAATCCACAGTGAAATTTTCTTGAAGTAAATATGTTACAGAAGGAGGGGAATATCTGAGGACTCAGAACAGATGAACTGACCATTGTGACCTAGACACTTCCATCTACTAACCTACCAACCCGTAAAAACTATGAAAACTTGTTTTCTAAGTGCAGTAAGCTATTACTGAGATGAAAGCTACAAACCTACAGCTGTATTTTTCATTTACATTAAATGTGTAAGAAAAAATTCCATTACGAGTACTGAAACAACAAATTACACATGAGCATGTATCCATGCAACGAGTGTTCCAGTATTGGCAGGGCAGTATGTGTTACTTTCCCAAAAATTAAAGTTTCTACATGAGAAAATAAGTCTTGTGCTCAAATTGCCAGCAGTACAATCTAACAACGATGGGGAAAAAGGGAATGTATCAAATTTTAGATGTGCACCAGCTTATTTCTTTACCATATCATTGGTTGTAGTATATATTTAAATTAGCTGACAGCCAGAGCATGAGATGCCACTTGCAATAAGTAGCCACTTCTTAAAGTTATCCATAAGATGTGCAAATTGATCTATTTGATAATTAATCATTCTAGTTAGGTATAGTGACTAGTCATATTAACAGCAAGTTCAAGCAGCTACTTATTTAAGCCAACAATTTCGTCCTGTTTAAGGGGATTTTTTTAACCCAGCCCCGAAAAGCCGCTCCCATGGGGAGTCAAATCTGGCCCTCCACTAGGCTACTTAAATAGTAACACAAAGTATCCAAGCCAAAATGCCATTACCTCTTCAATGTGCTGCTTCAATTGATTAATACTCTCTTTAAAAAAAAGGCTCTGAAGGTGCCACCTATTGTTACCGAATTAGGGATCACATTGAAGGCTCCACCTCCTTGAAATTTTTCAACTCACGACCTGCAGAATGAAGCATGGACCCGAAGGAAACAATTATATGCCGGAAAGTAAATAAGAATACATTGTAAAAGTTTCAACATAACGGCAGTGCTATAGTCAGTGCACTTAACAAACTGATGGGGACCTGAGACTAATAAGTGAAATAAACAATTTGTATAATTCTTGTGGTGCAAAACCATTTTTGTATATGAAGTACAAATGGCTACATTAAACAAATTATGAGTCTAAAACTTAAGTTTGAATATTATATAGTAACTAGGTTCGTGCCCGTGCGTGCTATGGGTGATAAAAATATCAAATATATTCACACAAGTGTAGATCTTAAGATAAAAAGAACTCATCAAGTACCTAACAAAAGTATCATATGGTCATTCTGTCAACCCTCATCACCTTAGACGGAAAAGAGATGTTTCCAAAGCAAAGAAAGAATAACGTGTAGTTTTTCAGATTTTTTTTAAAATCATGCTACGTATTTTATTCCTAGTGAGTTGCAAAATGAAGTTCCAAAATATATGAAGAGAGCACACCATCAGTTTACAATTTCATTATTTCAACACATAGTTTTGAGACGGGTGCAAAGATATACAGACGAGTAATACTTCCACTGTTCCAAATTATAGGTTGTTTAGTAAATACTCACAAAAATACTTGAATGGACCCCATGAAAATGCAGGAGGCTGCTGAAAACTCTTTTCTAAAGGAGTTGATGCCCATCACATGAAAACTGAAAAGGTTGCAGATATGGAAAATTAATTGGCACACTAACAATAAAAGTAACACAGATAACTCTTTATCATCTGACAATTCTTCTACTGTTCCTTTATCAAGAGGATATATACAAGGAAATAATTACAGTTCACAGTATGTATGTACACTTAATCTATTGACGAACTGTGACAAGAACAACTACAGTGATTAGCACAGAATCTGACTTTCTGTACCAACTTTGTCTTCCGATATTCCCAAAAGGGGCCAGCACAGAACGCAGAGACTGATCCCAAATTGAGCTAACTGAGCAGCCCTCACAAGTGTAGCACATTTTGCAACAGTCAACCTGATATATGATTCATATGCCAAACAATATGCTCTTTCCTAAAAATAATTCAAACATCAGTAGCTGCAAGCTTCAGAGGGTGCTCTGTGCCAGCACAAACAGCGCCACTGTGCGCTGCTCCGGCTCTTCAAAGTGCTCGTTTTCTAATTGGAACTTTCTGAACATGCCAGTCGAATCAGATCCAGACTCCACTCCATATCAGAGATGGCAACATACACCTGTAGATGTTAATGCATACAAACTTGTCTGTGTTGGCAACAATAGATATTTACTTGACAGGAATTGATGATGAATACGAACCATTTATGAAAGTTGGGATGCTTCAAATTCAGACCCTGTAAACTGAACAACAAAGGAATTATATCAACGAAGTAATTTTGATGCTTATCACAAGAGAATGGAAGAGTTGAACATCTCGAAACTAAAAAGTAACCATAAGTTAGAGAACTCTTTTATCATCTGATGACAAATAAACAGAGGGATTTTAAAATCCTCTAGATCTGTATGTAAAAGAATGGAGGATATGCAAAATGAGCTAATTACACTTTACAGTATGGAATATACTGTTATTCTATTGTCTGAAAAGAACCAGGACTACAACAATAATTTGCCCACAGCTCTTCTAACAATTCCACAAAAGGCCCACCAGAGAGTGCATATTCTGATAAAAATTTGAGCAAACTGGGCAGACATAACCACAATATCTCCCAACATGTTATCTGTAGTCACAGTACACTTTTTTGCAAACAATTCAACGGCCAAACATTTGTACCTGCAAGGTTTCAGAGCAAGCTCTGTGGCAAAACAAATAGCAGTATTATTTCCTTGCTTGTCGCCCCTCTACAAGGTGCCCATTTTCTGATTGGAACCTTCTGACCTCTAGAAAATTGCTCTCCATTCGGATGCAAGCTCCATACCATATTAGAGTTGTCAACATAAGCATGTTGGTGATTTTACTGCACATAGACCTGTATATGTGTTAGGGACAGTGGATATTTACTTCGCAACCATACCAATAAAGAAAATGAGTGATTTCAGTATGTGTAATGCTATATATTTATGTACAGCTGTATATGCCAGATTATCGGGACCATTTTCTGTTATTTACAGCATTCAGCAAGCAATCTTAGTAAACTGTCCATTGTACCTCCGTTGTCAAAACTACTATACATGTCCAAAAACAAAACCCATGTACCATCCAAAAGTCCACTTCAACAGCAGAAAACAAATAAACCATAGGTGAGACTTTTTCACATGATGCTAGCATAAATTAGAAGTTAATAAGCTCAAATTATACCTATTGCACTTGCCCAGTTCAACCATCTTCATATCTAAGAGAGATAAAGCTAGTTTGTATTACACAAGAAATAAATTTATTTGGCAATCATGGACACAGCTGAACTCACTGTATAATCTAAAAAGTAGTGTGTCTAGCTAGCATGAAAAAAGGGTGATGGACAAGGAAATCTGCAATTGAATGTTTGCCAGACAAACAAACAAATTAAATACTGTACCATCAAACTATCTTAACCAATTAAAAAAACTTGCTGACAAAAGTAGGTGTTATCAGTCTATAGCTATACCACCAGGACCACTACACGTTTGTACCATCCTGAAAAAAGACCCAAAACTTGCTACCAAGCCAACACCTTCAGATTTTGAAAACCGTGTTATAGCATTTTTTTTTAGCAAAATAATAACAGGCCTAATGCAAAGCTAATTGATTGCTGACTGAATGCAACAAAGATCAAGTTATCTTTACTATGAGCAGGACTTGCATTCCAAAAATAGTCTGACAAATCAAATGATGGAAGTCAACTATCTGAATTCTAAGACCTGCATTGCCAAAAACCAAGGCTCCATGTTCCCAGTCATGCTCATGGTGCAGAAAACGTATTTAACTGCTATGAGCCAACTGTTTCATAATTTAATACTGTTATAGCATTTTTCAGAAAAATAATAACAGGCCTAATGCCAAGCTAATTGATCACTTGAATGCAACAAAAGATCCACCTGCCTCTACTATCAGCAGGATTTGCAATTCGAATATTCATGCAAAACAAATGACGGATGGTCCTTACAGCATTTCTGGAAAAATCGCACCATCTTATCTGAATCTCATCGACGGATAGCAGCTTACTGAACTGCACCAGCTGCACCATCGCCGGCAAGCCTCGACCTACACACGCAAACAAGGAGGAAAACAAATCTGAACCCGTCAAATCAAGACCTCCCGGCATCAAATCTCACGTAGCCTGCTGGAGCGCAGAGGGGTGTCCCATTGGCGGCGAGGACGGCGACGGGGACGGCGGCCGCGCGTGGGGAATCCGCGACGGGCGGCGGGTCGGGCGCGGCGAGGAGGGCGACGGGGACGGTGGCTGAGCGCGCCGCGCGTGGGGGATCGGGAGGGAGGAAAGGAAGGGACGCCTTGCGTTGAAACCTAATACTAATCGACGGCACCAGATTTCTTTTTTTTCAGCAGACGGGCGGGCAGCGGACGGCCAGTAATTCCCCGCGGCAGGACGACGCGGGTTTTGCCGCCGGGAGCGGGGCGTGCGATCGCTGGACGGCGCTTGATCAGCGGCTGAAATTAGCGGACGGCACACCGGTCTACCAATTTTTGCGTGCTATCGGAGCCAGGATTGGAGGCCTATTTTGCATAAGTTAAGCCTGGGCTAGCCCGTCTATGCAGGCAACCAAACGGGCTCATCCTGCATTAGCTAAACCTGGCTGGACCTTAGCCACCCATCCAAATACACCCTATGTGCTGCCCAACATGTCCAGGCAAATTAGGGCTTGCCTCCTTGGTAGTCTGCTAGGTTCCATCAGTCCATGTTAGTTGCAGGATAAACAATTCTGCTAATAAAACACTGGTTTGCTAACAATGTCCTCTCTATTGACTACTGAATAGTAAACTTTTATGCTTACAAATTTTAGGCTTCCAACCTAATAAAAATATGATGCTTAATTTACAACATATGCACCAGAGTCTACTAGGTTGAAACTGAAGATCCAAAATAGTATAATTCAATGCTCATTCTATTTAAAAGGATCTATGCCTAAGAATGGAAAATCTTAACATTATCACAATGCACAACATCAACCAACATATATCACAACAACAATATCCTAACATTTCCCCTCTACCACAAGTTACAGTAGAAATCAATGTACGCATGATCTATTACAATGCAACAATTGATTGCTAAAACCGCAAGGGGATCAATCTAAAATAAGCATTCCCATCTCATATCCACTACTGAAACTCATTGCCTACTTTCACCAGCCTTGTTGTTGTTCTAGTTACCGAGAATGGCAAGGATCATCTACATGTTCCCACCACATCAGCTAGCTGCACATAGATATAGCCGCACAAACAGTTAATTCGCCACTGGAAAAATTACTTGCGATTGGAAAAAAAAACAGCTTAGAACACACGGCGTTCCATGGTGGAAGGACCAAGTGCCGCACTGTCAATAGTCAACACAGGCTAAATCCGTTGGTATACTGATGTACTACATAATTTAGTGAAGTTCTGATAACTCGTCAAAGATGCATAGTGACAAGATTCAACATTACTGATGAATGGAGCACATAAATTGAACCTAATCAAATTCTATCGAACTCCCAATTGCAGACAACTGAGTACAAGTTGGCTTTTTCCTGAATGGGTGAATGGTAAGAACGTGAAGTGCAAACTTTAAAGCCATTTTAAGAAGAAACGAGGGGGGGGGGGTGAACATGAACTGTGAATAAAGATCACTCTAATAACACTAACCCCGGCAGATCTACTCTGCTTCAGTAATGGTATCTTAACTCACAACTAGGTGTTAGATAACTAGGCAATTTTCGGTATATTTTAATTGCAAATATTACTAGCAATTTTATGGCATAAATGAGTGATAATGTATGAATAAAATATGTGCATGTGTTCATGTTATTCTTACTAGTAAGCATGAACAAAAAGTTAAACCAGAATAGATTTAGAATGTACCCCAAGGCGGGACCAGTGCCGGAGGCACCGGTTGCGCCGTTACCAGCTGGAATAGACATGCTATTCGACTGGCCTTGCATGAAGTAGCCGAACGATATCGATGCAAGAAGAGGTTCGCAGTGCAGTCCCACGAACGGTCACCAGGAAGCAGACGAAGTAGTTGTTCGTTCACGCCGGGAAGTAGACGAAGTAGTCCTTTGTTCACGCCGGGAAGTAGACGAAGTAGTTGATCAGGGAGCGAGCAGTCGCGTCAAGACGCTCCCCAAAAATCTGATTGCCCGCGTCCCGTGAAGGACCTTCAGCGAGCAGAGATTCCGGAGGCCTGCTCTCACTAGAGCTGTGCGCGCAGCACTAGCGATGGGAACGACAGAAAGCCGCAGAGGGAGAACGGAGAGGTCTCCTAAGCAGGAGTACCTGGATCAAGTACTGAAGTGTGTGTTGATGAGAGCAGGAAGGGGTGGTTTATATAGGCGTGGAGGTGCCTCAGGTTCAACAAACCTGGACATCGTAAAGAGTTTTGATGAGCGGCAGTTACTAGTGTCATTACTGTCAATGTTTATTCTCTGTTTTAATGCTCTTAACAGCAAAACGTTCTTCTCATCTCAGCACATCCCGTCGCACCGCACCTGCACGTCACGTCCGGCCGCGCATGCGCACGCGCACCGCCCGTCTGGCCGGCCGCGCCGCGCCGCGCCTCGCCCACGGCCACGGCCACGGCCACGGCCACGGCCTCAGCCCGGCTCGGCGAGGCGAGCGAGCGCGCGCGCGTGTGGTTCACCGACCTCCTCTTACCGACTTCACAAGTGGTGTACACGAAGTCCACCCTTTAAGTCGGTTGAGATCCTTCTCAAATCCCGGTACGGAATTAAGCAATTGATTCCCTAACATTTAATAGTGGGTTTTAAATTCTTTTATTGTATTGATTAGAATAAATGGGCCAAGCCCATAATTCCAACAATCCCTACCAAGAAATTCAAGCCACACTAGAAATACCCTCATTCCCTCATTGATATACCAGTATTTGACAGAGACTATTAAGTTGAACTTCCATCTAGGACAAAAGCTACACTTATTCACAACTGTACAATCAGCTCTGGGCATTCGGGATTACCCGAAATTTCGGGTCGGTTAATTCGGGTTATAATAAATTCGGGTTTTGAGATCTGCTACCCGAAATTGTACCCAATATTTTAATACCCGAAATTTTGGGTACCCAATATTTTGGGTTCGGGTTCGGGAATACCCATACTACCCGAAATCAGCACAAAGTTTATATAGCAAAAAATCAACAAAAAGCAACAGCATAAACAACTCTCCAGCACCCATACATTCAAGCAACAACTTTATAGTAGCAGAAACAACATTATAGTTGAAATATGACACATAATTTAGAAGCATTACATTTCAGCAGTGATACTTTATAGTAGCAAACTAGCAATACATTCTAGTAAGGCAGCAACAATACTTTATAGCAAAACATTGCAGCAGCAACACATAATTTAAGATGTACATGTCCCAGCAGCAGCAATGGAGTTGCTTCCCGTTGCCGTTGCATGTGTCCTTGAAGTGGAAGCTTGTTGTTTACCTTTTTCTTTTGCACCAAATTCCTCAATTAATTCTGCAAGGAACCAATGTCCAGTCAATAGTGGAATAAAAAGGATTGACCAATTTACCAAATTGCAACAAATAAATGAAGGAATGTTTTACCTTGTTCCATCATGGTTAATTCCTCGATATTCTCTTCAATGTCAACGGGTACCGACCATCTTAGCCAATCTTGTGTACATACTAGTGCTTCAAGCATGAATGGAGTAAGGGAGCTTCGGAAGTCATCTAGAATGCGTTCACTTGTGCTAAATGCCGACTTTGAAGCTACTGATGAGATAGGTATAGCAAGAACATCGCGGGCCAAGCGAGACAAAATTGGAAACCTCTGCTCAGATGCCTTCCACCACACTAAAAGGTCAATCTTCATTTCGGTGTCTTCAGTTTCTTCAGCAAGATATTTGTCAAGTTCAGACTTGGTATTGTTGCTTGAAGCATTGCCTAGTCTCATCCTCTTAGCGATGACTTCCTTCAGTTTGCCCCCTCTACCTCCCTTTGATGCTACTGGATCAATTGCATCAGATGTCTCTTCAGCTGGACCATACATTTTCTTGTATTTTTCAAATAACTCATGAACACAAGTGTCAATTGCTTCCCAAACTAGTTGTCCCCTTTCCTCACCAAATATCTCTTCAACAGTTATCTTTGTGTACATAGATAACTTGTATCTTGGATCAAGACAACCAGCAACAAAAATCAATAAATTTATGTTCTCCTTCTCCTTTCCCTTTCCCCTCCCCTTGTCATTCACAATTGTATTGCTATTGCTGGTGTGCCAAAGTCCCCAATATTTGTCAAATTTATCTTTCATTCTCCTGCCCATAGCTGATTGCACAACATCTGTACTATTCAACGAAGATTGAATCAACAAGTGCACTTCTCCAATCTCATGAAAGAATGTATGTGAAGTAACATGGAGTGTAGCAGAGATACGGACAGTAAGATCATAGAAATGTTCTAGAAAATCAGCCATCTTCTTCACATTTTCCCAATCAGTTTCATCTGGGTGACCAAATCCATCCCTTGCTTCAGATAGGTCAATAACATAACTCATATCTTCATCAACTAACCTAGTGAACACTTTCTCATAAACAATTGCAGCTTTAAGCATGATACAAGTGGAGTTCCATCTTGTTGGGACGTCAAGCTTCAAAAATGGCTTATTGGTCAACTTCTCTTCCTCTAAGTTCCTTAAAGTTAGCTATTCTTGAACCTCCATTTCGAATATACCTAACAGCAGCTCTAACACGCTTCACAGAGAGGTCCACTTCTTTTAGGCCATCTTGCACGATGAGGTTAACAATGTGTGCTGCACACCTCATGTGCAAGTACTTGCCATTAGCAATATTTGTTCCGCTTAGTTGCCTCCTCAAATAACCAATACCAGTGTCATTGGCACTTGCATTGTCAACTGTTATAGTCATTACTCTCTCTAATCCCCATTCAGTCATGCATCTGATCACATTTTTACCAATGTCATCACCTTTGTGCCCCTTCACCATGAAGAAACCAATCACTTTCTTATGCATTTTCCAATTATCATCAATAAAACTAGCAGCCACGGTCATGTAGCCATCTTGCTGCTGAGAAGTCCAGCAATCTGTTGTTAAGCATACCCTTTGACAAGAGTCTTTGAAGAATTTCTTCAGCTTGGCTTTCTCTTGGAAGTAGCATCGAACTGTATCTCTAGTACATGTTCTTCTAGATGGAAGCTGAAAACGTGGGCATGCTTTCTCCATAAACTTTCTCAATCCTGATTTCTCACCAAAGCAAAATGGTTGCTCATCTTCTATTACCATCTCAGCAAATGCAGCCCTAAGTTCATCTTGATCAAACCTCCAAGTGCCAATAACTTCACCTTGGGTTGCTTGCAGAATACCTTGCGTTGTATCTTTGTTAAACTTGTGTGGATTGCGCTTACAAACATTGAAATGTCTCTTCAAAGAAGATGTACCATTTGACTTTGTGTCTGCCTTCATGGTACGGTTGCAATATTTACACCTAGCAGTTCTCACAATACCCTTATCATCTTTAATCTGAACAAAGTGCTTCCACATCTCTGATCTTGATGCCATCGGTTTCCTTCCATCCAACTCAACAACTGTTTCTACCGACTCAACCTGCAATGCCTGAGTTCCTACTGCCACGGACTCAACCGCCATATCTATCCGCGAATCAGGTTCTGCTTCTGCCATCTATATGAAAAAATTGAAAAGGAACAACGCTAGATTGAGGGCTCGAGGTTCTGCATCTGCTTTCTACATATCTAGCACGGGAAGAATAGGGAAAGGGGATTCTTGCCTGGTCCTGGTCGCCGGGCGGCTGTGCTTGAGCTGGGAGGGGTGGTGCCGACGTGGGGTGGGGCGGCATGGTGGCCGGTGGCGGCGCGACCGCGCGAGCCGCGAGGTCCTGGGCGGCTGGGCCTGGGCGCATGCGAAGACGAAGCCACGAAGGCACCCACGCGAGGTACTAGGCGGCTGGGCGGTGGCGGCGTGAGGGCCTGAGGGGCACCGCCGCACGCCCGCACCGGGCACGGCCGCACCCGCACGGGCGCACGGCCGCACGGGCACCTGTGCGGGGCTCGGGGGCTGCGCCGCTGGCCGCTGCGGGGCTGCGGCCGGCCGCCTGCGGCCCTACGGGCACCGAGGCACCGGGCAGTGCGGCGGCTGATGGTTACTGCTGTGCCTGTGGCCCTGTGCCTATGCGGGACTGCGGCTGTGGGTGCCGGCCTGCCTTCAGTGCTTGACTAGTTGATTGCTTGAGTGCTTGGTGCTTGCTAGGGTTGCGGCCTTGCGGGTTGCCTGCTTGGTAATGGGCCCGCCCACTGCGGGGGAATGAAGTGGAAGTGGCCTGTTTGGGTATTTCGGGTATTTTGGGTACTGCGGGTTGAAACCCGAAATACCCGAAATTAATTTGGGTTTTCGCATATGCCACCCGAAAATGTTGTTCGGGCTTCGGGATTCGGGTTTTTCGGTTTCGGGTTCAGGTTTTCTCGAGTTTGGGCTTCGGGTTCGGTTTTTATGCCCGGAGTGATGTACAATAGACTATGCCTTGAATTGCCAGTCTTGTGCAAACAAGTTTGACCAGAGCCCTACACTGGTACTAGGCTGCAAAAGCATCCCCGCGGTTTGGAGCTTATAAGTCATACTCTATGCCCTTCATAAGTTTCTAGAGAATACCCAGTTCTCATAGACCATGACTAGTAGTCAGACTCATATAGGTGTGTTCTTTTCAGATGTTCTGTAGGACAACATCTTTGTTTTAAGAAAACAACTCATTTATTTTAAAGAAATCACCTGGAACACATTAAGGTATAGATCAACCTGCCATACAGATTAGAAGAGAAATGCACCTTATACACGGAATGAGCCCTTTTCACAAAGGTTCTCTTCTCACAGTCAGACTTTAGTTTGTTTCACCATCCTAATTCACGGGATCTCCGATCACATAGGACAGGTTTCCACTATAGAATGACTCACGTGGGTCTCAAGCCCAATTCCATAGATGCATTGTCTATCACATTTTGTGAAAGACCCTTTGTAAACTGATCTGCCAGATTTTTAGCCGTTTGAACATAGTCCAAGGCTATAACTCCGGAGTTTCTCAATTTTCTGACAGATTTCAACCGCCTTTTCACATGTCTAGATGACTTCATGTTATCCTTTGAACTGTTCACCTTGACAATCACCGTTTGATTGTCACAGTTCATTAGAATTGCCGGTATCGGTTTTTCAACTATCGGCAAGTCCATAAGGAGCTCATGAAGCCACTCAGCCTCAACAGTGGCGGTATCTAATGTTGTGAGTTCTGCTTCCATAGTTGACCTCGTTAAGATGGTCTGTCTGCAAGATTTTCAGGAAACAGCTCCACCACCAAGTGTAAACACATATCCACTTGTGACCTTTATCTCATCAGCATCAGAAATCCAGTTTGAATCACTATATCCTTCTAGTACCCTTGGGTACCCGGTGTAGTGAATTTCATAGTTCATTGTCCCCTTTAGATAGCGCATTACTCTTTCAAGAGCCTTCCAATGATCATCTTCCGGGTTTGAAACAAACCGGCTCAGTTTACTTACAGCAAATGAGATGTCAGGTCTTGTAGCACTAGCTAAATACATCAATGAACCAATGATCTGAGAATATCTCAGTTGATCTCGCATTATCCTTTTGTTCTTCCTAAGAATTAAACTGGCATCATATGGTGTTGAGACAGGTTTATAATTGCTATAACCAAAGCAACTTAACACCTTCTCCACATAGTGAGACTGCGTAAGAATCACCCCACCATTGCTCTCTTTTACCAGCTTTATATTAAGAATAACATCAGCTTCTCCCAGATCCTTCATCTCAAAACTTTGAGATAAAAACTCTTTGACTTCCTTAATCACATTAAGGCTAGTGCCAAAGATCAGTATGTCATCCACATACAGGCACAAAATCACTCCTTCAGCCCCACCATAGCGATAGTACACACATTTGTCAGTTTCGTTCACAACAAAGCCAGCAGAGGTTAAAGTTCTGTCGAACTTTTCATGCCACTGCTTAGACGCTTACTTGAGACCATATAAAGATTTCAACAACTTACAAACCATTCCTTCTTGACCCTTTGATACGAACCCATCCGGCCGATCCATATAGATCTCCTCTTCTACCTCTCCATTGAGGAAAGCCGTCTTAACGTCCATCTGATGAACGAGAAGACCATAAGAGGCTGTTAGGGAAAGTAACACTCGAATTGTTGTCAGGGAAATTAACTGGTGAATAAGTATCAAATAAATATTCTCCTTCTTTTTGGGTATAACCCTTGGCCACAAGCCTAGCCTTGAACTTTTCAATAGTACAATCTGACCTAAGATTTTTCTTGAACACCCACTTGCATCCAACCGGTTTACATCCATAAGGACGTTCAACGACCTCCCAGGTTCCATTAGATATAAAGAATCCATCTCACTCCTCACTGCTTCCTTCCAATAGTCAGTATCAGGAGATGAATATGCCTCTTCAATGGTTCTGGGTGTATCATTTATGAGGTATACAATGAAATCATCACCAAAAGACTTTACAGTCCTTTGTCTCTTACTCTTTCTCGGAGCATCATTGTTATCCTCCTCAGGATTTTCCACAAGTGTATATTCATTGTGTTCTATCGGCTCAGCAGAGCCATCATCCTCGATGAACTCTTGGCTAGATGAACTTGTTTCATCTCTCATGGAAAAAATATTTTCAAAAAATATTAAAAATCTATACCCAAGCTGTGAATAGCATAACCTAGAAAGATACAATCCACAGTTTTAGGTTCAAGCTTACGTTTCTTGGTTATTGGCACACTCATTTTTGCCAAATAACCCCAAGTATGAAAGTGTTGGCCTTTTCTTCTCCCATTCCTCGAATAGTGTTATCTCTTTATTCTTTGTAGGAACACGGTTTAGGACATGACATGCAGTCAATATAGCCTCACCCCACCATTCCTTGGAAAGTCTCATTGTATCTAACATGGCGTTAACCAAATCCGTTAGAGTGCGGTTCTTTCTTTCGGCAACCCCATTTGACTGAGGTGAATAGGGAGGCGTCCTCTCATGAATAATACCATGTTCCTCGCAGAATAAAGTAAATAAATTTGAGAAATACTCGCCACCACGATCTGACCTAACTCTTTTGATCTTTCTCTCAAGTTGATTTTCTACTTCAGCTTTATAGATTTTAAAGTAGTGTAAAGCTTCATCTTTTGACTTCAACAAATAGATGTAACAAAATCTAGTATTGTCATCAATCAAAGTCATGAAATATTTTTTACCACCTTTTGTCAACACTCCATTCATTTCGCACAAATCGGAATGAATTAATTCTAAGGGTGCCAAGCTCCTTGCCTCCGCGGCTTGCGAGTTTGTTTTGATTCAACACATACATGACACTTAGAATTTTTGACAAAATTAAACTTTAGAATTAAGCTCAAATTAGCTAAGCGCATCATACAACCAAAATTAATGTGACAAAGCCTCGAATGCCAAACATTTGTTTCATCAACGTTAATAACATTGTATGCAACTTTATTACAAACATCTGACAAAGAAAGACGGAACAAACCTCCGCTTTCATAACCTTTTTCAACAAAAGTACCATACTTAGACAAGATACATTTATTAGACTCAAAGACTAATTTAAAACTATCTCTACACAGTAGAGAGCTGCTGACCAGATTCTTCTTGATGGTGGGGATATGCTGCACGTTCTTCAGCTGCACGGTCTTCCCCGAAGTAAACTTTAGATTTACCGTACCAACACCAAGAACACGCGCATGCGATCCGTTCCCCATCAGCAAGGAGGAAGTCCCGCCGTTCTGGTAAGAAGAAAACAAAGAAGCATCAGCACAAATATGAATATTAGCACCAGTGTCAACCCACCATTCGGGTGAACATAAAACTGAAAGAACTGTAGGTAATAAATTACCGTACCCCGATGTTCCTCCAGGCTCGCTAATGACCATGTTGGCGGAGTCGTTGCCTTTGCAGTTCAGACACTTTGCAGCAAAGTGTTCCGTACTAGCGCACGCATAGCAAGCTCCCTTCTTCTTCTTCTTCTTCTTGAAGGTGGTTGTCTGCTTAGTCTTTGGTTGGTTCTGCGGTGGCTTTTTTTGTTCTTATGGGAGTTGTTCTTCTGAACAAGATTGGCGCTAGAAGCACCAACAACTCTTTGCCCACGTATGTTCTTTTCTCTCGCCTTCTCCTCAACATCAAGAGTCCCTATGAGTCCATCTATGGTGAACTCCTGTCTCTTGTGTTTTAGAGAAGTAGCAAAGTCCCTCCAAGAAGGTGGCAGCTTAGAGATAATACCTCCGGCCACAAACTTATTGGGTAACACACATGGGGACTCTTTGCTACAATTTTTGAGATCTTTTGCCAGAGTATGTATTTCATGAGCCTGATCCACCACAGAACGGTCTTCGACCATCCTATATTCAAGGAACTGCTCCATCATATACAACTCACTGCCAGCGTCAGACACTCTATATTGAGCCTCAAGAGCATCCCACAACGCTTTGCCAGTTGGCAGCCGGATATAGGAATCCACCAGGTTTTCACCGAGAACACTAATGACCAAGCCTCGAAAGAGGATATCAGCCTCATCGAACGCACTCCCTTCCTCTGGAGTGAACTGTTCAGGCTTACTCTATTTTACATGGATCACTCTCAATAGTGTTAACCATAGTATAAGCCGCTCTTGCCAACGTTTGTAATTTGAACCATCAAAAGGTGGTGGTTTGATTGATGCAGCGAAGCTAGATACCGAAAGCCTATTAACAAAATTAGGTTTTTGGATTGTTAGATAACTAGGCAATTTTTGGTATATTTTAATTCTAAATATTACTAGCAATTTCATGGCATAAATGAGTGATAATGTGTGAATAAAATATGTGCATGTGTTCATGTTATTCTTACTAGTAGGCATGAACAAAAATTTAAACTAGAATAGATTTAGAATGTACCCCAAGGCGGAACCTGTGTCGGAGGCACCGGTTGCGCCGTTACGAAGTAGTTGATGAGTTGAACTCACGGCCTCGGCGAGGCGAGCGAGCGCATGCGCGTGTGGTTCACCGACCTCCTCTTACCGGCTTCACAAATGGTGCACACGAAGTCCACCCTTTAAGTCGGTTGAGATCCTTCTCAAATCCCGGTACGGAATTAAGCAATTGATTCCCTAGCATTTAATAGTGGGTTTTAAATTCTTTTATTGTATTGATGAGAATAAATGGGCCAAGCCCATAATTCCAACACTAGGCACGAAATTAAGGTCCCGGAAGAAACAAATGATCAGGAATTTACCAGTAAATCAGCGGCAGCTGAATCAAGATGCAGTAGCAAAGTGTACAGCAGTTGAGGGCATACAGACGTACGCAGCAGCAAGTTCGGCGAGGAGAAGTGGTGGCGGAGGCTGCGGTGGTGAGGAGGTCGGCCGTGGAGAGCGCTTTCGGTCAGCACCGACGGATGACCGTGGTGGTCCGCATTTTTTGCGTGTTGGCTCTTTTCGTAGTAAAAATTCGCATTTAGATCTCTAAGTAACTTAAACCTATTTTTGAATCCGGAGGGTCAGCAGTGAGGCACCGTGACAAGTAACACGTCTGGGCGCCGCATGGCGCCGAGGTATTGGACGTGGACGCTGACTGGATGCCGACGTGGCAGGCCCTCGCGCCACGGCCCTGCCTTATGCCGCCGGCCGCTCGCCCGTTGACCCTCCACCCCCCTCCCCCTCTGGCGCTCTGTCTCCCGCGCCGGCCCCTGCGCCGGACCCCGCCTCGCCGTCCCAGCGCGCGCCGCGGCCTTCAGGCTCCCCAGCTACATCGAGGTGCTCACGGGCGAGCCGAAGATGCCGGCGCGCTACGCGGCGCGCGGGGAGGGCGCCATGCTCCCCGAGGTCCCCTACGACCGGTTCCGCATCGGCTCCCAGTTCTTCACGCTGGCCTGCCGCCACGCCGTGTTCATCGTCCGGGAGCGCCGCCTCTGGCGCAAGTTCCGGGTGCCCTGCCTCCCGGAGATGGCCCAGGACTCGTGCTACCCGGAGGAGAATTACTTCCCAACGCTGCTCGACATGGCCGACCCCGCCGGTGTCGCGCGCTACACGCTCACCCGCGTCAACTGGACCGGCAGCGTCGCAGGCCACCCGTGCACGTACACCGCGCCGGAGGTCACGCCGCGGCTCATCGCCGAGCTCCGCGCATCCAACAACACCCTCCCGCACATGTTCGTGCGAAAGTTCGCGCCCGACTGCCTCGGCCCGCTCCTCGCCATCGCCGACACCGTCATCTTCAAGGACTGATGGAGGCGCTGCTCTGCACGACCGAGGTATGATCTGAACCTGAGCTACCCACCTGTCTGAACTGCAACCTTCAGACCTGCTTGAATTTCAGTACTTCTTGATCTTGCTCGTGAACCTTTGTGTAGCTGCGAACAAAGCTAAATTGATCCTAAATTATAGTGAATTTTGTAGTGTAGTTCCACTCTGCAAACTAAATTAAGGTATGGTAAATTGTTATAGTTGAAACGAAAAATGCTTGGTTCTGTCAGCATAGCTCTTAATTTGACACTGCAAAATAGTACGGCCCCAATTTAAAGCCATAAGAACCCACTCCTGTGTTGCTTTGCTTCACGAGATTCTGACGAAAGCGACCCCTTGATTAGTGCAAATGGAAATCCTCGTCCTGCAAAACCACGCACTCTTGGTTGGCTAATGAGCTCATGCACGGACGCGTCCTAGATTTGACAGCGATATCCCAATTGAAGTCTCATTTGACTAGCCCCGTCTGATCTTTCCATTCGTTTCATGCTTGCATTTTTGATCGATCAAATCAGGCTGCTAGCTGCCGGTCTAACAACTCCGTTTGGATCATCCTTTGCAGGGATCGTGCCGGGCCCGTCGACAACGAAAGCTGTGGCCTTCCTCTTTGGCCTTTGCAGTTTGCATCTTCCGAGTTCTTCAGAGTCCACACTGAGATTATTCCCCACGTCTGTTGAGAAGAAAGAAAAGTGTTCAGTTCCTGTCCTCCTCCTCCTCCTCCTCCCTGTACTAGTAGTTGCAGGCGTTGCACTTGCAGGATCATCAGACGATGACTATCCATCCATCCATCTGATGTGTGTACCCTGCAGCAGCCAAAGAAGGCTGCCTGAATGCATAAAAAGGTGATGGATTTGCCTACATATATAATATACTCCCTCCTGTACAGCTTGTTACTCGTGGACTCTGCTTTTGTGTAAGTAACTGTGTGTGCATAAGTAAGGTTGCTTGCAAATTTCAATCAGATTGGGGTCGACTGCACTTTGCAGTGGCCGGAGAAAAGCTTGCCTGCAGAAATGCAGAGTTTCTTCACCTGTTGCATTATTGCATCACCAATCTCCTTCCTTCTCCGTTCTTGTATTGTTCAGTCCAAAAGAAGATAAAGATAGAATGCTTTTTATGTGCATCGGTCACTAGATGAGAGTCATGAGACTGAACTCGTCGCCGGCAGCGACGCAAGTGGCGACAAAAAGCCTGAACAGCAGAAGCGATGCATAACTGCATAAAGCGAAGGTTGTTTGCGAGTTTCAATCAGATCGGGGTCAACTGCGATCTGCAGCGCGTGGAGGAGGAGCTTGCTTGCAGAGATGCAGTCTCTGATGCATCACCAAAGCCTTTTCCGTATGGTTCGTTCAGTCCTGGAGCAGATAAGCAAGATGCTTTTTCTGCGCGCAAATTGGTGACCACTTGCAAGTTGCAAGATGAGACTTGAGACCCGAGTTGGTCGACGACGCAAGTGTGGCAACAGAGCCGCGGCAGGCACTACTCCGGCGTTCCGAGGAAGAGATTCTCCCGCGAAACGAAGCGCCGAGTTCACCGTGTGTAAGAACCGGCTAATTTGATACTATTTTTTACATCATTTCAAGTGAACCGCCGGTTATTATCATTAATATGAGAGCTAACACGCGCTCGCACCAAGAGTGTGCCACCTGTTAACCCACCTCTAAATCATAAACAATCGGCACGTCATTCGCCAAAAATAATATCAAATCCGATAGTTTCGCTACGTGCTCCACCATGTACCCAAGATCACGTATACACATATAACGTTACAATCACATATATTGCCGATGAAATAAAAAGATCAATTTTAAGCATTAGAAGGTTCGATAAATAAACATTACAAATTAAACGTAGGAGGGTTCAAATTTGAAATTAAAGGTTCAACAACAAAATACAAGTCTCGAACTCAGAATTTAATATTTAAAAGAGATATGAATCATAAAGTTTAATATTTAATATAATATCCAAAAAAACGTTAGCGCAACGGATAACTTGATAAACTTGATAAAAATAATGGGGTCTTGCTTAAGAACACCATCAAGACTGCATCGACCACTCCTCACACACACCGGAATCGGCGAGGTAGAAGTGGCCAAACACAACTTTCAGCTCATCTGCAACTTAGTTTAAAAGCAACGTGAGCTACTTGCAAGACTTACGCAAAAAATAACCAAGGAAGATAAGGCTTTAGGGTTAAGTAAATTTGCATAAGCATGAGCTCTCTAATCTAACACCTTAGGTTTCTAGCAATTTAATTATATTGCTCAAACCACCTCACAATTTTAGTTGATTGAATTCCTAAACCAATAAAGTAACATAGGGTAACATGAGTTATAACCAAGTATAAACGATACTTCTACAAAGAATTCATTGGATCCACTGAGAGCGCAGCAATTCAAATTGATTAAAATAACCTTGCAAGGGTGTACTTCTTTACCCACACGATACAAGAACCATGCGACTCACCCAACCGATCACGTTGGGCAAGGAGATACTCGTATCAACCTTTCCCAACAAGTTTCAACCGTTGAACATCACGCCTAACTTGTGCGGAGAGTCACTTAGATCCACCGGGAACACCCCTAAGCCTCTCTACAAAATCCTATGGCCACGTATCTAGGACCGTGCATCAAAAATTAAAACTTGGAAGGTAATCGGCTTATCCATACCACGATTGGATAAGTGATAGTATGATAAAATGTTCAAAACTGAGGTCATCCACGGACGGTCCTTAACCGATTCAAGCGGACTATGCCTCCGAGACTCCTTTTTCTAGACCCTGCATTCCGCCCAAACCACGAAACCATTTTCCAACTAGACCGTGCCGAACTTCCAACATTCCAAAATCGGACAAGCGCGATCAAGGTAATAAGTCGTGCAGAGAGCAAAGTGATCCTATTCCCGAAATTTCCTTACAAGTTATAGACCAACTCTAAGCATGGCTAAGCATTTATTCAATTAATTAGTTACTAACTACAATTATCAAGGACATGGATATATAAAAGCAAGGAAGGTAAATGTACGAAAGTAGGATCCGCGATGCAATAGATAAACATATAGCATAACCATATATACCCAAGATAACTAAAGCAAAACAAGTTAAGCGGGTCAAGGAATCATGCTTAGCTGCTTGCCTTGGTTTTTGTCCGGCTCGACAATGAACTCAACTCCGGGCTCGGGTTCAACGGTCTCGGCGGGCTCAACGAGCTCATTCTACAGCGTTTCGGTCACTATAATGCATGAATGAAATGCATGCATTAGCATGACACCGATAATATAAAAATGATATGATATGAAATGAGAAATGAATAGCACACTTAAACAAGAAAAGCATCACGGACGCTAGAAAAAGGATCTCGCTTACTACGCTCTTAAACATAAAGACCGAAAGCGAGAATTGCTCAAAATAATTCATCTAGTAAGTATAAATCAAGATATAATTTTTACATACAGGGGACATCATAAGAAACTCATGGGAGTTGTATTTGCAGAAAAATCATTTTTATTGAATTACTTATACAATTTATAATTTTCAGCTACTCTAAACAAGTTAAATCGTAAAAGCATGCAAAACATTCCCACAAATTCCTAGAAAATTACCAGAGGATATAGACATGAAACCAAAGATAACAGAAGTGGTTTTGCCATTTTATCACCTCTCAAACAAAAGGTATTAATTAAACAAACTTGCAGGCAGAGAATAATAAAACATACTAAAACCCTATCAAACAACATAGATCCATTAGAACAAGTTGCACCATTAAATAGCACATTTCACAAGATTCCAACAAGATTTAATTTTGTATTTTTAGAGCATCCCATTATTGGTTAAGCAATTAACTTACTTTGACAAAGATAAAGCATAACAAATTTTACAGAACATTAACATGCACAACAACATTTTTGCCATGTGGACTACCACATAGGAACTAAACAAAACAAGTTTCATAATTTTTGGAGGCCCACACAAATTTCCAAGGAATGTACAAGTTAACAGTTCAAAGGAAACAAATAAACGTTTTGAACGATCCGGGTGGCGAAAAGTGGGCCCAGGAGGCCAGGCAGGCCCGAGCCGAGTCAAGGCCGGCCGCTGGCCTTGACTCGCTGTGCCGGTGCGTGCGCGACGCGGCGTGGTGGCGGCCGGCGGGGGAATGCGGCCAGGAGCGCTAGCGGGGTGAGGGCGGCGAGCGCACGAGGGGCTTGGCGTGGTGGGGATGCTCACCCGCAGAACCAACGGGTGGAGCAGGGCAGCGAGCAGCGGCATGGCGAGGAGCGGTGGCGGCGGATGGAGGCCGATGTCGAGGAGCTCTGCGGAGAAGGAAGATGGCCGGTGAGGGTTCGAATCGAACGAGGGGGTTGAGGTGGTGTCGTGCACACGGGGAATTGGGAGGAGGCTCACCAGAGGCAGCGAATCACGGCGGCCGGTGGGGAGGAGGAAGTAGGAGGCGGCGGTAGGCGAAAGGGCTAGGGTTTTGGGGGAAAGAATAAGCGGCGTTTGAATGCGAGAGGGGAAGGAAGGCGAGCGGCCGCGGGTGGCTTTCCATCCGCGGCCACATTGGCCCAGCCAGCGGCCGACGGTGCGGCGCCGCCGCGCGGGCGGGCCAATGGGCGGAGCCGAAGGCGCGGGGTAGGTGGAGGCGGAGGCTGACGGGTGGCCCGAGGCGAGTGGAAAAGAGGAAAGCGATGAATCAACTTCCAAATTCAAAAACTAGTACTTCCCGAGCTCCAAAAATTGCCAAAAATTTACTGGAGCAAGTTCAAACTACCAAGAACACAATTGAGCAACAAGAACTCGAAAAGCTATTAAGGTTTGCTCATAGAAATTCAAACAAAACCGCAGTTTTCAAAGTTTCTATGAATTTTATGGCTCGGGATAAACATCACAAAATTGAGAAAAAATATTGAAAATTCACCATTTGAAATTTAGTATTTGAGTAAAATTTTTGGGAGCAGATCTACTTAGCAAAATCTAAACTTGCTTCACAATATTTACTTAAGCAAGGCAACAGCATTAATTAATTCAAGCCAATCACATGCACATGATGCTTTATTATGTTTGGATGATGCTTATGGTGATGTTGTTTTAATTGTTAGCCATGTTTTATCAACTTTGGGTCGTGATACTGTGCCGACGGGTTGACCCCGGCAGTTGCGGATCGAGGAGGTCAAGGCTTCGCCTCCGCCTCGTCCGAAGAAGCCGCTCGAAAAAACAGTGCTCGTGCATGTGGTACAGTGCTAGTCGAGAAGGAGGCCATGCAGACATCATCGGCCGCGGCTGCGGGCGCAGTGCAGCGACCAGGTGGCTCGCTGCCGCGGCCACCCCCAGGCAGCCCGGAGGCCGGCTTGATCGGCCGGCCGGCCGGTCCACGAGCAGGTGGCGCGCATGCGGATGCACCGCTGATGCACGGGGGTGGCCGCGTGGCGAACGCGCGCTGTGACCTGCGCCCACACGTATGCGTCATGTATGCACGCCGGCGGCGTCCTCGCCAGGTGGGTGCCCGTAGAGGGCCAGAGGCAGAGGCTTGCCACGCTGTCACGGCCCAGGCTTGCAGGCCGCAGATCCGAGACGACGCCACGCCCACGCCCGCTGCGATGCCGTGGCGCGCGGGAGGCGAGCGGGGGCAGCGGCGCGGGGGAGACAGCGCGCGAGAGAGGGGGAGGGGTCAACGGGCGAGTGGATGGCGGCGTAAGGAGGATGCAGTGAGTATCTAATAATATTTATTTTATCAGCTAACTAATTATAATGATATACCACTATAGTTTATTTATCCTTCTAAATTATTTATATAAAATATCATTCTAGTTCATTTTATCAATATTTTGGATGATCCAATGACCCAAAATATATATAACTTGCATCCTAGCCTAATTGGTTGAGTGTCAAAATGAGCCCTACCAAAATACAGGTAAACCCATAAATTTTATCATTGGTGTAGTTAAGTTTTTAAAAAATTGGCATGACTCAAAGTTAGCTACGTTCAGCTTGCCTATATTCTATGTGTCTGTGCAAATTCCCTCTTGTCGTACTTCTATTTTGGCACCATACCAATCCACGGTTAAAATTTTAGCTATCACATTTTTGGCACCCAACCAATTACTATTATTGTCCACGTTTTGGCAAATAATTTTGGCATACCTATATTTTGGCATGTCCATGATTTGGTAGGGTAAATTTTGGAATCCAACCAATTAGGCTCCTAGTGCGAAATGAAAAATGTAACCCTATATTTAGAAACAAAATACCAAAAATATATTTGAATTTTATTATATAACATAATAGTAATACTATGAAGTAACATAAGCAGTGACGCTAAAGAGTAAAAAGAAGAAACCTTCATATAGAAAATGAGGGAATTTGCTTTTAGTCAAACTAATACAAAATATGATGGTACAGGGGTTAATTAAATCGAAGTCTAGGCATCCATGGATATATTTTCGCACCGGCTTCCACTTTAATTGAGAAATTAGAAATTAGACGAGAGACTGATAGCAACAAGGGATGACCCCAGCCACAGGGGTACGATTACATACTCAGCGATACACGGAGATGTGACAATGGCAATGGGCAACTCGAAACTCGCGTTCGTAGTATCAGCGCTGCGAATGGGCCTCCAGTTGACTTGGTGAGGCCGGTAGCATTTTTCAGGTTCTGAGTTCAAATTCTTATGGAGTGAATTTCAGATAGAGGTTAAAAAGATCCCTCTCGCTGGCACGACCAGGTTCGGAGGTTCTCGATCAGAAAACCGGTTGCTTCCTCTTAATGAAAAATGGTGGAGCCATCATAGCCCCGTTTTATTTTTGAGCCAGCGCTTGCAGTGATCGTGGTGTGCCCTGCCTGTCCTATGTGGCTGTGTCGAAGCACCACGACTATATATCGTCTATGCTATGAAATCGCGATCCATCACCTAAAGGACGCGTGCATGTCCCACTAGTCAATCAACTTAATAAATATCTGAAGGTCTACTGTATTGATTTGTCGCACACTAGTGGGCTTGCTAGGACTGCGGTGCCGTGTGATTCCCTGACTCCCTAGACCAGTGCTGTCATCATGCTATAGGGTCCGTTCGTTTCCGGGGTCTAAAGCCCGAAACATCTAAAGTTTAGAGGCCCGGCACCGAACCGGCCTCTAATCGCGCGAGTCTCCTTCCTTTAGAGGCCGCGATTCTTTAGAGGGAGCAAGCACTCTAATCGCCTCGGCTCGCGATTCCCAGCTACCCCCATCCCCGTCGTGGCCCCCTGCTCCCCCCACCCCCCCCCCGCGCCGCCGCCCCCTGCTCCTCCCCACGCCGCCGCCCCCTGCTCCTCCCCGCGCGCCGTCGCCCCTGCTACCCCCCGCGCGCAGCCGCCCCCCCTCTCCCCCCACCCCCGCGCCGCCGCCCCCTGCTCCTCCCCGCACGCCGCCGACCCTGCTCCCCCCCCCCCCCCGCGCGTAGCCGCCCCCTCTCTCCCCCCACCCCCCCCCCCCCCGCGCCGCCGCCGCTACGGTCGCGAAGGCCGGGCCAGCACCGGCCTCGCCGCCACGGGGCCGCGCGGTCGGTCGCGGTTGGGGAGGCGGCGTACGCGAAGCCCGAGGCAGCGCTCCTCGAGGCCCTCCTCGGCGTCCAAGGCTGCGGCCGCGCCGTCACACCTCGCCAGCTCCAGGCAAGGAACCTTCTCGGTTGACTTAAGCTGATGACAGCCTCCCCCACATGCCAGGCGCGTGCCACCTGCTTGATGAAGCGCGCGTAGGCGTGCTACTGATGGATTTCTCTGTGGTCCGCGTGTGTGCAGGAGGTGGAGAGCGCCGTGCAGGCCCTTGAGGCCTTGGGAGGCGTGCCTGATCCGGTACCGTTCAATTTCTATGTGCTTTGCTGCATTGTAAATCTAGTCACAGCTTACTGGGGGTGCTCATTAGTGGCTGGTTAGTGAATTCAGTTGTCAATGATTCAGTTGTCAATCATATAGGAAGGAAGCAGAAGGAGCACTGGCTGGGCCGAGCCGCCGCCGCCGCCGCCACCTGCCGCGCGCACCCCATCTGCTTCCCGTTTCGGCAAGGTCAAGAGTCGTCCTGGGAGTCCGTCTCCGTACAAGAGGTCGCCGGCGCTGCAGGATCTGTCGCCCCCCGTCGGAAGAAGTTGAAAGCGTCGCCTCGTCCACCATGGATGGCTTCAATGGCGGCAACTCTCGATCCGGCGGCTACGGGGGCGGCGGCTACCCAGGCGGCAGGTACGGGGCCGGCCGCTTCGGGGCTGACTGCTACGGGGGAGACGGTACCCGGGACTTCTTCTCGAGCCCGGAACCGTTTTCCCCTGCACATTCGTTGCCCCCCCAGCAAGGGGGCCGGCTAGATCTACAGAGGAGCAGCTCAACCCGCCTCAACTTCGACGGGCTTGACCTGAACTCGGGGTCCGCCAGGTTCCCCCATCTTGATGCGTACCAAGGGTACCTCGAAGACGGCGGTAACCTGGAAGATGGAGGCTCCGGAGGAAGCGGTGGGCGTCCTCCGCATCCATCGCGCAAGGGATCTGGAGGTGGCCGGTTGATGGCCCGACGAAGAGGTGGGGGCAGGGCCGGCAAGTGTGAGGGACGTCGCGGAGGTGGTGGACGTTCCGCTGCTGGAAGGAGCCGTGGTGCGGGCTCTTCCAGAGGCAAAGCAGTGCTCGTCGACGACGACGGTGTCGACGAGGACGGAGGATCTGAGGTATACTACGCCACATCTTCAAATCATACTCTTCTCTGCGTGTTTTTTTCCTGTGTTTCTCTGAACATGTTCGCGCATTGCCCATTGTAGCAATTCCATAAAGCTAGTTGGACCCCCCGCAATACTCATATCCTTTGTGAAATCATTGTGGACCAAAAGAACAAGGGTAACTACGTCAACGGCCACATGGTCAATCGCGCTTACCCCATCATAGCGGACGCATATTTCCAGAGAACAGGCTTGCGGCATCATATGGATCAGTTCCGCAACAGGCTTACACAGTTGAAAAACATGTTCGGATTCATCAGACTGATACAAAAAGAAGTCTGGGCTCGGTAGGCGACCTGATGGCTGGCCAACGGCGACCGACTCATGGTGGGACGGCCACTTGAAGGTACTTGTCTATCCTCCAATGCGTGCTACTCGGGTTGCCCAAGTTCTGTTCATGTGTTTCCTTAACAGTTTGTGCTGCTCGGGGTCCTCATGCATTGATTCCTGTACTCGTGCAATTTGCAGGATGTGGCTAGTGACTGGAAGCAGTTGAGGTATGACCCTCCCTCGTACTTGGAGCACTTGCAGGACATTTTTGAGGGGGTTGCTGTAGACGGAACAACTTCTTATGTTCCTGGCCAACCAGAGGAGCATGACGCAGAGGAGGAAGATGTTCCTCCTTGTTTTGAGGTCCCAGCGGAAGAAAGCCCTAGGAGCACAAGTAGCAACAAGAGGGCCAGCAGCACAAGCACAAGCACAACTGGGGCCAGTCCTTCAAAGAAGAGCAAGAGCGCGTACTTCAACATGTTCAGATCCATGGTGAAGCAGAACTCAGAAGTTAGTGGGACGAAGCTTCAAATGATGAAGGAGAGGCAGGCAGAGAAGAAGATGAAGGAACAGCAGGAAAGCACCCAGCATGAAGCTGTGATCCAGTGCACCCTGGAAGCTGGGATTGAGCCTGGCAGTCCAGAGTACTTGGCCCTGGGCTACCTTTGTGGAAGTGCCATCATGACACGCTTGTTCTTGAAGTGCCAAACACATGAACAAAGGATAGCCTTCATCAGGAGATACATGAAGGCTGAAAATTTGGACTAGTTGTCTTTCAATCTGTTGTGCACTACTGTAGGCAAGATTTGGTTTCAGACTAATTTATTTCCGTGCTTTGTTGTGTGAGAACAATTTCATTTCAGCTATGGTTGTTGTGTGAGAACAATTTAATTTCGGCTATGGTTGTTGACTATCAATGATGTGTTGCTTCAGACCAATTTCATTTCAGCTATGGGTGTACAATATCAATGACTGGAAATTCTATTCTTTGCTATAGTGTTTCAGCAACTGATCCTTTGTTTCTTGGGTTTCAGGATTCACTGGATGAGTGGATTAAGGACGACGAAGAGGAGTTCAATGAACAGCTACCTCTGCTCATGTATGGTATGTTTCATGGCATGCAACACTACTCAAAAACCAAGAGACTTAGAAGTGAGGAGAGTGGTCTTGACTTTGTGAATAGGATGCTTGTCGACCCACATTATTGCCACACCATGTTTAGAATGAATCCTGAATTGTTTGAACAACTACATGCTGTTTTGGTTGGCTCATACGGTCTACAGTCCAGCACAAAGAGTACCAGCCGAGAGGCGTTAGGGATGTTTCTTTGGATGGTTGGAACACCGCAGCCAGTTAGGCACGCTATGACCATATTTGGTAGGTCCCTAGACACGATTCACAGAAATTTTGCTAAAGTTTTGGATGCACTTGTGAAGCTAGCTGCAGAAATTATAAAGCCTAGGGACCCAGAATTCAGTACCATACACCCTCGGCTGCTACAAACAAGGTTCAAGGGACTATTCAACAATTGCATAGGGGCAATAGATGGCACTCATATAGATGTTGTTGTTCCAACACACAACGTGGTTCAGTACCTTAACCGGAAGGGTAAGACATCACAAAATGTCATGGCCGTATGCGACTTCGACATGCGATTCACCTTCGTTCTTGCTGGTTGGCCTGGATCAGTTCATGACATGAGAGTATTCAATGATGCCATGACAAAGTATGGTGACAAATTTCCACATCCACCTCAAGGTAAGCATGTTGCACAAATGTATCCTAGATTTATCCTTAAGTATTCTACCTTTTCTTTTATGACATGGATGGAGAAATAACTCTGTAGATGCAGATAAGTACTATCTAGTGGACTCGGGCTACCCCAATCAACTGGGTTATCTGGCACCATACAAGGGAACCAAGTACCATCTACAAGAGTTTCGACTTGGAACAATGGCAAGAGGTATGAAAGAGACTTTTAACTGTGCTCATTCTTCGCTTCGGAATGTAGTAGAGAGGTCTTTTGGAGTATTCAAGCAGAAGTGGAGGATGATGTATGGCATTCCAAGTTTTCCAGTTGCAAAACAAACCAAAATTATCGTAGCTTGCATGGCACTTCACAATTTCATTAGAGAACATGATGACGACGATGAGGACTTCGACCAAGCGGAGCTCGATGAGTACATCCCACAGGGCCATATCTCCGACGACTCAAATAATTTTACGGATGGTCAAGATGAAGAGCCGCCTAGTGACGAGACCATGAATGGTTTTCGTGATCGGATAGCAGCAGCTCTATACAACAACACTAAAAACAGGTTTCTGAAGTGAGCTCAATTTTAGGTAGAGCTAGCACTGTTGGGCTTGAGAAAGCAGTGGAGGTTCTAGACACACTTGGCAGTAGCATGACAAGTTTAAATTCTAGTAGTGGTTTTGTGTCAAGTAATGCAGCGAAGGGAAACAAAATATCTATGTTGGCTTTTGAGGTGGCAAATACTATAGTTAGAGGCTCCAATCTGATGCGTTCTCTGTCGGAGCCTAGCATAAAGCATCTCAAAGAAGTAGTGTTTCATTCAGAAGGTGTTCAACATCTTATATCCAAAGATATCGATGAATTACTCAAGATGGCAGCTGCTGACAAAAGGTTTGTGCTTGTCTGCACTTCATATCATCTAATCTAATTTCTTCATGCTTGTCATGCACTACCCTGTCAGATATATATTGAAAAAAAATTGCACTGCATGTTTCCCTTATATCTTTAATTCAAGTCCTTATTCCTTAATTTGTTAATTCCTACAGGGAAGAATTAGAAGTATTCACAAAAGAGGTTGTTCGCTTTGGAAACCTTTGCAAGGATCCCCAGTGGCACAACTTGGGCCGCTTCTTTGAAAAGTACAGATCCCCCCCCCACCCACACACAAGCGCCTACATCTCTGTAAGTGTTACTTTAGGCTACTAACACTACCGGAAAAAAGATCTTTGCCAAGTGTCAAATATTTTGCTGAGTTTTTTTTTCCGGACACTCGGCAAAGAGCTTTAGGCTTTGCCGAGTGCCGGTCTTTGCCGAGCGCCTTTTTTAGACACTCGGCAAAGAAGCTCTTTGCCGAGTGCCTTTTTCAAGACACTCGGCAAAGATAATTTTCAAATCATATTTTGAAGTAGTAAATTAATTCAAATAAAAATATTTTCAACTACAAAGTTGTATAACTCATCAAGATGCACAATTCTTATTTTGGACATTTCTTCATTTGACAAAATAAATGTACATTTGTTCATAAAATATATATATCTCTCTCGTAGTTTATGAAACTAGAAGAGAGATATATAAGATTTGTGAACAATATTAGAATTATCATGTCAGATGAAGAAATGACAAAACAACCAAAATAAACTTTGTAGATCTTGAGAAGTTATAAGATTTTACAGTTGGCAACATTTTAATTTGAAGTCATCTTGTCAACAAAACTACATCTGAATATAGAAAATTTAAAATTCGAATTTTGCAAATGACCTCGAATGGAAAAACCATCAAAATTAAAGTTGTAGATCTCAAAAAGTTATGAAAGTTTGTAGTTGACAACTTTTTGATTTGAAATCATTGTGTCATATTAAAATATGTTTGAAGTTTTCAAATTTGAAATTCAAATTTTGTAAACGATCTCGGATGAAGAAACTACCAAAATAAAAGTTGTAGATCTCGAAAAGTTATGCCTTGTATTTCACAACTTTTTCATTTGAATTTATTTACTATCTCAAACAAATAATTTACACTCGGTTAATTATAATATGTGGAGAATAAAAACGTAATGTTGACACATGTGGTCCAATGGTGCAGTGGTAAAGGGAGTTGTTTGTGTGCAGGAGGTCGTGAGTTCGAAACCTATCATCGATGAATTATGAAAAATTGCTGAAAAAATGTGCAACCTATTAGATGGGTGACTAGTTGGATGTGCATGCCTCCCCCAATAAATTCTTTTTTTTTCTGTTTCATTTTTTTAGATTTTTTTCGATTTATATTTTACCGAGTGTTTCTATTTGCCGAGTGTTTTTTGGCACTCGGCAAAGACGTCTTTGCCGACGAAATCGCTGCCGAGTGCCCTTTGCCGAGTGTTACACTCGGCAAAGCTTTTGCCGAGTGTAATCGGGGCTTTGCCGAGTGTCCTCGGCAAAGCCCCTGATTCCGGTAGTGTAACTTGTATTTCTGTTTGAATTCCTCTAGGTTGGCATCAGAACGAACACCACAAAATCACCTGAAAGAAGATGCAGAATCAGTAATGCAGAAATTGGTCACCTGCGTTCAATGTACAGCTGTAAGGATGCCCGGATTTATTTAGCTTCAGTGACTTACTTGCTAGCCGACCTGAACTTGCTTGGGACTAAAATGATTCTTTTATTCTTGTTGTAGTCAATGACTTATTTGCTTTACATACAATGTAATTTTTGCTGCTTCTTTATTGCTGCTCGAACCAATAAATAGCTAGATAGTCAATAAAATGCTGCATTCTCTTTGGCTGTTATAGTTGTCAACACTTCAATTTTGTTACATCTGGCTGAATTTGTTTGGTTCCTTGAAAGCTTTTAGCCAGCATGGCATTTGCTGCCAATTGCAGTATCTATGGACTCTATGCTCTATTTTCTTGCAGTTTCAAAATGTTGGTCAACCTATAATGTGGAGTTAGACATTTAAGTTTTGATCGTCAATAGATGAAGATTTATCTAGTTCTGCCAGATGAAACTTTTATATTCATTGTGAAACTTTCATAATATACAACTTTTGTAATGTATTAGAACACAAAGTAGTAGTAAAAATGAAATGTTGTTGTCGATTCCTATGGGCTATAGGTAGTCTAATTGTATTATTTGAATAGAGGAATCCTTAGCATCATTGATGAAGTTGTGTGTCGTATATTTTTGCTCCATATGGGATATACAACAGGATGGTCTATTTGGAGTTTGCCTGTCGTATTACTGACTTCTCTGCTGTTTCTACTTTTTTGCCCTCAGGAATTATATCATGAATTTCATGCTTTGGATAGATTTGAACAGGATTACCGTCATAAACAGAAATAACAGGATGGCTTGAGTTCAAGAGGTCAGTTTCGTTTGTGGCCTGTAATGCTGTATTAAATATAGCCTGCAGTATGAACAAATTGTCTACCCTACCCTGAGTACAAGTAGGTAACAAATAAAACTAATGATGCATCTCAAGGATTTGTTGGGCAGCACGTATCTCATTTGATTAACCAGTCGATAAGAATGGATAATATGATTCCCAGGCATAGTTTTAACTTTTAACAAATTAGAAAATAACTTGTGTTTAATTTGCAGGAGACAGTCTGGATATACTGAAGCAGGAAGTGAAGGGTCAGAGTAAGCATGTTAAAAGTTTGCAAAAGAGGTCACTTTGGTCCAAAAATTTGGAAGAGGTTGGTATGAGGTGCCTTTGTTAAAAATCTACCATATTATGCTGGCAAGGGAAGGTATTTTTAGGATATTGATTAGCACTAAAAATTTTAGGGCACTGCGCATACTACTATCATCCTTGTCTACCATCTTATTCCAAGGTTTGAATAGTACTTTTTCTTCCCAGGTGATGGAAAAGCTCGTAGACATTGTCCAGTTCTTACATTTGGAGATACATAACACCTTCGGTCGTGCTGGTATAATCTTTATGAATCCTACTTATTTTCGTAGCACAGTTTGAACTACTTTTGACAGCTAGTGTTTCTTGATTTTGGTTCTTCAAAGGAACATTTTTGCTTTGTCTGGGGGTATATTTATTATGAGAAGTTGAGAACTGAGATTGAATTCTGATGTATTTGGTTAAGTCTATTATGTCTGCAAGTTCTTTTCAATTGGCCGATTCAAAAATCATAAATGGATGACTCTTTTACCTAGATACTTCTTATGGTTTTTAGATATTTTCGAATCTTTTGGGTAGTTAATATTTTCTTATTGTTCATGGAATAATGATCTAAAAACACTCTTAGACTCACAGTAAGGCAGTGCACCAAGTGCACATATATTATTTGTCCTGTTAGCAAATTGTTGATTTAAATTTGCAATTTGGGAGGGCGAAAAATGTGCACCCATGCCATTATCATATGCATAGAACTTTCAAGGTTTTGTCCTGTCACTATAATTGTATTGTTTCAGCCATATGAACTGCACAGTGCATTTATTATCTAATTTTGCGGTGACTCATGCAAGGATCCCCCCCCCCCCCTGGATAAAAGATGTCTTAGCTGCACGCATGCTAGGACAACCTTAACTATTCTAAAAAAAAACTAGACCCCAGAGGAAAGACCGCCCCCATGGCATTGATTTAAGAAGAATCTAAACCACAGCTAGGTCTAGAAAAGGTCCCGAAGGCTGCCTGCGCAGGCGGCGCTCCCTGCACAGCAAGGTGCCTTTTTTTTAGTATGCATTCTTCAGCCCTGGTTGGGAGCGCCACATATGGTAGCTCAACCACCACGCTGTGCGCATGTCTGCAACCTTTATTATTCTTTCAGTTTGTCTCGGTATGTTACTGAAGTCAACATTGATTCTTCTCAAAGAACTGCATGATTCTTATTGTGGACCACCTTTGTGAGTTGTGACAATGATCTAGAGTTTCTTGCATCTATCTGACTGTAGACAGTGAAGAGCCACAAGAACCTACTATCAAACACTACAATAGATTGGGACCAGCATGTCATCAATATGGATCGGCTACTGCATTGATTAGATTAGAGATGCTCTGTACAATTGACTTAATCAAGTAACAGAGAGGGATAGAGAGAGACAGGGGAGGGCACAGGTATACCTTCGTGCCCTAGGGCGGCAGCTGACGCAGATGTGCCCGCCATGGTGATGTAGTGCAGGAGCTCGGGGTGATCCGGCCGAAGGCGTTCGTGCTCGTGGTGGCCGAAGGTGTGGTCGCGTCTGGGACTCGGGGTCGAGGCAGAGGGGGTCGAGGATGGCCGGAGGAAGCTTCCCGCCGCTGACCGCGCACAAACTAGATCGGCTAGGTTTGACTTGTCGGTGGGGTGGCGGCGACCGGTGAACCTCGTGATCCGAGCCGCTGGCCCCCACCTCTCTTTATAGCACGGCGCGACGGGGGCCCACCAGCTACGGATAAGTTGGGGCGCCCCCGATCAGGGCGCATGGGTGAGGTGGCCCATCGGCCCGTTAGGGTCCGATAAGCTAGAAGATCAAACTAACAGTCTCCCCCTTGATCTCACCCTGTACTTTTCTTTTACTTTTACCTTTTCGCGTTTCATCATGGATTTGTGTACAGAGCATGTCTCATCGTCACGATCATCTGTCGATAGATTCAGCAACTACAATTCACGCTTCCATTCAGAGACGGATTGTTTAACCTTTTGGACCCTTGTAGTCCGAAGATCACAGGCTATCCCTTAGCCCCATGCCGGCTACGTGTTCCTTGAACACGCTGGGTGGTAAGCCTTTCGTTAGCGGATCCGCAAGCATTTTCACTGTGCTTATATGCTCGAGATTTATAATCTGATCTCGGACTTTATCTTTCACAACATAATATTTTATATCTATATGATCTCGGACTTTATCTTTCACAACATAATATTTTATATCTATATGTTTGGCAGCACCACTTGTCTTGTTGTTATGAGCATACATTACTGCGGGCTCATTATTGCAGTACAACCGTAATGGTTTAGATATATCATCAACCATTCTCAGACCGGGTACGAACTTCTTTAGCCAGTTCACCTGCCCTGTAGCCTCATAACATGCAACTAACTCGGCATACATTGTGGACGATGTAGTGATAGTTTGTTTGCAACTTTTCCACGATATTGCTCCCCCGGCTAGGGTGAACACATATCCTGACGTGGATTTTCTGTCATCTCCTGCATAATCGGAATCTGAATATCCTACGATACGCAGAGATTCTGTTTTCCTGTACGTTAACATGAGGCCTTTGGTTCCTTGCAAATAGCGCAGAACCTTCTTTACTAACTTCCAGTGTTCTCTGGAATCTGCCAAGCAACCCGGTAACGTAAGCTATATCAGGGCGTGTGCACACTTGTGCATACTGTAAGCTTCCCACAACAGAAGCATATGGTACCATTTTCATTTGATCGATTTCATATTGAGTCTTGGGGCATTGAAATTCCCCATATCTATCGCCCTTAACTATAGGTGCAGGTGAGGCACTGCATTTATGCATGTTGAATTTCTTTAGGACCTTTTCTATGTATGTCTTTTGAGACAGTCCTAATACCCCTTTCAATCTGTCTCGGTGAATCTCGATTCCTAGAACGAATCTTGCTTCACCAAGATCTTTCATCTCGAAATGCGAGGATAAAAACCCTTTTGTTTCTAGTAGCAGACTGACATCACTACTTGCCAGTACAATATCGTCCACATATAAGATTAGGAAGACGTACTTCCCATTCTTGAACTTTGCGTAAACGCAATTGTCCTCGACATTTTCTTTAAACCTGAACTCGTTTATTGTTTTATCGAACTTCAAGTACTACTGTCTTGAAGCTTGCTTTAGCCCATAAATCGATTTCCTCAGACGGCATCCCAATTTTTCTTTACCTTCCACGACAAAACCTTTCGGCTGTGCCATGTAGACGGTTTCATCTAGATCCCCGTTCAGGAATGCTGTCTTCACATCCATCTGATGTAATTCTAGATCATAATGAGCTACAAGAGCCATTATGATTCTGAAAGAATCTTTACAAGAGACTGGGGAAAAAGTCTCGTTGTAATCAATTCCTTCTCTTTATGTGTATCCTTTTGCCACGAGTCGTGCTTTAAATTTATCTATATTCCCTTGGGAGTCATATTTGGTTTTGTAGACCCATTTGTAGCCTACTGTTTTGGCTCCTTTAAGAATTTCCTCTAAGTCCCATACTTTGTTGGTGCTCATCGATTTTATTTCATCTTCCATGGCATCAAGCCATTTCGACGAGTGCTCACTTCTCATGGCTTCTTCAAATGAAGTGGGATCATCCTCCATTTGAATTTCTTCGCTATTATAGACTTCATAGTCGTCAGAAATAGCACGCTTCCTTATTCTTTGAGGTCTCCCATGAGCCTGAGCCTGCGGTGCCTCATCTATTTGAGGCTGCTGTTGCTCCTCTTCTTGTGCGGCAATGGGCTCGTCAGGAGCCTGATGAATAGGTTCCACTTCCTCATTCATCGTTACCACAGGAGGAGCCACCACAGGTGTTGGCATCGCAGCGACTTGCGCTGGCGGCGCAGACACCGCGGGCAGCGGGAAGAAAGATTCCTGAATCACGGGATTGGGTGTATATACCCGCTTCTCCTCAAGATCAATCTTCCTTGCTGTGCCGCTCCCCCGGATCATTTGATCTTCAAGGAAGACTGCGTGTCTTGTTTCTACAAATTTTGTAGATCTGTCTGAGCAGTAGAAATGAAAACCCTTTGACCTTTCTGGATAGCCAATAAAATGGCAAGATACTGTTTTGGAATCTAGTTTTGCAATGGTCGGGTTAAACACTTTTGCCTCAACAGGACTCCCCCACACCCGCAGGTGATTCAGTGAGGGTACTCTCCCTGCCCACATTTCATACGGCGTTTTCGGCACCGATTTACTTGGAACTCTGTTGAGAATATGAATGGCGGTTTTCAGAGCCTCCATCCATAAGCTCACTGGTAATGTAGAGTAACTGATCATGCTTCGCACCATATCCATCAGGGTACGATTGCGTCTTTCAGCCACTCCGTTCTGCTGAGGTTCGCCCGGCATCGAGTACTGGGCTACTATGCCTTGCTCCATCAGGAACTTCGCAAAAGGTCCTGGGACTTGGCCATATTGGGTATGTCGACCGTAGTATTCCCCTCCACGATCGGATCTTACGATTTTAATCTTTAAATCGTGTTGATTTTCTACTTCGGACTTGAATATTTTAAATTTATCCAAAGCCTCCGATCTTTCTTTAATTGGATATATGTATCCATAACAGGAATAATCGTCTGTGAATGTTATGAACGAGTCATATCCATCCACACTCTTTACATTGAACGGACCACACATGTCTGTGTGAATTATTTCTAATACACCTGTGCTCCTCTTAGCATTTTCTTTATTTTCTTAACGAATTTGCCTTTTATGCATTCAATGCATTGTTCTAAGTTAGAGAACTCTAATGGAGGAAGAATTTCGTTTTTAATTAATCTCTCTATTCTCCCCCTTGAAATATGGCCTAAACGACAGTGCCATAATTTCGACGATGCATCTTGAGTTCTCTTTCGTTTTCTATTCACGAGTGTAGACGAGGATACATTCGCATTGTTATCGCATACGGAATTTACACTGTCACGTAACGATATCAAATAAAGATCATTCTTTCTGAATGCAATGGAAATAACTATATCATTACATTCGATCAAACACCTGCCATCTCCAAATAGACAGGAATAACCATCTTTGTCCAGGCGAGACACACTAATTAAGTTTTTGTGTAAAGACGGTACATATAAAACATCCTTAAGGACTATAATGAAGCCAGTGTCGAGTTCCAAATGAATGTCTCCCACTGCTTCAACGTCTGCCTGAGCTCCATTTGCCACTCTAACTTGCTTTTCGCTTCTTTGAGTGGTTCTCGTCGAATGGAATCCCTGCAATGAATTTGCAACATGAACAGTTGCTCCTGAATCAATCCACCAAGTGGTTTTTGAATATTCTATATACAAGGATTCATTTACAAAAGAAATAATGTTCTCACCTCTCTTTTCCATGATCATCTTTAGATATTTGTGACAGTTCTTCTTGTAGTGTCCCTTTTCCTTGCAGTAGAGGCATTGGTCCTTATCAACTAGAACCTGTCCTTCTTGAGGTCTGTGTTGTTGAGAGCTTTTGCCTTTAGAGGAGGATGAAGAAGATGATGAAAAATTGCCTTTAAAGTTGGCATGCTTCTTCTTGTTCACATAGTTATATGATCCGCCAGTGGTGGACCTTATCCTTTCCTCCTCCTGACCACACATCGCAATAGTCTTTTCTATGTCCCAAGTTTGTGGTTGGGTGTTGTAATTGACAACAAAAGTGTCAAATTCTTTTGGCAACGAAGCAAAAACCAGATGGACAATGTGATCCTCCTTGAAGGCAAGGTCCAATGACTTAAGCTTGTTGTTCTGGTTGACCATGCAATGAATATGTTCTCTAATGCCACCGCCAGTGTATCTTTCTGAAACCAGTTGTTTAATTAACTGGGTTGCATAAGTCTTTGAAGAACCAGTGTACTGGTTCTTTAATTTTTCAAGATGCTCTATGACAGTGGCACAATCTGGGATGGAGCCCATAATTGCAGGCTCAATCGTGTTCTTTACCACTGCCAGGCACTTCTTGTTGGCAGGGAACCATTTTGCATAAAGCCTCTCATAGTCTGCTCTTGCTTTCTTATAAGCAAGCTCTGTTTGCTTCCATGAAGCATCTGTGTCTGTGTCCTGTCTCTCAGGAGGCACAGGCTCTGTGGGAGTTGGTGTAGCTAGAACCCAATCCAATTCACCCATGATAAAGTAGAGGTCCAGCTTTCTATACCATTCATTGTAATTGTCTCCCTTTAATATAGGAATATCGTTGATGGAAATCATCATTGATAATCCTCCTGAAAAACATTCATGAGTGGTGAAAACATTAAGATAAAGTTAAATAAATTATTGCATATGTATAAATACGACGTTGGTCATAAAATAAAATATGCAATAACCTTGTGTATTAAATCTAAAACACCGTTGGGCAGAGTTAGAGTTAATACATGACAATTATCTATGAAAAATTAAGGCATAATCTCTTTTGTATTAAATCTAGAATACCGTTGGGCATAAATAGAAATAATACATGAAAAAATCTATTAAAGTTAATGTGGTAAAATTTGCAATATTGTCACTTGTTAACGTTGGTCAAAAGATAACAATATTACAACTCAGAAAAATTTCTATGTGCCTTGTGAAATTAAATTATCCCGTTGGTTCAAATTTAAATGACAAGGCAAGAATGCATTAAAATTAATGGATCTATAATCTGTGCAGCGGAAAACTGTAAATTCTATCAAAACATGTATAATATAGTCTTTTATAAGCAGCGCATCAAAGTTCAATCAAGTTTGAATTTGAAATACATCAAATTCATTCAGATTCTATTGGAAAATTACTTCTGTAAAATAAGAAAACAATGCACTGCTCATCTTTCTAAACCAGCCCAGCCGGCCTACTTCTCTCATGGCGGCCCATTTTTTCTTAGCAACCCGCACAGGCCCGTGCGCGAGCGTCGACCCGTGGAACACGGCCCGTTACCGGCCGACCCGCTCGCCCTCGCGAGCGCCCGCGCGTGTGCGCTAGGCAACCTGGGCCTGGGCCGCCAAGCGCCATCCCGCCTGGGCTGAAAGAAGCCCATCTACGTGCGACTCGATCTCGACCATTGGATGGAGATCAACGGTCACGCGTTGATTTCGGCGGAACAAAACCCCTCGAGCCGTTCTCCCCCGAAACCCTAGCTCCATTCTTTCCCCCCCGATCCCCCGGCGCCTTCTGTTTTCCACCCACGCGAGCGAGGAAGAGGCGACCGGCGGCGACCGAGCAAGCGGCGCCACGGCGAGCCCCCTCGCCGGCGCGCGCGTTCACCGCAAGGCGAGCGCACCGCCGTAGAGCGGCATCGTCGTGGTGCTCGGATCCATGGCGCAGCGAGCAGCCCTGAGGCGGCTCGCGCGGTCTCTGTCCGCGCGGGGCCCAAGGCCTCGCGGGATTTGGTCGGCACGCCGGCGTCCCAAACATGCCGACGGTGGGCGGCGCAAGAAGGACCAGGTAAGTTCTTCTTTGACCGTCGCCCCTCTTCTGTGTGGGATCTAGGGTTAGGGTTAGGGTTTCGGGGTTTTGCTCTGGGATTCTTTCTGGGATCTTTTCTGGGGTTCTTTTTCACTTAATCTTCCAATGCTAATCAACGCAATTTGCTAAGGCGACTGATACCATTGTCATCAATATGGATCGGCTACTGCATTGATTAGACTAGAGATGCTCTGTACAATTGACTTAATCGAGTAACAGAGAGCGATAGAGAGAGACAGGGGAGGGCACAGGTATACCTTCGTGCCCTAGGGCGGCGGCTGACGCAGATGTGCCTACCATGGTGATGTAGTGCAGGAGCTCGGGGTGATCCGGCCGAAGGCGTTCGTGCTCGCGGTGGCCGAAGGTGTGGTCGCGTCTAGGACTCGGGGTCGAGGCAGAGGGGGTCGAGGATGGCCGGAGGAAGCTTCCCGCCGCTGACCGCGCACAAACTAGATCGGCTAGGTTTGACTTGTCGGTGGGGTGGCGGCGACCGGTGAACCTCGTGATCCGAGCCGCTGGCCCCCACATCTCTTTATAGCGCGGCGCGACGAGGGCCCACCAGCTAGGGATAAGTTGGGGCGCCCCCGATCAAGGCGCATGGGTGAGGTGGCCCATCGGCCCGTTAGGGTCCAATAAGCTAGGAGATCAAACTAACACAGCAGGCCTTGCATTGCATTATGCAAATATCATCAATCAGATTGATAATCTTGTAAGTGTGCATACTCTTCTAGAGACTTGCTGAACTATTTCGTGATTAGAATATACTTTGGTCAACTTTCCTACATCAACCATATCGTGATCTATCAGTGCAAGAAGTCTTTAGTTAATTCCCATTTCATGTTTCAAGACTATCAGAAAATGAGGAGTATTTTTATGAGGACTGTAATCAATTGTAGTTTATGTTATAAATTGGCATCAGAACCTGCCATGAAAGCTCATCTTCATGGGACGATTGCTTCAACTTTATTTTCGTTACAATATCTGAACAAGGCTTGATCAATTGATAGGTTTCTCGATCATGTGCAATGCCTCCAAACGCAAGGGAAACCTTATATCATGGTTTGCCACCGACTGTCAAATCTGCTCTTTGTTCTAAGCTACAATCTTTTGAACTCAAGGAAGAGGTATGCCAGGCTGGAGTCTCAAATTGGCTAATTGCTATGACTATGATCACACAGTATGAATCACTATGCCATGCTATGCACCTGAACATGATTCTGCTAATGAATGCAGCTTACAGCTCCTCAGATCAAAGCTGAAATGGAGAAAACTTTGCGATGGCTTGTCCCTTTTGCTAGTAACACAGCTATATGAACATGTACTTCAATTTCATTTTAGCTTGTTGTGTCTTACCATTTTTAATGCATTTGCACTTTATATCACATTGCTTGGCGAACCATATTTGGATTTGTCACATTGCTTACCGTTTTTAGTGGACTTTGCACTTTATATCACATTGCATGGATAGGGGGTAAAACTGTAAATTTACTCATATTAGAGGGCTGTAACGAACAGCCTCTAAATGTTAGAGGTCTAAAATGTTTAGACCTCTAATTTATAGGACTGTTTTTTAGAGCTCTCTAAAGGGAAATGAACACACCATACTAGGATGCGGAACTAGTTGCACATGGCTGCATGCAAGCTGTTAGAGCAAGCACCTCATGGTATGCAAAGCGGCACCTTTCTTTCTTTTTTTATTTTTTTCTTTTGTATTGATTTCCTTCCTATCAAGTTTTTACTTTTTATTTCCAATACTTGGTAGATATTTATTTTTCATTTCATTTTCTATGTTACTTATTGTTTATTTCTTCTAATATTTTCCTCCATTATTCTGTATTTCTTTTTTCTATGGACTAAGTCTATGAATGCTATAAATATAGTGATACTTTATGTTTCTTTTCTTATGTTTTCTTAAGGTTCGCCCCTTGTTCCCCATCTGATATTAATTCCTTTATTTCTTATTTTACTTTTTTATTTAGTTAATGTTTCTTATCTTTTTTTATTTAGTTTTCTTTGTCTGAGTTCGCTGATAGACTTTTTTCTCCTTGCTTTTCCTTTTCTTTTTAGCCCTCATAACTTTCTTCTTTTCTCTATATTCATTTGTATTATTACTATGCAAATATATCCGTGCGTTGGTAATAAAGTTGCCAATTTGGTATAATTATCGGATACGTATAGTTGCTCGTGCGTTAATTTATAGAGGTTCATGTGATCAAATCGTGGACGGAGAGCTGGTCCAACTCTGGTCCAACTCGCATATGGGATGGACTAAGGTGCACCTGTCAATGGCACAAGGTAGATCAAACCAAAAATTTGGTGGAAACGTTATGCACTTTAGAAATAGGTATAGATTTTGTCCTTTTCATGACTATGTAGATATTTTGTAATTTTTCTATTATATTTTGTTTCGTTCTAATTTTATTGTTTTCCCATGTGTGATTTAAAAACTTTTCTCCTGAAGCATATGCTCTACGCGTGTGTGCCGTGGTGAAAAGAGCTGACTGATTTATTTTCCATACCGACTCATTTGGTACGCGTATATGCTTATAATTATTCATGTAAAATTATTTATCTGCGTGTAACTAATTTATTCGTAATGCCAAATTATTTGTTCCTATTGTAGACTAAGTTGTTCGATGATGCTGACTCATTTGTGTGCGATATTTATTTTCCATTATTTATCCTATACAATCAAATGTTCGCGATGTTTAATATTTTATTCGTAGTACATATTATTTATTCATCATATTTAATTTTTTTATAGAAAATAATTATTTGTTCATGTTGTTAAAATATTTGTTCTTAGTTGCCGGAAAGATTTATTTAGTGTTAAAAAAATATTTTTAGAATTCGTGCAAACATAGGCAAGTGTGGTTTTGTTTTTAAGATCTTGTCATAAGAAAGACAATGATGCAACCTAAATTTAATTTTGATACTCGGTTTAATAATTATTGCTTTTTTAAATTCCAAATTTACATGCATGTGCGTAACATCACATAGCTGTCCTTCTTGCATGCACATAATCTTTCTCCACCTACAGCGTTGATTTGCAGAAACAGGAAACAATCCACCTCACAAACGGGCCTAATTACAGCCCATAACGTCGTCTGCATCTGGGGTCTGTGTATATGGTAAGTGTTAATTGGGATGCAATGCCTGCCTCTTAAGAGCCAGGGCGTTTAACTTATATAGCAATGATCGAGTACAGATTGGTTAGGATTATACGCGTATCAAACGCAACCGAATAGAAGACGCAGCTCCTAAAGATAGAAGAGTACACGCCAAGAAAGAAAGGCCCTTCTATTTATAACATAAGGATTTCTATCTTTTAACACCCCCCTCAATCTGGACGTGTGAAAACTAAGTTCAGATTGTCCCAAAATTGTGTGAACGCCGGTCCTGACAAGGGTTTGGTGAAAACATCATCAAGTTGATCTTTTGTTGAGATTGGCCGAATGTCAAGTTGTTTAGCTGCAACCCGCTCACGGACAAAATGATAATCAACCTCAATGTGCTTGGAACGCCTGTGAAAGATAGGATTAGCCGACAAGTATGTGCCTCCAAGATTGTCACACCAGAGCGTTGGTGATCTCAGCTGAGGTATTCCAAGCTCCCATAACAAGACCTGTATCCAAATAAGTTCAGCGGTCGCATCTGCTATTGCCTTGTACTTTGACTCAGTACTTGACCGTGAAACAGTGGACTGTTTTCTTGAGCTCCAAGACACAAGATTATCACCAAGAAATATAGCATAGCCCCCAGTACATCGACGATCATCAGGATTTCCAGCCCAGTCAGCATCTGTAAAAGCACTAAGAAGATGAGAACCAGCCTTCACAAACCGAAGACCAAGATCATAGGTTGCATGTAGATATCGTAGAATACGCTTCACTGCAGCACAATGAATAGTGGTCGGTGACGCCATATACTGACAGACCTGATTAACATAGAAGGACAAATCAGGCCTTATCAACAAGAGATACTGGAGGGCACCTGTCAGGGATAGATCCCCTAGGTACCGCAAAGAAGCTACCCGTGAGGAAAAAAAAGTCTGATTCCTACTAGAATTCCACTGTAATCCTTTTAGGACTAATACCTTATAATCCTACTAGAACTCGTATCTTGTAATCCTACTAGGAATCCCATCCCTTGGGATATATAAAAGAGGGCAGGGATACCTAGATAGGCAAAGAACCAACAGAGAGCAGCCAATAGGCAACTTAACATCCAAGCGCAGGGCGCAATATACAACACCCCAAAACAGGACGTAGGGTATTACGCTACTCTAGCGGCCCAAACCTGTCTAAATTTGTGTCTTCTGTCCTTACGTTCACCTTCAAGTTTCAGATCCGGCGATTCCTCACCAAATAATCACCTACCTTAGGGTATCTCTAGGTAGGCTGACGGTAAAAACACCGACAGCTGGCACCCACCATGGGGCCGATCGTCGCGATCATTGGGCGAATTTGAAGGACCTCTTCATCAACATCAATCCACTCAAGGTGGCGGATTGCTACTTCATACATATGCATCGGCGGATCGATTCATCGAGTTCGAGATCGGATCCTTCAGCGAACGGCTACATCGACCTTGACTACTCGGCTCGACTTCACCTCACGCTGCAACGTCGATGCACCGCGGCCGCCGACCTCGATGACCCGGTTCAACTTCGGCTTGTGCCGCAATGTCCGCGCGCAGCAGCGACGAGTTCGACTACTTCAACTTCGTGAGGAGGCTCGGCTGCCCGCTAGCGACTACTTCGACTTCGCGAGAAGGCTCGGCGGCCTGCCGGCGATCACTTCGACTTCGCGAGGACGATCGGCAGCCCGTCGACGACTACTTTGACTACTCGTCTCAACTAGAAACTAGTCGAGGGCGAGCCTCACAGCAACGACTACATCAACAACTCATCTCAACTTGAAAACTAGTCGGAATCGACTCGGACTAGTCGAGCTTCATCAACAAACCGTCGCAGCTCCATCAACGAGGTCCATGGCTTCATCGATATTCATCCATGAATCAAGCTAAGTGACTTATATCTTTTCCGACTTGTTCTTCACAAGATCGGCTACCTTTTTTGGTACGCCTCTCGACGGGCATGAAACCCTCGGGGGCCACACCATGATCGACTACCTATCTGTGTACGACTCTCGACGGGCATTGAAACCCTCCAGAGCTACACTTCGCCGACTACCTATCCATGTACATCTCTCGATGGGCATTGAAACCCTCCAGAGCTACACTTCGTCGACTACTTTTGCGCATTGCACATCCTCTTTGTCGCATGACGAGTACTTTTTGCTCGTTGTCTCCTCTTAACGGTAGCTAATCTACTCGAGTAGCAAATGCCTTAATCCGTAAAACCTCAAGTCTCCAGTCATGACCTAAGCGACCCGTCCTGTATGAGCGAAGGCAAGAGACCTAAGCGACTTGTACATGCTATGGGCGAAGGCTAAACTGGAACCGGGTGAACGTAAAGGGTGGACTACTCGGGAGATTTAAATGGCCTAAAAATGAGCTGGACACAACAATTTTTACACAAAATAAATTTTGGTGTCTTCACATTATTACTGAGTACTACTCGGTATCTTCGCATTATGCTACATAATGTATGCATTGTCTTTTTTTAAATCAAGCTTCGGTAACAACCCTCTAGGCAGCACGGTGTGCCATCACAATTCTGCTAGTTCCCAGGCTCGGGGGCTGGGCGATGCACACTACTCGACATGGCTCCTTCGGCTCTCCTGGCTCGTAAGCTCGAGGGCTGGACGTCGCAAAACTACTCGAAGATGACTCATATGAAGACTGAGAGTGCAGAAGAAACCCTAAGTCACCGCGCGGTTAAATAAACCAGCGGGAGGCTCAATTTCACTGTGCAGAAGGCGAAGAGTTTTTCTCGGGATTTCAGAGTAACACCAATGCCACAATTCTTGGATCCTTTTTCCGAACCTAAGTGTTTTGGATTCAAGGCTCGGGGGCGCAGGATACGTGTCATCGACTACTTATTTTTCGAATGTACTCGAAAGATAAGAAAATAAGATTCAAGACTAATTTGACCCTCAGCCTGATTCTTCGATTCAACCTAAGGCTTGGGAGCTACTCCATATGGAGTGCGATTTTCCAATGCACCCCATACAAAAGAAGACTTGAAGCTATTCGGGGCATGAGCACCTCATAGCCTCGATGCAACCAAGGAAGTACTCGAAGAAGACCTTCAAGACGGAGTTTCAGAAGAAGTCGAAGACTACTTTAGAAGTATTCGAAATGCCTGCAGTACTCGGCTATGAAGTGCTCGGGGGCTTGTCAGGGATAGATCCCTTGGATACTGCAAAGAAGCTACCCGTGAGGAAAAAAAAGTCTAATTCCTATTAGGATTCCACTGTAATCCTATTAGAACTCATACCTTATAATCCTACTAGGACTCCTACCTTGTAATCCTACTAGGAACCCCATCCCTTGGGATATATAAAAGAGGGCAGGGATACTTAGATAGGCAAAGAACCAACAGAGAGCAGCCAATAGGCAACTCAACACCCAAGCGCAGGGCGCAATATACAACACCCCAAAATAGGACGTAGGGTATTACGCTACTCTAGCGGCCCGAATGTGTCTAAATTTGTGTCTTGTGTCCTTGCGTTCACCTTCAAGTTCTAGATCCGGCGATCCCTCATCAAATAATCACCTACCTTAGGATATCCCTAGGTAGGCCGACGGTAGAAACACCGGCAGCACCCATAACGCTTCGATATCTTGTTGCATCCTCAGAAGAAAGTAACTCGCCACCATCTAGAGACAGTTTTTCAGTAGGTAGCATGGGCGTCGGCACTCCTTTTGACGCGGTCATGTTGGTTCGGGCCAGAAGGTCTCGGGTATATTTGTGTTGTGTTAAAACCAAGCCGTTAGATTGATGAGACACCTCAATACCGAGAAAATAATGAAGGGACCCTAAATCCTTGACTGCAAAATCTTCTTGAAGCTGCTGTAGCAATTTATCAGTCGCTGAGGAGGATGAACTAATGATAATGATGTCATCAACATAAACCAACATGTAGAGATGGATATGGTCCCTGTTAAAAATAAACAGAGATACATCCGCCTTGGACACTATGAAACCCAACTGTATGAGCTTGGTACTAAGACGGGAGAACAAGGCGCATGGCGCTTGTTTAAGGCCATATAACGACTTATCCAACTTGAAGATATGATTAGGATATTGATCATCAACAAATCCTGGAGGTTGATGCATGTAGACTTCCTCATTCAACACACCATGAAGAAACACATTTTTGATGTCAATTTGCCAAATGCTCCAGCCACGAGAGACTGTAAGAGAGAGTAATAACCTGATGGTAGTAGGTTTGACCACGGACTGAACGTGTCAGCATAATCTACACCATATTTTTGTTTAAATCCTTTGGCCACTAAATGAGCCTTATAGCGATCAATAGAACCATCTGGCTTATGCTTTAATTTGAAGACCCATTTGCAATAAATAATATTGAGGCCATCACGTGGTGGAACGAGATGCCATGTCTTGTTCTGAATGAGAGCTTGGAATTCTTCTTGCCTCGCTTGGCGCCAAAGTGGATGAGCAAGAGCAACTGTATGAGACACTGGTTCAGCTTGCACGGTGACTGTAGAATAAGTGACAGTACCGTCGGTACGAATTTTGGGGCGCCTGATATTGTTCTGAAGACGGGTGCCGTACTGATGAACAGGAGTCGCAGCAGGAATATCACCAGTAGCAGCCATTCCGGAGGATGTGGGCTCCACAGAATCATGCGCCAGAGTGTCAGCAGGAGGTATAGCAGGCGAAGATGTCGCATCGCAGGAGTCATCCATACACGGAGCAAGTACCAGTGGACAGCTTTGGTCGGGTGCAGCCGAGGCAGGAACGGGGGATGAAGATTCCCGAGGCGCAATGATGGGCACGTCAGCGGGAGATAGCACCTGCTCCTGCAAAGTTTGCTCCGCAACCGGGAGTGCAACCCCGAAGATGCTGCGGTACTTGTATTCGCCGAATTTTCTGCGTCCAAGGGGTTAGCAAACACAGGAGATAATTGCACAAAATCACGCTGCACATTGGAACTGCTCTCATTAAAATGCAATTTGTGCATGAAATTACTTGGAGATAAATCTGATGATGTTACGGGACCAGGAGAAGATAACTTGTCAAAAGGAAAAACATGCTCATCAAATATGACGTCGCGAGAGATGTAAACTCGGCCGGAATTAGGGTCTAGGCATTTATATCCCTTGTGGAGCGCACTATAGCCGATAAAAACACATTGTTTGGACCGGAAGGAAAGTTTTTGTTTTTGGTAAGGATGGACGTTGGGCCAGCAGACACAATCAAACACACGGAGCATAGAGTAATTTGGTGGTTTGTGGAATAACCGTTTTAGGGGACAAGTATTATCTATGACACGAGTGGGAATGCGGTTAATAAGGTATGCAGCAGTAAGAAAAGCCTCATCCCAAAATTTCAGGGGCATGTGAGCATGAGCGAGGATGGCCAGGCCAGTTTTGACTATATGGTGGTGTTTTCGTTCAGCAGATCCATTTTGCTTATATGTATGGGGACATGAGACACGATGATCAATACCAAGGGATTTAAAGAAGGTGTTATGCATTTTCTGATACTTGCCACCCCAATCGGATTGCACGCATTTGATCTTAGTATCTAATAGGCGCTCAACATGGAGTTGAAATTCACAAAAAATGTGTGGGGCTTGAGTACAATCATGCATCATGTAAACCCAACAAAATTTGCTAAAATCATCAATAAAGCTAATATAGTATTTGAAACCACCAACAGATTGTGGAGCAGGTCCCCAAACATCAGAAAAAATCATTTGCAAAGGTGCTGTAGATTGATGAACCAAAGTACTATAAGGAAGTTGATGACTCTTTGCTACTTGGCATGCACTACAGACAGGAATACAAGACTCTCTAGGGAACAAAATATTATTTAAACGCAAAATTGACTGAACAATTTGAAAGAAGGATGTGCTAGTCTGGCATGCCACTGAACACGACCAGTAGACTTGCTTAACAGGGCTTGATTGAGTACAGCACCATCGCAAGCCTTGATTGGATAAAGATCAGCCTCACACCGCCCGTCCGGAGGCTTGTCCCCGTCTGCCGATCCTTAATGGAAAAATGACAAGGGTGATATTCAAAATAGACGTCATTGTCACGAGCAAGTTTATGAACGGAAAGTAAATTTTTAGAAATTTTAGGGACATGCAAAACATTACGCAGTGCAAGTGAATGAGAAGCAGTTCTAAGAGAAGCGTGACCAGTATGCAAAATATTCAAACCTGTGCCGTTGCTCACATGAACTTTGTAGCCACCATTGTACCGCTCACGAATAGCTAGACGATCGAGATTGCTTGTAATGTAGTCAGTGGCTCCTGTATCTGAGTACCAATTTTGGTCGATCTTGTAGGAGGACATAGCAACCATCGCAGAGGGGTCTTCACGGAAAGACTCATCCATCCGATGCCAGCAACGAACAACAGTATGACCTTCCTTGCCACAGATTTGGCAGGAGGGACGTGGACGACGGTCACCAGAAGGACGAGAAGGTGCATCGCCACACGAAGAGGGAAACCGACCCCTGCTGGAACGGCCGCGACCACGATTGCGGCCACGAAAATTACCACCGCGACCAGCAAAGTGTGCTGATGACGCCATATTTAGCTGCTGTTTAGAATGATGCCTGAGTTGACGGGCTTCAAACGTCATTATATGGGCATATATGTCATCCAAGGTGAGAGACTCCTTTGTTGTCATAGATGTGACAAAGGAATCATAGTCCGGACCTAGGCCGGCAAGTAGATACACGATCACTTCATCATCAGAGAGAGGTGAGGTGGCAACAGCAAGTTCAGATGCCAATCCCTTGATGCGTCTTCTTGGCCGTGGCCAGATCAGCACGGATCTGGACAACGTGAGCTCGTGTAGCGGAGCCGAACATACGTTGCAGCTTGTCCCAGGCATCTTTGGATGTACCAGAATCGACGACATCAGGGAGAATTTCCTCAGACATGGAGGAGAGAAGCCCACTCAGCAATTGTTGATGTTGATTGAACCACTTGACATACTCTGGATTGGACACCAGTTCGGCGCCATCAGCAGATGAAGAAGCGATCTGCTTGGAGGGTGCCGAGATCGTGCCATCAAGAAATCCCAACAATTGTGTGCTGTGAAGATAGGGCAGCAGCTGGCCACGCCAAATCAAATAGTTGGTCTTCGTCAGACGAACGGTAACAGCATGGTGGAGGGGAATTGGGGCAAAAGAGGTCGCCATGAATGACGATAGGAGAGAGGAGGTGGAGGAGCAGGTGGTGGAGGAGGAAGATTGGGTGGACATTGGTCAAGAAAAAAATCCTTGGCTCTAATACCATGTTAATTGGGATGCAATGCCTGCCTCTCAAGGGCCAGGGCGTTTAACTTATATAGCAATGATCGAGTACAGATTGGTTAGGATTATACGCGTATCAAATGCAACCGAATAGGAGACGCAGCTCCTAAAGATAGAAGAGTACACGCCAAGAAAGAAAGGCCCTTCTATCTATAATATAAGGATTTCTATCTTTTAACAGTAAGCAGGGTGAGATGTGTAGGGGAGAAGATATTTTTATTGTTAAAATAAGTGATTATTGGACTGGGGAGATGAGCTGTTGGATTGGATGTAGCTTGTAGGGCACAAATCCTCAACTCCTTTTTGTATGTCAATATAAAAGGTATGATATTCGATGAACATTACAATTGCAGATGTATCCAGACTTGTCTCCATCAGGGGTAGGCGGTCTCCAATCCTCAACTAAAGCAATGGTACAAACACAATGGCCCGCCTTAGCCGAGCTGGATGCAAATATTTTACTCTCACATAATTTTTTCGAAGAAGAGAGATTTTCCTATCACGTCTTGTTGCCCGTCCAATTCCAATTGATGATGAAGCATTGGAGTACAAACCATGGATAAGAGAAAACAAGTCACCATGCTCATCAATCCATCATAGCTGAGTTTGCAGTGTACATTCAATGTGCTGGATATCAACAAACAATAATGAAACTATGAGAAGCCATGAGTGCGCACAATAAGCCTAGTTTGGTAGGGCTTCTTCACCGGCTTCTCCAATGGCCACTGGTGAAGCCCTACTAAATGGGTAAAAATAAAATAGCTTCACCTAAGAAACCCACATGAAGCCCTAAAACGGCTTGCACTATAGACGTGGAGCCAAAAAGAAGTGGCTTCACTGGCTTCTTTTTCCTTTTCAAGTATTAAAGTCTAAAGAGCTATTGAAGCTATTTTACCTAATATTTTTTAAAATGGTTCCAGCTCCATTAGAGACCTGCTCTATCAAAGAAGTCACAGCTGGAGCCGTTTTGGTAGGAGCTGGAGGCCTACCAAATACCAAATGCGCCCTCATCTCGTTCTTTGAGCAGAAGAATATATGTATTATTTTCGAAAAAAGAAAGAAAAAGAAATTCGAGCACTGCTGTGTTTGCTCATTTTTGGCCCATGGGATGACTTTCGGGCCCAATAGCCCATTCCGGTGCCCTAGTGCACTTCCTTAAAACCTAGCTCCATCCCGTCCCCCACCCAATCCCCAGACGCAGCCGCCGCAAACCGGGAGAGCACGAGCAGCGACGCGAGGGGCGCCGTCACCTGCGCCTCCTCCTCCCGACGCAGCCTCCTTCTCTTCCTCAGGTGCCGTTCCGGCCCCTCCTCGCTTGATCTGTGCTACCCGACAGTGGCGGATGCAGGATTGAGCTCGGGGGGCTCTCCTGTTCTTCTTCCTCCTCCCGCCTCCCCTTCCCTCCTTCTTCCTCCTCAAATTTGTAGGAGGGGCTTAGGGGGGCTCCATGGGATTCCTGGGGGTAGGAGGTCCTTGAGCCCCCCATACCCACCGCTGGATCCGCCCCTGCTACCCGATGCTGTCGCGAACGGGATCGATGTTATCTTGTGTCGCCTCCTTGCGCTTGTGGCGATTTGGCGGTCTGGTGGTGACTGGGTTGTTGGTACTCGCATCACCGATTCCGTAGGGTTTGTGGGTTTTGCGTGCTCGGATGATTCGAGAATTTAATTCTTATGGTTGGATTTCATCTGGATCCGGATAGTTACGTAGATACTGTAGGTTGATTTGTTAACTATACTTGTGGATCGGATGTTTAGAGTGTAGGGTTGCTGTAATTCCTTTATATTTAGGAGGTTGCTGCTGTGTATCCGGCTCTGCAGTTGATGTTTATGTAGTTGCAACGTCCTTGTTTGATCTAGTTTCGGATCTGGTCTGTGAAATTGTTTTGTCTGCTGCCTTCAATTGTTTATTATATTATACTGCTTTTCAGATTCGGTGCTGATACTTGCTCGTTCTCTCTGTTTAGTATTTCTAACAACTGATTCATCTGGTGCAGCGGTTTAAGCTTCACACGCAGCCATGGGTAAGGAGAAGTCCCACATCAACATCGTGGTCATTGGCCACGTCGACTCCGGCAAGTCGACCACCACCGGCCACCTGATCTACAAGCTTGGAGGCATCGACAAGCGTGTGATCGAGAGGTTTGAGAAGGAGGCCGCTGAGATGAACAAGAGGTCCTTCAAGTACGCGTGGGTGCTTGACAAGCTCAAGGCTGAGCGTGAGAGAGGTATCACCATTGATATTGCCCTGTGGAAGTTCGAGACCACCAAGTACTACTGCACTGTCATTGATGCCCCTGGACACCGTGACTTCATCAAGAACATGATCACGGGTACCTCCCAGGCTGACTGTGCTGTCCTTATCATTGACTCCACCACTGGTGGTTTTGAGGCTGGTATCTCCAAGGATGGCCAGACCCGTGAGCATGCTCTCCTTGCTTTCACTCTTGGAGTGAAGCAGATGATCTGCTGCTGCAACAAGGTATAATCCCAGAAATTCCTGTCTTACTCTTATTCGTTATCCGAGATGCTCTTAAATATACATTTCTGCAGTCCAGCTTTATTTGTTTTGCATTCTGTGTGGTGAGGATACTCCTTTATGTTTCTATGACAATGCTAGTATAGTAAGTAGTATGTGAGTTGTCTTCTGAAAGCATAATAGTATGTGATAAGTGCCAATGCTTCTACTGATTCAAGGACAAGTGTTGCATTATTTAACTGTCTCATAAGATTGATCTTATTACTTAATGTGCTGCGTTTTAGTAATGGGATGTGTGACATACCTGATGAGGTCTTTATTTGTACTTGCTTTATATTTGATACTTGTTACAGGCTCACAGCCTGCAGATGCTAACTTGGATACGCACGTGATATATGATGATCTACCTATGTATAATTGGTTGTTACCGTTGAGATGCCACTTCAAACTACTTTATTTCCTAAAGAAGTGCAGTGTACTGTTACTTTTGATTAATCTGATGTTCTCGTGCATGTACTGTTTCCTTGCTGTTCATGCGATCTCTTACATTAAGCTAATACATGTTATGTTGCTATTTTGTTTGTAGATGGATGCCACCACTCCCAAGTACTCCAAGGCCCGTTATGATGAGATTGTTAAGGAAGTCTCCTCCTACCTGAAGAAGGTCGGCTACAACCCTGACAAGATCGCCTTCGTCCCCATCTCTGGTTTTGAGGGTGACAACATGATTGAGAGGTCCACCAACCTTGACTGGTACAAGGGCCCAACCCTGCTTGAGGCTCTTGACCAGATCAACGAGCCCAAGAGGCCTTCGGACAAGCCCCTGCGTCTCCCCCTTCAGGATGTGTACAAGATTGGTGGTATTGGAACTGTCCCCGTTGGCCGTGTTGAGACCGGTATCATCAAGCCTGGTATGGTTGTTACCTTTGGTCCCAGCGGTCTGACTACTGAGGTGAAGTCTGTGGAGATGCACCACGAGGCTCTCCAGGAGGCCCTTCCTGGTGACAATGTTGGCTTCAACGTGAAGAACGTTGCTGTGAAGGATCTGAAGCGTGGGTATGTGGCCTCCAACTCCAAGGATGACCCTGCCAAGGAGGCTGCCAGCTTCACCTCCCAGGTCATCATCATGAACCACCCTGGACAGATCGGCAACGGCTACGCCCCAGTGCTGGACTGCCACACCTCCCACATTGCCGTCAAGTTTGCTGAGCTCGTTACAAAGATCGACAGGCGATCTGGTAAGGAGCTTGAGAAGGAGCCCAAGTTCCTCAAGAATGGTGATGCTGGTATGGTTAAGATGGTTCCCACCAAGCCCATGGTGGTGGAGACCTTCTCTGAGTACCCTCCTCTTGGTCGTTTCGCTGTCCGAGACATGAGGCAAACGGTTGCTGTTGGAGTCATCAAGAGCGTCGAGAAGAAGGACCCGACCGGTGCCAAGGTGACCAAGGCTGCAGCCAAGAAGAAATGATGTGTTGGGTGGTTGATTCTGGGTCTGCATTTGGCATACCTAGATGCTTTATTATCGCTTAAGTTTTGTCCATGGTCATTGCTGTTATCTCGTGAAGTATTATTCTCAGCTGGCAATGTGCCCTCAGTCTGTGCGTCGGAAACATACAGTTTTAATGTTTTGGATTCGGCAAAACTTCAATTACCTGAGACTGATTTGTGCTCCTTTCGATGTTTGTTGAATGCAAGTGCTTGGGTATCTTTAAGTTCTCTCTTTCTCTGATCTGGTGATTGAATTTGATTGGTAATTTGTTCAGAGGTTGAAATACATCATCTATGCTCGTCTTGCAATTTTTTTTTTGTATAAGGCTGCTTGCATTAATTCTTCACGAGTTTGTTATTTTCCTTGTAGTCTTCACTTTTCAGCTAAGCATTTGCTGTTGTGGCAAGCATGCGTGTGTACCTGATATCTGTCGCCACTGTGAACTTGTTAGAATGTCTTCTGATTAGTAAGCTATTCTGATTAGTAAGCTAGGCAGATGTTCGATTAGTAGAGGCATTTGTGTAACGTTTACTATTTGAATTGCAGCACGCAACACTCGTCTTGTTTCGTAGTTAATGTTGCTGTTGCCGACCGTATCAATTTCGCTTGCACCCTTCTTTGGTAATTGGCATTTGGTCTGGTATGCTTGCGCAAATTATCTCATATATTTAATGGTAATTTGCAAGCCTTTCTGCATCAAATTGAACAGACAGGTGGAAACTAACTTCATCTTTGCTGGAGAAGCAATGCAAGAGAGTTGCACTTGAAAAACTGAACACAAAAGGTGGGCCGTGCTACCTTCACGTTAATCAAACAGTTCAGGGTTTGTTAAGGCAGACTAAACGGATAAGAAGTTCAATGCGCCTTTCGCAGTCTGATCTTCCATAGATTAAATCTAGAAGAAGGCTCCACCCTCTATTTTAGGGATGGAATATGGTTCCATCACCGTGTGTTGGTTGGGGAATGAAATGGTTTAATTTTTCTTTTCTTTGGTTGGAGGGTTGGGATGAAAAAATCTCATATTCCATTAACAGCATTAACCATGGGCCCGGCTTGTCAGTCGAACAGCCTTCCCTTCCATTGCTCCTCCCCTCCCCTTCTGCATGCCCACATCGCCTGCCAAGCCTTGGCCGTAGCCACCTCCCCCACCTGGTGCTTGCCGTGGCCACGCGCCCGCGAGCTGTCATCACCACCCGCTTCCTAGCGCCGGCCCCTTGACTCACGTGTGCGTGCGAGGGAACAAAACAATAGCTCACGCCGTCGGAAGGGGACGAGCTCATCCGGCCAAAAAAATTGGAGTGAGCTGGTCCGACCACCTTCAAGGCACATTCTCTTTTTTTTAAGGATATCTCCATTGTCTTATCCAGGAACCAGTACGCTGAAAATCGGGATGACACTACTCCCTCCAAGCTCATCATTCAAACCAAACACAACCCAAACATCTGACATAATTCAGCTAATGATTAAATTCCCAGTGATAAAATAAACAAAATTACAGCAAGGAACCTTTATAGCTTCACTAAACGCATAAGAAAAATATTTTGAATTGGAAGGCTTTACAGACTCCTGTGTCGGCGTTTAACCTCCAAGTCCACCGATGGATATCCCCGAGATTGTAGATTGTAGGTGGGGTGTCGCCGAGGTCAGGAACTCGAAGGTGCAAGGAACACAAAACGTTAGACAGGTTCGGACCGCAGTATGCGTAATACCCTACGTTCTGTGTGGTGGTTTATATTGCCTTAGATGTTGTGTATTTTGGACGGATCCCTGCCCACCCTTAAATAGTCTGGGGGATAAGGTTATATGGAAATCCTAGCGAAACACTAGCTTAGGAGTTCTACATGAGTACTACTCGAGTAGTTTCCTTCTGTTCCGACTAGTTCTACTCTTGTACGAGTAGTTACAATTGGTGTAAGATATGGTCATGTCTCATCACTTATTGTAGAAAATGTACGCCATGTGCTCAGTCCTGTGGCCCCGGGTCTGATAAGCCCTTGAGCTCTTCGTAGTCAAGTACTGCCGGCTTCCGAGTAGTTCTGAAGGCATCTTCGAGTTCTTCCGAAATCTGAACTTCATCTTGGAGGTATCTTTCGAGTACTTTCTTGGTTGCATCGAGTCTGTAAGGTGCTTATGCTTCGATTAGTTTTCAAATCTTTATGGGGTGCGATTAAACTCACACTTCATATGAAATAGTCCCCGAGCCTTAGGTTGAATCAAAGAATCAGGCTGAGGGTCAAATTAGTCTTGAATCTTCTTTCGTTGTTTTCCAAAAATTCAAAAAATTAGCCATCGATAACACGTGTTCCGCAGCCCCGAGCCTTGAATCCGAATCCCAAGGTTTGGAAAAAAGGATCTAAAGAGTTGTGGTATGGATTGTGGAAAAATTAAGAATTTGATTTGATGGTTAAAATGAGTAAATTGGTTCAGAAATTTGAAAATCCCTTTTTTTGGGATAACATATCTGAAAAAATGGTTAAGCAAATAACTTTTCCAAAGTAACCCGAAATTACCGCTCAAAACAAATTTTATCTCGAGGAAAAAAATCCATTGCATTCCACACAGTAATTGTGGGGCCACCGCTGGTTATTTAACCGCGCGGTAATTTAGGGTTTACTCACCCTTTCGCTTGCATTCTCACTGCCTTGATCTTTCGTCTTCCTCTTTCTCGCAGCCGCCACCGCTCCCAGAATCAGATCTAGGTTATTCCCAGCTCTTTCCCTGTGCGGAAAGTAGTTATTGCGAGCCCCTGCTTCCCCAGAGCGTGTCTCCGCCACCTTCATCCTCAGCTCTCGAGCGTATGCGAGTGAAGCAGCTTGTGACATCAAGAATGGTGGGCAAGAAAGGCGTCTCCAAGGGGAAAGAGAAGGAATCCAAGCCAGCCACCACCGCTGGGGATGGGTGGAGAACAAGTAACTGCTCCAAAACTGATCTGCAAACGATAGTAGATGAATGCCTCCTACAGCCCAAGGAGATAATCCAGTGGCGCTCTGCCACTAGTGACGAGACTATATGAAGGGGTTGAGGAGATTGTTTTGCTTCAATATTTTGTTGAGCGCGGATTGGCCCTCCCCGCATCTGATTTCTTTCGCGGTCTTCTCTTTTATTATGGCATCCAACTCCATCACCTCAACCATAATTCTATTATCCATATTTCCATCTTTGTTCATTTATGTGAAGCCTTCTTGGGGATAGATCCTCACTTCGACCTCTTCTGCTACCTCTTCCATCTCAAACCACAGCCCAGCGAGATTTCCATGTATGAAGTCAGTGGTGCCGGATTGCAATTGAGGCAGGGGATGGAAAAGAAGTACATCCCTTACAAATTCCCGACTAGTTTGTTTGGGTGGAGAGAGCGGTGGTTCTACATTGGAAACCATCATCCCTCACTATTTGAAAGGATCGTCGGGGCACTCAGGATCCATGGCGAGTGGACAATGGCGTGCCGTGATATAGGAACCAAATCGAGGAGCTGCTCGGAATGACCAAGAAGCATAGATATTCTTGAGTTACTGGAGTGTCAGTGATGTACACGTGGCTGGGCAGGCGGATCCAGCCTCTACGGAAGCGCACACGCTTTGGCTTTGAATACCTTGGCATTTCAGATCCGTCTCGGTTTTCTATAGAGCGTATTGAGAAAGGTGAAGCCTTGCTGCGAGTAAGCCGGGTGCTCACGGGCGCTGAAACTGTCCCATATGTGCCGAGCCCGTACGCGGCGAAAAATCCTCCCAAATAGGTAGGGGTAATTGTCATATCATTCTGTCGAGTACTTCTGATATCCTTTAATATTTTTTTGTACTGACAAATCTTTAAATATAACTGCAGGATGATGTAAATGTGTATAGGAGTATGCCTCCTATGCCAGACATCGAGCGCCCAAGCCACTTGATGCCTTCCACACATCCTCTTGCCATCGCAGCATCCAGCGAGGAATAAGAGGGTGATGAAACTAACTTTGACCGCATCTTGGCTGATGTGATCAAGAGCAAATCCATGAAGACCTCCTTGTCGGTGTTTTACCGGCTGCCCACCAAGGGATATACACGAGGTGGTAAGTTTAGGTGAAGAGACACCGAGATCAGGAACTTGAAGGTGCAAGAAACACAAGATTTAGATAGGTTCGGGCCGCGAGATGCGTAATACCCTACGTTCTGTATGGTGGTTTGTATTCCCTTGGGTGTAGAAGTTGTGTTTTGAATGGATCCCTGCCCCCCCTATATATCCGGGAGGTCAGAGTTACATGGATCCCAGCCAATACTAGCCAAGGAATCGTAACCGAGTATAACTCGAGTAGTTTCCTTCTGTACCGACTAGCTTTATCTCCTACTCAAACGAGTAGAAAACAACATAAATAAGAGATAAGATAGGCTTTATCTCCTAACCCTGTTTAAACTACGTTATGTACACAGTCCCGTAGCCTCGGGTCAGCTGAGTGCTGCAGGCTTCTCGAGTACTTTCGAAGCAATCTTTGGCTTCTCTTGAAGCTCCATCTTGAAGTTCTTCTTCGAGTACTTTCTAGGCTGCATCGAAGCTATGAGGTGCTCATACCCCGAATTACTTCTTTGATATGGTGTGGGATTGAAAAATCACACTCCATATGGAGTAGCCCCCGAGCCTTAAATTGAATCGGAGAACCAGGCTGAGGGTCGCATTAGTCTTGAATCTTCCTTACTTACTTTTCAAATAAATTCGAAAAAATAAGTAGTCGATGCCACATATCCCGTAGCCCCTGAGCCTTGAATCCAAATCTCCCAGGTTTGGAAATAAGGATCCAAAAGTCGTGGCATGCAGTGAAAAAAATATCTCCATGACAAATAACCGTTATGATGGTACAAAATGATGGAAGTTAGATCTGGAATTCAAAAAACCCCTTTTTTCGGGACAATTAACCCTGAAAAAATGATTAATCGAATATTCTATCTAAACAATCCACCAAATGACCCCTCAACTTCCGAATATTCCCTGAAACGACTCTTCAACTTCGAAACAGTAAAACTGTATCCAGCCACTAGTTATTTAACCCCGCGGTAACGCCAAGTAAAAACTGTGCTTCCAATCTGCAATCCACCAAGAACTTTCCAAATCCCCCAAATAGAGCCGCATTCCGCCCTCTCCCTCTTGGAGAGCCCCTGTGACGCCCTAAAAATTTACCAAAATCAAATCACGCGTTAGAACGTTTCGATTAAAGACCACTCGTCGCCAGACCATAGCCCTAACCCCTGACCGTATCGCCATCCCATCCCGCGCCGCTCGGAAGCCTGCCGTCCGCGCGCGGTCACCGCCGCGAATAGCGCCGGCGCAAGTCATTTCTCGCGCAGCGCGCGAATCCCGCGCGCGCGTGGCCGATCGGCCGCGGCTGCGGCCGCGATTGGCGCCGACGCGTTTTCTTTTCCCTCGCCGTTCCCCTCGCACCGCGCGCTTCCCCGCGTGGCCGACCGGCCGCGGTCACCGCCGCGACCGGCGCCGGCCCTTCTCCCTCTCTCTTTTCTTTTCTTTCTTTCCCTTTATTTCTTTTTCCCTTTTTCCTTTTCTCTCCTTTTCCTTTCTTTCTTTTCTCCCTCCCCTCCCTTTTCTTCCTCCTCCCTTCCTTCCTGTTTTTCCCCTGCTCCCGCCCACAGCACGGCCGTGCGCCGGCCTTGGGCGCCGCGCCCGCGCTGCCCCGGCCGCGCCGCGTGCACGCGCCCGCCCTGCGTGCCCGCGTGCCCCGCGTGCCCCGCGTGACCGCGCCCCGCGCCGCGCCGCTCGTCACCGCGCCCTCGCCCCGGACCCGCAGCTCGCCGCGCCGCACGCGTCCTGCACCCGCGCGTGCCGCGCCGCTCGCCGCTGCCGCGACCTGCCCGCGCGCGCGCCGTCGCCTCCCGTCCCGCACCCGCACCGCACGCCACGTCGCGACGGCCGCAAGCGGCCGGGACGCCATTAATGGCGCCCGCACCGCCCGCCGGCCGCCTCAATCCCCCCCCACCTCACCGCCCCTCCCCTCGGCCTATAAATAGGCCGCCCGCGTGGCTCACCACCACCACGACCACCACCACCGCCCTATCCACCTTCCCCCTGCCCCTAGCGCCGCCGCCGCGCACCCCATCACCGGCCGCCGCCCCCCACCGTGGGCCCACTCCCTCACCGCGTCTCAAGCCGAGGTGAGGCCGGGAACCAGTTTCCCGTGACCCCCTCTCCCTTTTCCCCCACACCCCCGAGCCGCCCTGGCCCTGGCCGGCCGGGATTTGGCCGCCGGCGCCCCCCCCAACCCCTCCTCTGTTCTGTGCGGGAGGGAGGAGGAAGAAAGGGCCTTTTTGCCCAAAACCCCTCCTTTTCTTGTATTTTCCCGAAAGAAACCCCCTGTCCACTCCTTTTTGCAAAAGAAACCTTACGCCTTCCGTTATTTCAAAGCGAACCCCTCGATACATAAACCAAGATATATTTGATACTTTTTAGCATGCACAGGGTATTTCTAGGATTAACGAATAAGCCCTTACCCTCTTTAGATAATTACGACCAAGCCCCTGGACCCCCGTTTAAGCCCTGAAACCGCATTTAGCGCGTCATTTTATGTGCGAAATGACCTCCGATTGACCCGAAACTTTACCACTCCGCTTCTAGTATAGTTTTAGCTATGCCATTAAGAAACCACCCAGAGATATTGCCCCTAACTCCGTAACCAAATTATTTCCGATTCAAGCCTATCGGTAAAAGCTTTTAGTTCTTTCGCTTGATTGTGTGTCTGTTTGTTTGCGTCGTAGGACACGGAGTGAACGACGAGGTTCCCGGCCGCGACCAAGCAACTGAGGACCAGTACTGCGACCCCGAACCCGAAGGACAGTGCTCCGATCAGGACTTCCCGCAAGGGTTTGACGATGGCAAGTTCAATTCCGCCCTTTGATGCATATTTTTGTCCTAGTTTTTATAAACACAACCCGATGGCCTATTTTTATAAAAGTGCATGGTTTTGTGTGCCGTAACCATGGTAGGATAGCCACCCTTGTTGTGACAACCATACCTTGACCATCTGATTTTATAAAGAAAATGCGTGTGTGTGGGAAAGGGTAAAATGTGGATTTGAGAAACGAGTCGGACGGGATGGATGGCATTTCTGTGAGAATTGCCGTTGATGTGCTCGTACCTGTGTGGTTGAGCGTGGAAGGGAGATATCCATCTTGTCACCCCTAAGGACCGAGTTGTTGTGACATCTCACCTAGCTTCCTGTCGTGCAAACCACTTGACCGTTGTATGGGCAACGGCTTGGCCTAACCCCACTAGTTAGTCTGATAGCCATCAGGAGAGCTGGGAGCAACGGGTGATCAAGGAGACGGGATAAGCTCTGTGTGACTTATGCCCCGGTTAAACCTCAGTGTTAGGTCGAATGACCCCTTGATAGATCCCGTGGTGGCTAGTCAGGTCTAGCTAAGGTGGGTAAGGGCTTCGATGGGATCTGCACCGGCGCTAAGGTGTTCGTGTTGTGGTACCCCACCTGTGGGTAAAGTTGCACACCTCTGCAGAGTTTAAAATCTATTCGAATAGCCGTGCCCACGGTACTGGGCAAGTTACGGTGTGGTCACATAACTAGTGTTACTCTCTGGGAAATGGTTGAACTGGTGTGAGTTGTTTGAAAAGTATTCGGCAACGGTGCTGTGAGCTACGACGGACGGGAAGTCCGGTAGCGGCTTGAAACTTGGAACCGTGAGGATCGACATCGTGTGTTCTTAGACACTTGAAAACTTGTTTTGAAAAATGCTTTTAAAAACGAACCCTTGCATATAATTGTGTTTCCGCAAAAGAACCGTAACTATATCCTTGGATTATCCTGTGCATTTAATTCTGTTATACCCCCCCCCGTGGGTGTGATTGGACTTGCTGAGTACGTTTGTACTCACCCCGTTTTTACTTTACAGTGGAGGATCCCGACTACATCCCCGAGAACGACGTGTAGGGTCCCGTCCTGCACCCAGTCTTGCCTGTGGGCGAGGTCACCGTTGGAGCTCCGCATGGCGCAAGACTCTGATGATCCCCTGTTCGTAGTTAGTGTAGTAGTATGGGTTTTTGTTGTAATCCTCGCGATAGTGGCGCTTCACTGCCCATTACCGCGAAGAGTTGTACGGTGATGTACCATCTGATGTAATAAAAGTGTTATCAGCCTCCTGGGACTGATAAAGTAACACTTTTATGTCTTCCCTGATGGGGGGACGCTTCAGCCCCAATCCAACCAAAGCTCCCTGCCCCTTTCCCCGCAGCCCCCGAGCAACTCGTGGCGAGCGGATCTAGAAATGGCGCCCAAGAGATCTGAGAAAGATGGGAAGAAGGAGGAGGCGCAGCCGCTGTCTGGAGAGTGGATGCATAGTAAGTGCTCCCTCAACGACCTCAATAAACTTATTTTCGAGGGATTGCTCCATGACAAGAGTCTTGTCAACTGGCGCCCCCTCTTTTCACGAACCTTTCCCCATGAAAAATGTAGACAAAATCGTTACATTTTACCATTTTTCCGTGGCCTTCTTTATTTCTACAGGCTTGAGCTCCATCATCTCAACCCGAATTCCATTTGCCATATCGCAATTTTCATCCATTTCTATGAAGCCTTCCTCTGAATCGAACCCCATTGGGATCTTTTCCGCTTCCTTTTCTGGGTAAAACCACAACCCACAACCAAAAATCTGTCCGTTGTAGGGGCGTCGGCATCCAACTTATACAACAAGCCGGCGATAGATACCTTTCCTATAAATTCCCCTCCAACATTCCTAGATGGAAGAACCACTGGTTCTACATCGAAAACCATGCCCCCCCCCTGAAAAATCCGGCAAACCCCCAGTCGTGAGGCCAGAGTGGAACACCGAGCTCCCCAGAGGAGACCTGGACCAAGTCGATGAGTTGCTAGCCATCATAGCAACTCACAAAGAAATAGGGGTGACCGGAGCATCTGTAATGTTCTCTTTCTTCAAGCGCCGGATCCAGCCACTCCAACAACACCACACTTTAGAATTCGAGTACATAGGCGCTGAAGATTCCTCTCGGATGTGTGCAGAAGAACTATCTGATGACGCCGCACTCACCCAGGTCAGGCGAGTGCTGCTGGACGTGGATGGGGTTCCCTACGTCCCGCAGCTGTTTTCGGCACAAAATCCTCCAAAACCGGTAAGTACTCTACTACTTTTTGTTGAAAATAAGTTCTGCTATTCTACCACTGCTAACTGAACCTTCTGCAGGGACACACAGAGTTGTACTGGAGCTACCCTCCATAACCCGACATCTCTCGATCGGACCACCTTCTCCCCAGCGCTGCAGCCGAAGCAAAGAGGGCTCAAGCAGTCGAGGCTCTACCCGGTAGCGAGTCCACTGAAGGCGGGAGCCCCCTGGCGGAAGAGGAAGCCGAAGGAAAGATGAGAAGGAACAACTCCCCCGGTCCATTCATGGAGTTGACTGAAACTCTATCGTTGGTCCCGCAGGGTTGTCGGGTGGTGCGCAAATGGAAGGTGCATGTAGTCGAGTCTTCCAGGTATGAATTTGCTGCCTTGTTAAATTATTGAATATCAGTATTGTTGCACGCTAACATTGTCCATTTGCAGTCCACCTGCTTCTCCTCCTGAGCCCAAGCGTGAAGAGGTGGGAACAGATCCATCAGCTTCTGCGATAGGAGCGGTTACCATTGCCGTGGTGGGAATGGATCCATCAGCTTCTGTGATAGGAGCGGTTACCATTGTCGTGGCGGGCACCGCGCCACCAGCTGGTGTGACCCTGCCGCCAGCAACGAGTACCGTGGTTGAGATGCCACAGGCTCTGAGAGTGAAGAAAGCTGTCATGAAGAAGTCTTCACTGTAAGTATACATCTCTCTTTTTTTGCACAATAAACATCCTGTCCTTCCCGACTTGTATAATAACATAACTGATTCTTGCTTTATTAGGTCTGCAAGCAACATGAGGTGCCAGCCAAAGCCTGCCGCAGCAACCCTAGCCTCCGAGCCACCAGCCTCAGAGGAGCCCACGCCCAAGGAGCCAGCCTCCGAGGCGGACACAACGCTACCCGACCTGCCACCCCCCGAGCCCCAACAAGCCGAAGCTAGAGCTGGTGGTGAGGAACAAGTCGAGGCCCCTGAAGCTGCTCCTGCAGATGGCACAGGTAAGTGTCTGACCGCCCACGGCTAGCTGCTTAGACCATAGACATTATGTACTGAATGCATCTTGACTCGCAGGTGCCCAGCAACCACCTCCTGAAGAAACCGCAGGGACCTCAAGGAGCCTTGGAGACCCGCTGATGGCCGGACGCGGATACCAGAACATCATCACCATTGATCTGGTGGATGATCCAATGCTGACGAATGACAACATAAAAACCTTCAAGAAGGCCTCCAAAGAGTTGTACGATTTTACCCTAGTAAGACATGATTACTCTTCTGCCAGTACACGTTGTCGAGTTGCTTGTCTTAATCTCCCTCTTTATGCAGAATGTGATCAAGCACTCACAAGAGAAGACCGAGAAACTGAAAGTAGTCGTGAGTGGCCACCAGGAGCTCACTGCCAAGGAAAAACGCCTATCCGAAGAGTGGACGAAGAACTGCTATCTTCAGAGAGAACTTGACAAGCTGAAGCAAGAGCGGACTCGAGAGACGTGGCTCCTCAAGAATGATCTGCACAATCTCGAGGAACAACTCAAGGAACAAAAGAAGGCGCACCAAGGCAAGCCCTTACTTCCCTCGAGTACTTCCACTTAACAATTTATCTTGGATTCTAAAAATATCTTCACCACAGAGCTTAGGAAAATCTTAACATATAAAAAAGAGCTGCTTACTGACGTGAAGAATATGTTGTATCGCTGCACAGATGACGTCGAGAGACTGCAGAAGGTCATCACGGACACCGAACAACAGTTCGCCAGCTGCCTTTAGCAGATCAAGCGCTGGGCGAAGAGAAGGAGCAGCGGCAAAAGGAGCTGGAGGACCTCAGGGGGGCCGCCTAGAAGCTTGTGGTCATGGTGAACCGATAGGAAGACGGTGAAACAGGCGAGCGGCCCTTGCTGGAGCGACTTCTCGGAGCGCCGCAGAAGGTCGTCAGTTTCCTCATAGAAGCCCCGGCCACGTGTGTCAGCCATGCTCTTGCCTTTGTGAAATCCTTTTGGCCGGAAGCTCAACTAGAAACATTTGCGCAGGGAGTGGTTGCGGAGTGCACTGAAGGACAATTCAACGAGTACCTCCAAGAAGCCCAACCTGTAGTAGAACAGATAGTAAAAAGTGTACTACAGGATTAGGATGTAAAAACAAGTACTAGTTTCCTTGTATATATATATCTTTATTTGATGTCTCTACTTGTATATGTCTTAGCTGAATTGTCATCCAGATTTAAAGGCTAAGTAGTAGACACTACCCCGGGTGCAGCGACCCTGGAAGTAGTGGTAGTAGCTCCGAGTAGGAACCCATCCAACAAGTTAGATACAACCCGATCGAGCAGGTCTAACCAGTTAGGAAAGAACGCGAGCATCGTCGCGAGATTGCCGTGCTTATGGCAAGAAATTGAAATTACCCCGAGTGCAACGACTCTGGCCATAGTCGAAATAGCTCCTCGTGTGAGCCCGTCCAACAAGTTAGGTATAACCCGGACGAGCAGATCTAACCTGTTAGGAAACAACGCGAGCATCGTCGCGTGACTGCCGTGCTTATGGCAAGAAATCAAAATTACCCCGAGTGCAACGACTCTGGGCGTAGTCAAAATAGCTCCTCGAGTGAGCCCTTCCAACAAGTTAGGTATAAACCAATCGAACGGATCGAACTTGTTGGGAAATATGCGATCATCGTCGCAAGCTACCATCAAAGGTCACGGCGAAAGTCGATTCATATAAAGCATGAACGTGGCCGTAGCCTCCGCCAAAACTTATAACACGAAGTCGATAAAACTTGAACGTGGCCGTAGCCTCCGTCGCGACTCATGATGAGAATTCGAATTATAAAATATGAACGTGGCTGGAGCCTCCATCTGTTAACAGAAAAATTTACATTCCGAATTTTGTGACACGTAGCCTCCAAATTGATTCGGAAGAAAAAGTCCACCTAGGCGTCCGGAGAACAGCTATCCCCGCACGCTTCCTCATGGGTAGAACTTGCGCAGGTTCTGAATGTTCCAAGAATTCAGGGCATCTTGGCCCTCGGGGTATTGTAGTCGGTATGACCCCGGTCTTGTAACCTGCTTGACGACGAACGGACCTTCCCACCTTGAGTTGAGCTTGTGTAAGCCGGACTCGTTTTGGATGCGGCGTAGGACCAGATCACCTATATTGAACGACCGTTCCCTCACGTTGCGATCGTGATATCGCCGGATCCCCTGCATGTATCGAGCTGACTGAACAAGAGCGGTGGAGTGAGCCTCTTCAATAGAATCGAGCTCTAACTGCTTTGCTTCATCCGCCTCGCCTTCACTGTACATTTCAACCCTTGGGAATTTCCACATGATGTCGGCCGTAAGATAGCTTCGGAGCCGTAGACAAGGAAGCCTGGTGTTTGTCCTGTGGCTTTGGACGGCCGAGTCCTGAGCCCCCAGATGACATGTGGCAACTCGTGTATCCACTTTCTTCCTTTCTTGCTATTTTCATCGTAGAGTCTTTTCTTGAGGCCATCAATTATCATACCGTTTGCCCTCTCAACTTGTCCATTGGCCCTTGGGTGTGCGGCAGAGACATATTTGATCTCGATGCACGCATTTTCATAGAACTCCCAGAACTGGTTGGCCGTGAAGTTTGATCCCAGGTCTGTGATGATGGTATTCAGGAAGCCGAAGCGATACAAGATATCGGAGATGAAATCAACAACTCGATCTGGTGTGAGCTTGGCTATCGGCTTGTACTCGATCCACTTGGTAAACTTGTCGATGGCCACCAATACATGGGTGAAACTGCCTAGCGCCGTTGTGAAGGGCCCAATCATATCAAGGCTCCAGCAAACAAACAACCAGGATGGCGGTATGGTGATGAGACTGTGAGCTGGGATGTGAGATTGCTTGCCAAAGAATTGGCAGTTTTGGCATCTCCGCACAAGGTCCTCAGCATCGGACACTGCGGTGGGCCACCAGAAACCAGTTCTGTATGCTTTCCCCATCAGCGTTCGTGAAGCTGCATGGTTGCCGCAAATGCCCTCATGTATCTCCCGCAGTATGTCGTAGCCATCTTCTTTCGTGACGCACTTCATGAGGACACCTGATCGAGCGCCACGCCGGTAGAACCTAACTTGGACAGTATATCTGCGCCAACATTATGCTCCCATACCACATGATGAACCTCCAGGCCAGAAAATTTATTTTCCAGCTTGCGCACTTCTTGTACATAAGCGTCCATCGTCTCCTAGTTGCAGTCCCACTCTTTGTTGACTTGCTGCACAACTAGAAGTGAGTCACCATATACAAGAAGTCACTTGATGCCTAGTGATATCGCCAAACGTAGCCCGTGAAGGAGTGCTTCATACTCGGCTTCATTATTGGATACCTCCCAAAGGATCTGGAGGACATACTTCAATTGTTCACCTCTTGGAGAAATAAATAGAACTCTAGCACTACCGCCATCGAGCTTAAGAGACCCATCAAAGTACATGGTCTAGTGCTCTGGCTTGCCGACTGGAGTTGGAATTTGATTCTCCCTCCATTCAGCCATAAAATCGACTAGAGCTTGAGACTTGATTGCAGTGCGTGGCTTGAAGTCAATAGACAAAGCCCCCAGTTCCACTGCCCACTTTGATATACGTCCCGTGGCATCTTGATTATGGAGAATATCCGCCAACGGAAAATCCATAATCACAGTGATCTTGTATTCATCGAAGTAATGGCGCAACTTTCTTGATGAAATCAGAATTGCATATAAAAGTTTCTGAACTGCTAGGTATCGTACCTTGGATTCGGAGAGTACCTCGCTGACGAAGTACATAGGCCTCTGCACCCCGAATGCATGGCCTTCCTCGCTGCGCTCGACTACGATCTGGAGTAGTAGATCTTATCCCGGCAATGGTGCTGTAAGGACTGGAGGAGACTGAAGGTGATGCTTCAGGTCTTGCAAGGCTCGCTCGGCCTCCTCCGTCCACTGGAACTTTTCTTGTCGCTTCAGGAGCTTGAAAAATGGTAGTACTCTCTTCCCGAGCCGGGTGATGAACCTGTTTAGGGCTGCCATACAGCCTGTTAGCTTCTGCACATCTTTGATTGTGGCCGGAGCCCCCATATCAGTGATGGCCGAAATCTTCATAGGGTTGGCTTCAACTCCCCGATTGCTGACGATGAACCCGAGCAATTTCCCTGATGGTACTCCGAAAATGCATTTAGTTGGGTTGAACTTCCACCGAAACCTGCGTAGGCTGCTGAATGTCTCTTCCAAGTCTGCAATCAGGCTGTTAGGATTTCTGGTCTTGACGACCACATCATCCACGTAGGCTTCAACGTTCTGATGCAACTGATCAGCAAAGCACATCTGAATTGCGCGCTGATAGGTTGCTCCTGCGTTTTTCAACCCGAAGGACATAGTTTTGTAGGCGTACATCCCAAATGGAGTGATGAACGCAATTTTGATTTGATCTTCCTCCTTGAGTGCAATCTGGTGATACCCTGAATAACAATCAAGGAAGCAGAGAAGTACACAACCTGCCATCAAGTCGACGACTTGATCAATGCGCGGTAGCCCGAAGTGATCCTTTGGGCAATGCTTATTGAGATCGGTGTAGTCAACACACATTCTTCATTCACTATTCTTTTTCTTTACAAGGACGGGATTAGCTACCCACTCTGGATGAATTACTTCTTTAATGAAGCCAGCCGCGAGAAGTTTAGCTATTTCCCATTTAATTGCTTCACATTTGTCGTGAGCAAATCTTCGAAGGCGTTGCTTTTTGGGCACAGCCTGTGGGTGTACATTCAGACTATGCTCGATCTGTTCCCTGGGCACCCCTGGCATATCCGCTGGTTTCCACGTGAATATATCTCGGTTAGCCCGAAGGAAACTAACGAGCGTGAGTTCCTATTTCTCATCTAAGCCCGCGTCGATGACGGCGGTCTTAGATGAGTCACCCTCCTGGAGCTAGATCGACTTGAGGGCCACGTCACCAGTCGACTGGATGCTCGACTTGCTGGCCTTTCTTGAAGGGATCTCCAGCCCGGCTTGGGAGAGCTGTTGCGCGGCCGCGAGTACTTCCCCTGAAGCATCTGGCACACGCGTAGTCGAAGCATATTGGATCGCCTCCTGGTTGCAATCATATGACTTATTCAAGTCGCCTCGGAGAGTGAGTACTCCACTTTGTCCTGGCATCTTAAGAAGCAGATAAATATAATGCGGCACCGCCATGAATTTGGCGAGTGCCGACGGCCCAGTATGGCATGATAAGAGGATTCAAAGTTAGCAACTGCGAATTTAATGAACTCAGTGCGGTAGTTCTCCCTCATGCCGAAGGTGACCGGAAGAACCACCGTGCCAAGTGGGTGCACAGCATTACCTGGGACAATGTTGTAGAAAGAAGACTTGCTTGAAACCAGCATATCCATGAAGTCCAGACCCATGTTTCTCAAAGTGCTGACGAAGATGAGGTTGAGACCGCTCCCACAATCAATGAGCACCTTGGTGATCCTGACTTCTGCCACCACCGGGTCCAGGACCAGGGGGAACTTACCGGGCTCCGAAAAGCTTGTCCACTGATCGTCACGGGAGAACGAGATGGGCACCTCTGACCAGGGAGTGGTCGCGGTACCGCCAGCTCAACGGACAAGATCTTCTGGAGAAGCAGTTTTTGTTCTCGCCTGGAACCGAAGTCTCCATCTCCTCCGAAGATTGCTTTGACGGTCTTTGAAGCATCCTGGAACTGCACGTTGCGCCCTTGGTCCCCTTGGTCATCGTCTTCGGGTTCTTTGTCCACCGGCTTCTGGTTCGTCTTGCCAGCACCAGAATTGCTGAATGTCCTCCGGAGATGGTAGCCATCAATTGCTGTGTGATTGGCACCTGGATGCCATGGGCATTTCGTCTACAGGAGCTTCTCGAACTCCTCCTACGTCATCGACTTCTTGCATCGCGAGGGATGATCCACAGCCGCGATGAGATCATCTGGCTTGCGCTTTCGGGATGGACCCGAATAGTCCCGCTGGCTCTTGTCGTTGCGGTTGTCATGTGGACGTCTCAGATTGCTATCATTGTGCCTCAGGAACCACTCCTGCATCTTCTCTTCCTGCTCGGACCAGTCGTGCATCATGTCACGAAGCCCCGCAACAGTTTTCGGCTTGTTCTGCCCGAAGTCTCCGTAAATGCCTGGGTCGGTGATGCCGTTGTAGCAGTAGTCGATGATGTCCTCCTCCGAGATATTCGCAATGTTGCGCGGACATCGAAGAAGTGGCGTGTATAGAACCGTAGAAGCTCATTACATTCCTATTTACATTGGGCAAGATCATGACAAGAATCTGCATGAGCGATCACCCCCTGGAAGTTGTCGATGAAGACCTTCTTGAGCCGCTCCCAGGAGTCGATCGAGTTGTTGCAGAGGCTTTCCAACCACGTGAGTGGCGCAGGGTCCAAAGCCGTCGAGAAGTAGACGACCTTGGTGATGTTGGAACCCCCCACAACTTCAATGGTGGTGGAGTAGCAACGTAGCCATTGTTGAGGGGCTTGCTTGCCATCATACTTGGTGATATCGATCAGCTTGAAGCCCTTAGGGTAGTTGTAACTGCTGAACTGTGCGGAGAAAGCTGGAAAACGATCGCTGCAGTCTGTTCCCTCTGTCTCGACTTCTTTGCGCACTTTGCGCCTGGAATCGATCACGGACCGCGCATCGCGGCCTTCATTGATTCACTGGCTCAGGTCTTCTGGAGTAGGCCGGTGATTGGCCTGTCGCGGGTTACCCCCTAGAGGTGGCTATTGCCTCCCGCCAAGGGCCTGACTCCCGTGAGCGTTGTCGTTGTTGCTACGCTGAGGCCGGGGATGGCCGCATGCCGTTCGACTATGAGCCTGGCTTTGGCTTTCGCCCACGCGCTCCTCCCTGAGGGTAGACGCCGGATTTTGTTGATCAAATTGAATCCAAGCCCTCTGCGCATAACCAAGTGCTTGACGCACGTTCAGATCATTACTGTGCTCGAGTATGGCCGTAACCCTAGCGATGTTGGCCACCGGAGTCCTGAAGCCCCGCTCGCTTACGACAGCAAATTCGGCGTCAAGCTCGTGATGCATGGATTGCATACGCTCATTGACCCTCCTTCAACGGGCTGCGCGAGCTTCATTTCGGGTCCTCCGTGCCTCACGATCGGCGTCATTCTTGTCGCCGGCGTTGGCTGTAGCCTCGTCTTCGGAAACAACATCGAATTTGACGATGGGCAAGTCGCCATCGTCCTCACCTTCTTCCGCCATCAGCACCTGGCGTGAGATGAGCTCATCGGAGCTCGCGTCGACTAGCTCCGTTGACTCCTCCGCCACGGTAACTAATGGCCTGCCCTCCTGAAAAGGCAAAGGTTCAAGGTGTGCCACAAGTTGATCTTCAGCCTCGAGTAGATCAGAAAGTTTCATGCCCTTCCAATGCACGAAACGCCCCTCCGAAGTGGAGGTAATCATCAGGCCGTTGGCACCGAAACAACCCGAAGCCCCCCGACGGGCGGTGGCTTCGGGTTCTCCGAGTTGGAGTAGAGTGTCCAAGTATTCCTCCAATGTGGAGAGGGACTCGGAGATGTTGGCCTCCTGGAGATCAATGGCCAAATTGCGTAGATCGAGTCGCGATCGGCAACACGAGTCCTTAGATTGGAATGAGTCCAACCCAAGGAAGGTTGTTGCAGCGCCGGATGAAGTCGCGCTGTAAGCAGACTCCTCCCCGGTCCTCGTAGCAGATCCAAGGATTGACAAATCATCGAGATCATCAACGAACTTGTCCAGGTTGCTATGAGAACCCGCTGCAGGAGTTTTTGGCTTCATGTCGATGAGGAATCGACGGAAACTGCCCGCACCATCTACGACGCAGACCCACGAGCCAAAAACAAATGTTGTACCCTGAGAAGGTACTGACCTGGTGAACTGGAAAGATGCCATCGAGTTTGCTGGTGGATCTTCGATGCGCTCCCCTACCTGGCGCGCCAGCTGTCGGTGTTTTACCTACTGCCCACCGAGGGATATACCCGAGGTGGTAAGTTTAGGTGAGGAGACGCCGAGATCAGGAACTCGAAGGTGCAAGGAACACAAGATTTAGACAGGTTCGGGCCGTGAGATGCGTAATACCCTACATCCTGTATGGTGGTTTGTATTCCCTTGGGTGTAGAAGTTGTGTTTTCAATGGGTCCCTGCCCCCCATATATATCCGGGAGGTCAGTGTTACATGGATCCTAGCCAAGGAATAAGGAATCGTAACCGAGTAAAACTCGAGTAGTTTCCTTCTGTACCGACTAGCTTTATCTCCTACTCAAACAAATAGAAAACAACATAAATAAGAGATAAGATGGGCTTTATCTCCTAACCCTATTTAAACTACGTTATGTACACAGTCCCATAGCCCCGGGTCTGACACTCCTGGAAAGGCGCAAGCTCTCCTGGTGTTGATCTTTTTCCGAATCACCCAAAGAAGCCGCGGGTTACTGTTACACCCTAGGTATTTAAAAATTCTAAGCAAGAAAACCTAAACATTGCATCATGCATAATAACCCAGAATCATTGAAACAATGCATTTAATTATATGTGTGCATATGCATGTGTATGATTGTGTATGTGCATGTGTATGTATATCTATATGTGAGACTTTTTGCTTTTGTGTTTATAACCTTTCATGCTCCACTTTTCATGACAAATGTAGTATAAAAAAACACACATATTTTTAGTGCCTTACAAGTTTACTCAAACACCATTTGCAAATTCAAATTTTAAACACATGAGATGAATAGGAATTCAAATCTTAGTAGTTTTAAATTTAAAATAACTTCTAAACTAAAGCTCAATTGAACTTTGATCCAAAATGAAAGTCATAGAGTTTCAAATTCCCTACAACTTTCATGTTGGTAGATTTCAAAGTTTCCTTGCAAACTTTTGAGAAAAATTCATTTGAACTCGGGCCCTCACTCTTTCTCTCTCTTCCTTCACTCTCCTCTCTCTCCCTCCCCTGTTCTGTCCCGTCGAAGGGCAGCGGCCGCCGGCCACCTGGCCGGCGAGCTACGCCAAAGGGCAGCGCCCCAAAAGGCCCGCGGCCGAATCGCCATCCCCTGCCCCGAATCCACACTTGGCCGACGTGCGCGCGCCATGCGGCCGTCGATTCCCGATGGCCGAGCCACGCCGCGCCGGCGACGCTGCGTCCTTGCCACGATCTTGTCCCGGCTGTGTCCCCCTCTGTTCTGCCGTGCCTGGCTCCACCTCCTCTCTCCCCTCTCCCTTGCTTACCTATAAAAGGCCACCTGAGCCCCTGCCTGCATGCGCACCCAAGCTCCCATGGCTGCCATTGCCACCGACGAGCCCCTTCCCGTTGAACTCGACCCTCCGGCCCTCCTCCGCCTGAGCTAGCCGATGGAATTGGTTTCCTTGGAGCTATTGAACCTCTCCGGCCTAGCCCCGTACGCCCAGCCTCATCGGACCACCACCGCCTGCCACCATCGGCCACCGGCAAGCAGGGCTGCCATGGCCAGCCCTCCTCCGGCCACCCCAGCCCCAACTGAGCACACCAACAGGTTTCCCTCAACCTCCTCATGCTCCCCCACCCCTTTCCTCTCGCCACCGGCGAGCCTCCTCGCCGGATTTTGGCTGGGAAACACCCAGCCCCGCCTAGGGACTACATTGCAATCACCACCTATCAGAGGTTTGCGCAGATTCAAGGTCAAAGGGAAGTTGTCACCTTGTTACATTGGCCCGTTCAGAATCTTAGAATAGAAAGGCGAGGTCGCTTACCAGCTAGAGCTACCTGCGCGACTGTTAGATGTGCACAACGTGTTCCATATCATAGTTGAAAAAGTGCTTGAGGGTACCAGAGGAACAGTTGCCACTGGAGGAGTTGAATGTGCAGGATGATTTGACTTACACAGAGTACTCGATCAAAATCCTGGACACATTGGAGAGAATCACCCGGAGTAAGAGGATTCGGATGTGTAACGTTCAATGCAGTCACCATGCAGAGGATGAGGCTACTTGGGAATGAGAGGATGAATTAGAGGAAGAATTTCCCTAGCTCTTTGCTAGTCCAGCAGAATCTCAAGGACGAGATTCCTTTTAAGGCTGGGGTGGACTTGTAACACCCTAATTTTCAAATTAGGAACCTAAATTAATTTTGCTAGGTTTTTGTAGGATCCATAAGGTTTTTATTCAAATTCTTTTGATTTTAGAATATTTACCATGAATTAACATTAATTTACTTAACCATAAAAGGAAATATAAGGAAATATAGGTCTTGTGCATTTCATGCCGCACTTTATTATTTTATTGCTTGTCTTCCATTTGAATTTAATTGCATTTGAATGCATTTCTTTCTCTCTCTCTCTCTCTCTCTCTCTCTCTCTCTCTCTCTTTCTCCTCTTAGGCCCGGCCCACTTCCCTCTCTCCCTTTTTCCTCCCCCTTCCTTTCATCCCGCAAGGCCTAGCCCAGCCGGCCTTTCGGGCCCCGCCCGTCGAGTCCATCCTCGACCTCGTGCCAGGCTCGGACTCGAGCCTGAGTCCGACCATGGCACAATGCCACCTTCATCACGCGGCACCCCACGCCCGCACGTCGAGGCTCCCCCTCAGCCCCTATTTAAAGCGCCGCCCCCGCACCCCTAGGGCTACCTCAACCCGCAGCTGCCCTCACCCTCGCAACCCTAGCTGTGCCACCATCATCTTGCCACTCCGCCAACGATCCATCGCCCCCGCCCGCTGCCGAAGCTCCGCGTGGAGGTGAGCATCGATACTAGCCCTTTCCCCTCTATTCCGTACCTACTCGCGCGCGCAATGCCTCGCGAGAGCTCCGCGACCGCGACCGCGCGACACCGCCATCCGCCTCCCCCCGGCCTTGGGACCCCGTCCAAAGTCCCTAGATGCATCCTCGTAGCGCCCTCGTCCTTGCCGTGCAGCCCGCGCTTGAAACCGAGCCCGGACGGCCGTTTTCGGCCAAATGCGGCGAGTCTGCCGCCGCCCGCCGCCATACGCCGTTGCCGCCGGCGCAAGTGCCGCCCTAGCCCCGCGCATGCATCGGATCTCGATCAGTCGGGTTAGATCTAATCTAACCCTATTCAAAACCTAGCGTAGCGGTCAAACCCTAGGCCTTTTTGCAAAAGAAACCCTAAGTTTTACCGAAATCAACCCGCAATCCAAGGCAGTTCAAAACTATTCACAAACATATCCTTTTTCTTCTACTTTAGCTCGAACGCGCCATCCCTAGCCCCTTTGTTTTTAAATCTAAACCCTAGATTTAAGGTTTAATTATGTTTTACCCTCGGTTTCTTTTTTCAGAGCCCTTCTAGTTTCAAATCTTCTACAAATAAGCCCCTAAAATCATGTTTTAGCCATAACTTCTCCGTTTTAACTCCGTTTTCATCGATTCTCGCGCTCACGTGACCCTTGCGATGTGTACAGTAGTTTTATAACGTTATTTTGGTGTATTGTTTCTTATTTATTTTATTTGCTTGTTTGTATGTACTTGTGTGTCGCGATAGACGATGAGCAGTTCGAGGGTCCGCAAGAGCAAGGCTTTGAAGATGCCCTAGAGCAGCAGCAGTACTTTGAAGAAGGCAAGTGGTCATTGATCATATTCCGATCCTATAACTTTCTATATACACATCTTTACTTTATATATGTGCATGTGTCTATAATATGATGATCCCAAACTAAGGACATGCCTCGTTTCTTTTGAACTTCCTTGATTAAATCTGGGTTGTTTACTTTATGTTGTAGCTACGCTAGTTGCTTTTACTTAGATTTTGGTTGGATAACTTAGAAACTACGCTACACTAGTTTTACTTCATATTCTGGAATACCTTTATGGTGATAACTTTAAGATCATTGTATTAATTGGAATATGGAAAACCACCCAGGAAAATAGTGCAACCACAATACTACATGGCTCTGGTCTTGGCTAATTAATTAGAAACTTTAGCTTATGATAATCTTAACGAAAGGGCAAGAGGGGTTGCATCGTCGGGATATAGCTCGGTCCTCTTGAGGCTTTATAATATGTGATCCTTGGCTAAGGCACTTTCTCATAAGGGAGGGTTATGACCGTTTTGACTTGAAACCTTAGCGGATTGTCATAAGTTAAGGAATCTTTGTAAAGGCCTCGTAGTGAATCCCTGCAACTCACCTCGGAAGTGTTTAAGGGCCTTGCAAACCCGGACATTAAGGGAAACACGAGTTGTGGGTAAAGCGTACAACCTCTGCAGAGTAAAAACTGATATATTAGCCGTGCTCACGGTTAAGAGCGGCTTGGACCCTCACATGATAATTGAACTTAAAGATGTTCTAAATTGATGTTCTTTATCTATATTTTTGTTACTTATCTCTTTTGCTTATTTAAGAGTTGGTATATACTTACACTTAGTTAATGCTTACTAAATAAAACTTGATCAACTAAAAATGCTTATCGCAGTCGAACCATATCAGTTTTTCCTTGATTTTGGTCTTGCATGTCATATAATTTACTCCACTTGCTGAGTACCAACCATAAGTACACTCACACTTGCTTTACTAAAACTGATGCTGCTCAGAACAAGATAATTGTCCGGAGTTCCCCGAAGATTTTGAGGAAATCTAGGCGTATGTCTTCTAGTCATTTGCCTATGAAGTTGAAGTCCGCTTCTAGTTATAAACGTTCTTTCATTCACATAAGATTAAGACTTCTGGTCATGTAATAAAAAGATTAAGACTTCTGGTCATGTAATAAAGTACTATAATACTCTCTTTTGTTATTATATTATTTTGGATATACACTTGTATCGTCTATCATATGTGTGTGAACTTGATCCTGGCACACATATGAGATGCATTCGATTCTTTTCCAAAACCGGGTGTGACAACTAGCTTCTAGTCGAGACGAGTAGTTGAAGTAGTCGTTAGCACTGTTGATTTGTCGAGGCAATCGTAACTACAACGTGAGCCGAGTAGTCGAGGTTGTCACTGCAGCGCGTCGATGTTGTGACGCGAGCTGAAGTTGAGCGGAGTAGTCGAAATCTTCCGGCTCCTTGGGGTTGATACGCTAAAGGGTGGATTCTACTAGAGTAATGCAATCTGTATACCTTTGTCTTCTTGAAAAGGTAGTTCCTGCGTGAAGGCCATAAGGCGGGAATCGTATTCGAGTAGTTCAGAGGGCTCTAAGCCCTTCTAGTACATGAACCGGCCTTGCGGCGTAGATGTTATAGTCAAACCCAGGTGACTGCCTGAAATTGACTCGGGGTTTGTTGGTGTTTTACCGCCTGCCCACCGAGGGGTATACCCGAGGTGGTAAGTTTTAGGTAGGGTGACGCCGAGATCAGGAACTTGAAGGTGCAAGCAACACAAGGTTTAGACAGGTTTGGGCCGCGATGTGTGTAATACCCTACGTCCTGTTTGGTGGTTTGTATTGCCTTGGGTGTTGATGTTATGTTTTGAGGGGGTCCCTGCCCGCCCTTATATATCCGGGTGGACAGGGTTACATGAATCCTAGTCCGACACTAGTCTAGGAATTGTACTCGAGTACAACTCGAGTAGCTTCCTTCTGTATCGGCTAGTCCTACTTCGCATGCGAGTAGAGTACAACATGTATAAGGTATAGGTCATGTCCTACCCTCTAATCCTGTATGAACTACGTTATGTACACAGTTCCGTAGTCCCGGGTCTGACAAGCCCCGAGCTCTTTGTAGCTGAGTACTGCAGGCTCCTCGAGTACTTTCGAAGTAGTCTTCGGATTCTTTTGAAGCTCCGTCTTGAAGTTCTTTTTCGAGTACTTTCTCGGCTGCATCGAAGCTATGAGGTGCTCATTCCCCGAATTACTTCTTTGGTATGGTGTGCGATGAAAAAATCGCACTCCATATGGAGTAGCTCCCGAGCCTTAGGTTGAATCGAAGAATCAGGCTGAGGGTCATATTATTCTTGAGTCTTCCTTACTTACTTTTTGAATAAATTCGAAAAATAAGTAGTCGATACCACGTATCCCGCAACCCCCGAGCCTTAAATCCAAATCTCTCAGGTTTGGAAAAAAGGATCCAAACATCATGGCATGCAAAGTGTGACACTCAGGTACTTGATATTGACACACATTAGATTTTAGTATGAAGTTGTGTGCAAAATATTGTGAAAGTATGTTTAAAAATTTAAATGATAAGGGAAAAGGGGTATTTATATAATTAGAATTTAATAAAGGTCCTTCTGTGCAAATGTGCGAGAATGGGAGGTAAAACCATGTTTTGCTTGGGTTGTTTTGAAAAAGTGCAAGAACTTGCTTTTAAACCGTAGATAGAAGTGAAACTACCTCTAGGATTCATTTTGAGCGTGGTAGTTAAAAGAGTTATTTTTAAAATTTAATTGTTGCCCAACTTTTAACTTATTTTCAAATCCTTAACTCTTTTGAAACTGAACCCTAAAGAAAAATTGTAGATCTTGTTGAACTCTACACTTTTGGTTTTGGGCACATGTTCATTTGATTTATGGTTTGAAAGTTGCCAAGACATTACAGTGAGGTCCCTGCACTTTTGGAAAATCATTGATCAGTCCTCGTCTTCCTCCTCCAGCCCTCTGCTCTGCTCCGCTCTGCTCTGATTTTCCTCTGCCCAACGTGCCGCCGCCGCTCCGCCGGCCATGTGCCGAGCACCGGCCGCCCCACGCTGCTCTAAACCGTGCCACGTGCCGTCCTAACGCCCGCGCCGCCGCTTCCCCGACCCGCGCTGGCCTGCTCTTGCCACTCCACGTCGCGCCGCCGCGGCCTGAGCCGCCACGACTCCCGCCGGCTGCCAGCTCCTGTTTCCGCGCAACCCCGCCTTCTTCTGGACCCCGAGCGTCTCCTGGAGCTACCCACGCATTCCTTCTTGCCTTCACGCGACTACATTCCCACGACCTTTTCCTTTTCCGAGCACCACCCCTCGTCGGACCTCTGTCACAGCCTCGGGCCGCCTTCGAGCCCCGATCCAGTGCTATTAGAGCACCGCCGCGACCCACTAGTGCTCCACAGCCCATCCAATTTCATTCTCCCGCACCCAAACATCGTCTCCTGTAGCGCCAGCGAGCTCAAGCTCTGCCGCCGCTCGGCCTCGCCGTCGACCCGGCGCTACACCGCCCCTCAGCCCCAACCAAGAGCACCAGCCGCACTACATCATCCTGCAGAAGTGACCCAGCCACTCCTTCACTACCCTCCGACACCCCAGCCAGCAGTACGTCGTGCCGCCATCGCCGCCGGTGAAAATCCGAGCCGCCCCACCGTCGACGATCCCCTTCCGCCCCACCTCCGGCCAAATTACGTACTGCAATCGCACCCCCAACTCTCCACAGTGCTCATGCGTGTCTTATCCATCCACGTTCGCTAGCCCCTCGCCGAGAACCTGAGCACGCCATCACGGTCGCCGCCGGCCGTGCTCCACCACTTCTCCTGGTGCAGATCACCTACCATTGAGAACGGCAGATCCTGTAGGTCGTGTAGGACCTATTCCTTCCCGCCAAGAACCTCGCCGCCGGCGAGAACACACGGGACAGACACGCCGGCCGCCGTCGTGGGCTATCAAGGACCCAGTTGCAATTTAACTTTCTACTTTAAGGACCCTTATGCTTAAACCCGAGGGCCTCTCTGTAAACTCCTCTTTCAATTTTTGTTTATAAAGGCTGTCAACTTGTAAAATCCATAGGAATTTGTAGAAAAATCCAAAAATTGCCAAACTAGTTTTGTTGAAATTTAGAAGTATAATTCTACAACTTTTGTTAATAAAGTCAGGTTTGAAACTAAATACTTTTTGATTTATTTTAAACTCTAGCAAAAAGGGTATCATGGGCATAACTTTTGCATACAAGCTTATCTTCTTGTGATTTTTGGTATGTAACCTGGATATGTGATGAATGAACTTGTGTGCAATTTTCAACTACAGTACTGAACTCTAGCTTAAGTTAATTTAAACTATTGCAAATCAAGTTTGAAAAAGGGTTTGAATTTAATTAAGCATGCTACTAAAGGCTTTATACCTAGATCCTTTTACCATGTGATGATCTATAGTAGAATAGTCCATAGTAAATATTTTAGGATTTTACAATACTGTTTTATTTAAAGTTTGCATTAAACTTGAAGTGTGAACTAAAATTCAAATACCCTAGTTTGTATTTTTTAGAAAATTATGAAAAATTCACAGTAAGCCTATCCACTAGAAATAAGCTTGTCCACAAAAATTCAAGGTCAAAACCTTTATGATTTTTAAAATAAAAATCAAACTTGTCAAATTACTTCAAAGTAATTCCATTAATATAACCATAATTAAGTGTAAATAGTAGCTTTGGATCCAACCCCCTTGTTTTATGAGTTTATGTTTGTTAATTTGTTGGATTGCAACTTTATTGTGAAGTAAAACCCTTAACTCAAGAACCATCTAATCAAATCCTTGCATATCATGTAGAGTCAACGACACTCGACGACGGAGACTACAAGCTAGTCCTGAAAACGAGCTAGGATTTTCTGAAGATCCTGCGAACGTCGTTAAGGCTATAACTGAAGCCCCGAACCAAAGTTTGAAAGTCTCTGACACCACTGATCCTAGCCCCGCTCAAGAAGGCAAGCCCCGGTGCATAACCCAGTATTTCAATTTACTATAATTTTATACTTATATATTATATCTTGCACTAAGTCTTGGAGTTGAAATGGAACCCTAGATGCATTGATACTAGGAACCTATGTATTGTACCTGAGTCCATATCGAATAGACGCTCCGCTAATAAGACCGGTAGAAGTCGGGTGATTTCCTGTCACTCGCACGATATAGGAATTGAATGTTTACTATTCTGCAATCACTATAAGGATGATGGACGGGGTCGTGTGCAGTATCATGGCTTGGGAGTTTACCCCGTCTGTGTTGATAAAGTTGATAAGGTCGCAGTGTATGGTAGTGGTGGCTAAGCGTTTGAAAGTACTAGCCACATGCCGTGAAATATGGTAAAGCGGTAAGCCTAGTAACCAATCGGCCCGAGGAGTGGACATACCTCCCACCACTCTGTAATTTGGTTTTTCTCACGCACCGATGTGCGGGAGTACATTCCGCGCAGCGGACAGGAGTACGGTCATGTAGTCGCGCTACAGACATATATCCTGCACAATTGGTGTGCGTACGGTCCTACAGTTGCTTGTGGTGGCCCTGTTCCACAAGTCGGAATGAAAGGCAAACGGTTGCTTTGGAGCTATCGTTGGATGTTCCAAGCGTGTGAGTTAGGTTTCCCTTGCACGGTTGGAAATACGATTCAGAATCGTCCGTTTCTCGCGGAGATTTAGACTGCTTAATCCTTTTGCCACATAGAGTAAGAACAATAACCATTATGGGATAAACTGGTTGAATGCTAAACCATACCTTGTTTGTCTAGTATAGGTGCTAACCTAGAATGATTAAAGAAAACTAGAACCTGACAGCTAAAATATGAAAGTTAGTTCATATTCTTTGTTGCTTTTCAGCTGAAATTAAGCCCAGAACCATTTCAAGCCTTCATGAGTCTAGTTACATGGCTAAGTATACCATGAAGCGGTTAAGCCTTGCTGAGTATTAGTATACTCAGTCTTGCTAGTGAAATTTTCAGGTATAACCTTTGAGAACCCCACGGATAGTACAGCATGGCCAACCTCTGTTCCATTTGGCTAGTCCGTGGAGTGGGATCCGTCCCCGGCTGGCAGTGACCCTCCTGAGTGACACCAAGCTTTGGGCTGAGCGCGGTGTCAACCTTAGCGACGTTCGTAGTCGCGTGTTTATTTTTTTCTTCCGCTGTGAACCTGGACAAGCTGTTTAGCTTGTCATTCGAAACAATGTTTGTAATAATATACTTAACTTTGACACGGTTTGTAATAATGTTCAATATTCTATAAATTAAAAGTTGGTGAGCTGTGATGTGATTGTAAACTCGCCTTCGCGCGAGGTAAACCTGCTTCGATCCTGTTGAACCGTGGTTGCATCGGGCGGAGACCCGACAGACCAATAGGTTGTTCCGTTTGAAGTGCGTTGAGTTAGTATCGGCTGTATAGCGATAACTAGCGCACTTGAGCCGGAATAATTCAGGCGGTTCTGCCACACAATGAAAAAATGTTTTCTTGGGAAATAATTGATGTGATGGTACAGATGATGGAAGTTAGATTTCGAATTCGAAAAACCCCTTTTTTCGGGGACAATTAACCCAGAAAAAATGATTAATCGAATAATTTATCCAAAAATCCACCAAATGACCCCTCGGCTTCTGAATATTCTCTGTGACGACTCTTCAACTTCAAAACAGTAAATCTGTATCCGCCCGCTGGTTATTTAACCCCACGGAACTTGTGGTAAAATCCATACTTCCAAATTTCAATCCGCCGAGAAATTTTTGAATCCCCAATCAGATCCGTGCTCCGCCTTCACCCCCTTTGAGAAGCCCCAAACTAGCTGAATCTCTCCGCCCCCTTTTTGCAGCCCCCGAGCAACTCGTGGCAATTAGATCTGAAAATGGCGCCCAAGAGATCCAGCGAGAAGGATGGGAAGGGGAAGGAGTCGCAGCCGCCATCTGGGGAGTGGACTTACAGTAAGTGCTCCAAAAACGAACTCATGAATCTTGTTTCTGAGGGTTTGCTTCAGGAGAAAAGTCTTGTCAACTGGTGCCCCTCTTTTCGTGAACTTCCTCCTATGGAAAATATGGTCGAAATCATGTCATTTTACCATTTTTTCTGAACGGGGTTTGGCTCTCCCCTCTTACTCTTTCTTCCGGGGCCCTCTTTATTTCTACGGGCTTGAGCTCCATCACCTCAACCCGAATTCAATCTGCCACATTGCTATCTTCATCCATTTTTGCGAAGCTTTTCTTGGAATCGAACCTCATTGGGATCTTTTCTGCTTTCTTTTCCAGGTAAAACTGCAACCCACCTCCAAAAATCCATTCACTATAAGGGGCGCCAGCATCCAGCTTAGACAACAAGCCGGCGATAGATACCTTTTCTATAAATTCCCCTCCAACATCCCTGGATGGAAAAACTATTGGTTCTACATCGGAAACCATGTCCCCCAACTTCCTGAAAGATCCGGTAAACCGCCTGTTGTAAGGCCGGAGTGGAATACCGAACTCTCCAAAGGGGACATGGATCAAGTCGACGAGTTGCTAGCCATCATAGCAGCCCATAAAGAAACAGGAGTGACCGGCACGTCCGTGATGCTTTCCTTCTTCAAACACCGGATCCAGCCAATCCAACAGCGCCATACACTAGGCTTCGAGTACATAGGAGTTGAAGACCCATCTCGGATGTGCGCAGATGAGCTGACTGACGATGCCGCGCTCATCCGGGTCAAGCGAGTGCTGCTGGACGTGAACGCAGTTCCCTACGTCCCGGAGTTGTTTTCTACACAAAATCCTCCAAAACCGGTAAGTGTTCGACTACTTGTGGAATAAGTTCTGTTGTTCTGCAACCGCTAAGAATCCTCTGCAGGGTCACACAGAATTGTACAGGAGCTATCCACCACAACCTGATATCCCCCGACCGGACCACATACTTCCCAGCGCCGCAGCTGAAGCGAAAAAGGCTCAAGCAGCCGAGGACCTTCCCGGCGGCGATACGACCGAAAGCGGGAGCCCCCAGGCGGAAAGAGTGACCGAAGGGAAGGCAAAGAAGAACAACTCCCCCGGATCATCCATGGAGTTGGACGAAGCCTTGCCAGTGATCCCTCAGGGTTGTCGGATAGTGCGCAAACGTAAAGCGCATATAGTCGAACCCCCCAGATATGAAGTTGCTGTCCCGTAAATTTGTTAAATATCAAAGTTGTTGCATGCTGACATTGTCTGTTTTGCAATCCCTTGGCTTCTCCACCTGACCCCAAGCGCCAAAAGGTGACCAGGACCGAATTCGCTGGGGATGATGTTCCAGCAGGTGGCGCCGCGAAAACTGCTGAGACGGACCCATCGACTACTTCAGCAGGGATGGTAACCATTGCCATGGCGGGTACCTCGCAATCGGCTGGTGTGACCCCGCCACCGGCAACGAGTACCATGGTTAGAAAACCATGGGCCCTGAGACTAAAGAAATCTGTCATGAAGAAATCTTCGCTGTAAGTGCAGATCCTTTTTGCATAATGCATGTCCTGTTCTTTTCGACTTGTTTAATGATAGAACTGATTCTGCTTCATTAGGTCTATGTCTGCCCTGGGGTTTAAGCCAAAGCCTGTCTCGGCTACTCCAGCCCCCGAGCCGCCAGCCCCCGAGGAGGACACGACGCTGCCCGACTCACCATCCCCCGAGCCCCAGCAACCCGAAGCCAGTGCCGGTGGTGAAGAACAAGTCGAGGCCACTAATGCCACTCCTGCAGATGGCACAAGTAAGTGTCTGACCTCCCAAGACTAACTGCTTAGACCACAAACTTTATGTACTAAATGCATCTTGACTTGCAGGTGCCCCACAACCAACAACTGAAGAGGCTGCGGGTACCACAAGAAACCCTAAAGATCTGCTGGTGTTCGGGAGTGGATACCAGAACATCATCACCACAGATCTAGTGGATGATCCATTCCTGACGGTCAAAAACATGCGATACTTCCAGAAGATCTCCAAGGAGATGTACCAATATATCGTGGTAAGGCATGATTACCCTTCTGCCATTATATGTTGTCGAGTTGCTTGTCTTAGTCTGTCCCCTTATGCAGGATGTGGCCAAACTCTCACAACAAAAATCCGAAAAGCTAAAAGCAGTCATGAGTGGCCACTAGGAACTCCAAGCAAAAGATCAACGCATATCAGAAGAGCAGAAGAAGAACATATATCTTCAGAGAGAGCTCGACAAGCTGAAGCTGAAGCGGATGCGAGAAACATGGCTCCTCAAGAATGATCTCCGCAACCTTGAGAAGGCCAACTCCAAGCTCCAAGAACAGCTCAAAGAGCAGAATAAGGCACACCAAGGAAAGCCCTTTCTTCACTCGAGTACTTTCTCTTAGCAGATTGAATTGAGTGCTGAAAACTGTCTTCACCGCAGAGCTTAGGAAAATCTTAACATATAAAGAAGAATTGCTTACTGACGTGAAGAATATGCTGTATCGCCGTACAAATGACGTTGAGAGGCTGCAGAAGGTGATCCCCGACACTGAACAACAGTTCATCGACTGCCTTCAGCAGATCAAGACGCTGGGCGAAGAAAAGGAGCAACGCCAGAAGGAGCTGGAGCAGCCACAGAAGGAGCTGGAGGACCTTAAGGGGGCCGCCCAATAGCTTGTTGACACGGTGGATCCAAAAGAAGGCGACGAAGCAGATGGGCGATCCCTACTGGAGCGACTCCCGGAGCACCGCAGAAAGTCCTCAGCTTCATCACCGAAGCCCCTATCACGTGTGTCAGCCATGTGCTTAGTTTTGTAAAATCCTTTTGGCCCCAGGCTCAACTAGAAGTATTCGCACAGGGCGTGGCTATAGAGTGCTCTGAAGAGCAATTCAGCAAGTAACTCCTAGAAGCCTAACCTGTAGCTGAAAAAATAGTATAAAATGTAATACAGGATTGAGATGTTGTAAAAATAAGTACTCTTCTCCTTGTAATATATCTATCATTGATGTCTCTACTTGTATTTGCCTTGTGACTTCTGGATTGTCATCCATGTTCATAGGCTAAGTAGTAGACGCTACCCTGGGTGCAACGACCCTGGAAGTAGTCGAAGTAGCTCCTAATAGGAACCCATCCAACAAGTTAGATATAACCCGATCGAGCGGATCTAACCAGTTAGGAAAGAACGCGAGCATCATCACATGACTATCGTGCCTATGGCAAGAAGTCGAAACTACCCCGAGTGCAACGACTCTGGGCGTAGTCGAAATAGCTCCTCATGTGAGCCCATCCAACAAATTAGAAATAATCCGATCGAGCGGATCTAACCTGTAAGGAAAAATGCGATCATCATTGCAACGACCATCAAAGCTCATGGCAAGAAGTCGATTCATATAAAACATGAACGTGGTTGTAGACTCCGTATTTAACGACCATCAAAGCTCATGGCAAGAAGTCGGAAAACATGAACGTGGCTATAGCCTCCGTATTGTAGCAGAAAATTTACATTCCAGATTCTGTGGCACATAGCCTCCAAATTGAATCGGAAGAAAAAAAATCTAGGTGCTCGGAGAACAGCTACCCCTGCACGTCGTCTTTATGGGTAAAACTTATGCAAGTTCTGAATGTTCCAAGAGTTTGGGACGTCCTGGCCCTTGAGGTATTGTAGTCGATAAGACCCCGGTCTTTTAATCTGCTTGACGATGAATGGTCCTTCCCATCTTGAGTTGAGCTTGTGTAAGCCAGACACGTCTTGGATGCGGTGTAGGACCAAATCGCCTATACTGAACGACCGTTCTCTCATGTTGCGGTCATGATAACGCCGGGTCCCCTGCAGGTATCGTGCTGACTGGACAAGAGCGGTGCAGCGAGCGTCTTCAATAGAGTCAAGCTCTAGCTGTCTTGCTTCGTCCGCCTCGCCTTCATTGTACATTTTAACTCGTGGGGATTTCCACATGATGTTAGCTGGCAAGATTGCTTTGGAGCCATAGACAAGAAAGAACGGTGTTTGTCCTATGGCTTTGGACGGCTGAGTCCTGAGCCCCCAGATGACATGTGGCAACTCGTGTATCCACTTTTCTCCTTTCTTGTTATTTTCATCATAGAGTCTTCTCTTGAGGCCCTCGATTATCATACCGTTCGCACTCTCGACTCGACCATTGGCCCTTGGGTGTGCAACAGAGATGTATTTGACTTCGATGCACGTATTTTCACAGAACTCCCAGAACTGGTTAGCCATGAGATTTGATCCCAGGTCCGTGATGATGGTGTTCGGGAAGCCGAAGCGATGCAAGATGTCGAATATGAAATCAATGACTCTATCTGGCGTGAGCTTGGCTATCGGCTTGTACTCGATCCACTTGGTAAACTAGTCGATAGCCACCAATACATGAGTGAAACCACCTGGTGCCGTTGTAAAGGGCTCAATCATATCAAGGCTCCAACAAGAAAATGGCTAAGATGGCGGTATGGTGATAAGATTGTGAGCTGGGACGTGAGATTGCTTGCCGAAGAATTGGCAGTTTTGGTAACTCCGCACGAGATCCTCAGCATCGGATACCGCGGTGGGCCACCAGAAACCAGCTCTGTATGCTTTCCCCACTAGTGTTCTTGAAGCCGCGTGGTTGCTGCATACGCCCTCATGTATCTCCCGCAGTATGTCATAACCGTCTTGTCCCATGACGCATTTCATGACCACACCTGATCGCGCGCCACGGCGGTAGAGTTTATTGTCGACTAGGACAAAACCTTTGCCTCTGCGCATGACACGAGCTGCCGCTATGCTTCTTGCGTCCATCCCCGCTGGTAGTCTTTGGTCCCGGATGAAGTCGATATAAGCTTCTCTTCAGTCCTCTCCAAGCATCATAGCCTCCCGATCGGGCTGTTGAAGGCCAGCGTCAGTGGTTATCTGAGGTGAGGACTTGATGGATGGCTGCTTTAGCTCCTGGATGAAAACTCCCGCAGGAACCTATGCACGGGTGGATCCTAGATTGGATAGTATATCTCCGCCAACATTATGATCCTGTATCACATGATGAACCTCCAGGCTGGAAAATTTATTTTCCAGCTTGCGCACTTCTTGTACATAGGCGTCCATTGTCTCCTTATTGCAGTCCCACTCTTTGTTGACTTGCTGAACAACCAAAAGTGAATCACCGTATACAAGTAGTTGCTTGATGCCTAGTGATATCGCCAGACGTAGCCCGTGAAGCAAGGCTTCATACTCGGCTTCGTTATTGGATACCTCCCAAAGGATCTGAAGGACATACTTCATTTGTTCGCCTCTTGGAGAAATAAATAGAACTCTAGCACCGCCACCATCGAGCTTGAGAGACCCATCGAAATACATGGTCCAGTGCTCTAGCTTGTCGACTGGAGTTGGAATTTGGTTCTTTCTCCACTCGGCCATAAAATTGATTAGAGCTTGAGACTTGATTGCAGTGCGTGGCTTGAAGTCGATTGACAAAGCCCCCAGTTCCACTGCCCACTCTAATATACGCCCCATCGCGTCTTGATTGTGTAGAATATCCGCCAACGGAAAATCCGTAATCGCAGTGATCTTGTACTTGTCAAAGTAATGGCACAGCTTCCTTGATGTGATTAGTATTGCATATAAAAGTTTTTGAACTGCCGGGTATCGTACCTTAGATTTGGAGAGTAACTCGCTGACGAAGTATATGGGCCTCTGCACTCCAAATGCATGGCCCTCCTCGCTGCGTTCGACTACAATGACACTGTTGACAACATGAGTTGTCGCAGCAATGTAGAGTAGTAGATCTTCTCCCGGCAGTAGTGCTGTAAGGACCGGAGGTGACTGTAGATGTTGTTTCAGATCTTGCAGGGCCCGCTCGGCCTCCTCCATCCATTGTAACTTGTCTTGGTGTTTCTAGAGGTTGAAGAAGGGTAGTCCTCTCTCTCCAAGTCGGGAGATGAACCTGTTCAGGGCTGCTATACATCCTGTTAGTTTCTGCACATCCTTGATTGTTGCCGGAGCCTCCATGTCAGTGATGGCCGTGATCTTCACAGGATTGGCTTCAATTCCCCGGTTGCTGACAATGAACCCGAGCAATTTCCCTGATGGTACTCCAAAAACGCACTTCGTTGGGTTGAGCTTCCACCGAAACTTGCGTAAGCAGCTGAACGTCTCTTCCAAGTCTGCAATCAGATCGTCGGGATTCCTGGTCTTGATGACCACGTCATCCACGTAGCCCTCAACATTCCGATGCAGCTGATCAGTGAAGCACATCTGAATTGCGCGTTGATAAGTTGCTCTTGCGTTTTTCAACCCGAAAGACATGGTTTTGCAGGCATATGTCCCGAACAGGGTGATAAACGCTGTTTTTATTTGATCTTCCTCCTTGAGCATGATCTAGTGGTACCCCGAATAGCAATCAAGGAAGCAGAGGAGTACATAACGCACCGTCGAGTCGGCAACTTGATCAATGCGCGGTAACCTGAAGTGATCCTTCGGGCAATGCTTGTTGAGATCGGTATAGTCAACGCACATTCTCCATTCATTGTTCTTTTTCTTTACAAGGACGGGATTAGCTACCCACTCTGGATGGAGTACTTCTTTAATGAAGCTAGCCATGAGGAGTTTAGCTATTTCCCGTTTGATTGCCTCACGCTTATCTTGAGCAAACCTTCAAAGGCATTGCTTTTTGGGTACAGCCTGTGGGTGTACATTGAGACTATGCTCGATCAACTCCCTAGGCACCCCTGGCATATCCGCTGGTTTCCATGCGAATATATCTCGGTTGGCCCGGAGGAAACTGATGAGCGCGAGTTCCTATTTCTCAGCTAAGCCTGCACCGATGACGGCGGTCTTAGATGAGTCACCCTCCTGGAGCTGGATCGTCTTGAGGGCCACATCGCCGGTCGACTGGATGCTCGACTTGCTGGCCTTTCTCATAGGGACTTCCAGCCCGGCTTGGGAGAGCTGTTGCGCGGCCGCGAGTACTTCCCCTGAAGCATCTGGCACATGCGAAGTCGAGGCGTACTGGATGGCCTCCTTGTTGCAGTCATATGACTTCTCCAAGTTGCCTCGGAGAGTGAGTACCCCACTTTGTCCTGGCATCTTGAGAAGCACATAAACATAATGCGGCACTACCATAAATTTGGCCAGTGCCGGTCTGCCCAGTATGGCATGATAAGAAGATTCGAAGTTGGCAACTTCAAATTTGATGAACTCGGTGTGGTAGTTCTCCCTCGTGCCGAAGGTGACTAGAAGAACCACCGTGCCAAGTGGATGCACCGCATTACCTGGGACAATGCCGTAGAAAGGAGACTTGCTCGGAACAACCATGTCCATTAAGTCCAGGCCCATCTTTCTCAAAGTGCTGGCGAAGATGAGGTTGAGACCACTTTCGCCGTCTATGAGCACTTTGGTGAGCTTGACTTCTGCCACCACCGGATTCAGGACCAGGAGGAACTTGCCGGGCTCTAAGAAGCTTGTCCACTGATCATCGTGTGAGAATGAGATGGGGACCTCCGACCAACGGAGTGGTCATGGTACCGCCGGCTCGACAGACATGATTTCTTGAAGGAGCAGTTTCTGTTCCCACCTGGAACTGAAGTCTGCATCACCCCCAAAGACGACGTTGATGGTTTTCGACGCATCTTGGAACTTCTCGCTGTGCGATTTGTCCCCTTGGTCATCCTCTTCGGGTTCTTTGTCAGCTGACTTGTTTTTCTTGCCGCCACCGGGTTTGCTGAATGTCCTCCGGAGGTGGCAGCAATCAATTGCCGCATGGTTAGCACCTAGATGCCATGGGCATTTCTTCTGCAGGAGCTTTTTGAACTCCTGCGTCGTTGTCTTCCTGCCTCGCGAAGGACGATCTACAGCCGCAATGAGGTCAACTGGCTTGCGCTTTCGGGATGGACCCGAGTAGTCCCGCTGGCTCTTGTCGGTATGATTGTCATTTGTGCACCTCAGGTTGCTGTAATTACGCCTCGGGAACCGCTCCCGCATCTTTTCCTCCTGCTCGGACCAGTCGTGCATCATGCCACGAAGCCCTGCAATAGTTTTCGGTCTGTTCTGCCCAAAGTCTCTGTAGATGCCTAGGTCGGTGATGCCGTTGTAGAAGCAGTCGATGATGTCTTCCTCCGAGATATTCGCAATGGTGGCGCACACATCGAAGAAACGGCGTGTATAAGACCGTAGGAGCTCATTACGTTCCTGTTTACATTGAGCAAGATCGTGATGAGTATCTGCATAGGTGATCGCCCCCTGGAAGTTGTCGATGAAGACTTTCTTGAGCCGCTCCTAGGAGTCGATCGAGTTGTTGCTGAGGCTCTCCAACCACGTGAGCAGTGCAGGATCCAAAGCCATCGGAAAGTAGACGACCTTGGTGATGTTGGAGTCTCCTACGACTTCAATGGCGGTGGAGTACCAACGTAGCCATTGCTGAGGAGCTTGCTTGCCATCATACTTGGTGATCCCAATCGGACAGGGTACTTGTAGGTGCTAAACTGTGTAGTGAACGCTGGAAAACGATCACTGCAGTCGGTACTCTCTGTCTCGGCTACTTCGTGCTCTCTGCCCTTGGAATCAATTATGGATCACACATCGCGTCCTTCATTAATTCACTGGCGCAGGTCTTCTGGAGGATTCCAATGATTGGCCTATCGCGGGTTGCCTCCTGGAGGTGGCTGCTGCCTCCCGCCAGTGGCCTGACTCCTGCGAGCATTGTCGTTGTTGTTGCTACGCTGAGGTCGAGGACGGCCACCTGCCATTCGACTGTGAGCCTGGCTGCGGCTTTCACCCACGTGTTCTTCTCTGACGGTGGACGCCGGGTTTTGTTGATCGAGCTGAATCCATGCCCTCTGCATGTAGCGAAGTGCTTGACGCAGGTTTGGATCGTTACTGCGCTCGAGTATAGCAGTAACCGTGGAGATGTCGGCCACAGGAGTTCTGAAGCCCCGCTCGCTTACGGCAGCGAATTCGGCGTCAAGCTCGCAATGCATAGATCGCATGTGCTCGTTGACCCACCTTCGCCGGACTGTGCGGGCTCTGTTCCTGGCCCTCTGTGCCTCACGATCGGCGTCGTTTTCGTCGCCGATGTTGGCTGTGGCCTCATCTTCGGATATCGCATCAAATTCGATGATGGGCAAGTTGCCATCATCCTCGCCCTCCTCCTTCATCAGCACCTGGCGTGAGATGAGCTCATCAGAGCTCGCTTCGACTAGCTCGGTCGACTCCTCTGCCATGGTGGCTAATGGCCTGCCCTCCTGAAAAGGCAAGGGCTCAAGGTGTGCCACAAGTCAGTCTTCGTCCTCGAGTAGATCAGAGAGTTTCATGCCCTTCCAATGCACGAAACGGCCCTCTGGAGTAGAGGTGATCATCAGACCGTTGTCACCAAAACAACCCGCTGCCCCCCGACGTGCGGTGGCTTCGGTCTTTCCGATTCGGAGTAAAGAGTCCAAGTCCTTCTCCAATGCGGAGAGGGACTCGGAGTTGTTGGCCTCCTGATGATCAGTGGCCGAATTGCGTAGACTGAGTCGTGATCGGTTACGCAAGTGCTCAGATTGGAGCGAGTCCGATCCAAGCATGGTTGTTGCAGCGCTGAGCGGAGTCGAGTTGAAAGCGGACTCCTCCTTGGTCTTCCTGGCGGAACCATGGGTCGACAAGTTGTCGAGATTATCGATGAACTCATCGAGGTCGCTACGAAAACTCGTTGCAAGAGTTTTTGACTTCATGGCGTCGATGGTGAACCGACGAAAACCGCCTGCGCCATCTGCGACGCATACCCACCAGCCAAAAACGAACGTCGTGCCCTGAGGGGGCATAGCACTGGTGAACTTGAACGATGCCATCGAGTTCGCTGGTGGATCTTCGATGCGCACCTCTACCTGGCACGCCAGCTGTCGGTGTTTTACCGCCTACCCACTGAGGGGTATACTTGAGGTTGTAAGTTTTAGGTAGGGTGACGCCGAGATCAGGAACTCGAAGGTGCAAGGAACACAAGGTTTAGACAGGTTCGGACCACGATGTGTGTAATACCCTACGTCCTGTTTGGTGGTTTGTATTGCCTTGGGTGTTGATGTTATGTTTTGAGGGGGTCCCTGCCCGCCCTTATATATCCGGGTGGAAAGGGTTACATGAATCCTAGTCCGACACTAGCCTAGGAATCGTACTCGAGTACAACTCGAGTAGCTTCCTTCTGTATCGGCTAGTCCTACTTCGCATACGAGTAGAGTACAACATGGATAAGGTATAGGACATGTCCTTCCCCCTAATCCTGTATGAACTACGTTATGTACAGTCCCGTAGTCCCGGGTCTGACAGGGTTGTCATCTGAGTCTGAGTAGTTGTCGAAAATAGAGGCCCCCCGACAGGCAGTTGCTCCCTCATCCTCGAGATTGAGCAGACGATCTAAGTCCTCCTCCAAATCAGAGAGGGACTCAAACCGTGTAGCCTCCGCAGATTGGTTTGAATCCGATCTGAGTAGTCCTGGTGCAGCGTGAGTTGAAGTCACGTCAGAAACGGACATCATCTTGTTCTCCCCGGTGATCGGGGGGCAGCAACTCATCGAGGCTGTCGACAAACTTGTCGAGGTCGCTGTTCGAGTTGGTGTGGAGGCCTCCAGCTTCCTGGAGTCAGCTAGGTGGCCATTGAAGCCACCCAAGCCGTTGGTGATGCAGATCTAAGAGCCAAAGATGAAAGTTGTACCCTCATTGAGCATGGTGCTGGTGAAGCAGAAATATGCCATCGATTTCTCCTATGGATGCTCGATGAACTCCCCTACCTGGCGCACTAGCTGTCGGTATTTTACCGCCATGCCCACTAAGGGATACCCCCGAGGTGTTAAGTTTGTAGGTAGGGTGTCGCCGAGATCAGAAACTCGAAGGTGCAAGGAACACAAAGTTTAGACAGGTTCGGGCTGCCGAGAGCGTAATACCCTACGTCTTGTGTTTAGTTTGTATTGCTTTACGTGTTGATCGAGTGATCTCGTGTGATCTTGCATGAGGCACGATTTGTCCCTCATGCTCCTGTTCGAGGAGGGTCCTTGTCCCCCCTTATATAGTCTGGGGGGGACAGGGTTATATGAAAATCCTAGCCAGATACGAGCTCAGAAGTCCTACCCGAGTACTAATCAATTCCGACTAGTTCTACTACTGCTCGAGTAGTAGACTAGTTCTACTACTGCTCGAGTAGTTCTACTACAGTACAAGTAGTTATAACTGGTGTAGGGCGTGGGCCATATCCCACCCCTTATCCTGTAAGATGCACGCTATGTCCACAACCTCGTGGGCCCGGGTCTGACAGGCGACGAACCCCAGGCTCCCGAAGCGGATGGAGCCTCTGCAGACCCCTGCCGCCGCGTTGACATCGCGGGACGCCATCGAGCGATTACTTGGTGGTGAGAGTGCGCGACTTCCCCTACCTGACACGCCAACTGTCGGTGTTTCGATCACCGGCTAATAATTTGAGCTGCGCTTCACGGTGGCTCGATGGCTAACATTCGAAGGCAAGGATTTAGACTGGTTTGGGTGAATGCCCTACATCCAGTATGGGGTGGTTCGTTTTGTGTTCCTTATATTCGAAAGTTGGGCGCTTACAACAGGGCTTTTACAAGCAGTGTGTGTGCATGCGAGTGTGGTTGCGATATGTGAAAGAAGGACTAGCTCCGCCTTATATACGTGGTGGGCTGGGCTACATTGTGTGAGAGAGGGGGGTGTCTTTCCCCCTGGGGTCGGCTGTTCTACACGTGTACTGCCCTGGGCACGCGTCTAATCGTGCTCTGCCGCTTGCCGAAGTCAAGTCCTGTCCGCTGGGTCCGCGGCACCGCCGAACACATCCTTGGTCATGTCCGCCATCCCTGTGGCAGGGGATGGCGCCGTCGTACTTGCGGCACGCCTTCAGGACGCGCTAGGGGCGGGCCTCTTATTGGCGGCAGGCTCTGTCCTCTCCTTCGCCAGTCGGGAGGTCGGGTGCTAGGGCTCTGATGGTCTCCGGGTTTGTGGCAGGGCCCACAAGCTCGGCGGGCCTGCTACGCTTACGCCTGGTGGCAGAAGCCGACCCTGTACGGTCCGTCACATCATGCTAACGGAGAGGGGGTGCGACCGGTGTGAGCGCCGGTCACGGTGTCATGATGGCCCATCGAACTTGGGGTGCCCCATCGGTCCTCCGGTCCATAGGCGGCGCCCCTACCCTGGCTGTTGGGGTGGGGTGCGCCTGCACGTCTTGTCGAATCCTGTAGAGTTAATGCCTCTTCGCGCCTTCCCCAGGAAACCCCTAGCCCGGGCTTCCCGTGGGGGGCTAACTCGTCCTCCTGGCCCTGCGCGGCGTGGGGGTCAGGAGTGCGTCACTAGGCTGTGGCGCTTTCTTCTGCTGATGAGCCTGTGCCGGCTGCGTCCCACGCTTCGCCAGGCCGGACTGCCTGACGGCACCCGACTAACCTCCGCTTAGGTCCCCCTGAGGCCGCGCTTTGGGTACCTATGATCCTTAACCCCATCACATACAAAATATATCACATTGTGTAACACGATAAATGAATTATAAGTTTATGGGAGCTTCAAATGATCTATTCTCAAGCATCAACAGTTGACCTGAGCTACTAACAGAATAATAAATAATAAATAATAAATAATAAAGTAAACATCATCTCCTTCCTTGTAGTCCACGAGCCCTACTTAAAAAGAGAAGAATACACAATCCCTGTTCCCTAGTAAGAAAGGCTATGTTTGTTACAAAAAGAAAAGGAGCAAATGTAACTGCATCTGCATGAGCAAGTATTCGATGAAAGGCATCGCTAAGTTATTTGGTGGACCCATAAATGAAGTTAACAAGGTACTTTCAGAATCAATACACTCATAACTCATGCTAAATGCTAAGTAAGGCCCAATCTCAAATTGCACGGTAAACAAACAGGAACACACTGGTTGGTTTACTAATAATGTTCTCTCTGTTGACTACTGAATAGCAAACTTTTATGCTTACCGATTTCAGGCTTCCAACCTAATAAAAATATGATGCTTAATTTACAACCATATGCTCTGGAGTCTGTTAGGTCAGAGCTGAAGATCTAAAACAGAACAGTTTAATGCTCAGATTATTTAAAAAGATCTATGCCTAAGAATGGAGAATGCTCCCAACATTATCACAATGCACAACATTAACCAACATATATATCACAACAGCAATGTCCTAGCATTTCCCCTCTAACACAAGTGACTGTAGAAACTAATGCAGGCATGACCTATTAAAATGCAACTATTGATTGCTAACTGTTGCGGACACTTTCCTAGGCATCACGTACAAGCACATGAGGAAAGGGAAGAAGGCCGCATCTACAAGTGGCTAGAGCTGCAACGACCTGCACTTAGTTTGTTCCAACCATTATTTTGTTAGTTGAGGTTTGTTAGCAGATTAGTTCAAGCTTGTTAGGCAAGATAGACACAGGAGATCTGTTAGGAGGTTTGTTACTGCCGCTGCTATATATTGAGCAAGGGTAAACTCATTTCAGGAAGCAAGGAAATAATCTTCCCTTCAATCGGTTGTTCAGAGCCTCCCTCGTGAGGGCGAACACGCCTTCGCCTCTTTGTTAAACCTCACGATATCTACCAAAACCCTAACAAACCACACTCGCGACTTCAATTTAAAATCAGCATTCCCATCCCATATCCACTACTGAAACTCAATGGCTACCTTCACCCACCTCGTTGTTGTTCTGGTTACCAAGAATGGCAAGGATCATCTACATGTTCCCACCATATTAGCTAGCTGGACAAATTACATGCGACGAAAAGCTTACGCTACACAGCATTCCTTGGTCGCAGGACCAAGTGCCGCACTGTCAATAGTCAGCACAAGCTAAATGCAATGGTGTGCTGGTGTATTACATAATTCAGTTAAGTTTCGATAACTCATCAAAGATGCATGGTGACAAGATTCAACATTACTGTTGAATGGAGCACACAAATTGAACCTATGCAAATTCTGTCGAACTCCCAATTGCAAACAACTGAGTACAAGCTGACTTTTTTTAACGAACTTAAACTACAAAGTAACTTTGGAGCCATTTCAAGAAGAAACGAAGGGGATGAACTTATTTTGTGCCTAAATCCAATCTAAAAGCTCATCTCCCCAGTAAAAAATAATCACTTATTTTGGCAGTAAAATCATCTTTTCCCCACATACATCTCACCCTGCTTACTACAAAGGTAATCTTGTTTAGATTGTCTTCATAGTAAAAATCCGATTTATCCCAAATAACATCGCAACTCTCTGCTTATGATTGTATTTTCACTTAGAAGCCAAGCATATGCAAACATGGTAAAATAAAGATGCTGCGTAATAAAAGAGAAGGTTAGGGGATTATTACTTTTTCCCTGTAGTTATATCACTATCCTAATAGCACTCATATCACTATCCTAATAGCACTCAGACTGAAATTTTGCTCGAGTGTTTGGAATACCCTTAAATGCTAGACTAGCAGCGTCACACGACTACTGATATAGAGAACTGATTCATTTTGATGGGAGAGGATATAGAGAACCATGTATGGACTTCTTAAACTGTGTTATTACATTCTTATCTTATTGCAAACGAAAAGTTGATGATGGATCATACTTACAGCTTTGCAACGTAAGAGTTCAGCTCTATCTTGACTTTATCATCAGCTAAACAGTACAATGGCAGATATATCCAGCCTTATCTCCTTCAGGGGCAGGTGGCCTCAAGTCCTCAACTAAAACAACGGAAAATACTTCGTGTCCGTGCGGGCACCTACCCACCACCTCATTCGACAACACGTGTCCAAGCAAATAGCATCATAGGGTCAAAATGATTTTGTTATGATCGGCATTTACGACGCTAATCAGCACGCTCCAGTAAACATGATGGGCACCTGCCCACCATGCTTTTCCGCTTTTTCGCGCAACAGCGGCCTTTGTACTCGATACTTTAGCATTTTCTTAGACGTCTTGTTCATCACGGCCTCACGGGTGGAATCGTGAACGTGCGCAGACGACAAGAAGCTTGGTGAGGGTGGGTTCAGCAGCGTCTACTGGGGCCAGCTCTGGGATGGATCACAGGTGCTGTTTCTCTTGAACTATGAACCACAGGAATCCTGCATTCTGATGTGTGCAACCTTTTTTCCCGTGCAGGCTGCAGGTTTAGATTCTGGTGTTTTTGGTATTGTTGTTTGGAACAGAACAATGCAATGGAAAGACCTGCTGATGTTGATGATTGTATATTAGCTTATTTAATTTCACCATGTCACGTTTTTTCTGTTTCTAGTAGTTTTCAGAGCCGTTCTATGAGTATACTTTTGAAGGTGACGAGTATCCAATTTATATTAGCTTGAGACCATGCCAAACACAGGCTTTCTGGTTTGAGTAGAGCACTGAATTTTTCTTTCTACAATGATTATAGACACAGCCTTGTTGTAGATCATATTATCATAATGTCAGGGTTTGCATTATTCTTGCTATTTGTCGGAGGTTATTCCCATAATAATATGGCCAGATAAAAAAAATGAGGTTCCCCACTATCTGCGTGCCCATTCTGTCAAATATGAGATACAATAAAATAACAAGACATCTTGCATCTCCTGGGTACGCACACCTTTCAAATTCTTGTAAACACCGGCGGAAAGATTAGAAGTTCCGACCATAAGCATTCTATAATCACAGTTTAATTAGACCGTCAACTAGCACATATCCCAATGCCATCTCAATCCGACGGCTATCAGCTGTTGGAAAATAGTCCCAATAAAGAGATCTATTTTAGAAATTCCAAAGCAAAAATGCATGGCATCAATAATCACATATTGCTAGTTTGAGATGGTGCAAGCCAACTTAATATAAGTTGGAGAGCTCTCTTCCATAGTTGAGTACACAACTAAGGGAAGAATGGAGCTGGTTTACACAACGTGCACGCATATGCGTGGACGTTTTTGCATGATGAACCGCGTGATTTGTGACTTCTGACGTCCAGCCAAGTTGGTGTAAACCTTTACCATGTGCGCATTAATCTTTTGGCAATAGTCATTAGATATGATTAATGTACAATCAATATCATAATCTCAAATTAAAGGGCAGTATTAATCCGAGTTATTAGGAGGTTACTACTACTAATTAGTAGTGAATTTATAGCCGAAAGGTCAGCAATGGATGCCTTCTCGTAATAAATCCTAGAGACGTCTAGGAATAACATACGAAAAACTCACAAACTCCTCTTCTCTCTTTTCTCCATTTGGTGAATTGTGTTGTGATATTGAGCTGCTAAATCTCACCGGTTCTTCTTCTTGGCGTGCACTGAGAAGAAGGGTGAGCGGTATCTCCGAACCGTTATCGTCGTGAAGCCTGCACAAGGGATGATAATAAGGTTTCTGGGTGGCGCAACTGCGTGACCGCTCGAGGCCGATCGACTACGTTCTGTATTGCCTCAACTATGATATCCACTGTGTCGTATCTTCACGAGGATGAAGCGTTGATCCGTAAGTGTGATGGATTTTTACATGAGTTTGTTTCATCTCGTTTTAGTCGGTCTGTTTTAGATTTAAACTACACAGTGGTAGCATCGTTTTATATAATTTACCTCAAATTAAAATTTGATCTATTTAAATGCATATTTCCAACATCAGCCAGGTGGGCATGTACTGGAATCCACCCTAAAACAAACAAACAAATATAATGGCCAGCCTTGCCCGATCGGATGTGGATGTTTTTCTGTCACGTGATTCTTTTTTAACGACTCCCTAACAATCGAGTAAAAAAGTATAATGCCGTCAGTCAATTTTTGAAGCCAGTAGAATGACGCCACGTGGTATTGGCAGGTGCAGAAATTTGAGTGACGTGAAGATAAAAAACACTCGATTTTGTCCGCTGACTTGCGTGGTGGAAACCGGTTAAAAAATTTAGCTACAAATAACTCAAAAAAAAGGACACCTGCCATACAGACAACAAATTCATCATGCACAGATAAGAAGAGTTTCTTTCGAAAGGTTATAAATAATCGTGACATGGACATAACATAAATTTAAATGCATAAAAAACAAAAATTGACAATATTGAAATATACATTGGACTTATGAACCGAGCCTGAAAACTAGCTGATATGATTTTTTTATGGAACATGTCTATCTGAAATGACTTGAGCAGGTACTCGTATTTTACAAGATTTATTTTAGAATTAATGATGCTATATTTTCAGCGGTGGCAATATGCCCATTGACAGCGAAGTACATGTGCACGTGGTGAACTATTCAATCTCAAGATCTATCAGTTCAATCTCGCAGAGATGCTCGCAAAGGTCATATTGTATGGTGTAATTATAGGAGTGAGGAGTGAGAGTGTGCGCGCAAATATATGAGTATATGCATTTGTTTATACCATGAACTTACAGAACATTACAAGTCTTTTCATTAATTTGGTCTGATCCAAAGAAATATCATACTACAAAACATAAACAACTTTAATATTAATATTGTCTTAAACAAGGAATAGAATCAGCCAAATAAAGAACACGATAATGCCAGAAGCGGAAACATGCAAAACAATACAATTTGATATGAGGAAAAAAGCATATATACCAAAAAAAATATACAAAAAATTGAACAAATCAAACTCTAGAGACAAGTGTTTAACTATAAAAAAGCAACGCCTGGTTGAACTGGGATTTAACAAATTTTTTTTGATCTGATAAATTTTTTTAGCATGACTTGACAGTTATAAAGTCCAGGTGAAGAAAAGGCTGAGCGCTAGCTACGGGCATAAAAACCGAACCCGAAGCCCAAACCCGAGAAAACCTGAACCCGAAACCGAAAAACCCGAATCCCGAAGCCCGAACAACATTTTCGGGTGGCATATGCGAAAACCCAAATTAATTTCGGGTATTTCGGGTTTCAACCCGCGGTACCCGAAATACCCGAAATACCCGAACAGAGGCCTGCCAGGCTGCCACTCGCGGACTCGCCCACAGCCCACTTCCACTTCATTCCCCCGCGGTGGGCCGGCCCAGTACCAAGCAGGCAACCCGCAAGGCCGGCCGCAACCCTAGCAAGGCTTGGAATCAAGCACTGGACAAGCACCCGCACTGCCGGTCTGCCGCATAGGCGCGCAGTCGTCACTCGTCAGCCGCCGGCGCCGCACTGCCCGCAGGCCGCACCACCGCAGCCCCGCAGCCCCAGCCCCGCACAGCGGCACAGGTGCCCGTGCGGGCGGTGCGGCCGTGCGGCCATGCGCCCGTGCCCGCCTGCCCAGTGCGGCGGTGCCCCTGCCCCTCACTCCCTCAGGCGGTCAGGTCTCAAGCCTCAGGCCCTCACGCCGCCACCGCCCACCGCCCAAGCGCCCGGCGGCCCCTCGCGCCGCCACCGCCCACCGGCTAGGCGGCCACCGCCCACCGGCCCCTCACGCCGCCACCGCGCAGCCGCCCAGGACCTCGCGTGGATGCTTCGTCTTCGGCTCTTCGCATGCGCCCAGCCGCCCAGGACCTCGCGAGTCGCGCCGCCACCGGCCACCATGCCGCCCCACCCCGGCCGGCACCACCCCTCCCAGCTTTTTGTTGATTTTTTGCTATATAAATCGACTTTGTGCTGATTTTGGGTAGTATGGGTATTCCCGAACCCGAACCCGAAATATTGGGTACCTAAAATTTCGGGTATTAAAATATTGGGTACAATTTCGGGTAGCAGATCTCAAAACCCGAATTTATTATAACCCGAATTAACTGACCCGAAATTTCGGGTAATCGCGAACGCCCAGAGCTACTAAGCGCTAGGTTGAAATCAACTGGGCCGGCTCTGGAGTATCCCCCGCACGCGGCGGGGGAATTTTTTTAAAAAAAAGGCTTAAAAAAATTCTAAAAAGGGGTGCCGATTGGGAAAAATTGGAAAAATAGGTACCTCCCGCCCGTTGATCGGGCGGGAGGCGTGGGGTCGGGGACCACCCGCCCATCCAGCGGGCGGGAGGTTCCAAAACTATTAAGAGGCCCCTTCCGAGGACCTCTTCGCAAATAAGAAAAGTTTCTTATTCGCGAACAGGCCCCTGAGGCCGCCCCCCATCGGGCGGGAGGTGCCCACCTCTTATTTTTTGTTATTTTTTGTTGGAATTTATGTTTTACAAACTATTTAAAATTCATACTTTTTTCAAATACAAGATTTATTTGCCATACTCTTTTGTATAAATAAAAAAATTTAGTTCAATTTTACGAAGAAGATTACGGTATCTAAAACGCGTATGAAGATGGTTAAGCGATAACGTTTTGTAACGTAGAATCCAAATATTACGATAGCACGATACATGAAGCCATTAAAAATAAAATAGTATGATCTGTTAAAAGTCAATGCGGCAAATATTACAAATACACATAATGGTCTATTAAAATTACAAATACACATCCAGGTCTGATACAAACTCAACGCAGCAAATATTACACACGAGCAAACAACGTTCAAATAAAATTACAACTAAACGATGCCTGATATCGTAGTAGCACTCGATCGGCGACATCTCCCACTCCTTGATGCAACCGGAGATCTTCCATCTGTAGCATCACCTGTAGGGCCAGCTTCAGCAGAACTGGGCCCAACATCATTATTTGGACAACGTTTATACATGTGTCCACTCTGATTACATGCACTGCAGCGCTGTATCCTCGGACAGAGCTCTGACTCATCCATGTCATTACGAATACGCCGTGTATGACGGCGCCCTCTCTTAACCCGATCTGTTCTCGGGTCTGGAATATATATCACAGGATTGCTATCTCAGTGAACGATCCAACCATACGGAACCCATAGATCTCATACTGCCAGGTACTGGCAATTATCTTCTTTCTTAACTAATGGGAAACATATACATCGACAGGATGTCGAATATTCACACAAGCAGCCATTACATGAGAACAAGGTATGTGCAGCAACTTTGACCTTATGCATGAGCAACAACAAGTTCCATCAAACTTGAGAATGCACTCCTTTACAGGAGTTTGACGTCTCAAGCCACGTCGTGCTCTGTCTTTGGGAGCTACCTCAAACTTGAGCTCCTGTGTACCACATTGTCGCACGTGCAGTATCTATTGGCAAAGGACACAAAGCCTCTGCTTCATCCTGTGCAGTTCTGGTTTTTCTGCATCCTCGCTTCTTTTTTTCCCGGTCAGTTCATCAAATTTCTGCCACTGCTTGTTAAATTTTTGTTGATTTGTTTCCGTGCATAGCCTCTTGAACATATCCATAAGGTGCTTATTCTTAAATTGCCTGAAAAAGTTTGCACCGATGTGTCTCATGCACCACCTACTGCGAACATCACCCCACTTGGACGGCTCTCCGGTCTCCACACACCCCTCCTGCAAATCTAGTATTGCCCTTAGTATGCCGGCATGACGATCATGAATGAGACAGACATCTTCCCTATCCTGAACGACTGCAAACTTAACCCGTTACAGGAACCAGTACCAACTATCTGTGTTCTCACTCTCAACAAAAGCAAAAGTGATAGGAAGTAATTGATTGTTTCCATCCACTCCAATAGCTGTCAGTATTTGCAATCTATACTTTCCTGTGAGAAAGGTCCCATCGATGCACAGGAGAGGCCGGCAGTGTTGGAATGCGTTAATGCATGGACCCAAACTGAAAAAGACCTGCTGCAATATGTAGGGCGGACCTTCTCCTCTGTCTAAACTTTTCAGGTCATAATAGCTTTCAGGATTTCTCTTACATAGGACGGCCAGCAATCGAAGAATATTATCATATGCAGCCTCGAACGTCCCAAACCTTATCCCCAACACCTTCTGTTTTGCACTCCACGCCTTGCTGTACGAGATGGTATACTTGTACTTTTCCTGAATATGCCTGATAATAGACTTTGGTTCAAATGACATGTTCTCTATTATCATCCTGTACATCTCATTTGCGATGTATTGCGATGTAAGGTTGCGATGGATCTTCTGCACCCCCGGCAAATGATAAGTGTGCTGAGTGACAATTGAGTATTCCCAATAATCTTTCCATTTACCCTTATAGGCATGCACCCGTCACGGACAGCCCTCCTTCACACATACCATATCGTACTTACGAGATTTGTACTCGACTGTTTTGAACTCTCGCATAAGAGAGAGAGACCAACACTTAACAGCTTCCTTCACCTCATCAATTGAGTGGTACCTCGCACCCTGGACAACTTCGTTCTCTCTGCAATCCGAAGGCACGCTAGATCCCTCATCTACGACAAGATGACTGAAGTCGCTGCTTACCCATTCTTCAGGCACATCCTCGTCATCATCAGACGAATCGGCATTCATTGCTTCATCCAATTCACGTTCTTCGTCTTGCAGTTGTTCAACAATAAAGGGTATGTTCTTCCCCTCATCAGCCACGCATTGAGGTGCTGCGGTGCCACCTGCCTCAATGTTTGGCTCCTCAACTTCTTCATCAATACTTTCATCCCCCGGAGCAGCTTCAATGTTTATCAAAGGGTTCTGTTGCACACTGACAAGGAGTACCAGTGCCCATTGCCAATGACTTGCATTTTGCAAATAAGTTAACCAGTCCTCGTTGCTTGCAAGTGGCGTCAGCTCCCAGATCAAAGCGTGAGTGGTACAATTTATGACGCACTGAACACTCACAGTGTGTGTCTCCTAATTAATCCTTAATCCACTCATTAACCAGTTGCATAGCGATTCAAATGTCCTCTCGTGCGGTCTGGTAATTCCTCTGACCGCACAGTTGAATTCACTTAAATCTACCCCATTCGGCGCATAAATTACATTTCCTTCTCCGTAATATATACTGAAAATACCCTTCTCGGAAGACATATCTGTCAATCATTAATAAACTAGTTATACTATATATTAATACACAACGACCCTAAGTTTCAGCGATTCCCAGATTATATTTTCCAGATTCTAAAATATTCAGAATATAAAGTATACTAAAAATAATTGAAAATACTAAAAACTATTCAAAACATAACTACCCTAAGAAATATTTCCTAGATTATAGTTATTTTCAAGTAATTATACGACTAGAATGAGAATATACCTCCAAATCGACGTGTGAACAGGGCTTCGCCGCTTCCTCTCCTTTCTTTCTTTTTTTCCTAGTTTTTGCTGAATAAAATGAAAATTTAGGGGCAGGTGGGGGCTTATATAGCCGGGGGGGTGGGGGGACCTCCCGCCCGCCCAACGGGCGGGATGCCCCTCGGCACCACCTCCCGCCCATTGGATGGGCGGGACGCCCCCGCGGGGACCTCTTCGCGAATAAGACAACTTTCTTATTCGCGAAGAGATCCTCGGGGAACCTCCCGCCCGATGGGTGGGCGGGAGGTCCCCAGCCCCATGCGGGAGGTACCCATTTTTCCAATTTTTCCCAACTGGCACCCCTTTTCCGAATTTTTTTAAACCCTTTTTTTTTAAAAAAAAGTCCGCGGCGGGGCGGGGCAGGCCGGGCAGCATCACAAAAATGGGCCGCAGAAAAGATCAAAACGGAAAAAATTGACTTAGACACGAAATAGAATTTTACTCGAGTATCAGTTAGAAATTGCGGGGGTTTTTTTTCAAAGAAGAGAGATTCTCCCATCTTATCTTGTTGCTCGTCCAATTCCAATTGATGCTCAAGCATGTGAGTACAAATTATGAATAAGAGGAAACAAGTCACCACGCTCTATATCCATCAGGGAAAATAACTGAGTCTACAGTGTACATTCAATGTGTTGGTTATCACCAAATAATAATGAGATTACGAGAAGCTATGGTCGCGCACAATCTCAATCTCAGTTATTTGGGCAAAAGAATATATGTATTATTTTGAACAGAAAAAGAAAAATAAATTCAGGCAGTGCGCTGTGTTTGCTCATTTTTGGCCCATACTTTCTGGCCCAATAGCCCATTCCGGTGCCCTAGTGCACTTCCTTAAAACCTAGCGCTCCGTCCCGTCCCCCACCCGATCCCCAGACGCAGCCGCCACAAACCGGGAGAGCACGAGCAGCGACGCGAGGGGCGCCGTCACCTGCGCCGCCTCCTCCCGACGCAGCCTCCTTCTCTTCCTCAGGTGCCGTTTCTTCTTGGCCCCTCCTCGCTTGATCTGTGCTACCCGATGTTATCTTGTGTCGCCTCCTTGCGCTTGTGGCGATTTGGCGGTCTGGTGGTGTCTCTGGGTTGTTGGTACTCGTATCACCGATTCCGTAGGGTTTGTGGGTTTTGCGAGCTCGGATGATTCGAGGATATGATTCTTATGGTTGGATTTCGTCTGGATCCGGATAGTTACGTAGATACTGTAGGTTGATTTGTTAACTACACTGCCTTTCAGATTCGGTGCTGATACTTGCTCGTTTTCTCCATTTAGTATTTCTAACAACCGATTCATCTGGTGCAGCGGTTTAAGCTTCACACGCAGCCATGGGTAAGGAGAAGTCCCACATCAACATCGTGGTCATTGGCCACGTCGACTCCGGCAAGTCGACCACCACCGGCCACCTGATCTACAAGCTTGGAGGCATCGACAAGCGTGTGATCGAGAGGTTCGAGAAGGAGGCCGCGGAGATGAACAAGAGGTCCTTCAAGTACGCGTGGGTGCTTGACAAGCTCAAGGCCGAGCGTGAGAGAGGTATCACCATTGATATCGCCCTGTGGAAGTTCGAGACCACCAAGTACTACTGCACTGTCATTGATGCCCCTGGTCACCGTGACTTCATCAAGAACATGATCACGGGTACCTCCCAGGCTGACTGTGCTGTCCTTATCATTGACTCCACCACTGGTGGTTTTGAGGCTGGTATCTCCAAGGATGGCCAGACCCGTGAGCATGCTCTCCTTGCTTTCACTCTTGGAGTGAAGCAGATGATCTGCTGCTGCAACAAGGTATAATCCCAGAAATTCCTGTCTCACTCTTGTTCATGATCCGAGATGCTCTGAAATACACATGTCTGCAGTCCAGCTTTATTCCTTTTGCAGTCTCTGTGGGACTATGCTAGAATAGTAGTATGTGTGTCGTATACTGAAAGTATAGTAGTATGTCATACGTGCTAATGCTTCTATTGATTAACCATCTGTTTCCTACATATTTATGAATAGTAGCAGTTCATCAACATTTAATTGCATTATCTGATATATGTGCTGGGAGATATTTTTTTGGATAATTTTGGTATAAGTTTCTTGTTCAACTGTTTTGAGTAATGTGCTGAAGTTATTGAAATACATGTAATGCATACAGAATTCAAGAACAGGTGTTACATCATTTAACTGTCTTCATATGATTGATATTGTTACTTAATGTGCTGTGTTTTAGTAATTGGATGTGTGACATACCTGATGAGGTCTTTATTTGTACTTGCTTCATATTTGTTAGTTGTTGGCTCACAGCCTGCACTTGCTAAATTGGATACGCACGTGATATATGATGATCTACCTATTTATAATTGGATATGCACTTGCTTCATGCGATCTCTTACTGTTTCCTTGCTGTTCATGCGGTCTCTTCCATTGAGCTGATAATGATCCTATGTTGGTATTCTGTTATAGATGGATGCCACCACTCCCAAGTACTCCAAGGCCCGTTATGATGAAATTGTGAAGGAAGTCTCCTCCTACCTCAAGAAGGTTGGCTACAACCCTGACAAGATCGCCTTTGTCCCCATCTCTGGTTTTGAGGGTGACAACATGATTGAGAGGTCCACCAACCTTGACTGGTACAAGGGCCCAACCCTGCTCGAGGCTCTTGACCAGATCAACGAGCCCAAGAGGCCTTCGGACAAGCCCCTGCGTCTCCCCCTTCAGGATGTGTACAAGATTGGTGGTATTGGAACTGTTCCTGTTGGCCGTGTTGAGACCGGTATCATCAAGCCTGGTATGGTTGTTACCTTTGGTCCCAGCGGTCTGACTACTGAGGTGAAGTCTGTTGAGATGCACCATGAGGCTCTCCAGGAGGCTCTTCCTGGTGACAATGTTGGCTTCAACGTGAAGAACGTTGCCGTGAAGGATCTGAAGCGTGGGTATGTGGCCTCCAACTCCAAGGATGACCCTGCCAAGGAGGCTGCCAGCTTCACCTCCCAGGTCATCATCATGAACCACCCTGGACAGATCGGCAACGGCTATGCCCCAGTGCTGGACTGCCACACCTCCCACATCGCCGTCAAGTTTGCTGAGCTCGTTACCAAGATCGACAGGCGATCTGGTAAGGAGCTTGAGAAGGAGCCCAAGTTCCTCAAGAACGGTGATGCTGGTATGGTTAAGATGGTTCCCACTAAGCCCATGGTGGTGGAGACCTTCTCTGAGTACCCTCCTCTTGGTCGTTTCGCTGTCCGTGACATGAGGCAAACAGTTGCTGTTGGTGTCATCAAGAGTGTGGAGAAGAAGGACCCGACTGGTGCCAAGGTGACCAAGGCTGCGGCCAAGAAGAAATGATGTGCCTGGTGGTTTATGCTGCGTCTGCTTTTGCGATACCTAGATACCTTTTCATTATCCCATAAGTTTTGTCTGCGGTCATTGCTGTTATATCCTGTGAACTTTTAAGGTCTGCCGGCGGTGTGCCATTTGTATGCTAGGTACTGTGTTGTTATTTCAGCTTCGGTGAAACTTGGAATGCTCTAAGACTTACGGTGTGCCCTTTTGGGCGTCGTTAAACGTATTGTCAGGAGTCATCTTGTTATCTTTATGCATTTTGTTTCGTTTTCTTTTTATTGTTTGCTCTTCAGATTTGCATTTGGTTGTGGCTGTGGTTTCTGAGTCCTTCCTGGAACCAAAATTATGGTTTTCTTACTACTCTTTGCCCTCTTGATTTGCATTAGGATTGTGGCTTGTGAAGCGTTGTCTGCCTTGTTCAGTTTTAGCTCACGTTGCCCTAATGTTGATGATGGCGGCGTTCCGGCGTGGTATTGATGGTCATCTGGCGCGGAAAGTAACCCACCCGACCCAGGTCGATCATCACGACGTTGGTGAGAGATCCTGACCGCGCACGACGCGGTGCGACGACCCCTTTCCAGTCTCGAACTGTCCATGGCCTGCGGGTGGGCGGCACGGGCACGTGACGGCCGCTCGCGCGTAGCTCTCCGCTTGCGCTGCCCACACTCCGTGGTCTAGTCCCCCGTGCTTTATGGCCAACCCCGCCACGCCCACCCCCCCAAAACGTGCCGGGTACTGACGATCATTTTGGTTTTTTTTTAAGAGCAGATGGTCTTAACCTATTTTATGGACGAGCATGAGAATTCAGCCTCCACTGCCATACGCATGGTGCGAAATCTGTACGTATTTACAAGTGTTTGCGCGTGGGGTAAGCCTTTCATTTCTTTTAAAGTCAATTTATTCTCTCATTACTTTGTTAGACCAGTCTTAATAGGAATTTTATATATTAAATTTTATATTATATTTGCTGATATGACAGGATCGTTATAAGGAGAGAGGAGACCGAATTTCATGAGATTAGAGAGGAATTTTATATCTATGGCATTCATCCAGTTCGATTACCAAATTTTCAATTTGACTGTGCAATAAAACTATAGTTTTATTGGTCATATCAATAACAATCAGAGGAAACTGGAACTACGTGAGATACACCAATTTCTCACACGTATTTTGATGCAAACAACTGTACACCCACCCACTCGCATGCTAGCCGGCTGAGGGCGAGCCTTTCTTGGTTCCTTCCGAAATCAATTCACCTTCCTATTTTTGGCAGTCAATTACGCAAAGGTCAATCAACGCAGAGACGCGTAGCACCAAGTCCTTTTTTCTCCTACACAAAAAGCTCCGACGCGCACGTGCTCCCAACAGTAAAAATGCAGTTTTATGACACCGATAGGAGATTTCCTGCATGGGGTTTTGGAGCAAAGACACAGGGTCACGTATCACATTGTTTTAACTTGAATACAGCTACAAATAACTGTGAGGTGAGGTTCATGTCTGCTGAGCATATCTTTTGACTATGCTGAACATTTTTTGTGTTACTTCACTAGCATATAATTATCAACTAACATTTGAATATGTGATAGTATAGTGTGTATAATTTCCAGATCATCACTGATGTCAAGGTTGTTGGAGTTCAAGGCATCATGTCAGCATACACCTCTTCCCTTTACAGTGTTTCCCTTGCTGGACCAACTATGTTTGGGCCTGTTATCAACAAAGCTGCTGAAATTGCTACCCAGTCCCTTCAATACGCAAACAACAAATATTTCGTCCTGCTCATTATCACGGTATGCAATAAAATTTCTGCACATGACCTCTGTTGGTCAGTGTTATTTACCTGAGCATTTTTGCAGGATGGGGTTCTGACTGATATTCAAGAAACAAAAGATTGCATTGTGAGGGCATCAGACTTGCCATTGTCGATTCTCATTGCCGGCGTTGGTAATGCTGATTTCAAACAAATGGAGGTAGAGCAAAATTTCGGAAATCTCCATTATTGACAAATACAAAATATTCTGAATATTTCCCTGTCATCTTCACCCTGATCAAACACTATGCACATTTACTTTATGCTGTAAGAGAAATCATTGTATAGACAAAAAGGACCCAAACACCTCACGATGTTTACTTTTTTCCTAGCTGAGCTGTTGCATGTTGTGTCTGCCCATATGGGTATAGTAGTTTACTCTGGCAAGTTCATTGCAACACGGCTCTGCACTTCTTTAATTGCACCTGCAGTGTAGTACCATGCATGTATACTTTATTCTTTTTTTCCTCCAACACGTAGGAGAGCTGTGTACTTTATATTAAGAGAGAAAGAGTGGTCCAATTATAAAACAAAGCAAACCTCACCTTAGACCAAAATAAGTAATGCAAAGATCAAATAAAAAGCTATTACATAAAACTATAAACGCACAGGACCAGACCACTAAGTTCAAGAAATCTAAGCTTAGGTTCCTCCCAACTCGAGGCAAAGGGTAGTAAACCCCTTGGCCCCAGCAAACTGCCACAGATAGGCATCATCCTTGAAAGCTTGAACCGCCACTTACAAGTTTGGGGGTGATCCATCAAAGACGCAAGCGTTTCTATGTTTCCAAAGAGTCCAAGCCCTCAGAATGCAGAGGGAGTTGAATCCCTTTTTGTGCTGTTTTTGAATCCTCTTCTCAGCTTTCCTCCTCCAATCAGCAAAGGTAACCCTCCTAGTGGGTGTCAAACTTGCCAAGTTGAGAGGCTGCAAGATGGCATACCAGAATTGTCTTGCAAAGACACACATCGTGAGAATGTGCTAGGCTGTTTCATCCTTTTCATCACACAATTATCTTCACGAGATAAATCTTCAAAAGCCTCTTAAACCAGATTCTTCTACGAATCTTCCAAGTAGTTTTGCGACGCTCAGCCCCCGAACGTGAGAGCTTAAATGATCCGCCGAAAGCACGCTGAATGCCCTGTCGAGCCCAGCCCCCGAGCATGGGAGCTAGAGAAGTGCGTCAAAAAGCACTCGAAATGTCATGTTTGTAGTCAAGACAAGGAATCGAGATAGCTGACGACATGTAATACTAGTCGGGAACTAGTAAACGCAGTGTTATGAGAGTGAGTGCCCTTCAGTAAACTGCACGTAGTACTAGTAAATGGAGTGTTACTGGCAGTATGGGAGCGAGACCCCTTCGCTAAACTACGCATAGTACTAGTCGAGAACTAGTAAACGGAGTAGAACTGAAAGTATGGGAGCGAGGTTCCTTCAGTAAACTACGCGTAGTACTGGTCGAAAACTAGTAAACGGAGTAGTACTGAAATTATGGGAGCGATGTCCCTTCAGTAAACTGCATGTAGTACTAGTCGAGAACTAGTAAATGAAGTAGTACGGGAAGTATATAAACTGCACGTAGTACTAATCAAGAACTAGTAAACGGAGTAGTACTGGAAGTATGGGAGCGAGTCCTCTTGAGTAAACTACACGTAGTACTAGTTGAGAACTAGTAAACGGAATAGTATTGGAAGTATGAAAGTGATGCTCCTGCAGCAAACTGCATGTAGTACTAGTTGAGAACTAGTAGAGGGAGTAGTACTGGAAGTATGGGAGCGAGGCTCCTTCAGTAAACTACGCGTAGTACTAGTCGAGAACTAGTAAACGGAGTAGTACTGGAAGTATGGGAGTGAGTTCCCTTTAGTAAACTACACGTAGTACACAACTAGTAAATGGAATAATACTGGAAGTATGAGAGCGATGCCCCTGCAATAAACTGCACGTAGTACTGGTCGAGAACTAGTAAACGGAGTAGTACTAGAAGTATGGGAGCGATGCCCCTGCAGTAAACTGCATGTAGTACTAGTTGAGAACTAGTAAACGGAGTAGTACTGGAAGTGTGGGAGCGATATCCCTTCAGTAACCATGCTGCGCTGCAGCTGACAACTCAGGATACAAGTTGGCTAAGGGTGAAAACGGCATTGATACTCGATATTCTAGGAGTTTGGGACCTCCTGGCCATCAGGGTACCGTAACCGATACGACTCTGGTCCTGTAACCTTAAGCATGATGAAGGGTCCCTTCCATCGCGAATTAAGCTTGTGCAGCCCGCTCTCATCCTGGATGCGGCAAAGGACCATATCGCCAACGTTGAAAGATCGTTGTTGAACGTTCCGGTTGTGGTAACGATGGATACCTTGTAAGTAGCGGGCCGACTAGAGCAAAACATTGCATCTGACTTCTTCTACTAAATCAAGTTCGAGATGTCTTGTGTCATCAGCCTCGCCTTCTTCGTACATCTCCAGTCGAGGAGATTGCCACATGACATCAGCCGGTGGTATAGCTTTGGACCCATACACGAGAAAGAAAGGTGACTATTCTATGGCTTTGCTTGGTTGTATGCAAAGCTTCCAGACTACTGATGAGATCTTATTGATCCACTTGCTGCCCTTTTTGCTGTTATCGTCGTAGAGTCTTTTCTTCAGGCCATCAAGGATCATGCCGTTGGTGCGCTCAACCTGGCCATTAGCCCGCGGATGAGCCACTGAAACATACTTGACCTCAATGGCGCTACATTCGTAGAAATCCAAAACTAATGCGAGTCGAAATTGGATCCCAGATCCGTGATGATAGTGTTGGGAAAGCCGAATCGGTGCAAAATATCGCAGATGAAGCAAACCACTCAATCTGAAGAGAGCTTTGTAATTGGTTTGTACTCGATCCACTTCGTAAACTTATCGATGGCTACCAACACGTGAGTAAAACCTCCTGTCGCAGTTGTCAAGGACCCTATCATGTCCAGACCCCAGCATGCGAATGGCCATAAAGGTGGTATGGAAATAAGGTTGTGGGCTGGGACGTGGGGCTGCTTTCTAAAGAACTGGCAGTTTGTGCACCGGCGAACGAGTGCTTTGGCGTCTGCCAAAGCAGTCGGCCAATAGAACCCGGATCTGAAAGCTTTCCCGACTAGCGTGCGAGAAGCGGCATGGTTTCCGCATGCACCTTCATGAATCTCCTGGAGTATTTCTCTGCCTTCCTTTGTGCGGACACACTTGTATGCTTGATGCTGATCCACGCTTGTATAAGTTGTCCCCGACTAGAACGTACCCTTTACTGCACCTTAGGATGCGTGCGGCCTCAGTGCTTTTTGACTCGATGTCGGGAGGTAGTTTGTGCTCCTTGATGAATTCGAGAAAAGTCACCCGCCAGTCGACCTCAATCATCAAGACCTCTTGGTCGGGTTCTGTTGAACCCTGAGTGATGGTGCTTTAATCTGGTATCTTGATGGATGGGTGATGCAACTCGTGGACGAAAACTCCCGGTGGGAAATTAGCTCGATCAGAACCCAGTTTCGAGAGCACATTCGCTCCCACATTATTGTCGCGAATCACATGATGAATTTTCAGGCCTGAGAACTTATTCTTGAGCTTGCGAATTTCCACGACGTACGTGTCCATGGTGTCCTTTTTTATATCCCACTCTTTGTTGACTTGTTGGATCACCAGCAAGGAGTCATCGTAAACAAGTAGTCGCTTGATGCCTAGAGAGACTGTCAGACGTAGCCCGTGCAATAGTGCCTCATACTCTTCTTCGCTGTTTGAGACCTCAAATAGTATTTGGAATACATATTTAAGTTGTTCTCCTTTTGGACTAATGAAGAGTACTCCCGCGCCACCGCCTCCGAGCTTGAGTGAGCCGTCGAAGTACATCACCCAATGCTCTCGCAGGTTGGCTGGAGCTTCCACTTGGTTTTGTCTTCATTCTGCCATAAAATTGACTAGTGCCTGCCACTTGATAGCTGTTCAGGGCTTGAAGTCGAGAGTAAGAGCCCCCAGTTCTACTGCCCACTTGGAGATGCGCCCAGTGGCGTCCTGATTGTGGAGAATATCCGCCAATGGGAAATCAGTGACCATCAGATATTGTATGCATCGAAGTAGTAATGAAGCTTCCTGGAGGTGATGAATATAGCTTAGAGTAGTTTCTGATTATTCAGGTAACGAACCTTAGATGCAGAAAGAACTTTGCTGACAAAGTAGAATGGCCGCTGTACACCGAAGGCATGGCCTTCGTCCTGCCGTTCCACCACGATTGCTATGCTGATGACGTTAGTAGTCACGGCGATGTAGGGTAACAGGTTCTCGCCTGGTTGTGGAGCCATCAAGATGGGGGCGACTACAGATGATGCTTGAGATTTTCCAGCGCCTGCCTAGCCTACTCGGTCCAATGAAACTTGTCGTGTCGTTTGAGCAATTTGAAGAAGGGTAATCCCCGTTCTCCAAGTCACGAGATAAATCTATTCAGGTCCGCCATATAGCCTGTGAGAACTGGACATCCTTTATCATCCGTGGGGCGTCCATGTCGGTAATAGCGGTGAACTTCTCCGGGTTGGCTTCAATTTCTCGGTGACTAACGATGAACCCGAGTAGTTTTTCTTATGGTACACCGAAGACATACTTGGTTGGGTTGAGCTTCCATCAGAATTTGCGTAAGTTGTTGAAGGTTTCCTCGAGATCAAGGATGAACCCGTCGTGGGCTCTGGTCTTGATGACCACGTCGTCCACATAGGCTTCAACATTACGATGTAGCTGATTAGCAAGGCATAATTGGATAGCCCGCTGATAGGTGGCTCCTGCGTTCTTCAACCCGAAGGATATAGTTGTGTAGGCATATGCTCCAAAAGGGGTGATGAATGCGGTCTTGATCTGATCTTCTTACTTGAGAGCAATTTGATGGTAACCCAAGTAGCAATCAAGGAAAGAAAGCAAGACGCAGCCAGCTGTAGAGTCAATGACTTGGTCGATGCGTGGGAGCCCGAAGAGATCTTTTGGGCAATGTTTGTTGAGATTAGTGTAATCCACACACATTCTCTATTTATTATTATTCTTTTTTCAGAACTAGTACAGGGTTAGCTAACCACTCAAGGTGGTACACTTCTTTAATGAAACCAGCCGCGAGTAGTTTTGCTAACTGGCCTCCCTCTTGTCTGGAGCAAAGCGCCATAGTCGCTGCTTCTTCGGACTGGCTTTGGGGTCGACTTTTAGGTAATGCTCAATCAACTCCTTGGGCACGCCCGGCATATCCGCTAGTTTCCACGTGAATATGTCACGGTTGGCCCGAAAGAAGCTAATGAGCGCGCTTTCCTATTTGTCATTCAAGCCGCCTCCAATCAATGCAATTTTGGATGAGTCGTCTTCTTGTAGTTGGATGGCTTTGATGCTGACGTCGCTGGGGTTGGGTTTTACCCTGGACTGGCTAGGCCTCTGATTGGAGATCTCCATCTCTGCGTCGGTGAGCTTTTGTGCGGCCGCGAAGGCTTCTGCAGAAGGTTCTGGCATGCGTGATGTCGCGGCGTACTCCATCGTCTTTTGGTTGCAATCGTACAACTTCTTCAAGTCACCACGGAACGTAAGTACACCTATCTTGCCTGACATCTTGAGTAGTAACTAGACTTAGTGAGGCACAACCATGAATTTGGCCAACGCTGGTCTGCCAAGAATGGCGTGGTATGACGACTTGAAGTCAGCCACCTCAAACTTGATGTACTCTGTGCGGTAGTTGTCTTTCATCCCGAAGTTGACTGGCAGGACCACTGAACCGAGTGGTGTAGCGGCGTTTCCCGGAACGATGCCGTAGAACGGAGTTCTGCTAGGGGTAAGCATCTTGGAAATGTTCAGCCCCATCTTCTTCAATATACTCGCAAAGAGCAGGTTGAGGCCGCTCTATAGCGGCTTGGGACCATCTCGGTTGATCTTTTAAACATTTACTTTGCTTCTCTGGATGCAGATTATGCCAGAGATCAAACAACGAATCCTAGCCCAAAAGATGGATTAAAGAAGCATGTTTTTTTTTGAAACATAGATTGCCGGACTTGTACTAATTAATAGAGAAGAGTTACAGACGGCCTAGGCCCAAAGCAAAAAACAAAAGATGTACAGCCGATATATACAAAGGATTACTCCTCTCTCTCTCTGATGGCCCCCAAATGTTTGGCTCCCGCCAAAACCCAGCATCGTGCCTCCTCTTTGATTTTACGGACTAGCAGGTCTTGGGGCAGGAAATTTTTGTTGAAAAACTCTTGCGTTCCGCTCTTTGGATCCATATATGTCGATTTGCTGTGTATTTTTATGGCAGTATATACGGTACGGATTTAAAATGCTCATGTTCAACATTATAGGCAACACCAAAATCAGACCTGATTCATAGTATTTTGTATCCGTTGCATCATTCTCCTGTCAATTTAACACAAGATCGAACCTTGTTTTGCTAGATGCCACATTGGTTATTTCCAAGGCTCAGTTACATGCAGACTTCAACTATACATACTACTAGATCATTTGGATCGCGTACAAAGACCGCTGAGTATACAGAGCAATTCAGTCCGATTGAAGGCAGCATAGACTTCAAAGCATAATAATCTGGAAGATATGAACTTAGCGTAGTTCAATTGGTTGGGTTAATTGCGATGAATTAGTTGTCCACTTGTGCTTAAGTTTGTGACGGACAATTTTTCTTTTAGTGTAGGCATATGGCCTGTTGACAGCATGGTGGAGTTTGTAGTGACTTCGTCGATCTCAATGTCTGCCTATACAATGGCAAATCTCTTGGCGATGTTCATATGGATGAGTATGCATGCGTATATGTAAGCATCTTTGAGTATGTGTGTTCCGAAAAACCCTTCTATTCTTGATGAGGAACAAATTGCCACGAAAAATAATGTTTTTCTGTCTTTTCTTTCATTTCAGAAATGCTTTCTCCGTTAGCTATTAGCTTCGTGCCACCTCTTTGTTCTCTGATGATGCAAGCAAGGAGAACGACTGACTAATTTAATTGAAAAATTATGATGAAGTAGCTGTGTTATTTTACCTCCAATTTTGAAGAGTGGTTGATATTTGTTTCCAAGCTGTAGGGTTCTCTTTTGTACACAAGGTACCATTGCCTTGTCGGTAAAAGACAGGCATACCAATATCGAATAAAAACTATAAACAATTACCAACTTTTAGTATGTTCGTTTTCCACGACACTACAGAAGTCAGAGACAGCCATCCAGGGCTGATGTATTTTATTTTTTTCAAGGTAATGCTATTAAGCCTCCGGAGAACAACTTGGACTACCAAGATGGAAGTAGGAATATTGAGATTAAAGTACTTAAAAATGTATCGGAACAGATCATGAGATTGTCATCCACAATCAACTTGGGAACATGTTTAGTAGGCTGTGACATGTAGACTGAACCGCTGCATCATTGGTTAGCACACCACCCTTCAAAGGCAATAAGATCACTAAGAAACACTTCAAACAAACAAACCAACAAATAAGAAATAGCCATACAGTTCCTATATCCAACTATCATGGTGCATGCACTTGTGACAAGGGTTGAGGCACATCAAAATTGTAATCAGCGCATTTGCCAAGTAGCTCAGTGTAGTACATTTCGAAGAACGGATTCATGGCCGTCCAAGGGCCGGCCGCGTGCTCCACGTACCTCGACGGGCGTGTAGAGGCCGCGCGCCTGGAAGGAGTGGTCGACGGCGTCGTTGGGCCCGCCCTGCTGCGCCGCCGCGGCCCCCTTGGCTCTCTGCGTGCGGGCAGCGCACGAGGGGAGAGCTACGCCCGAGCGGCCGTCGTGCATCCGCGCCCCCGCCCACCCACAGCAGGCCATGGCCAGTTCAGAGACTGGGACGGGATCGCGGTCGCACCGCGTCGCGAGCGGCCACCGGTCGGGATCTCTCACCAACGTCGTGATGATCTTCCTGGGTTGGGTGGGTAACTAGGGCGACGTCAACTGAAACTGAAAGCAGACAACGCTTCCCAAACCCCAATCCATAAAAGAGCAAACACTAGTAAGAAAACTATACCTTCAATTCCAGGAAGGCTTTAGAAACCACAGGCACAACACAAATGCAAATCAGAAGAGCGAACAATAAAAAGATAATACGAAACAAAATGCATAAAGATAACTAGACGTCTCCTGACAATACGTTTAGCGACTCCCAAAAGGGTACACCATAGGTCTTAGAGCATTCAAGTTTCACCGAAGCTGAAATAACAACACAGTACCTAGAATACAAATGGCACCCAGCAGACCTTAAAAGTTCACACGATATAGCAGCAATGACCGCAGACAAAACTTATGGGATAATGAAAAGGTATCTAGGTATCGCAAAAGCAGACGCAGGAGAAACCACTAGGCACATCATTTCTTCTTGGCAGCTGCCTTGGTCACCTTGGCGCCGGTAGGGTCCTTCTTCTCCACACTCTTGATAACTCCAACAGCAACCGTTTGCCTCATGTCACGGACAGCGAAGCGACCAAGAGGAGGGTACTCGGAGAAGGTCTCCACCACCATGGGCTTCGTGGGAACCATCTTGACCATACCAGCATCACCATTCTTGAGGAACTTGGGCTCCTTCTCAAGCTCCTTACCAGATCGCCTGTCGATCTTGGTAACAAGCTCAGCAAACTTGACAGCGATGTGGGAGGTGTGGCAGTCCAGCACTGGGGCGTAGCCGTTGCCAATCTGTCCAGGGTGGTTCATGATGATGACCTGGGAGGTGAAGCTGGCAGCCTCCTTGGCAGGGTCATCCTTGGAGTTGGAGGCCACATACCCACGCTTCAGATCCTTCACAGCAACGTTCTTCACGTTGAAGCCAACATTGTCACCAGGAAGGGCCTCCTGGAGAGCCTCGTGGTGCATCTCCACAGACTTCACCTCAGTAGTCAGACCGCTGGGACCGAAGGTAACAACCATACCAGGCTTGATGATACCGGTCTCAACACGGCCAACGGGGACAGTTCCAATACCACCAATCTTGTACACATCCTGAAGGGGGAGACGCAGGGGCTTGTCCGAAGGCCTCTTGGGCTCGTTGATCTGGTCAAGAGCCTCAAGCAGGGTTGGGCCCTTGTACCAGTCAAGGTTGGTGGACCTCTCAATCATGTTGTCACCCTCAAAACCAGAGATGGGGACGAAGGCGATCTTGTCAGGGTTGTACCCGACCTTCTTGAGGTAGGAGGAGACTTCCTTCACAATTTCATCATAACGGGCCTTGGAGTACTTGGGAGTGGTGGCATCCATCTACAAAGAAAATAGCAACATAACATTCATTAGCTTAATGGAAGAGATAGCATGAACAGCAAAGGACAGTATATACGCGAGGGCATCACATTAATTAAAAGTAACTAGAACACTGCACTTCTTTACTGAATAAAGTTGTTTCAAGTGGCATCTCAACTGTAACAAACAATTATGAATAGATAGATAATCATATATCACGTGTGTATCAAAGTTAGCAAGTGCAGGCTGTGAGCCAGTAACAACTATAACAAATATAAAGCAAGTACAAATAATGACCTCATCAGGTGTGTCACAAATCCTATTACTAAAACAAAGCACAGTAAGTGACAATATCAATCATATAATGACAGTTAAACGATGCAACACATGTGCTTGAATTCTGTATGCATTACATGTATTCCAATAACTTCAGCACATTACTCAAAACAGTTGATCAAGAAACTTATACCAAAATTATCCAAAAAAATATCTCCCAGAACATATATCAGATAATGCAATTCAATGTCCATGAACTGCTACTATTCATAAATGTGTAGGAAACAGATGGTTAATCAAAATAAGCATTAGCACATATGACATACTACTATACTTTCAGTACAGTACACACATACTACAATTCTAGCATAGCCATGGAAATATAAAGGAGTATCCTCACCACTGAGAATGCAAAAGGAATAAAGCTGGATTGCAGACATGTGTATTTCAGAGCATCTCGGATCATAAACAAGAGTGAGACAGGAATTTCTGGAATTATACCTTGTTGCAGCAGCAGATCATCTGCTTCACTCCAAGAGTGAAAGCAAGGAGAGCATGCTCACGGGTCTGGCCATCCTTGGAGATACCAGCCTCAAAACCACCAGTGGTGGAGTCAATGATAAGTACAGCACAGTCAGCCTGGGAGGTACCCGTGATCATGTTCTTGATGAAGTCACGGTGACCAGGGGCATCAATGACAGTGCAGTAGTACTTGGTGGTCTCGAACTTCCACAGGGCAATATCAATGGTGATACCTCTCTCACGCTCGGCCTTGAGCTTGTCGAGCACCCACGCGTACTTGAAGGACCTCTTGTTCATCTCCGCGGCCTCCTTCTCGAACCTCTCGATCACACGCTTGTCGATGCCTCCAAGCTTGTAGATCAGGTGGCCGGTGGTGGTCGACTTGCCGGAGTCGACGTGGCCAATGACCACGATGTTGATGTGGGACTTCTCCTTACCCATGGCTGCGTGTGAAGCTTAAACCGCTGCACCAGATGAATCAGTTGTTAGGAATATTAGTATCAGCAAGTATCAGCACCGAATCTAAAAGGCAGTATAATATAACAAACACTTGAAAGCAGCAAACAAAACAATTTCACAGACCAGATCGGAAACTAGATGAAACAAGGATGTTGCAACTACATAAACATCAACTACACAGCCGGATACTCAGCAGCAGCCTCCTAAATATAAAGGAATCACAGCAACCCGAAACTCTAAACATCCGATCCACAAGTATAATTAACAAATCAACCTACAGTATCCAAGTAGCTACCCGGATCCAGATGAATCCAACCATAGGAATCAAATCCTCGAATAATCAAAGCAAGCAAAACCCACAAACCCTACAGAATCGGAGATGCGAGTATCAACAAACCAGTCACTACCAGACCGCCAAATCGCCACTAGCGCGAGGAGGCGACACGAGCCAACATGGATCCCGTTCGCGACAGCTTCGGGTAGCACAGATCAAGCGAGAAGGGGGCAGGAAGGAACGGCACCTGAGGAAGCGAAGGAGGCTGCGTCGGGAGGAGGAGGCGCAGGTGACGGCGGGTCCGCTACTCGCCCCTCGCGTCGCTGGTCGTGCTCTCCCGGTTTGTGGCGGCTGCGTCTGGGGATTGGGGGCCGGGGACGGGATGGAGCTAGGTTTTAAGGAAGTGTACTAGGGCACCGGAATGGGCTATTGGGCCAGAAAGTCATCCGATGGGCCAAAAATGAGCAAACACAGCACACTGCTCGAATTTTTTTCTTTTTTTTTTGAAAATAATTCATATATTCTTTTGCCCAAACAACGAAATGAGATTGTGCGCTTTCATGGTTTCTCATAATCTTAATATTGTTTGGTGATATCCAACACGCTGAATATACACTGCAAACTCAGTCATTTCCCTGATGGATTGATAAGCATGGTGACTCTTATTTCCTTTTATCTACGGTTTGTACTCCTATGCTCCAGCATCAATTGGAATGGGACGGGCAACAAGATGTAAGGGAGAATCTCTCATCTTCGAAAAAAGATCATGTGGGAGAAAAACATCCACATCCAGCTCGGCCAAGGCTGGCCATTGTGTTTGTTTGTTTGTTTGTTTTAGTTGAGGATTTGAGGCCACATATCCCTGATGGAGATAAGGCTGGATACATCTGCGATTGCATTGTCTATCTGATGATAGAGTCAAGATAGACCTCAACCCTCGTGTTGCAAAGTTGCAAGTATGATCTATCATCAACCTTTGGTTTGCAATAAGATAAGAATATAATGACACTTAAGAAGTCCTTATATGGTTCTCTATATCCTCTCCCATCAAAATGAATCAGTTCTCGGTATCAGTAGCCTGTGAAGCTGCTATTCTAGCATTTGAGGCTATTCCAAACCAAAATGAATTTCTTGCCTAAAATGAATTCGTTTTTTAGAAAAATGCTAGATAATTTGTTGGGTTTAATTGGGTATCTTGAAACCTGACCTATCAACAGTATGCTCCTGTTAAGGTGGTATCGTGTTTCCATGAGTAAGAAGAACTCACAAGTCTTTTCCAATTTACTCTTTTTCAGATGGGATAACTTGATAAGAAGATTTTTTTGAAAGAAATGATAGTTAAGTGGTAGCTTGATTACCTTCCACATGTATGTTTCAATTGTCTTTTTAGCATTTTGTCATTGCATAAGGACGTGATTCAGACTACCTTCTGTTAGATGGTGGAAGGTGGAAGTAGTTGATGCAGCTACTGCAATCACATGTGCATGACTTTTTTTGTTCTTTAGAAGTGATACACTTGCATGTGTGTTCACTGTTCAGGATGTTATCCAGGATTGAAGGAACATTCACGGATAGGACGGGTTAAATCTGTGCAGATCCATACATGCTTATATTATCTGATTTTCCAATGATTAATTTCTTCTAATTTCTCCATATAGATTGGATCCATCATAACTTCTGCTCCATTACATCTTGTGCATGGAAAATGTTTGATATATGGACTAAGACTACTTCCACAGTCTGCATCACTTGAACTATTTAAATATGATAAACAAGATAACCTTGCAAATTCTGCTTGAGCTGCTGATGGGATGATCAAACAAAACAGTGATCAGGGTGCAATGCTCTCAGGTCTCTGTGTCGCAGCCTCGCAGGGGCCGATAAAGCATTCTTGACAGGTGCAATGCTCTCAGGTTTTAAGGTGGAACTTGTAATGACTGTCGATCTCAATGTTTGCTAATACAATGGCAAGTCTTTTTTCTTCGAAAGGAAGGCAAGAGATTTGTCTAATTTTTATTAGACGGAAAGAGAAAGAACAACGACAAGAAAACCTTTAAAATTACAACCATACTCACTCCAACTACGCACCACCTCCACGCAGAAAAAAAACCCACCACACAAGCAGCGTAAGCAGCAAATCGAAGAAAAACCACAACGCAAAAGAGACACACCAATATATGAGGCTGGAGTAAAACTGTTGACTACTTCTGTCGCCTGCTGAAACTATTGTACCTCTTCCTCTTCCTTGATTAGATAAGCTATCTCTGCCACGATCTTTTCTTCCTGCCTGAATACCCTTGTGTTGCGCTCCTTCCAAATGTTCCACAAAAAATAAACAACGAGACCGTCAAAAAAGAATTTGCTATCTTTTGCAGCCCTCGCTCGATATTTCTTCCATCATCTATAGATAAAACTCACGGAACTGCTGGTCGGCAGTTGGTGTAAATTTAGTTTTTATCATAAGTCAAACTCCTTTTTAACTCTAAGCAAGTTTATAGAAAAATACAGCAGGATGCCCACAACGGATTATCCTCAACAGCAGATACTGATCATATTCTTACTGAGCTACCTGCACTAATTCCCTAGAGATTCACTTTCTCAGCATCTGTTACACAGAAGAGCCTAACCCGGAGGTCTTATTTCAAGTGAATGGAGACATGGAGTAACTGTTTTTTTTCCTTTGAAAGCAAAGCTTACATTCCAAAACCTGTGGCTTCACCTTGTGACTAGCAATCATAGTGGTCTTTTGATCATATTTTCACATGACAGTGTAGACATTACGCCTTCTAAGAGGCCACGTGTAAATCGATGAGTAAGATCACCAAACACCATATTGTTGTCACACCATTGCACCTTTTGCTATCAATGGATAGTCATGATCTTTGTCTTTCCAGGCTATTTCACTGTGAAGGCCAAATAAATTGACGTTTGACTTTACTTACAGAAACTTAAATAGAAGTACCAAGAAAGTAAGTATGGTTAAGGTTTTCACACTGGTTTTTGTCCATTTATATTTCCATATTCCTCTAATCCTCTTTATAAAAAAAGGTAGACTAGGTATGAACACACATGTTCAGGATACATTGATGCAATAACAGCGTGTCAAGATCGATATTTATCCTAACGTCCTACGCTCTATGGTTCAATCGATACTTGTGTATATTAATTTTAAAGCACTGTGATTCTAGGTGGAGGATCTTATGTGACCCACAAAATTCGTACAATAATATAGGATCTCAATCATGTAACGTAACATGATAAATGAACATGCATGATACTTTACGAATTTTAAGCAACTCAAATTCAAATTATGGTTGAATAGTTTAAAATCGAGCTGAAGTAAGACGTTGATACGAATGAGTGGACTCAGATTATGAAATTCAATACAATAAATCTACCGAAACCAAAACTGTAAAGTCCTGTTAAACCTTTATTGAAATAAGGTAGATTTGTCTATGATTCTACGATGTGATATCCGATCATCACATCTCCTTCCTGAGTCCCCGACAAACCCTGCACCGTGTGCCCGGCGGCGGACGAGTGCGGTTTCGGCCGCCGAAATCCCGAAACGGCCGGGCGACTCGCTCGCCTCGAGTTTTTGCCTCCTTGGAGACTCTGAGTGGAGGCGGAGTGGCGTCCCCGTCCCGTCCCAGTCAGCCCGTGTCCACCCTTTTCTCCGAGGCAAGCACGACAAGCGCCCGCCCGCCCGCCGTCCCGCACGCACAACCATCCACCCCCAGGCCGAGGGCCGAGCGCCCGAGCGCCGGTGCGATCTCTCCCCGCCCGCCCTCTCCCGCTCGCGCGGCCTGGCCGGCGGCCGCGATGGGCAGCGAGGACGTGCTCGTCGAGATCCACCCCCGCGAGCTCCGCTTCCTCTGTACGTGCCCCCTCTCGCCTGCCCCTGACCCCTCCTCTCCGCTCCGCTCCAGCCCAATAGGGGCTCGAGTTCGGTCGCCATGATCCGTCCCTCGGTCCCTGGGCTGATCCGCCTGATGCATTGGCCTCTCCGATCGCGGGCGGGTTGCTTGTTACCTGGCGACGCGTAATTTTTTTTTCCGGTTCATTCGTCCGCGCGCTGCTGCCGCTTGGGTCGGGATGTCGGATGGGGTTTTGCGGATGGGTTCGCCAGCCCGTGCGTTTCGCGGGGAGGGTTTAACTGGTCATGAATGCGATTGCCATTCGAAACTTAGATTGTGCGAAATTTCTTCCCACATTCTGAATCGATCTGTTGACGATTTCTCTGGGCTCGCTCTCTTACTTGAAATTTTGCTTTGCTGCTGCTGTTGTTGTACTGTCACAACCGTGAACCGATTTTTTTGGTACAGATAGCTGATTTTGCGGCGTTCAGCTTGTACTTGCGAGTCGCGACGTACTGACATTCTAGGGAAAATATATTATACTGTTTTTTACTCTCAATCGCGTGAGGTTTGTGCGAACAAATTTAGGGACCAACCGTGGCGTTCTTAGCCTGATTTGTACTTGCAGTCGGATTCGTCCATTTTCCATTCCGAAATTTCCTTGGAAGGTCTGTGCATTCTGGTGGTGCTAGTGCTAATAGGTAGTTGGGATGTGGACAAATGTTAGCTCCTAGGCTGTCAAAAGTGTCAATGGCTCGCAAGTTCGGTGTGTGAGGATGCGAGATGCTATCTCCTTGCTCTTTATGCACAAATTGTTATTGAGTCTACCATCTCCAGAAATTTACCTGATTTTCACTTGTTTATCAGTTGAGGTGAAGAAGCAGAGTTCATGTTGTGTCCATCTTGTGAACAAGTCAGATCAATATGTTGCATTCAAGGTTTGTCTCCAATTTTACGTCATGAATTATGGTTCATGTTTTGTTCTGTGAAGTATTTTTCTCATACTGTATATTGTCTGACTTCACGCTTTGTGTCTTTTTTCCTTTAGAAGAAACAATTTAAGACCTCATGTTTCATGATTCACATTTATTTCATTTGCTCTTTTGATAATTTTGGTATTTGAATATGTAATAGGTTAAAACAACTTCTCCAAAAAGATATTGTGTTCGACCAAATGTAGGAGTTATTCTTCCATTGGCATCATGTGATTTCACAGGTAAATGTTGTCTTTACTGGCTACTGATGAAATTGGTGTTTTGGCATATTCATAATTGATTGCAATAGATTGTTGTGCAAGTTAGATGGCCTCTTTTCCTTGATGACATGGCTCATGGCTGGATTTAGCTTTTTCAGCGAAGTGAATTTTTCTTCCTTATTTATGTTATTTTATTTGACTTTGTTGTTTATATAAAATGTAGTTACTATGCAAGCGGTAAAGAATGCTCCACCAGATCTGCAAATAAAAGACAAGTTTCTTGTGCAGACCACAGTTGTTCCATTTGGTACAGCTGATGAAGACATTGTTCCTGCTTTTGTAAGTACGCAGCAATTTATGCTTGGCTTATGTGATGTTGCTTTGCATCTTTCTCTCAATTTTTAGTTTGATTGAGTCTTCATTGTAGTTCTCCAAAGAATCCGACCGATATATTGAGGAGAAGAAGTTGAAAGTTGTCCTTGTCAGCATGACTCAGCCTCAAGTAGAGCAACTCATCAATGGAGTTTCCCATGCCAAGGAAACAGTTGGGGTTCCTGTGACAGAGGAAATACTAGATAATGTGAATGAAGCGCCTGTTGTGGTGAATGAAGTTTCTCATCCCCTGAAAGCAAAATTTCCCCCATTAAGAGGAAGTCCTGCTACTTTCAGTGAAACTTCCGCCCCTGTAAAAGAATGCCCTACTGTTCTGCAAGATTTTCTAGTCCCATCAAATCAATCTTCATTTACTTTGTCGGAATCTGCTCCCAATCTGCAAGAAACCTCTGCTATCTCTGTAGAATCTCAATTTGCTTCAACAGGAACAAGTGCGGACCTGAAATCTCCACCATTGGAATATACTCCTGCTCCAAGTGAAGTTCCATCATTAAGTGATATAGAATCTACCAATACTGATAATATTCATATATCTCATGTAAGCGTCTTTTCAAGTATTGTGCATGCTCTGCTAATTCTGTTTAGCTTATTCCATGTCCATTACCATAAATTGCATTACTATACTTTGTATTGGTGATGAATATTAAATACAGGCACATGGTTAGCAAACAACAGTTCTGATGTGTTTACTTCACAGTCTACTTTTTAACTTTATTTGTTACCCCTTTATCAGGTAACCGAAGATGTCCACACTTTACAAATGCAACTTAACAATCTTGGAGTAAAACTTGAAGAGGTAAGGAATATACAGTGCCAAATATTTGAGTTTGATTGTTTGAATATTGAATCCCTCAAGAGATTCCTTCTCTCAAATGCTATAATGTTGTATCATCCTCTTCTGTAGGCGGAAACTTTGATCATAAAATTGATGGAACAGACCAGAACTACCATCCAAGAGCGGGATAAATTGCGGAAAGAGATGGTAAAATTTTATTGCATTGATGATATAAACCATCTTGCAGTAACTTTCTTATGTGCCCTTGTTCCGTTGTTCGTGATAACTGAAGCTTGAAAGAACAATTATAAGCTCTCCATATACATGTTTGAATTTGGCGAAGGGCTACCATTCTTTTCATCCATATGCCCATTTTAGTCAAGTGAAGTCACCTGGCGCAGAACTCTGTCAAATACATCCATGGCATATAGTACCAAGTCTGCATGTGGTCTACTGGTCTTCTAGCTTACCATAGCAAAATCCCTATCAATGTGCTGGGACGTTTGCCTGTTTCCACCAGAGGAAAGCACATCTTATTCTAACTTCTTAACTACCAAAACATGTAGTTCCGTTGCTGACATTCTAATACTTTGGAATAGTGGTCCCAATTTACAAGCCCAAACAAATGGCTATTCCTGGCATGTTAAGTTGTTAACATCTTATTTTGTATTGAATGGTGACGGGTGGCATCTGACTAAATTAGCAGGCTACAAACCGTAGGGTTTATTGATACTCATATAGGTTGTGCTTGCATTTAGGTTAAATATATATCCATTTTTCCTAATTTATAAATTTAAACATTTCTTTCTTTCAAATATCCTTATCATTTAATATTCCTAACTATGCCCCCATCTAATAATTATCCCAAACTATGTATGCTTTTGAAGTATCAGTGTGATAATTCACGACCATGAGCCCGTAAATGCATATGGAAATTGCTTTTATTGCCCCTTACGATATCCAGTTGCTTCCTGCATATTGTTTGACACTTCGATCATGTACATGCTACAATAGCTTATCACTTACTAAACATTGTAACTGGTTTTGTTCCCAAGACAACTTTTTCCTGGATTCATCTCTAACGTTTTGCATCTCTCAAATAGATATTCTTGAAAAGGGCGGGCGCTGCACAGGTTCAGTCCAACACTGGTTTCCCCCTGCTTTTCGTCGTCTACATGGCAGTTGTTGGCATGTCGCTCGGTTACCTTCTGCACCTAGTATGAGAATGGAGTATCAGAGATGAAGCGCCTGGGCCGGGCTTTGCTGATCTTTCTTGGAGCGGCCGAGTTTGAGAAGTTACTAGGGTACTTAATCAGAGAGAAACTACCGTAGCGTCATGATCGTCACATTAGTTTGTGGATTTCAATATACACCTCAGGGTGACAATTACTGGAGCGTATAGAAATAGAACAGTGTAATTTTACTTTGTATATAACTCAAAGGTTTTGCCTGAAGACTATCCAGGAGACCATATACTTTGTGTTCTCCTTTCTGAATTAGCTAGCATATGCGGCCCTAGATGATACAGGCCCCCCTTGGTTCTTGATTTCTTGTCAAAAATTTAGAAAGAAAGAAAACTACCAGAAGTTTTTTTAGATAAAGGAAAAAATGTTCCGGCCAAGAAAACTACCAGAAGTTTGTGGAACCAGTCAAATAGTCATTTAAGATTTGGTGATGACCGGTTGCTGTTTGTACTTCTATAAATCTTCGCGCTATGATGTTGCTGTGGCAGTACAACCTTGCCATTGTCTAAACATGTACTTCCAAAATCGGATGGTCTGTTGCCGGCCGCTCAAGTTCCCGGGCGACGAATGAAGCCCACCCACCAAACGACGAGTTGGTTGCTGGCAGCGGCCGCTAAAGAAACCGCATTCCGGCGGCCGGCTCGCCGGCAGACGGAGTATCTGAGGGAGAAAATTGGGATGGGGGCGGCACGTCACGCAACGATGCGTTGATGCGGTGCCTGCCAACCTCTTCTAGCTTGTCCATCGACCGTGACTTCCCAAACCTGTCGTGCCCACGCGTCAGGGTTGACTTTTCCATGCGTGAGAGCGTGCCGGTTCCATGCATGCGGGCACGTCGGCCCGGGTGCTTATAAAACAGGTCGTCCCGCCGCGGCGTCTCTTTGCCTCCGATCCTTCAAGCTCGCCCGACGACTCCTCTCCCCCGTCCGTTCCCTCTCCGGTCGCTCTCTCTCCCTACCGCTCCTCCTCCTCCTCCCCGTCTCGCCGGCGTCGCCAGCGCCGGCCGGCCATGGGTTGCGGTGGCTCCAAGGACGCCGTGGCCACCGGCAACACCACCGCCAGCGGCGCCGCCGGCAAGCTCCTCCGGAGGAAGTCCTCCGTCTCCACCGGCCAAGGCCACACCTCCTCCTCGTCCTCCGGAAGCACCGCCGTCGCCGTCAAAGACGTCGTGAAGGAGCCGGCCGCCGGCGACGGCGAGGCTAACAAGGCGACCGGTGTCGTCGAGGCGGCTTCCGCCGAGAAGCCCGCGCCCGCGGCCGTCGAAGAGAAGAAAGGGAATGACGACTCCGTGAGGGAGCGGGCCGCCGGCGAGGCAAAGGCGGTGGACATCTTGGTGATCTCCCCCGAGGAGCCCGCCGCCGCTGCCACCGTCGGGGGGAAGAAGGAACCCAAGAAGGATGGTGAGGTGGCCAAGAAGGATGTCGCCGTCGACGTCGCTGTCGCGGCTGCTGCTGTTTCGACGACGGCGGCCGAGGTAGCCGCGGCGCCGGCCCCCGTAGCGGAGCAAGCCGAGAAGGTGGAGGATGAGGAGCAGCTGCCGGCGTCCACCATGGCCGAGGAGGCGCCGGTGGAGGCGGCGGATACGGTCGAAGAGGAGAAGAAGGTGGAGAAGGCTGAGGAGAGCAAACCCGAAGAGGAGGAGAAGGCGACGTCTCCTGCTCCGACCAAGGAGGATGGTGAGTAAAATCAGATTTTACACATCTAATCTCAATAACTAGCTGTTAAATATTATTCGTGATTCTTGCCGATCGGCGATCACAATTCACGAAAACAACTAAACTGATGGCGGCAAGTGTTTGTTTTTGCAGGGGAACCATCAGCCGGGAAGCAGAACACCATGGAGGCCAAACCGGTCGAGGAGGACAAGGCGGAGGATGCGGCTGTCGTCCCAGTGCCGTCGGTGGAGGAGGAGAAGAAGAACAACGCCAACGACGAACACACCGCCGCCGCCGCGGCAAGCGAACCGCCGGCCAACTAATGAAGTATTGATTAGGAGGAGGAGGAGAAGAGACGGCGTGCAACGAGTGCATCATCGATCGATCAAACAAGCAAATTAAACGACATGTTCTTGTTGTTGAATTCTGTTTGTAATGCGTCCGTTGCGCTACGTGGAATCAACATATATGGTTATGCATGCTCGATCGATCAATCAATCCATTCTCGCGATGTCTATGGCGTAGTAGTATTAAACCGTGCTTGAGTACATGGTTTACAAATTACAACTAACCCATCCTTGGCGTCGTCGTCGCGTTCGACTGCAGGATCATACGGTTCTGCACTCCATCAGGGCATCAGGTAGTCAAATGCAGGCCAGATCACGAACGGCTCTGCTCTTTTGCTTTTTTTTTTTTTTGATAATCTGCTCTTTTGCTTCTGCTACCTTTGTGCGTAGCAGATCGATTTTCATGCACGAAGAACTCGCACATTGCGGCCCAGTTCTTGAAACGGCCCATCGGGCTATTTAGATGCTCCTGGTCCTGGCCCAGCTATTTTCCCAATATCTTCCTTCTTTGTGTTGGGCTACCCCTCCACATGGAGGATGACTCGAAGCCCACAAGTCTAGAGCTATGTACACTGTTGATTGGTTGCTTGAGTCCATAGTTGAGATTAGCACTGTTGATGGGTTGCTTGAGTCCATAGTTGAGATTAGCACTGTTGATTGGTTGCTTAATTCCATAGTTGAGATATGCTCAAAAAAAAAAATTCCATAGTTGAGATTACTCCTTGAGTGGAAGTAGCAAGCAAAGAAACCTCTAACCTCCACTTTCTAAGGTCTGGACGTCACTTGGGGAGAGTGAGAGGGCAAGACACACGCACCACAATTCGAAAGAAGAGAAGAAAAAGAAGACTTATAATACTTCTACTTGATCATTTAGTTTGAGAAGAATGAGAGGGTTCCGTCAGTTCGAGTGACTGCAGTTCCAGCATAGAGCGGTTTCGATAGATGATTAATTTGGGTGGTACGATGGTGTCCGATTAAACTAAAACATTGCCACCAGTTATATTACTCGTAGGTACATATGCCTACCTATGGTGAACTTATAGTTTGTAAGATAAAGAACTGATTACTGAAGGGGACATCTTACGTGACTTCTTTTTAAACAGTTGTCATAACTCACAAGAGATGGATATGGTTGTCGTTGGTGATGCCAAGTTTGGTCCTCTAAAAGTTATATAGATGACTAATCCTAACCATTTGTTGATCACCGTGCAATCTTGTAACGGACTGGTTGGTCTCGTGGTTTTTTCTTCTCACCTTGAGTAAGTTTTCCTATCTCTGTGCGGGTGATTATTATTATTCTTTCATTGTATATTTGTTGGCACATATTCTTCTCAATATTTATCACAAGATAAGGATTTAATTGGTGCATTGCTAATTGCTACTGCCCTTTATTCCAACACTTTCCTTTTCCTTGCATACACGTGTCCGGCTCACCTTGTTGATAATTTTCTTTCACGATGAATAGGTTGACATTATACTAAACTTGGAAAGTATATCCTCTTTTGCAGAAAAAGAAGAAATCAAAGCCACGTTATCTTCTACTTTTCTGGTGCCCTCTGTCATTTCGTCACTCCACAAATGTGCCCCGCGGATCGAAGCGCCAAAGGTTGGAATTATCCTTCCCCTTGATCAAGTGGGACCGTGAGATCGTTGTTAATTTAGTTGGTGGTTGCCCTTTATATAATAAGTACCTACCAAGAACAATGGCGTTTGTATGCCTTTTATTTTCACATGAATTTCATGTATGTGATGGTTGGTCCAACCATACCAACGAGGATCCTAATCTTAGATTGGGGCATAACCCAGCACCTCTGAACCACATAAAGGTTCATCTAAATACTCTCGAATCCCACCAGCAGAGCAGTCACCGCACTTGGATTGCCTGATGAAAGAATAGTGAATATATCAATAGCAAAGGATCGTACGTAGAGACCATGCGAATCCATCTGTTTCCCTAGAGCGAAACCCTAGGAAAATGGTCGAAAAATCCTAAGGAATTTTTCTAGAAAATTTGGTAAGACTTCTAGGGAAATTTTGACGGGAAATGAGGATTGATCTATAGTTTTGATGGAAAACCCCCGAACGGTGCCGACTCCTCACCGGCCCCGCACCGCCGACCGCGCTCCACTGGCCACGAGCGCGCCACCGTGCTCCGCAGTTCCGTGCTCGCTCCGCCGCCGGCGCCTAGCGGGCCTCGCACCACCGCCATGCTCCGTTGGCTCCACGCCTCCTGCGCCAGGGTTGGGCACCGCGAGCGGAGGGCCTGACACGCCGCTGCTGCCCACCGCGTCACAGCTGCCCGGCCGAGCGCCGCTGCTCTGCCGCGCCGCATTGCAGCTGCCCAGCTGAGCGCCGCCGCTCCGTCCCACCACGCCACGCGCTGCTGCCCGCCGGCGTGAGAGAGAGGAGTGAGGGGACAAGATTGAATGCAGAGTGGGGTCGATGTAATATTTTCCTAGAAAACGATATTTTTCTAGGGAAAGATCCAATATTTTTCTAGGAACCGAGTTAGATTCTTAGGGAAATCGATGTTTCCCTGCACTTTATAGATAAACCCTACGGAAACAGTTTTTCCCTAGGAAACTTTGAATAACCCTAGGGAAACATGTGGATTTCAGTAGTGATGACTGTTGGCACTACTGCTAATCCCGTAAACAAACTCACGTAGAGGAAGATGTAACCCGTAAAATTTATAAAAGAACTAAGCTCTAAAACCTGAAGCCTCACTTTAGTATTGTCACAGTCATAATCACCGTTGATGGAGAATGGACGAACACTCATTTTCCAACAAAAACAGAACCATAGATATGAGAAAGTCTACATTTTTTTAGATAAAGAAATAATAAATATCCGGACCTCTATAAGCATATCCAACCATTATGAAAAAAAGGCAGCACACATTATATGTGAAACCAAACAAGACAGTCAGATTAAAAACAAAGCCTATTACTAAACCACCACCTATTTTTCATAAAGATTTCTATAGCTGTAGATTCCAACGCTTGACAAGCCCAGGAAAAAAGTATCACGATCTTCCTCCTTTCTGAAGTAGAGTCCAAGACCTGATCTATGAGAAAACCTATGTAGAGAAATGATCCTAGAACACTCATAAAGTTGAGAAAATTTATATAGAGAAATGATCCTAGAACACTCATAAAGTTGATAGATACAGAAGAGAAATATTTGGGTTCCTGCACCTTCTCACCGTAGGCGAGAGCACCGGCAGTAGGTGAGGGGGATTGTCGGTGTTTTACCGCCATGCCTACCAAGGGATACCCCTGAGGTGGTGAGTGTGTAGGTAGGGTGTCGCCGAGATTAGGAACTCGAAGGTGTAAGGAACACAAGGTTTAGACCCTGTTTCGATTAAAATCAGATTCTCGATGGAAAAAAGCGAGAATCCTGCCAAATGCCTCGATTCTAAGTTCGATTTTTTCCACCATCGCTACTCTGGGAATCCGAAATACAACTAGGGGACGCCTTTTTCTAGTCGGGACCCTTTCCCTTGATTCTCAGGAAAGCGAACGCATTTCCTCCGGATACCCCTCCCTCAGCTCCCCACCCCGTGCTCATCACGACCTCTCCCTCGGTCCTCTCGACACCTCGCTCTCCTCTCATCTCCCCTCCCCATCTCCAGACGTGTCGCCCCTCTTCCCCTGGCTCGACGCCCGGCCAGCGCCCCTCTCTACACCGGCCACCGCCCCTCCCCATCGCCTGGTCGTCGCCCCTCCTCCCCAGGGTCGCCACCGAGCAGGGGCACACCATCGAGCCCTCATCCCCAGTCGCGAGATTCGGCCTCAGAGGTGTTCCTCCTTAGATCCAGCCGGATTGAACTTGCTGCAGGTGCTTCAAGGTGATTTTTCTTCCTCCTCATATATGAGTGCACCCATTTGATTTGATTTTGGTATGTGAATGTACACCGTGTACACAATTTTTACCCCGGATGATAAGCAACCGTTCACCCTTCTGTGTTTATGTAAACTGGGACAAGCTCCTGCACTGATCTGTTACTCTTGACTCCTGAGTGGTGATGTTTCCACAATATGTTTGATGTATTATAGTGGGACCAAACCAAACAATAATAGGTGATAGCAATGTTTCAGAATCGCTGCTCATCATTAAGGATTTGAATGCTCTGCATGTAGGTCTTGGGGTCAATAATGTATACATGTCTGTAGAAAATTTAGTCCTACATGCAATAAATTGTGATAATGTTAACCCTATATTTTGAGTACGATGGAAAAAGGAGTGAAGGTTGTGGTGAAATGGGATTCATTTGCTGCCAAAACTTTTAATGATATTTGTGTGGAAGAAGTTCTCGCCCACAATAGGCCCCAACATTGTTTGAACAACACTAGGTATGCAAATCATGTACGTAAGTTTTTTGAACGTACCAAGAGACCTTACAATGAAGGGCAAATGAAGAATAGGTGGGATGCACTTAAAAGAAGGTATACCCAATGGAAGACATTGAACACGAGAGCTACCGGCTTGGGTAGGGATCCTATGACAGGGTGTATCATGGCAGATGACAAATGGTGGAAAGATCAAAATGATGTGAGTATACATTGCAGATTTTCAGTTTTTGAAATACAAAAAAGTTACCAGTTTCAATTTACAAGGTTATTACCTTTCCTTTTCAGGCTATGCCCGGTTGTATATGCTTTAGGGGTGCACCACTTGAGCATGAGGAGAAAATGCGGATTATGTTTGAAGCTGTTATTGTTACAAATGAAACATCATTTGTTCCTTCAAATGGAGAAGGTTGTGGCCAAGAAGATGGTGGTGGTCAGAATAACAGTGAGTTAGAGAGGGAAGGGCAGGTCCCTACTCCCCCAAATGTCACTCCAACTTTAGGCAAGAGGCTAGCTCCATTATCCCCCAGGGAAAGAAGAAGAAGACCTTTAGGGATTAGTGTATGAAGCGTTTAGTGGATGCATATGAGAAAAAAGCTGAAAGTAGCAATCATTCAGCCACCTCAAATGTTGTTGATAGTGTTAGGGAGGAAATTGGTAACATGCTGGATCAAGTGATCAAGGATGGGGCTGAAGAAGGCAGTGATGAACATTACTACACCACACAAGTTCTTATAAAGAAAGAGTACCGTGATGTGTTCATTACTTTAAAGACATCAAATGTGAGGTTAAATTGGCTAAGGAGGGCATGAGAAGATAGTAAGAAGCACTAGTGTGTTTGTTTGAGACATTTGATCTCTATTTGCTGTTTGCTTGAGACTTTTTATTCCTATTTGTTGTTTGCTTGAGACATAATAACTTGCCTGTGTTATATGCTTGAGAGATAATAATTTCCCTTTGTATGGTTGACATAATAATATTATATGTTGTATGTGTGGTATATGATTCATGTATTTAATTTTTTTGTAATAGATGAGTGACTCAGATGATGATTTCCTGGTGGCGTATTTGGCTTTGGAGTGCATGGGTTCTGGATCAACTGGTAGGAAGGCACCAATTCCTGATAATATTCCTATTATGACTGGGATCCAATGGGTTGAGCTAACTCTAGCGGATCCAGTTGAGTGCTATAATATGTTCAGAATATCAAGGTCAGTTTTTCTACATCTCCATGACACATTGGTATAGAATTATGGGTTGAAATCAAGTCAAAAAATGTGTACGAAGGAAGTATTAGCCATATTTTTGTGGATGTGTGGTGGTCCTCAATCATTTAGGCAAGTTAGGAATAGGTTCAAACACTCATTGGAAACAATTAGTAGAAAGGTCGATGAAGTTGTAAATGCTATTATGGGACTAGCTTTTCATAATATTAGGCCAAAGGATCCACAGTTTGGAACAATTCACCCTAAGTTGCAAGAAGCAAGGTTTGGCCTCATTTCAAAGATTGTATTGGTGCCATCGATGGCACGCATATAGAAGTCACTGTTCCAGCATCTGAACAACCAAAATATATTGGTAGGCATGGGTATACTTCACAAAATGTCATGGCTGTTTGTGACTTTGATATGAGATTTACATTTGTTGTCACTGGCTGGCCTGGGTCCGTAAATGACACTCGAGTATTTTTGGATACTCTACTCACATACCAGAACCAATTCCCAAAGCCTCCCAATAGAAAGTATTATCTTGTAGACTCTGGATATCCTAATAGAAAAGGGTATCTTGCACCTTATAAGGGACAAAAGTACCATGTTTCGGAGTGGCAACATCACCAACCAGTGGGAGAAAAAGAAATGTTTAATCAAGCACATTCATCACTTAGAAATGTGATTGAACGTTCATTGTTGAAGATGAAGTGGCGTATCTTGTTGCACTTGCCTAGCTATCCTATTACCAAACAAGCAAAAATTATAGTTGCATGCATGGCTCTTCACAATTTTGTTAGAGAAAATACCAATGAAGACCCAGATTTCAACTCCGATGTGCAAGATGATGCTACCGGTGTGTTATCACCGTAATTTAGGCGGGCCAGAAAGGTGGGCCGTGGAGCAAGATGGGTTTGAAGGATGGTTATAGTGGGCTTGCGAATCGGACCTTATGCAGGTGTTCTGGGCCAAGGTTGGCCGTGTATCTAGATAGGTATGCATGTTTAAATAATTTAGATAGAGATAGTTAAGATTTGTGTCGTGTTTTGTTAGGATTGGTTAAGAGGAAAGTCTACGGATTATAAATATGTATCTTGGGTAAATAATAAAAGGAGAATCAATCATTCACCAACAACTCTCGGCGCATCGCCACCCCTGTTTTAGGGTTTCTTGCGTAAGCGCCGTGCGGCCCCGATGACGCCCATGATCGGGGCAGCATCATTCTTACTTATTTACTTTTCGTGTTTCTCGTTCTGAAGTGTTGTAGATGGCGAGTAACACCAGTTTTGGTGTTTATAGAGTAGCATCGGCTTTTTCATGCGTTAATTGTGCTCTGCTTGTTACGTGTAAACGTCTGGCTGCCCATGTACTCTATCTCGGGTATAAGGGCATTGCCTTGCTTCGTACTTGTTTAGTAGATCCAATCTGTTATGGTTAGTCTTCGTCAATCGAGAGTTTAGTTTAATATCTGCATGATTAGGCTCTTCAAACGGATTGAATGTTCCGGCAGTAGTCTGGGTGTTTTACAACAGCTTGAAAAGGGATTGTTCCGAGAATCGGCTTTTGGTTGGTTTTTAGGCCTCTGTTTAGGTTGTTGTTTTGTTACCTTCAGCATCTGTTAGGCTCAGTTACATGTAGGATGTTCCGATTATGTGGTGAAATCTTTAATCGTCGTAGATTGGATTAGCTTAACGATTACAGAGCAAGATTTATATTACCATCGGACATATTTGCTTTATTTTATAGATTTGATCCAGTACTGAACACAATCGGCTCTTTACAGCCGATACCGGGAAACATCCGATGAGCCGATCACGGCTCGGACTAACGTTTACACGTGTCTGTGTATGCAGGAAACTAACACATAACACCTTCCTGATCAGGTACAAGATCAGGTGGCACGCCTAGCAACCCAGATGCCAAGATGTGCGCCGAATTTCGGGCCGTTGACTGAGGGACTGGGGCCCACCAGCAGTCCCGGGAGCCTCCCGGCTCCTTGTGTTGCCTGTCGCTGCTCGCCGGCGGGTTTTGACCGACAACACATTCTGGCACGCCCAGTGGGACCATCGTCGCCATCTTCATCGACTTCATCATCTTCTTCGACTCCATCGACTGCTGTTGACGGGATGGCGAGGGATGAACCGATCACCTATGAGGAGCTGCCTGCTGAACATAAGCAGAGATATGATGAGATTAAGGCTCAATTCAAAGCTGATCTCATCGGCTCTTTCGAGAGGACCTGCCACCATGGCATCAAGTGGAAGGGGTTTTCACCCGAAGGCGCCCTTGATGGAGTGGATCTGTCCACCCCATCGGAGGACCGTACCAGAGCTTTACGGCAAGAAGTAAACTACGCGGTGGCCCACTCGCTACACTGACACTCTGAAAGCTTGGTTAACGCTTTCGAGCGTGTTGCCCTGCGTGTGGTTCAGGAAATTATGAAGCATCAATACTCTCCAACGGGACCTACTTTGGGGAGTCACAAGGGGGAATTGCCATTCCAAGCTAGGCTACCACTACCTTATGCGCTTGCGGCTGCGGAGTCACATGGCTCTCCGGCCTACGTGGTTTACAAGGTGGGAGGTGATCCCGTGGATCACCAATTCTTCAGCGAGCCGTCCAAGGAGATCCCGCATGGATATATGTGTGCTTATGTACTGGACAGCAGTAATCCGGTACATTCAGTACAGAGGGCAGCTGGAGGAGTTCCTGGAACGGATGCAGATAAATAAGCGTGGCTAACAGCCTATGCCACCGGGCCGAGTCACGATAGTGCGCACTCGGCCCCAGGATCACAGAGGCGGAACAGATTAGTGCCATTCTGAGGGATCAGTTTGGTATTCTACCAAAGAGGAGGGCAATCAGCTATGCTAAGCCATATCCCAGTGATTATGACTTAATTCCCCTACCGCCTAAGTATCGGCTTCCTGAATTCACTAAATTCAGTGGAACAGAAGGATCTAGTTCTATTGAACATGTGAGCCGATACTTAGCGCAATTAGGGATGATCTTGGTTTTGGATCCCTTGCGAGTAAGGTTTTTCTCGCAATCTCTCATAGGGCCAGCTTTCAGGTGGTATACATCATTAGGCCCTGATTCGATTCGCACTTGGAAGCAGCTTGAGGAGCAATTCCATATTCACTATCATTCGGAAGCTGCGGAAGTAGGAATTGCCGACTTGGCGCAAGTACGGCAGAAGCGCAGGGAAACTGTGGTGGAATATGTTCGACACTTCAGAGAAGTAAAGAACTGATGTTACTCGACACGGATTTCAGAAAAGGAGCCAGTCGAGTTGGCATCTTTGGGATTACTAAAGTTGATCAGGGATCTGGCTTTCCAATTGGAGTTTACCTCTTTGGCGCATTTGGTGCAAAAGCTAACAACGCATGAGCAGCGCCACCTAGAGCTATATCAAGATAAGTTCAAGCATCAAGTGGCATTGGTCGACACAGAGGAAGCTGAAGACTCTAGGGATGAGCAGGAGGTGGCAGTTGCAGAATGGACTCGGGGGGCAAGCCCCGTGCCCTGTAAATGGGTGAAACAGAAAGGGCCTGTGAAGGGCTTCGACTTTGACGTAGACAAAGTTGAATAGATATTCGATCTGTTATTAAAGGAAAAACAGTTGAAGTTTCCTGAAGGTTATAAGCCTCCTATAACGCAAGAACTGAAAGGAGATCATATTGCAAGTGGCATGACTCTTTCACCCACAGCACGAGCGACTGCAAGGAACTCCGTCGGCAGATCCAATCGGCTATCGAGCAGGGCCGATTGATCTTGGGCCAAACTGCTATGAAGGTCGATACCCAACCTTTCCTGAGTGTAAACATGGTAGAGGGTTATGATCGGTCTGCGAGGCGGCAATTGGATTTCGCGCTCAGCTTCAATATGGCAAGGTTGGCACCACACCACCAAACCAAGAATAAAGAGGCTGATCCTAGCGATCGGCCCCAAAAAGAAGAAAAAGGATATGTCACAGAGGAACAGGTGAGGCATGTTAGGAATCAGCGGCCAACTTCTTCTGATCTCCTCAGAAAGTATGAGTACAAGTATCAACAGCGTCTCCGGCGTGAGACAGAAGAAGAGGAGTATGAGCGCCGTACTGGAAAGCGTTTGAAGAAACAGGAAGATGCGCGTGATCATTGGCATTGCCTGTTTTGTAGGTACTGTTGGGATTCCGGCATGAGTCGATTGCCTACTACCAGAGACTGCCCAGAGTGCGGACCTATGAAACCAGATGCAAAGGGGGTCTCGGTTTTTCGGCGTTTGGGACCTGTTCCAACTCAGCAAGAGCAGGTTCGATCGCCACAAAGGAGGGTGGACCTTGAGGAGGAAGAAGATAAGTATCATCATCCATGGTGGTGCCCTGATGGACTCAATCATTCTCAGAAACGCAGGGTTCAGCGGTTGCGCAGCCTGGAAGAAGCTGAATCCAGATATCTCGAGTCACTAAGGAAGGCGTGCCCGGATTTGGCGGATAAGGTCCACCATGTGCAGAAAAGGGAGTCGCGTCCTTCCAGGAAGGAGTGGCGGCCAGAGTCGACAAGAGTCGATGTGAGGACATCAGCTGATACACATATGGTATTTGTGCTCCCTGCAGAGTTCCACGCTCGATCCCATGAGGAGTCAATAGCTCAGCTTGACTTGGGACCCCGGCCGGTAATATTTGAGAAACCACAAGCAAAGAATTACAAGCATTTGAAGGCTTTATATCTCAAGGGTTACATAAACGGCCAACCCATTAATAAGATGTTGGTGGATACAGGAGCGGCAGTTAACATAATATCGTATTCAGTTCTGCGCTGCTTGGGGCGGTCCACCGGAGACCTGATCAAGACTAATGTCATGCTGAGTGACTTCAACAGACAGACTTCGGAAGCTCAAGGTGTCCTCAGTGTGGATCTAACCATCGGGAACAAGACTGTCCCAACCTGTTTCTTCATCATCAACAGCAAGAGCACATACAACATCCTACTCGGTAGGGATTGGATTCATACCAACTGTTGCATCCCTTCCACAATGCATCAATGTCTAATCTAGTGGGATGGAGATGAGGTGGAGGTGGTTCATGCAGATGACTCGATTGAGATCTCACATGCTGCAATGAGCACTTGGGACGCGGAGGACCAAGAGCCGATCTCCGGGATCAGTTTGGAAGGCTGCGACCGCATCGAAGCTACAAAAAACGGGGTGAGGTTGGTCTTATCCATTGGCCTTACAGAGTAGATGAGTCACGAGGAACGAGCTGCTTTGACGGATTTGATGAGGCCGATCCCCACGATCGGCCCCAAAAAATAAAGTGTAAACTTTTGATGTCAAGTGTTGTGCATAGTCATAGCAGTTACAGGAAGGCTCGCTTTGGCGGCCGGCCTTATTTTTTTGTAAAGTTTCAGAAAGCAATGAACGACATGGAGCGGCCGATCTCGACGATCGGCCAAAATTCTTTTTATTATCTTCTTTGTCCATCTGTAGTGTTGATTTAACAGATGATGGGAAACTAGGATATGGGTTTACATTGGCTGACAAACTCAAAGAAATAGATATTGGTCCTGGGGATATGCCACGACCAACATTTGTCAGCAAAAAGTTACACCCATGTCTACGAGAGCCGATGATAGCTTTGCTAAAGGAATATGCAGATTGTTTCGCTTGGGATTATACAGAGATGCCTGGGTTGGATAGAAGCATAGTAGAGCATCGGCTCCCTCTCAAAAGCGGGTTTCGGCCATTCCAGCAACGAGCACGACAGATGAAGGCCGAGGTCCTGGTCGAAGTTAAAAAGGAAGTGGAAAAGATGCTAGAAGCAGGATTTATCAGGCCTTGCAGGTATGCTGAGTGGATCTCAAGTGTTGTGCCTATGCAGAAGAAGGATGGTCGATGGCGAGTCTGCGTGGACTTCAGAGACCTCAACAGGGCTACTCCAAAGGATGAATATCCGATGCCTGTTGTGGAGAAATTAATTAACGTGGCTGCCGGTCATAAGATCTTGAGTTTCATGGATGGCAATGCCGGTTATAACCAGATCTTTATGGCTCCCGAAGATATATACAAAACTGCATTCAGAGTACCTGGGGCAGTAGGTCTCTTCGAATATGTGGTTATGACTTTTGGGTTGAAGAATGCTGGCGCTACATATCAACGTGCTATGAACTACATTTTTCATGACTTGATCGGCAAGCTGGTGGAAATCTGTATTGATGATGTCGTGGTGAAGTCTGCATCGGTTGAAGGGCATTTGGAGGATTTACGCCAAGTTCTAGAATGAACTAGAAGGTTCGGGCTTAGAATGAATCCGAAGAAGTGTGCTTTTGGCATCTCAGCCGGTCAGATTTTGGGTTTTTTGGTTCATGAAAGGGGAATCGAGATCGGCCTAAAATGTCAAGAAGCTGTGCGCACCATGGTGCCACCTACTACGAAGAGGGAGCTCCAACAGCTCATTGGTAAGATTAACTTTGTTAGCAGATTTATTTCAAATCTCTCCAGACAGATTGAGCCTTTCATGGAGCTGGTAAAAATTAAAGCCAATGAAGAGTTTCGCTGGGGGGCAGAGCAGCAACGGGCATTTGAAGAGATCAAGGAGTATCTGTCGAAGCCACCTGTGCTTGTCCCACCCCAACAAGATAGGCCATTTTATGTGTACCTATCAGTAGGTGACGCCTCCATCGCGTCGGTAGTGATAAAAGTGCATGATAACAAAGAGAAGGTTGTATTCTATCTCAGCAGAAGGATGCCGGATGCGGAGATAAGGTATCCTGATATCGAAAAGTTATGCCTTTCTCTATTCTTTACATGCACCAAGCTTCGTCATATCCTGCTATCAGCCGAGATAATTATCATCTGCAAATCGGATGTCATAAAGCATATGCTATCGGCTCCTGTGTTGAAAGGCCGATTGGGAAAATGGATGTTTGCATTGTCAGAGTTTGACATCCGGTATCAACCCGCGAAGGCGGTCAAAGGACAAGCATTGGCGGATCTTATTGCAGAGAGGGTTAATACTAATATAGCAGTACTTTCCGTACGTGCATGGGCCATGTACTTTGACGGGTCAGTTTGCGGAGATGATGTAGCATCGGTATCTTGCTGGTATCGCCTCGAGGGGCAATGTATTCTTTTTCAATCAGATTGCATACCGCTTGCACCAATAACCTGGCAGAGTATGAAGCGGTGCGTAGAGGTACGGAATTGTTCCTGGAGGCCGGGGCTGAAGCAATGGAAATTTTTGGGGACTCGAAATTGGTAATCTCACAGCTCACAGAAGATCACAGATGTGAGAGCGAGTTGCTTTTTTTGACACCCTAGGTGTCAAAATTGTAACACATTAGGAAAGAATGTGTAATGTATGTATTGAATTGAGTGAATGTGTGGAAATAAGGACTTGTGTGTAATTTTTTCAAAAGTATGAGTACTTTTATGCAAAATATTTGAATTACAAAGGTAACTCTTAAATTTTACTAGGGTTCAAAGTGTAAGAGTGTTAGTCATCATTACATTACATAAAGCTTGCAATTAAGTCCAAAAATACATGAAATTTACCCTAATAAGGACAAAAACTTTATAAAGTTTGAATTAAGTCTAAGGTTTTAAAATAAAGCTCTATCCTTTGAGTTTTTGAATTTGAACCCTAAATAAAAGTTGTAGGATTTGAAAAGTTCTACAATTCTTATTTCGACCAATTTCTCATTTGAGATATAAAATAGTGAGGAAATCTGGTTTTACATCAAGGTCCCTGGAGTTTTTGAAACTTCACATCAGCCCCTGGTGCCCCCCCTTTCTTCTTCCTCTGCTCCCCCTCTGCCGCGCAGCAAGCCGCCGCCGCTGCAGCCCTGCTGGCGCCACCTCCTGCCTCTGGTAGCTCCCACGCGTCGCTCCTAGGCCGGCCGCCGCCCTAGCTCCTCTTCTCTAGCCTTCTCCCGTGCGCGCCACTCCGCCCCGCCTCTGCCCGAGCACTGCCCGGCCGCCACCTCGCCGCCGTTGTGGCTAGCGCCCGTGCATACCCCCCTCCCTTTTTTTCTGGTCCAAGAGCTTCAGTAGCTTCCCCTCCCTCCATTTTGCTCTCTCTTGCATTCGCATTTCACCCCAAGTTGCTGAACGCCGTCGCCGCCCGTGTTCTTCCCCGGCGAACTCCCTGTCCACCATGGGCAGACCACTCCAGCCCCTCCCAATCCACGACAGCCCCTCCCATAACTTCACCTCAACCCTGTGAAGCTCGCCACCCTTCACTCGACTTCTTTGAGCGTCGGTTTGGCCTTCCCGATGCTCGCCGGTGTTCTTCTTCTCGCCGCCGCTTCGGTCTGCCGTGGGGATCTACCTTTCCGACCACCACAACTCTCACCAAGGTGCTCAATCGAACCGCCTTGCTCCCCTCGAGCTTCTCCCCAACCTCTGGACCGCCGCCGGTGAGCCCCCTCGCCGGAACACCGCCGCCGTAGTTGAGCTCCATCGCCACCGCCTCGGTCATCGTCGTTCCATCCCCTTCGGTCGACCCCGACCATCACATCACCCCCAGCAAGCTCTGCTCTAGCCCCCTGATCCTTCCTGGTCGGTTCCCCCTCGCCGCTGGCGACCACCGTCGCCGGAATTTGGCCGGCAAATCACGACTCTTCTTCCCGGACAAGCCAAGGACTTGATTGCAATGATCTAAATCTTTCTGAGGGTCTAGCTGCAAGATTCCAGTCCCTCCCTTCAATTCAAATCAGTGATCTTTAGAAATTTGTAAGAATTTGTAGGAAATTCAGAAAAATGTCAAACCAGTTTTTTTTGAATCCTTGAAGTAAACTCTACAACTTTTGTGTTATAGCCTTGAGCTGAATAAGTGAATATTTTGAATTAGAATAAATACTAGGAAATGGGTATGTTAATTAGAGCTCTTGATCTATAGCTATGCTGTTGATGAAATTTGAAACATACGATGTATGTCTCATGTATAGCTTTATGTAAAATTTGTAGACTCAGAATTGTTTCCTAGTTATAATGTTTAAGTGTCTTTGTTTTATATTGATGAAAGCTTTAGGATTTATTCTAGGGTGAATTTGTTAGTTTTTGTAGCTGAAACGTTTACTCTAACTTGTTTTCGGCATGTGTAATCCATGATAAAAGTTTAAATATCAGTAGCATAGAGTAGCTTGAGTTATGAATTTAGGCTTAGATTTAAAGATAATTCATGAATAATAGTTCTGTTTTATGAAAATTTATGATATTAAATTAGAGTGTTCATTTTAATTAGTTTAACATGTTCACAAAATTTCAGCACATGATCCAGTGTAAAACTTCTGATATAAATAGATCTTTATATAACAGTGCTATTTTGGTGTTTATTTTATAGCATAATTGCTATAAGGATAAAAATCTTGATAAAATCACAGTAGCTTAGATTCAGACCAACCTTTTTCCAATAAATGTTTTATCCTTAGGTTTGCAGTAGATCAAACTAGAAAAATAGTTCATGATCTAAATAATGTTTGATTGAAGTAATTATTCTGATTGTTATGCTGCATGAAATGTTCTAAAAATTTTATGATAAGCTATTTCGATTAGACCTATTTATACTAAGTTTTATAACATTAGTAATCACTCCTAACTTAGGGTTTTATTATTTGACCAAGAATTAAAATAATAAGCCCAACTCTTATTGAATGAATAATTTAGTTAATTAAATCAACTAATGATGTTTAATGAATAGATTAGAGTCTTTTCCATGTGTAGTGTCATTAGTTTGATTGTTTAGAGTAACTAGGTAGGTTATCTAATGAAATTAGGTAATGTAATTTAATACTCGATAAATAACTGCCTGTAGAGGAAGTTTAAATAACTTGTTGGATTGCAACTTTATCGTGAAATGGAAGTATATGCATTCTCTTAACTGTGCTGTTTGCATATCATATAGACGCGACAACTCTCACTGATGGAGATTACCAGCTGATCCCGAAACCAGAAGGGGATATTTCTGAAGACCCTGGGAACGTTATCGGAGATTTAATTGAAGCCCCGAACCCCGGTTCGGAAACTTTTAGTGTTGATATCTCTGACCGCAGCCCCACCAGCGAAGGCAAACCCCGGACATAAACCGCTATTTTTACTACACTGCAATTTATATATTCGTGTATATCTACTTGTGCATTTAAGTTTCCAGGAATCGTATTGAAACCTTAGTTGCATATTCCTAGGAACCTATGTATTGAATAATAGAACCTGAGTTCGACTAGCTGCTAAGCTAATAGGACCTATAGAAGTCGAGTGATTCCCTGTCACTCGCGAGCTTTATAGGAGTTGCAATGTTTACATTCCTGCAACCACTATAAGGATGACAGACGGGGTTGTGATTATGATTCATGACCTTGGCAAAAACCCCGTCTGTGTTGATAAAAATTTGATAAGGTCGCAGTGTGTGGTAGTGGTGGTTAAGCGTTTAAAAGTACTAGCCACATGCCGCGAAGTATGGTAAGCGGTAAGCCTAGTAACCGATCGGCCCGAGGAGTGGACATACCCCCCACCACTCACACGCACCGAAGTGCGGGAATATGTTACAAAAGTTACCCTTTTTACGTGCACTTTAATTTTTTTTAAAAGTTTCACATAAACACACATGAGTTTTACACTCACAAGCACATACTTCACACTAACAAAATATATGTCTAGCATACAAGTAATTGAACTGTCACAGCTAAATCCTTGGAAGAAGTTACAGTAGTAAATGAATACCTAGATATTTTCCCTGAAGAACTCCCGAGAATGCCGCCAGATAGGGATATAGAGTTTGTCATTGACCTTGTCCCTGGAACCTCCCCTATAGCTAAGAGACTTTATAGGATGGCAGCCTCCGAATTGGCAGAACTAAAGAAACAACTAGAAGAGTTACAACAAAGTGGTTTCATTAGACCGAGCTCATCACCATGGGGAGCTCCGATCTTGTTCGTCAAGAAGAAGGACGGAAGCATGAGGATGTGCGTGGATTACCATGCACTAAATGAAGTCACCATCAAGAACAAATACCCTCTTCCCAGAATTGATGACCTCTTTGATCAGCTGAAGGGAGCCAAGTATTTCTCCAAGATAGACTTAAGGTCAGGATATCATCAGCCCAAGATTAAGGAAAGTGATATTCCGAAGACGGCCTTCATCACCCGCTAAGGGCAATATGAGTTTAAAGTGATGTCCTTTGGACTCACCAATGCACCTGCTTATTTCATGAACCTCATGAATAAGGTGTTTATGGAAGAGTTAGATAAGTTTGTCGTAGTTTTCATTGACAACATACTTATTTACTCTAAGAGTGTCGAAGAACATGAGCAGCACCTACGAGTGGTTTTAGAAAAGTTGAGAGCGCACAAGCTCTACGCCAAGTTCAGCAAGTGTGAATTTTGGCTTGAGGAAGTAGCATTCCTTGGTCATATCTTGACCGCAGAAGGAGTAGCAGTGGACCCTAAAAAAGTCAAACCAATCTCCAATTGGCAGCAACCAACCAATGTTAGTGAAATCAGGAGCTTTCTCGGTTTAGCCGGATATTACCAGAGATTTATTGAAGAATTCTCCAAGATAGCCTGACCCATGACAGAACTACTCAAGAAAGAGAAGAAGTTCACCTGGACCGAGTCATGTGAGAGAAGCTTACAGGAGTTAAAGAGAAGACTGATAACCGCCTCGGTATTAACCTTGCCGGATATTCAATGGGACTTTGTCATTTATTGTGATGCATCCCGTCAAGGAATGGGATGTGTCCTTATGCAAGATGGGAGAGTAGTGGCATATGCTTCCTGACAACTCAAGCCTCATGAGCAGAATTACCCAACCCATGATTTGGAGTTTGCAGCCGTAGTACAAGCCCTCAAGATTTGGAGACACTATCTGATTGGGAATAAGTGTGAGATCTACACAAACCATAAGAGCTTGAAGTACATCTTCACCTAGCCAGATTTGAACTTAAGGCAAAGAAGGTGGTTAGAACTAGTTATGGATTATAATGTGGTAATTTAATACCATCCTGGTAAAGCAAACATGGTAGCAGATGCCTTAAACCAGAAATCTTATGGACCTAAGGATGCCCACCAACAAGAAGAAATGGCACGATTAAATGTGCACATCGCCCCCCATGGTTCCAGTCGCAAGTTGATTGTTCAACCCACTTTGGTGGATAAGATCAGGAAGGCCCAAGGTTCAGACAAGGACTTGATGAAAATCCGCATGCATACTGGAGAAAACAAGGCACCGGATTTTAGAGTGGATGACAAAGGAACCTTATGGTACAAAGATAGAATTTGCGTACCCAAGGAAGGAGACTTCCGGAAGACTATTATGGATGAGACCCACAACTCGGCATATTCCATCCACCCAGGATCCACCAAGATGTATGTGAATATAAGACAAAAGTATTGGTGGAGTGGAATGAAGGTGGACATTGCACGGTTCGTCGCCCATTGTGATACTTGTCAAAGAATCAAGGCCGAACATCAGAAGCCAGCAGGATTGCTGCAACCCTTACCCATCCCGGTTTGGAAATGGGATGAGATAGAAATGAATTTTGTAGTGGGTTTACCTAAGACACAGAAAGGACATGACTCCATATGGGTGATAGTGGACCGGCTCACAAAAGTCGCTCACTTCCTACCCGTACGGACCAATTATGGTGGAGAAAAGCTAGCCCGGCTCTATGTGGACAACATAGTGAAGCTGCATGGTGTGCCTAGTAGAATTGTTTTGGATAGAGGAACCCAATTCACCTCTAGGTTTTGGAAAAGTTTGCATATGCCCATGGGCACCAAGTTGGATTTCAGTTCGGCTTATCACCCGCAAACCGATGGTCAAACAGAAAGGGTGAACCAAATTATGGAAGATATGCTAAGAGCATGTGTCCTTACTTATGGCAAGGATTGGGAACAAAGTTTACCCTATGCTAAGTTTTCGTACAACAATGGTTATCAAGAAAGCTTGGGCATGTCACCATTTGAAGCTCTCTATGGGAGAAAGTGCAGAACCCCCCTGATGTGGTCAGAAGTTGGAGAGTGTGCCCTAATTGGACCCGCACTCATAAAGGAAGCGGAAGAAAGAGTGGCCGAAATTAGAGAAAAACTGAAGGCCGCCCAATCTCGACAGAAGAGTTACTCAGACAAGAAGAGACGAGAAGTAAGCTTCAATCCAGGAGACTTTGTCTATCTCAAGGTTTCACCTATTCGAGAAACTCGAAAATTTCAGGTACGTGGGAAACTAGCCCCTCGGTACATTGGACCGTACCGAGTACAGAAGAAAATTGGAGCCATAGCATACCGTCTAGAGCTACCAGAAAGAATGGCTGACATACACCCAGTATTCCATGTATCCCAACTGAGAAGATGTCTGAGGGTACCCGAGAAAGAGCCTGTGCTGGAAGAAGAAATAGCTTTACAGACAGATCTTCGGTACCAGGAAGTACCTGTCAAGATTTTGGACACTATCACAAAAAGGACAAGAAACTCTGAAGTACGGATTTGCAAAGTTCAGTGGAGCAGACATGGAGTGGAAGAAGCTACATGGGAACGTGAAGATGCCCTGAAGAAAGAGTTTCCCCATCTATTTAGGAGCCAGCCGAATCTTGAGGACGAGATTAATTTTAAGTGGGGTAGGTTTGTAACACCCGCATTTTTATCTTATTTAAATTGCATTACCAATCACTCGCTTAAAAATCTTTTAAATCTTTTCCGCCGCTTGAGCTCCCGAAGCCCACCTCCCGATTTTCCGCCGTTCCGACATCGCGCAGTCTGTTCCTCTTTTTCCGCGGAGCCGCCTGTCCCTTTTCCTTTTCCACTGGCCCCGCCGTCCCGTTACATCACCATCGTGTCGTGGTCGGCCGCGTGCACCTGCCCAGCCGCGATCGTCGGTGCCCCGCGCGTGTCCCCTCTTTTCTTTTCTCATATTTTGTTCAAATCCATTTTATTTCTCTATTCTAACTTTTTTCCCACACTCTTTTTTTTGCGCTGGCTTCCTCTTTCTTTTTGTCCCCTATGCTACCTGCTGCCTGCTCGAGCTGTAGCCCGCTCCTTGCACGCACGCGCGGGCCAGCGCACGACCCGCCGCTGCCCCCGTTGCTGGCTGTGCACGCCCGCTCGCATCACGCCGCCCGCGTCACGCCACGGCCACCGCGGTCGCTGCTACACGCTGTGCCGCTGCGTGCCTGCTGCCTGTGCACGCCAAGCCAGCGTGCGGCCCGCTGCTGCGCCGGCCCGTCTCCATCCCGTCCCCTCGCCCTCGCAGCTTGCGCCTTGTCCCCAAGCATCCCTGCCGCCATTAATGGCGAGCTCCTGTACTGCTCGTGACCCTCCCATGTCGGCCATCTCCCCTCTTCCTCTCGGCCTATAAATCAGACTCCAAGCCGCCCCTCACTCCGCCCACACCGCCCCAACACCTCCCCTCCTCTACCTCACGCTGCAGCTCGCTGCCGCCGCTCATCATTGCCGGCCACCACCCATCTCCATGGACAGCCCTCCGTAGACCGTCTCCGCACGAGGTGAGGGACGGAATCAGACCCCCTCGGCCTCCTCTCTGTTTTTCCCTCCTCCCCGGGCGTTGCCATGCACCAGGGGGCCGGCGCCCATGGCCTGGCCGCCCCCCCTCCTACCTTCTCCTCCCCCTCCTGTTCTGTCTCGAGGAAGAAGAAAGGTAGACTTGTGCATAACCCCCTCCACTTTTCCTCCTTATGCAGTCCGCAGCCCTCCACCTCCCTCTCCCAAATATTTAACCAGAGCTCCTTCTATCTCTTTATTTCATTACAAATAGGTCCTCGCCCTTTTAAACTACTCCCTAAATGACCTTTAACTCATCAGTTCATGCGACATTTTATTCCGAATCGATTCCAAACTCCACCATGCATCAAATATTTTCTCCAAGTCTCAGGATCCACATCCGACAAATATAATAGTCTTCTCTATTTTTTAATCGAAGCTCTCTATTTCCCTCTCTTTTTTTAAGCTCGTCGGCAAACTTTGTTTTTATTGTGTGATTGTTTGTGTGTCGTAGCCGACGGTGTGACCGAGGAGGAGCAGGACCGTGAGCCGGAGCCTGAAGACCCAAACCTCGAGGAGGAGCTTCCGGAAGGCTTTGAGGACGGCAAGTCCAATCCCACCCTTTGATGCATATTTATCCCAGTTTTATAAACACAACCTATTGGCCTATTTTATAAAATGCATTGTTGCAAGACATGGTTGGATAGCCATTCCTTGATTGCTATGACGATTCCTTGATGACCTAGATTAATGTCTATATAGGGTTTGCTCTGCTGGACGTTAACTACTGCTAGAGATGCTTAGAACCTTTTATTCCCTTTATTATATTTTAATCATGACCACAACGCGCTTTATCGAAAATAAAGGTGTGAGTGCTATAAAAGATAAAATAGGATTTCGGGGAAATAAAAGAAGGATATAATCTGATGAGATGGACAGTGTTTCCTGTGTGAAATGCCATGGGTGAGCTTGCACCTTTGTGATTGAGCATGGTTGGGAGATGTCCGTCTTGTCAATGTAAGGATGAACTGAGGTGTCATCTTGCCTAACCCACTTATCGTACAACCACTCGACCGTTGTGTGGGCAACGGCTTAGTATAAACCCCACTAGTTGTTCTGCTAGCCAAAAGGAGAGCTGGTGAGCAACGGAAGATCATGGAGAAGGAATACGATCTGTGTGAGTTATGTCCCGGTTATGACTTTGTTGATAGGTCATTAACCCCATGGTTGCTTCTGTGTTGGCTACTTATATTCAGCTAAGGTGGGTAATAGCTTTGTTAGGATCCAAAATGACACTAGGGTGTTCGTAGTGCGGTATCCTACTTGTGGGTAAAGTGTACAACCTCTGCAGAGTGTAAAATCTATTCGAATAGCCGTGTCCACGGTATTGGATGAGTTACGGCATGGTCACTTCAATAGACATTTTGGGATGGTTGGTTTTGTGGTGTGAGTTGTTTTGAAAGTGTCCGGCAGTTGTGCCGTGAGCTACTGTGGACGTGGAGTCCGGTAGCATTAAAACTTGGATCCTTTGTGTCGGATCAACCCCACTTATTATTGAATACTACATAAATATTTTGAGAAAACTCTATTATTAAATGAACCCTTGCATGTGTAAAACCTCGCTTTATCGCAAATGAACCGTAGCCTTACCCTTGATATATCCTGTGCATGATCTTTATTATCCCCCTCTGTGGGTGTGGTTGGATTTGTTGAGTACGTATGTACTTACTCTTGCCTAGTTTTTACAGAGGAGGATCCGAACTTCGTTCCTGAAGACGTCGAGTAGGTCGCCGTCCTGCACCCAACCTTGCCTGTGGTTCAGGGTCTCCACAGGAAGCTTACCATGGCGCAAGACTCTGATGTTATCTTAAATTTCATTGGCACTTTAGTTTGGCTTGTAGTCCTTATGTTGTCCCTCTTGATAGTGGCGCTTCAGTGCCCGCTACCTCGACGGTTTGTACGGTAATGAACCATCTGATGTAATAAATGTGTTATCAGCTTCCTGGACTGATATTTGTATCACATTTAGTCACCTCGGATGAGGGAACGCTTCAACAAGCGACTGTAGGACCATACGCACATCAAATGTGCAGGACATACGTCTGTAGCGTGTCTACATGACCGTACTCCTGTCCGCTGTACAGAAACACCTAGGGTTGTTTTTGCAAAATGTATTTGGATAGGAGGTAATTTCAAAATAAGTGAAGGGTACTTTTGCAAATATGTTTTTTCTTATTTTGTTCCTTGTAAAAAATATGTAATTATCCAAAAGTTTCATTTGAAATGTGCGTGTTGAAGTGTGTAAAAATTTTGGGTAAAATGGTAAAAATAAGGGTATTTATGTAATTTTATAAAAGTACAAGTCCTTTTATGCAAGTATTTGATTTACAAAAGTAACTTTCAAAATTACTCAGGACTAAAGTGTAAAAGTGCAAGTCATCATGACATGTCTATCCAATCATTATGACGAGTCTATTCCGTCATCATGACGTGTCATAAATGCTTGCATTTAGGTCCTAAATTTTATAAAATTACGCTCTTTAGGACAAAAGTAATTCAAATCCAACTTTTGTTCAAAACTTCACGTGTAAAAATATAAGTTTTGAGTTTTTGAACTTGAGCCCTAAAGCAATATTGTAGAGTTTGAAAAACTCTCCAACTTTCGTTTTGGGCATTTCTTCATTAGGGTTTTAAATCAATGGAAAATTTTGCTTTACAAACAAGTCCCTGCAATTTTCTAATTTTGCGCTTAAGTCCTTAGGAAGTTCTAATTCCCTTTCTTCTCTATTTTTCTTCTCTCTCTGCCTTATCTCTTCCCTGGCGTATCCTTTCTTCCTTCTCCACCAAGCAGTGCTCCTTTCCCTGTCTCTCTTCCGTTTTTCCTCTCCTCCAACCAGTCAGCAGGCAGCAGCAGCAGGTGGCCGCGCAGGCTGGCGGCACCCGCAGGCGCGCCCGGGTGAGTGCGCGCAGGGGCCCGAGTGGCTGGCGGCGCGGCGCAGGAGGCGCGCAGTGCGGGGAGCGAGCCGGAGCGGCGGAACGCGGCGCCAGGTCGGGGCGGAGGCGCGGCCCAGGCGGCCCGGTGTGCGGGGCGCAGAGCGGCGCGCGTGAGCGCGCTGGTGCGTGGCGCGACTCAGCGGAGCAGAGCGCGGGAGGAGGTGCGGGCTCGGGCACTGGCTGCCCAGGCGCCAGCGGGCGGCAGCGCGAGCGAGCGGAGGCAGGCTTGCGAGCAGGCTCGGGACCGGCAAGTGCGGGTGAGCAGGTGCGGAGCGCACGGGCGGCATTGGAGCGCGCGGACGGCGCTGGAGCAGGAGCAGGAGTGTGTGTGGGCAGCACTTGCGCGGTAAAGCAGCAGCATGTGCAAGTGCGGTGCTGGGTGACTGGCGAGCGGCACAAGCGTCGAGCTCGGGCGCTGGCGGAGAGCGGATCGGTGCCGGGGCGTTGGGCCAGTGCAGGCGTGCGTTTGCGGCTCGGAGTGAGCGCGCGCGACGCAGGAACGGGCGTTGGAGCAAGCACGGCGCCGATGCAGGCGGCGTAGCCGTGTGAGTGCAAGAGCAGGACCCGAGCGGAGGCGAATGATCCGGAGGAGCTATGCAGGGCAACGACGTACAGAGCGGCGGCGTGCAGCGCATGACGGTGTTCCCGCTGGGCGAGCTCAGGCCGCGACCGAGTTGGTGTGCAGGAGGGTCGCGCGTTATAGACATTAGAGGCCGTCGAGGAAAACGCAGCGGAAGGCACGGCCCTAATACGGGTAGACCACAGTCCTTGCGAAGGCGAAGGTGTGAGTATGGCGTGGCGAATCGGAAAGAGAAACCGCGGAGCGAAGGCAGTGGTCGGGCGTGACGAGCTCGGAGGAGATGCGATGCAGCCAGGCACGACGAGCTCCCTTCATCTATACGAAAGTCGAGGCGGGAGCAACGCGACACAGGTTTGACGTGCAATGCAAGACCGGCGGCGGCGGTAGGTCAAACCGGAGGGCGTCGCAACAAGTGGAGGGGACGGCGAAATTGCAGAACATGGAGGTCCGAGCGGAATTGAACCGGCGCGTTCGCGAATGCGAACGGAAGTGTTTTACCAGTGGCCGGCTCGGTTCGTTTCCGCAGGCGCGTGCATATGCAAGGCAACGGACCACGCGCGAGCAAGTTGAGGGCCAGTGGTGTGAGAGCAGAACAGAAATAGCGTAGGAGATGTGACCAGGCGTGGCGATGGTCCTGCCGGAGGCTACGCGGGTGTGCCGACCGTGTTTCTGCAGCACACGCGCGTGAGCGGTGAAGGTGTAGTCCGTGAGCAAGAAAACCCTGAGGTTCGCGAAGGAGTTGGCATAGCAAACCAATCCGGCTGTATCGTCTCGTCCCAGGGGTCCACGACATCCAGCAGCCCCTATCTCTCGTCGATCGTCCGAGCAAGACCACAACACCTCAAGAAAGCTCGTGAACCCTCTCATCGAGCTCTTCTTATAGCTAATCCCGTTCACTGTGGGAATTCACTTTCCGTCTCTTCTTCTCCACAACCAAGGTTTGCCCTGACCTACTGAATCTTTCTAATGCCGGCAATCCCTTTGCCGGAACATCATCGTTATATTCCTGTTCTCTGTTTTCCCCGACCAGGGACTTAATTGCTTTAATTTAGAAAGTTCTAGGGTGTTCTCTGTAAAATTTCTAAAACTTTCTTTATTTGAACTCAGTTCTGTTTGAATCCTTAAGTCAAAATCTACAAGTTGTATGTTATGATCATGAGATAAAAGTCTTTGATGTGTGGTCTAGGTCAAATGTTAGCGAATGAATGTTTTATTGTGCCTTATATTGTATGCTTGTGTTATAGCTGAAAAATAAGCCATAGAATATATGTCTTAAATAGAGATGTGATGTTTAGTTAATCCTTTCATATGAGTGCTCTTATCCCTGCCATCAAGACTTTAACCTTGTCTTGATTGCCGTTTCTTTAAGATCCTTTTCATAAAAGGATCCCTGTTAGTTTGTGAGTATCTGCTGCTTAGCTAATGCATCTCGACAGCTATGCTTCAGTGTCAGGTTATCAACCCAGCCACTTAGCATCCGTTTTCTTTGAGTCTATGATGTTTCTGCGTAACAGCTGTCAGCCGATACATTTCTTTTGATATGTTTCTACCATCGGCTGGTTAGCTGATACGGTTGTTATCTTTCTAATATCGGCTACTGTCGATACAATTCCTTTGTTTTGTCCTACATCGGCTGCACCTAGACGATGTATCGGAGTTGCATGCACGACCTTAAGATTCTTGTTATCGGCCGATCCAAGCTGATTCTAGATGTTTTCCATATCGGTTATGGCCGATCAATCCTTAGTTTTCCCATCCTTATCCGCACACTTCTATCAGCCGATTTATCGACTGAGAGATCAGCTATATACCTATCGGTCACATACCCTCAACCACACTCCAATCGGCTGTACATCACTCAATTGTTGTGCTGACGTAATCAAGCCGACACAACCACACCTAGTTACCTAGGATAACACTTAAGCACATCTCAATTAAGATATAGCTGCTTCAGTTGTCACCCCTCTGCTGAAGTAATCGATGCTTTCATCGATCATCTAGGAACCCGATGCACTCATCAATCGGCTAAACCCCTGTTGTTCCAATCGGCTCTGTTGTAATCTCCAATAAGTAGCCGATCCTAATTAGATGTCCTCTTAAAGCTCTATCTAAGTGTAGTTTTAGATCTTTTTGGTTGTTATGTAAGTAATATGTTAAATAAGTGTTGAATTGCAACTTTGTTACGAAGTAAAATAGTTTTGTGTGCACACTTGAATATAATGTTGCATTACATGTAGATACGACTACTTTCGGCAACGATACCTACGAGATCTCCCCAGAGTCTACAGAGAATGTTTCTGAAGACCAAATGAACGTCACCAAGGGATTAACTGAAGCCCCGAACCAAAGTTCGGAAGATATTGACATTTCTGACTTTAGTCCCACCAGTAAAGGCAAGCCCCGGTGCATAACCCAGTAATTAAATTACTACATTATGCAATCTTATACTTATATATTATATCCTGCATAAAGTCTAGGAGTTGAAATGGAACCCTAGATGCATTGATACTAGGAACCAATGTTTTGAACCTGAGTCCATATCGGCTAGATGCTCTGCTAAATAGGACCGGTAAAACTCGAGTGATTTCCTGTCACTCGCGCGACATAGGAGTTGCTTGTTTACAGTTCTGCAACCACTATAAGGATGATGGACAGGGTCGTGTGTTGTATCATGACCTGAAGGTTTACCCTGTCTATTTTGTTAAAAGTGGTTAAGGCCGAACCATGTGGTAGTGGTGGCTAAGCGTTTGAAAGTACTAACCACATGTCGCGAAATATGGTAAGCGGTAAGCCTAGTAACCAATCGGCCCAGCAAGTGGACATATTGACCACCACATGTATTCGGTTCTTTTGGTTACTTGATTCGATGTGTGGGAATACGTGTTGCAAGGGCAACCAGGAGTACGGGTTTTGTAGTCGCGCTACAGACGTACGTCCTGCACATATAGGGTGTGCGTATGGTCCTGCAGTCGCTTGTGGTGGCCCTGTCCACGACCCGGAATGAAAGGCAAACGGTTGCTTCGGAACTATCGTTGGATGTTCCAAGCGTGTGAGTTAGATCTACCTTGCAAGGTTAAATTCGATTCGGATCGTCTGCCTCTCACGAGGATTGAGACTGCTTATTCCTTTTACCACATAGAGTAAGAAGTGTAACTAATGATGGAACAATCTTGATGGATGATAATCTCTATCTTGTTTGTTTAGTGTAGGTGCTTACCTACAATGGCTAATCAAACTAGAATCTGAAAGCTAAAATTTGAAAGTAGTTCATACTCTTTGTTGCTTTTCAGCTGAAAATAAACCCAGAACCTTTACAATGCCTTCATGAGTCTAGTTATGGGCTAGAGTATACCCAATCCCGGGTAAGCCTTGCTGAGTATTAGTATACTCAGCCTTGCTAGTTTTATGTTTTTCAGGTAAAGACTTTGAAGATCCTACTCTTCCCCTGTCTTGGCCCTGTGCTCTTCCAAATGGTTGGTCCGTGGAATGGGATCCGACCCCGGCCAACATTGATGATATCGAGTGATGTCGTGCCAGGGCTTAGCATGACATCTGTCTTGACGACGTGTTATAAATCATCGCGTATGTTTTCCGCTGCTAAAAACCATAGCTTTAACAGTTTGTAATGTTTTCTCTAAATTTGAAACTTCTTACTACTCTTAGAAACTCTTGTAATGTAATTCCCTATAATGTAAAATATGATGGTGACTGTATCTCTGGACTCACCTTTGTATGAGGTAACCATTGGGTCTAGTCCACTTCCCCAAGTACGGTAGGTTACTTGTACTCCTTCTGGGTTGGTTAGGTGTACCACCTTGTCAGCACAACTTATAAGGCCATTGTGCAGGCTTAGCCGATCCATTCTAAGGATCACATCTATACCTTTAGACTTAAGTACTACTAGGTCTGCTAGGAACTCTACCCCACTTAAAATGATCCTTACCCGAGAACAACCCAGTCGGCACTTAATGTCATCTCCAGGCGTTCGGGTTAATAGGGGTGTTTTTAGTAGTACTGTACGTATATTGTGCTTTTCCACAAAACTTGAGGATACGAATGAATGTGATGCTCCAGAATCAAATAATATTGTTGCCAAAACTGAGCTGACTAGAAACTCACCGAGCACTACGCCCTGAGCATCCTGAGTCTCTTGCGCGTTGATGTGGTTGACGCGGGCTCGTCCGAAGGACTGCTGGGGCGGCCCCATCTGCTGGTTGTTGTTGCCGGTGTTGTTGCTACGGATGGGTACACGATTGGCTCCTGATAGAGCTGGCCTTGATCCATTCACCGAGTTGGAGAAGGCTGATTCTGCCAGCTTGTTGTTGGCATATGGACAGTTGGCACTGAAGTGCCCTGTCTCACGACAGTTGAAGTATGCTCTGGCATTGTTGCTGGTAGTAACTTGGCTTGCATTGCTTTGTGGGGCCTTCATGGTGTTCTGACTCTTGAAATGTCTAAACTGGGTGTTGGGGGCCTGAGAGCCAGTAGCTTGTGACTGGGTCGTGTACTGCATAGGGGCTTGGGACCTAGGCACTGGAGGGCCGAAGTGCCTCGGCTTCTGGAAACGGTCCTGCTGGCGAGCCTTGGTTTCCAGGAACTTACGCTTATTGTCTCTCTTTTCCTCTGCCATGGCTCTCTCGGTGATGATAGCCATGTTCATCAGTGTGTTGAAGTCTGGGTAGATGCATGGGGAAAGCAGCTTCTTAAGTTCTGCATTCAAACCCTTTCTGAACATATCCTGCTTCTTTTCATCCTTGTCTACTTCCTTCGGTGCATAGCGAGCTAGTTCTATGAACTGATATGTGTACCCTTCAACGAACTTGTTGCCTTGTTGCAGCTCACGGAACTCATCTGCCTTGCGCTTCATGGTGGCTGCTGGGATGTGATAGCGACGGAACTCATCCACAAATTCCTTTCAAGTGATAGTGGAGGCATCCTGAGCAGCTGCACAGTAGTTCTCCCACCAAGCCAAAGCAGTTCCAGTGAGCTGGTGAGTAGCCAAACGGACCTTGTCATGGTCTCCATGCTCAAATGGTTTGAGTTTTCTCTTGATAACATGCAGCCAGTCATCTGCATCCAAGGGGTTGTGGGATCCTGCAAAGGTGGGTGGCTTGGTCCTCAGAAAAGCTGTCAGTTTGTCATTTGTACTCTGCTCATGGGGCCTTGGGTTGGTGATGACATTGGTCAATGCTTCCAGTAGGAGGTTCTGGTTGTTCAACACTTGCACCAGGTCAATGGCCGGTGGGGGTGGGGCCTGACGTGCTCCTACTTAGCTTTCTCCTCCCTGCTGGCTTAGTTCCTGATCTTCATGGTCGGAGGCTTGTCCTTGCACACCCTGCTGCCTCTCCGCACTTGGAGTGGTACGTGCCTGACTTTGGAAGGTCCTGGTGTTACGCCTGGGGTCCATCTGTGGATTGGGTAAAACTTTTATGAGACTTAGATTTGGAATTAAGTGATGTTTAAGTTATTTATTTTTGTATTTTTGAAAAGGCAGAATCCACCTCCTGCCGACAAGACACAAACTAACAAGCATCAAGCACAAACAGTTTTATTTATTAAGCTGGGGGTACAACACTTGGGAGGGTACAACCAAAACATGCACTACACGGTCGGGTACAAAGGGCACAACAGATGGGAGAGGCACAACTCTAAGCTTGCGGCCGGGGTGGCTTCATTCCTGGGGGCATCTCTGAGGCATGCTACTCGTGGGGTGAGCCGTCTTCCAGGGCGGAGTGCACTTCCAGTGGGATGAGTAGCTCTTCCTCGTCGTCCTTGAGGATCCCATTTTCTCGGGGCTGTTCGACAGCTCCTTCTTCTGCGGCTGCAGCTGACCTTTTGGCATCTTCGGGTGGAGCTTGTGGGGTCCCAAAAAGTTCTCCCCATCCTATGATGGGTATTCCAATTAGGACTTGGGTCTCCCCAATTGCCGGGACGGGCGTTCCACTGCTGGTCCATTCTTGCATACGCCGATCCTGGATCTGCCTGAGGTTCTCATGAGCAACGGCTTCGCTACTTATAGCAGCCACGGTTCTTGCTTCGGCTTAAGCCACCCGGATTTGGTGCATCCTCACTGCAAGCTCTGCTTGCTCGGACCGGTGGGTTTGCTCCCTTAGGAATCGGGCATGCTCGTTGAAGAGCTTGTCCAAGGAGACGAGGTAGGCGACCACATGGTACAAAACGTCTTCTTGATGGCGGCGCCATTCCAAGTTCCTCATGCGGGCCTGCCAGACTTGCGTCCTGATGGCTGGGGAAAAAGCCTCATCGGTGTGGGAATGAGGTGTTCCTCGAAGATCCGGCACAAGTAGCAGAGAGCCTTTCTGATGGCCAAGGGATAGGCATCCCGATGCTGAAATCTTGTGGCAGTCACTCGCCATGGCTCGATGTCGGGGTAGCGGGTGCTTCTAGCGATGGAAAGAACCACCCTATAGCGAAGAGTGCCGAGGTGTTCATACTCTCTGCTGTAGTACCTTGGGCACTCAGTAACACCGAGGCGCTCCAGGGAGTTGATCAAAAGGCGGGGGAAACCAGGCTCTTCTTGGCAAACACCCTGGGTCCAACCATTCTCAGCCATCTGAAAACAAAGGTAGAGTGAACAAGCCTTGCACACATGGTAGGGTACAAAAAGGATAGGCGGTCCTTATTTTTCAACAGGGTCGGGTACATCTCCCAAGGATACATTATTACTAGGATGATAGCTCTAGTGAAGGTACTCTACTCTTCCCAAGGGGATTCTTCCTCGATCCGGTTAGGGCGCTTCTTTGGTGGAAGACATTGCTCCAATACCTCATATTTGGTCTGAGTGCCCTTATCCCAATGGGTTTCTTCGGGTTCTCCTTCCAATAATCCAGCTTCTCTTCTGCGTGCCTCGATACATTCCCTTTCTCGAGCGTTGCTTCGCCATATGTCTTGGAGAGAGGCTAGGGAACTCTCAGCTTGTGCCTCAGCTTCTATTGTTCTCCTCCATTGTATTTCCAACTCTTGTTCTGCCTTTTCTGCCCTGCGGATCTGGTGCTTCAGTTGTTTTGCCTGTTCACGGTAAAGTCGGTCTAGGCCGGTGAGGTAAATGGACAGGTGGGAAACCGTATCTTCTAGTTCTTCTTCCCTTTCGCAATCCACTCATCCGGGCAATCCATGAGCGTCATCTTCCTCCAGCAGGTGGAAAAAATCCCATAGGAGTTCGCTGAAGATGATGGTTATAGACCACGCGTAGGCGTCGCAGGGCTTTTCGAGCAGCCTTTCGGTAGGTGTCTGGGAACCCAAAGCTAGAGGTGGAGATGAACCAGGGGTCCACGTCGGGGTAGAGTGTGCTTTTTCCCACGAAGATCATCAGGTCACACCGAAGGGTGCCTCTGAAGTTGTACTCCCGGTAGGTGTACTCAGGTGGGTTCACAACTCCAACGCATTCTAGGCTGAGTAGCAATAACTTCGGGAGGCCAGGCTCTGCGGGGAAGATTCTATCACTGCATCCATTATCAGCCATCTGGAACCAGACAAGGGCCAAAGGTAAGTGCGTGTGGAACGGTGAGTTAAGTGGGGAAAGATCTAGTGGGAAACAGCTTAGAAAATATCCTCGGTCCTAAGGGTCGCGTCCTACGGCCAACCTATGGCTCTGATACCACTTGAAGCGTCCCCTCATCCGAGGTGACTAAATGTGATACAAATATCAGTCCCAGGAAGCTGATAACACATTTATTACATCAGATGGTTCATTATCGTACAAACCATCGAGGTAGCGGGCACTGAAGCGCCACTATCAAGAGGGACAACATAAGGATTACAAGCCAAACTAAAGTGCCACTAAAATCTAAGATAACATCAAAGTCTTGCGCCATGGTATGCTTCCTGTGGAGACCCTGAACCACAGGCAAGGTTAGGTGCAGGACGGCGACCTACTCGACGTCTTCAGGAACGAAGTTCGGATCCTCCCCTGTAAAAACTAGGCAAGAGTGACTACATATATACTCAACAAATCCAACCACACCCACGGAGGGGGATAATAAAGATCATGCACAGGATATATCAAGGGTAAGGCTAGGGTTCATTTGCGATAAAGCGAGGTTTTACACATCCAAGGGTTCACTTAATAAAAGAGTTTTCTCAAAAAATTTCTGTAGTATTCAAATAATAAGTGGGGTTGATCCTACACAAAGGATCAGAGTTTTAATGCTACCGGACTCCACGTCCACAGTAGCTCACGGCACAACTGCCGAACACTTTCAAAACAACTCACACCACAAAACCAACCATCCCAAAATGTCTATTGAAGTGACCATGCCGTAACTCGTCCAATACCGTGGACACGGCTATTCGAATAGATTTTACACTCTGCAGAGGTTGTACACTTTACCCACAAGTAGGGTACCGCACTACGAACCCCTTAGTGTCACTTGGGATCCTAACAAAGCCATTACCCACCTTAGCTGAATCTAACTAGCCAACACGGAAGCAACCATGGGGTTAATGTCCTATCAACAAAGTCATAACCGGGACATAACTCACACAGATCGTATTCCTTCTCCATGATCTCCCGTTGCTCACCAGCTCTCCTTTTGGCTAGCAGAACAACTATTATGGTTTATGCTAAGCTGTTGCCCACACAACGGTCGAGTGGTTGTACGATAAGTGGGTTAGGCAAGATGACACCTCAGTTCATCCTTACATTGACAAGATGGACATCTCCCAACCATGCTCAACCACAAAGGTGCAAGCTCACTCGTGGCATTTTACACAGGAAACACTGTCCATCTCATCAGATTATATCCTTCTTTTATTTTCCCGAAATCCCATTTTATCTTTTATAACACTCACACCTTTATTTTTGATAAAGCGCGTTGTGGTCATTATTAAAATATAATAAAGGGAATAAAAGGTCCTAAGCATCTCTAGCAGTAGTTAACGTCCAGCAGAGCAAACCCTATATAGACATTAATCTAGGTCGTCAAGGACTCGTCATAGCAATCAAGGGGTGGCTATCCAACCATGTCTTGCAACAATGCATTTTATAAAACAGGCTACTAGGTTGTGTTTATAAAACTGGGATAAATATGCATCAAAGGGTGGGATTGGACTTGCCGTCCTCAAAGCCTTCCGGAAGCTCCTCCTCGAGGTTCGGGTCTTCAGGCTCCAGCTCACAGTCCTGCTCCTCCTCGGTCACACCGTCGGCTATGACACACAAACAATCACACAATAAAAACAAAGTTTGCCGACGAGCTTAAAAAAAGAGAGGGAAATAGAGAGCTTCGATTAAAAAATAGAGAAGACTATTATATTTGTCGGATGTGGATCCTGAGACTTGGAGAAAATATTTGATGCATGGTGGAGTTTGGAATTGATTCGGAATAAAATATCGCATGAACTGATGAGTTAAAGGTCATTTAGGGAGTAGTTTAAAAGGGTGAGGACCTATTTGTAATGAAATAAAGAGATAGAAGGAGCTCTGGTTAAATATTTGGGAGAGGGAGGTGGAGGGCTGCGGACTGCATAAGGAGGAAAAGTGGAGGGGGTTATGCACAAGTCTGCCTTTCTTCTTCCTCGAGACAGAACTGGAGGGGGAGGGGAAGGTAGGAGGGGGGGCGGCCAGGCCATGGGCGCCGGCCCCCTAGTGCATGGCAACGCCCGGGGAGGAGGGAAAAACAGAGAGGAGGCCGAGGGGGTCCGATTCCGGCCCTCACCTCGTGCGGAGACAGTCTACGGAGGGCTGTCCAAGGAGATGGGTGGTGGCCGGCAATGGTGATCGGCAGCGGCGAGCTGCAGCGTGAGGTAGAGGAGGGGAGGTGCTGGGGCAGTGTGGGCGGAGTGAGGGGCGGCTTGGGGTTTGATTTATAGGCCGAGAGGAAGAGGGGAGATGGCCGGCATGGGAGGGTCACGGGCAGTACAGGAGCCTCGCCATTAATGGCGGCCGGGATGCTCGGGGACAAGGTGCAAGCTGCTAGGGTGAGGGGACGGGATGGAGACGGGCCGGCGCAGCAGCGGGCCGCACGCTGGCTTGGCGTGCACGGGCAGCAGGCACGCAGTGGCACAACGACATTTGCGCAGTTAATAGAACGACCATGACGCGGGCGGCGTGATGCGAGCGCGCATGCACAGCCAGCAACGGGGGCAGCGGTGGGTCGTGCGCTGGCCCGCGCGTGCATGCAAGGAGCGGGCTACAGCTCGAGCAGGCAGGAGGCAGCACAGGGGACAAAAAGAAAGAGGAAGCCAGTGCAAAAAAAAGAGTCTAGGAAAAAAGTTAGAAGAGAGAAATAAAATGGATTTGAACAAAATATGAGAAAAGAAAAGAGGGGACACGCGCGCGGCACCGACGACCGTGGCCGGGTAGGCACACGCGGCCGACCGCAACACGATGGTGATGTAACGGGATGGCGGGGCTAGTGGAAAAGGAAAAGGGACAGGCGGCTCCGCGAAAAAAGAGGAAGAGACTGCGCGATGTCGGAACGGTGGAAAATCGAGAGGTGGACTTCGCGAGCTCAAGCGGCGGACAAGGTTTAAAAGATTTTTAAGCGAGTGATTGGTAATGCAATTTAAATAAGATAAAAACGCGGGCGTTACACTTGTGGTGGCACTAACCCACGAGTCGGAATGAAAGGCAAACGGTTGCTTCGGAACGATCATTGGATGTTCCAAGCGTGTGAGTTAGGTTTACCCTTGCAAGGTTTGAAATTCGATTCAGAATTGTCCGTTTCTTGCAGAGATTGAGACTGCTTGATCCCTTAGCCACATAGAGTAATAAGAGCAACCTTATGATGATCAAAGATGATGATTGTTTAAAAAGTTCTACCATGCTTGATTAGCTTTAGTTGCTTACATAGAATGGATAACCAACTAGAACCTGAAAGCTAAAAGTTGAAATTAAGGATCTACTCTTTGTTGCTTTTCAGCTGAAACTATACCCCGAACCATTACAAGCCTTCATAGTCTAGCTACATGGTTAAGTATACCATGAAACGGGTAAGCCTTGCTGAGTATTAGAATACTCAGCCTTGCAATGTGACTTTTGTTCAGGTAATCCCCCTGAGGACTCTGCTCTGCCTGTACCCTGGCCCTATGCTCTTCCCGATAGTTGGTCCGTAGAGTGGGATCCGTCCCCGGCCAACACAGGTCCCTCCGAGTGATGTTGAGCTTAGGCTTAGCTCAATATCCGTTCCGCGACGTCTGGTAGTGTCGTGTTTTATTTTCCGCTGCAGATACTCTAACTTTGAACAGTTTTGTATAAATCCGTACTAATTAGGTCTTGCTACCATATATGATTGAATACTAATGTAATATTATGCCTGTGATGTAAAATTGTCGGTGATTGTATCCTGGACTCATCTTCGTGCGAGGTACGTTGTTTTGATCCTGTGTTAGGTGGTTTTATCAGGACTTTACCCGACAGACCACGGGGTTACACCGTTTGAAGTGCGGTTGAGTACTTACTGCCTTCCGAGAAAGGATCAACGCATTTGAGCTGGTGTAATTCAGGTTGGTTCTGCCACAACTGGTATCAGAGCTAACAAGTGTACACCGGAGATATAAATTGCCTTAAAAATGTTTTCAGTATAAAATTGGACCAACAACGTATTTTACAAAACTACGTTGGTTTCGTTAAGGATTGTGCTTAGTATGTAAAGCCTAGGGTGATGTTTAATAAGGGAATTAGAGGTGGCTATAGTATATATATATATATATAACTCTAACTTTCAGCATTACCTTTTCGTTAAAACTTAAATTTTTACACAATCAACTTTACATTGTGTAAGCACACCTTCGACGATGAGGTAAGAAGGTAAGGATCCTCAGCTAACTAGGGAGTTAGCCTTCCCGTCGGTGATGCGAACCGAACGCTGTTTCTCAAGCAGTGGCCTACTTGAGATGCTGCCAATATATCAACTTCGGTTGGTTATATTGGGAGTATATGGTTAGGCATGGGGTATGGTGATCGCTATTCATACCCCCGCATTTTGCGGTACCCCCATGAATACAACTGTGGTTTTCTGCAGGTACGCTAACCACGATTCGATAGGTTCTGAACGGTTAGGATTTGTCGACGAGATATTATAGGGAGAGACGTACCTATATTATGCCACCGTAACTAACCATGTAAGTCCAAAGATATTTGGCAGTTATTTTTGTTTGTGAGGACGTAGTACGTGCATGCATCTTTGAACTATTGTTTGTGCTTATGTTGTCATAAGGATACCTAGAGTGTGGTTATTCACAAGTGCAATCTTGTACAGTCTTGAAATGATCATACGGACAGCCATAGGGTTAGTATCTTAGCATCTTTTGTTTGAACCTCAAGATCTATAATATCCATCTGATGTCCAATCTTTGCTATTATCAGAATCAGATGTTTCGTTCCCTTTATCTTGTGAGTTCTTAGTCGGATGAATACTATGATGCATTTCAGCATTTTCATCAGATTGACTCACATCTTTCCACAGCCATTATCAAACTTTGGGAAATTTATATCCTATCTAACATTTGAATCCTTTTGATTCAGAGGGCACATGTTCAGAGGATCTATTGGGATGCTGAGGGATATACTCGCACTGACTGCCTGTATTGGGAAGGGTTTCCGAGAATTCTGTGGGATACACTTCGTATCTATCACTATCCGGATCCACCCCAGTATAAGGGTCATGAGTTTACTGAGGTCGGAGTCCCTCGATGCCGTGCCACTGTCACTATTCCCCCGCATCCTTCCCTTGAGTGGCAATCTATTGAGATAGAGGTTGTTGGATATCGTCTCGTGGATGCTTTTAAAGCAGCAGCCCTCAAGGCTATCACCACTTTTTGTGAACAGCATCCGAATGCGGTAGCAGCTTACCCTATCGGACTGTTTCCAGCAGTGTTTGCAAACGATGCTGAGTGGACCTTCAGAACAACTTATCTCGGACGTTTAGTTGGAGATATAGCCGAGGAGACCCTCATGGCAGTGATCAGGTATATGAACGCTCAGTATCGCTTCCAGTCACTTAAGCAAAGGTGTATGGACGATATGGTGAATCTGGCCCAGGATTTTCATAGGAATCTTACCCTAAAAGATGACCAGATTCAGAAGAAGAACCCGAGGAAATTGAAGGCGTGTCTGAGATAGATTCGGAACATGAAGACCCAGAACCTAATCCTCAGCCCAATCATTCTTCTTCCAGTAGCAAATCTTCTGTGGGCAACCTCGACGACTTCTAATTCATCCTTGTCATCGATATCCTAGATGTGTTTAGTGTACTATGGTGTGGCATAGGGAGTGAGTAATCTAGTTTGACTTAAGGGACACTTGTTGTACTATATGTGGCAGGAGTAGGTATGGTTGAATGGTAATTGGTAGATTACCAAGATGTAATATACAAACCACCAGTTATGATCTATAACTTGAGTTTCTATTCAGTCATCTATCGAGCTGTCAATCTATTGCACTATCTTTATATGTTTTCATTTTGTGCGGTATATTCTGAAAATGGAAGCAAGGATAACCTAATGTAATGGACATCTTCCATGTTTTTCAGATGGTTGGCGCTACGCGTGGAACTCTGAAGGTTTCAGGCCAGACCAGGCTAGCGGTTCCCAACAACCGCCACCGCCACCGCCACCCCCAAATCTAGCAGAGGTTATGGCACGACAGACTGAGCTTCTCAATCTGCTAGTGCAGGCCCAACAGAACCAGCATCGCCAGCAATCACGAGGAGGTCGTGATGGCCTCAACCCCAAGTGGCAAGCTATCAAGATTTCTTCAGTACCTAGCCCCCATTTTTCAGTAAAGCTGAAGAACCTCTGGATGCCGATGCCTGGCTTCATACTATTGAATCGAAGTTCGCCCTTCTTACTATACCTTGTGTGGACTCAAGTAAAGCTCACTTTGCCGCCCAACAACTTCGTGGTGCTACCCGCATTTGGTGGGATAATTTTTGCGCCATGCAGCCCGCTGGACATGTTATCTCCTGGGAGGAATTTTAGACTGCCTTCAGGGCACATTATATTCCTGAAGGACTAATGGAACGGAAGTTGAATGAATTCCTGGCACTCACCCAAGGCACCCATACGGTACTGCAATATGCACAGGCTTTCAATCATCTGTGCCAATATGCAGGCTATCACGCTGACAATGATGCCAAGAATCAGGATTGTTTCCGTCGTGGCCTCAGTACCAAGCTCAAGGAACGCCTAAACCTTGTTAAGGCTAATACTTTTAGTAAGCTGGTTAATATGGCCCTAACCCAGGAGGATTGTATCACGGCACATCGTGCCGAGAAGAAACGGAAGACCCCCACAGGACCCTTGAGTGCTCAGTTACCGAGGTATCGTGTTGTTCCCAATGCGCAGTTCAGAGTGCCGCAGCGGAATGCTCCACTTGGCAGATTGGTTTTCCGCCCGCCTCAACAGCAAGGAGGGTATAGACCTTCAGTGCCTCCGCAACAGCCGCAATAGTTTGGCCCAAGGCCAAATAATCAACAATTTCAGCAGAGGAGCAGCACTAATCGCTGTTTCAACTATGGGAGCACGGATCACTTTATCAAAGATTGTCCTCGGCCCAGGAAGCCTCTTCAAGGGTAGAGTTCTAATCAGAAGAATCAGGGCAAGGGCAAGAAACGAGTAATGCAAGTCCGGCAAGGGCGAGTCAACTTCACCACCCTTCAGAATTTCCAGAAGGAGCCCCCATAATGAGGGGTACATTTTCTATCGACTATAAACCTGTTATTATCCTATTTGATTCCGGTGCAACCCATAGCTTTATTAGCGACAAGTGTGGTGCCCGAGTGGGACTTGATTCTTGTCAAGCCAAGGGATCATACATGATCTCTACCCCTGGGGGAAAGATTGGTTCCAATCAACTGATTAGATATGTGCCAATACAGTTGGGTAGCAAGGTAATGAAAACTGATTTGGTTTTACTTCCTTTAGAGGGTATGGATATCATACTTGGGATGGATTGGATGACAAAACATAAGGTTTTGTTAGATATCTCTTCCCGAGTTATTGAGATTGACTCACCATATAACAGAGCCACTACCCTCTATCTACCCCAACAAGAGTACTTCTACTCTTGTGTTTATGCAACCACAGACATCAAATTAGAAGACATTTCTATAGTCTGTGAGTATCCCGGTGTCTTTCCAGACGATTTGCCTGGAATGCCACCAGATCGGGATATCGAGTTCATTATTGAGCTCCAACCTGGCACAACTCCTATTTCCAAGAGGCCATATCGAATGCTGCCTAATGAATTGGCCGAGCTAAAAATCCAACTTCAAGATCGTCTTGACAAGGGTTTCATATGCCCAAGTGCTTCACCTTGGGGATGCTCTGCCCTATTTGTAAAGAAAAAGGATAAATAGCTTAAGGCTATGTGTCGATTATCATCTACTCAATGCGGTCACTATTAAAAATAAGTACTCTCTTCCCCGTATTGACATCTTGTTTGACCAATTAGCTGGAGCCAAAGACTTCTCTAAGATTGATCTACGCTCTGGTTATCATCAGATCAAAATCAAGCCTAGTGATATTCCAAAAATGGCTTTCTGGACCAGATATGGACTTTATGAATATCTGGTTATGTCTTTTGGACACACTAATGCACCGGCATACTTCATGTATCTTATGAATTCAGTCTTTATGCCGGAGCTTGATAAATTTATCGTGGTTTTCATCGATGATATTCTGATATATTCTAAGACTGAAGAAGATCATACTGATCATTTGCATGTCGTTCTTCAACGACTATGTGATCACCGCCTTTATGCTAAATTCTCTAAATGCGAGTTCTGGCTTGATAGTGTGAAATTTCTGGGACATACTATCTCCAGTAAAGGCATATCGGTTGATCCAACTAGAGTTCAAGAAGTTATGGATTGGAAGCCTCCAACTTCAGTCCATCAAATCCGTAGCTTCCTTGGATTGGCAGGATATTATCGACGATTCATTCCAGACTTCTCCAAGATAGCCAAACCTATGACTAAGCTACTCAAGAAGGAGACTAAATTCCATTGGAATGATAAGTGCGAAGAAGCATTTCATAAACTAAGAAAACTTCTAACCACTGCTCCAGTATTAGCTCAGCCAGATAATACCAAGCCTTTTGACGTCTATTGCGATGCTTCCGGAACCAGACTTGGTTGTGTGCTAATGCAAAACAACCGGGTCATTGCTTATGCTTCCAGAGCACTCCGGAATCATGAACAAAATTATCCAACTCATGATCTTGAGCTAGCAGCTGTTATTCACGCTCTCAAAATTTGGAGACACCATCTTATGGGCGCTAAGTGTAACATTTACACTGACCATAAGAGCCTCAAATATATCTTCACTCAAGCTGACTTAAATATGAGGCAAAGGCGCTGGTTAGAGTTGACCAAGGACTACGATCTTGAAATACACTACCATCCCGGCAAGGCTAATGTGGTTGCGGATGCACTAAGCCGCAAAGCACATTGTCATTGCTTATCCATAGAAATCTTCAGTGAAACTCTCTGCTATTAGATAAGAAAACTCAATCTGGAGATTATTCCTCAAGATAGCCTGAATCTCATATCTATTGAATCTACTCTTCAAGATAATATCATCATGTCGCAATTGCATGATGAAGGTATCAAAATTATCAAACAGAAACTATCTCAGGGAGATGCAAAATATAGATGTTTCCACACTGATCATCAAGGAATTCTATGGTTCAACAATCGTATTATTGTACCTAGGAATTGTCAGCTTCGTAAACAAATCCTTGATGAAGCACATCTGTCCAAGTTTCCCATTCATCCTGGTAGTACTAAAATGTATCAAGACCTTAGGCGAAACTTTTGGTGGACCAGGATGAAAAGGGAAATTGCTAAATACGTGTCTGAATGTGATACCTGTCAGAGAGTTAATGCCAGTCATCTGAAAGTATCAGGTACACTCCAACCATTGCCTATTCCATCTTGGAAGTGGGAAGACATCAGCATGGATTTCATCGTTGGTCTTCCCAACACATCTTAGAAACATGACCCCATCTGGGTAATCATTGATAGACTCACCAAAATAGCATACTTTCTCCCTGTGCATACAACTTATACTACTAAGAAGTATGCCGAAATCTATCTGGAATAAATTAATCGACTACATGGTGTTCCTAAGACAATCATTTCTGATCGAGGATCACAATTCATTGCACACTTCTGGGAGCAATTGCAGTCTTCTCTCGGAACCAAGCTGATTCGAAGCTCTGCATACCATCCACAAACTGATGGACAGACCGAGCGTGTTAATCAGATCCTTGAAGACATGCTCCGAGCTTGTATCATTCACAATGGTACGAACTGGGACAAATGTCTAGCCTTGACCGAGTTTTCTTATAACAACAGTTATCAGTCCAGTCTTGAAATGGCTCCATTTGAGGTGTTATACGGTCGAAGATGTCGAACTCCTTTGAGATGGTCTGAGACCGGCGAACACAAAATCTTCGGACCAGACTTAGTTACCGAAGCTGAAAATAAAGTCAAGCTTATCCAAGCCAACCTTAAGGCAGCCCAGTCTAGACAGAAAAGTTATGCAGACCAAAGGAGAAAACCATTACAATTCCAAGTAGAAAATTATGTCTATCTTCGAGTATCTCCTACTAAGGGTGTTCAACGTTTCGGCATAACAGGAAAGTTAGCACCTCAATATATCGGACCTTTTGAAATCACCGAAGCCTATGGCCCAGTGGCTTATAGAATTCGTCTTCCTTTTCAGTTGGCTGCCATTCATGATGTCTTTCATATATCCCAACTCAAGAAGTGCATCAAAGTACCTACTTAGACCATTGAACAACAAGCCATCAAGATCGAGCCTGATCTATCTTATGTCGAACAACCCCTTCAAATTCTAGATACCAAGGAGAGAGTCACTAGAAGAAAGAAGATTAAGATGTATAAGATCTTGTGGGACCACCATACTGTAGAAGAAGCCACCTGGGAAACTAAGGACTATCTTCAGAAGAATTTCCCCGAATTCTTTAAAACTCCTTAGGTATCCATCTTCCAAGTTATGTCATTCCTATAATCTCGGGACGGGATTCCTTTTAAGGGGAAAGGTTGTGACACCCTAGATGTCAAAATTGTAACACATTAGGAAAGAATGTGTAATGTATGTATTGAATTGAGTGAATGTGTGGAAATAAGGACTTGTGTGTAATTTTTTCAAAAGTATGAGTACTTTTATGCAAAATATTTGAATTACAAAGGTAACTCTTAAATTTTATTAGGGGTAAAAGTGTAAGAGTGTTAGTCATCATTACATTACATGAAGCTTGCAATTAAGTCCAAAAATACATGAAATTTACCCTAATAAGGACAAAAACTTTATAAAGTTTGAATTAAGCCCAAGGTTTTAAAATAAAGCTCTATCCTTTGAGTTTTTGAATTTGAATCCTAAATAAAAGTTGTAGGTTTTGAAAAGTTCTACAATTCTTATTTTGACCAAGTTCTCATTTGAAATATAAAACAGTCCCTGGAGTTTTTGAAACTTCACATCAGCCCCTGGTGCCCCCCCCCCTTTCTTCTTCCTCTGCTCCCCCTCTACCGCGCAGCAGGCCGCCGCCGCTCACCGCCACTACAGCCCTGCCGGCGCCACCTCCTGCCTCTGGCAGCTCCCACGCATCGCCCCCAGGCCGGCCGCCGCCCTAGCTCCTCTTCTCTGGCCTTCTCCCTCGCGCGCCACGCCGCCCCACCTCTCCCCGAGCACTGCCCGGCCGCCACCTCACCGCCATCGTGGCTAGCACCCGTGCATACCCCCCCTCCCTTCTTTTCCTGTCCAAGATCTTCAGTAGCTTCCCCTCCCTCCATTTTGCTCTCTCTTGCATTCGCATTTCACCCCGAGCTGATGAATGCCGTCGCCGCCCGTGTTCTTCCCCGGCGAACTCCCTGTCCACCGTGGGCAGACCACTCCAGCCCCTCCCGATCCACGACAGCCCCTCCTATAACTTCACCTCGACCCTGTGAAGCTTGCCACCCTTCACTCAACTTCTTTGAGCTTCGGTTTGGCCTTCCCGACGCTCGCCCGTGTTCTTCTTCTCCGCCGCTATGATGTTTAAGTGTCTTTGTTTTATATTGTTGAAAGCTTTAGGATTTATTCTAAGGTGAATCTATTAGTGTTTGTAGCTGAAAATTTTACTCTAACTTTTTTTCAGCATGTGTAATCCATGATAAAATTTTGAATATCAGTAGCATAGAGTAGCTTGAGTTATGAATTTAGTCTTAGATTCAAAGATAATTCATGAATAATAGTTCCAGTTTATGAAAATTTATGACATTAAATTAGAGTCTTACTTTTGGGTAGTGTAACATGTTCACAAAATTGCAGCACAAGATCCAGTGTAAAACTTCTGATATAAATAGATCTTAATATAATAATGCTGTTTTTGTGTTTATTTTATAGCATAATTGCTAGAAGGATAAAAATCTTGATAAAATCACAGTAGCTTAGATTTAGATCAACCTTTTTCCAGTAAAATTTTTATCCTTAGGTTTGCAGTAGATCAAACTAGAAAAATAGTTCATGATCTAAATAATGTTTGATTGAAGTAATTATTCTGATTGCTATGCTGCATGAAATGTTCTAAATTTTTTTATGATAAGCTTATTTCAATTAGACCTGTTTATACTAATTTTTATAACATTAGTAATCACTCCTAACTTAGGGTTTTATTATTTGACCAAGAATTAAAATAATAACCCCAACTCTTATTGAATGAATAATTTAGTTAACTAAATCAACTAATGATGTTTAATGAATAGATTAGAGTCTTTTCCATGTGTTTAGTGTCATTAGTTTGATTGTTTAGAGTAACTAGGTAGGTTATCTGATGAAATTAGGTAATGTAATTTAATACTCGATAAATAACTGCCCGTAGAAGAAGTTTAAATAACTTGTTGGATTGCAACTTTATCGTGAAATGGAAGTATATGCATTCCCTTAACTGTGATGTTTGCATATCATATAGACTTGACAACTCTCGCTGACGGAGATTACCAGCTGATCCCGAAACCAGAAGGGGATATTTCTGAAGACCCCCGGGAATGTTATCGGAGATTTAACTGAAGCCCCGAACCCCGGTTCGGAAACTTTTAGTGTTGATATCTCTGATCCCAGCCCCACCAGCGAAGGCAAGCCCCGGACATAAACTGCTATTTTTACTACACTGCAATTTATATATTCATGTATATCTACTTGTGCATTTAAGTTTCCAGGAATCGTATTGAAACCTTAGTTGCATATTCCTAGGAACCTATGTATTGAATACTAGAACCTGAGTCCGACTAGCTGCTAAGCTAATAGGACCGGTAGAAGTCGAGTGATTCCCTGTCACTCGCGAGCTTTATACGAGTTGCAATGTTTACATTCCTACAACCACTATAAGGATGACTGACGGGGTTGTGATTATAATTCATGACCTTGGCAAAAACCCCGTCTGTGTTGATAAAAATTTGATAAGGTCACAGTGTGTGGTAGCGGTGGTTAAGCGTTTAAAAGTACTAGCCACATGTCGTGAAATATGGTAAGCGGTAAGCCTAGTAACCGATCGGCCCGAGGAGTGGACATACCCCCCACCACTCGTAATTTGGTTTTTCGCACACGCACCGACGTGCGGGAGTATGTTCCGCACAGCGGAAAGGAGTACGGTCTTGTAGTCGCGCTACAGACGTACGTCCTGCACATTTGATGTGCGTATGGTCCTACAGTCGCTTGTGGTGGCACTGATCCACGAGTCGGAATGAAAGGCAAACGGTTGCTCCGGAATGATAATTGGATGTTCCAAGCGTGTGAGTTAGGTTTACCCTTGCAAGGTTTGAAATTCGATTCAGAATTGTCCGTTTCTTGCAGAGATTGAGACTGCTTGATCCCTTAGCCACATAGAGTAATCAGAGCAACCTTATGATGATCAAAGATGATGATTGTTTAAAAAGTTCTACCATGCTTGATTAGCTTTAGTTGCTTACATAGAATGGATAACCAACTAGAACCTGAAAGCTAAAAGTTGAAATTAAGGATCTACTCTTTATTGCTTTTCAGCTGAAACTATACCCCGAACCATTACAAGCCTTCATAGTCTAGCTACATGGTTAAGTATACCATAAAACGGGTAAGCCTTGCTAAGTATTAGAATACTCAGCCTTGCAATATGACTTTTGTTCAGGTAATCCCCCAGAGGACTCTGCTCTGCCTGTACCCTGGCCCTATGCTCTTCCCGATGGTTGGTCCGTGGACTGGGATCTGTCCCCGGCCAACACAGGTCCTTCCGAGTGATGTTGAGCTTGGGCTTAGCTCAATATCCGTTCTGCGACGTCTTGTAGTGTCGTGTTTTATTTTCCGCTGCAGATACTCTAACTTTGAACAGTTTTGTATAAATTCATACTAGTTAGGTCTTGCTGCCATATATGATTGAATACTAATGTAATATTATGCCTGTGATGTAAAATTATCGGTGATTGTATCTCTAGACTCGCCTTCGTGCGAGGTACCTTGTTTTGATCCTGAGTTAGGTGGTTTTATCGGGACTTTACCCGACAGACCACGGGGTTACATCGTTTGAAGTGCGGTTGAGTACTTACTGCCTTCTGAGAAAGGATCAGCGCACTTGAGCCGGTGTAATTCAAGTTGGTTCTGCCACCCTTTTCCCGCTATGGGTACAATGCCAAGAGCTGATGACCCAGTTCAGATACATAAATTTCTACAGGATACCTAGGGCGCGAAACTCGGAAGCCAATGATTTGGCACAGATGGCTTCGGGGTACAATGCTGTGACAGATGGAACCGACCTTCAGGTGGACCTCCTGGACCAAGGCACTTGGAGAGCCGATATCTTCAATTATTTGAAGGATTCGGCTCGGGGGGCACCCAAGAGGATACGCTACAAGGCTATGAGATATGTCGTGATAGGTGACGACATGTTCTATAGGACTTTGGAAGGACTGCTACTCAAGTGCCTAGGGCTGATTGAGTCCAATCGGCTTTTACATGAAGTCCACGAAGGAACCTGCAGGACTCACCAAACGGCTCACAAGATGGAGTGGCTGATTAGGCGATCAGGGTATTACTGGCCCACCATGCTTGAGGACTGCTTCAAATATTATAAAGGATGTCAAGCGTGTCAGAGGTTCGGAAAGATTCAGATGGTACCAGCGTTAGTGATGAATCCCATTATCAAACCGTGGCCGTTCAGAGGCTGGAGGATGGACATGATCGGCAAAATTAATCCTCCATCCAGCAAAGGTCACCAATTTATTTTGGCCATCACGGACTACTTTACCAAGTGGGCAGAAGCGGTTCCCATGAAATCAGTGGCATCCAAAGATGTTATCAATTTTGTCAAGGAACATGTCATTCATAGGTTCAGGATTCCTCAGACTATTACAACAGATGAAGGCTCGGTTTTTATTTCAAAAGAATTTAAGAAATTTGCCGCCGACATTGGCATCAAATTGATCAGGTCATCTCCATATTATGCCCAAGCAAATGGATAAGTTGAAGCATCCAATCAGAGCATCATCAAGTTGATCAAGAGAAAGATTGATGAATATCCTAGGCATTGGCACGAGGTCTTATCAGAGGCGTTGTGGGCATACCGTATATCTTGCCATGGAGCAACAAAAACCCCTCCTTATCACCTGGTGTATGGACAAGAGGCTGTTTTACCGTGGGAAATTACGGCCGGCTCAAGGCGTGTAGAATTCCAGAATGACTTAACAGCCGAAGAGTATGCTACTTTGATGAATGATAATGTGGAAAATCTCACAGAACTCAGGCTTTGGTCACTTGAAAAGATCAAGGAAAATAAGGCCAAAGTAGCCCGCGTGTACAACAAAAAAGTCAAGCCGAAGGAATTTCAAGTTGGAGATCTGGTTTGGGAAGCGGTGCTACCATTGGGGACTAAAGATGCAACGTATGGCAAGTGGTCTCCAAATTGGCATGGGCCTTATAGGGTTGACCAAGTCTTATCTGGAAATGCATATATACTTGAAGAATTAGATGGCGTCAAGTTCCCGGTGGCGGTCAACGGTCAACATCTCAAGAGATACTTCCCGAGCATGTGGGATGGTGAGCGGTAAAGCCGATGTTATACATCAGGCTGTAAGCCGATATGACCAACGAGCCTGAATAAGAGAGAGCTGAGGCCGTGTGGGAGGGCATAAAACGACAGAACGCAATGGCCCACACATACGAAACTGGTGATGTGTACCAAGCCAAGAGCAAGGAAAGAAGGCCGATGCGTGCAGTCGGCCTACATATATAAGAGGAAAAAGAAGTACTTCGTACCCAGCACGCTAAGCTGATAGAATAGCCGATGTGCGACCATCGACTCTAGGGTTTTAAAGTGCCCAACACATTGGGACCATCGAACAGCCGATGTGTGACCATCGACTTTAGAGTGTAAAATGTACACATACAAGTTTATCTGTTAAAGAAGCAAGCCTACTGAAGAAATACGTCGATGGCAGCGATGGCCTCGAGACGGACACGATCAGCTTCAGCAATCACTGCTTCGTCTTCCTCGTCCACTCCTGGCACCACCTGCTTACCCAGAGCACTTAGCTCGGCCAGATCCACCTTCAGTTGAGCAGTCAGGGCTTCTGCTTCCCGTTTGGAGCTTGCAATAAGATCTTTTTCTTCTTGAATGCGCTTCTTGAGGTCTTCTAATTCCTTCTCCAGAAGAAGAAGCCGTTGAGTGTGCACAAACGTGTCAGCCTTGGCGTCCAGAACAACTTTCTTCTCGTTAACCAACCGGCACCTCTTGGCAATGTTGGCCTTCAGGGGGGTTTGAGAGCGACAGGTCTCAATCCTGTGACGAGCTTGTGCTACTCTTGCCCGAAAGAAAGGGAGGTGCCCGGTCAGCTAGAGCTTGATTTAAAGAGCTATGGGAAGCTGAGAGTTGATCTCCTCGAGGATCTGCCTTACTGCACTGGAGTCCTTTTTCCAGGGCATCGATCAGAGCTGACAGAAGGCCCTTCACACGGAGAAGCTGATCGGCGACTCTGGTCGAATCCGGTTGAGGATCATCGGCTTCTAATATGGCCGATCCAACAGATGTAGGATCAAACTCGAGCAATTTCGAGAGGTTCAGGCCCTGAAGGGAGGCATGTGAGTAGAGCAGCACAAAAAAGGATGAAAATGATCTGGTAGTAAAACATACCTGTCCTGGGAGGGAGTAGCGACAGCCGATGAAGTAGTGATTGGCTCCTGAGGACGCGTCCCTTCTGGAGGAGGAACGTTGACAGCGGGAGAAGCGATGGTTGGCTCTTGAGGGTTCACCCTCTCCGAAGGAGGAGGGACAGCCGACGAAGCAGCGGTCGGCTCTTGTAGGCGCGCCCCTTTCAAAGGAAGATTGGCAGTCGATGAGGTGACAACTGGCCCCTCTAGAGAGGAGCTAACGACCGACGCGGCCACAACCGATTCCTGCAGACCTTGAGGGGCGACTGGAGCATCAATCAGCGCCATAGGGCCTTCTAGAGCTTTTGGGTCAGGATCCTGAAGGGTAACCAGAGCACTAACAGGTGCTTCCACGTCTTCTGTAACTTCTGAAGCTGAGTCTTTTTGGCATGGGGGTTCCTCCCCACTGAAAATATCCACAATGACGGGCTGCAAGAAAGAGGAGTGTAATCAAGAAGAATGTACATGAGCAGAAGGTCAATTACGAAAGAGGTGATCCAAACCTGGCTAGCAACCGGAGCTTCTTGACTGGTGGAAGATGGCCTAGCTGCCTTCCGGATCTTCCTGACAAGCACCTTCCTCGTCTTAGCATGAGCCCGGGGGGCAACAACGTCAGAAGATCGTTTTCGCTTGGGGGTCAGCTTTGCGGTGCTGGGCTGGATCTGCATGATGCTTTTTGAAGGGGGAGGTGCGTTTCTACCAAAGAGAACCACAGGGGCAATTGGTGAGAACTGGAAGTTAGATCCATCATCGTTCTTGGGCTCCAGGCCATCCTCCTGCTACAAAAGAGTAAATGGAATCAGAAAAGGATTCAGTGAAGTCAAAAGGAGAAACGATGGACGGACGGTAATACCTCTTCTTTAGGGATTTCATACTCAGCATGATTCTGCTGCAGCATCGGCCCCAGGGCTCTCCGGAAAACATGAGTCCTCCACATCAACCACCAGTCCTCGAAGCCGACAGCCAAAGAAATGAAGGCGAGGTCAATAGGAATTGGGATGAAAAAGTCTGAAAACAGACTGTAGCATCTTTGGGTGGTGACGGCGTCAGGAAGGTCTACCTTGTTTGATGTCAAATGATGAAGGAGGAAGTGTGGAGGAACTTGCCCAAGACCAAATTGCCGGGCTGCTACGACCGGCTGGTAAAACTCGTATCCCGGTTTAATGATCCGGTTGGAAGTGCTCATGCTAGCTGGGAGGAGGCAAGGGCGAATCATGATAGAGTACAGGCGCCGGGTGTTGATATCATTGGCGAAGTCAGCCAATCGGAACGTGGCTGGGCTCTCAAAGATTTCAGACTCAGCATAGGGGAGGAAGATTGGGTTGTCCAGGCCCTTGTAGAAAATCCTAAACCATCGTGAGGCGTCTGAAGGATTCAACTTGCCACCAGGGAGACTGTACAAGGCCTGGCCGAAGCTGGTGCATCAGATGTGCCTCCCACTTTGGTTCGGAAAAGAATTGTTGGCCAGAGGAGGAAAGTTTGGGATGAAATCTTGAAAGTAAAGGTGAGCCCACAGCTGGATGAACCACCAGGGACCACCAATTCTAAGTTTTTTCTGGGAAAGAAGGCTCGAGAATATCAGATGAAGGTATCTGTAAATTTCTCCAAAGAATAATTTACCAAGGCCAACAGTATGACCTTTGGTCAGCTCATACGCCAGAGGAAGATAGTTCTTGGTTGGAGCAAGTGAAGGACCATAGAAGAGAAAGTGTTCTAGCTAAAGATTCAAGAAGGCTGTGTGTTCCTTCTCTGTCACAGGCCCTTTGGTTTTCAGATGTTGATTCAGATATGCACCCCAGTTCGTGCACTCTACTTTGGAAGACAGTTTGAAAGGAACTTCAGATAGTCTATAAGCAGAGGGACAGGTTGATGAGATGTCTAGACCAGTGATCATCATTATGGCTAGAAGGGTTGGAGTCATTGGACCATGTCCAAAGAGAAAACAGTTTATGGCATCAGACCAAAAATAGCCGATGGTCTTCAGAAGGTTCTCATCCTTTTTGAGGGGAAAGAGATAGAGACAGAGCATCGGCTATCCCTATGGATTCCTATGTAGGCTGGTAGGTGTTCGCCACTCTATTATACCAAGTTACCCAGCCCTCGGGAGGATTCGGCCAGGCACGAAGGCTGTCGGACCAGGAGTCTAGATCTATGTTTTGGCTCACAAATGGGATAAGATTAGCCTCGCAAGAAATTAGATCTATGGACTTCTCGTAAGAACTGGTCCCAAGATAGAAAGAATTGGGGGAAGAAGATGTTGGAATATGATCTGAATTATACGTGGTCTTGTGGGGACGCCTGGAGGCCCACAGTTTGGGTTATATTTATTTCCTATAAATACATCTTGTAAGTGGCACGGGAAGTGTTGAGAAACTCATTGTATTCCCTACGTTCTGTAAACTCTCCTCATATAGTGAAGATCGCTGGTTGGTGCCTGTGGTTTTTTTCCGTAAGGGTTTTCCACGTGAAAATCTGTGTCTCGTGTTCGATCTATTTTCTCGTTCTTTCATAACAAGTGGTACCAGAGCTAGATACGAGATTCAGATTGAGAGAAGAAAAAAATTAGGGTTTTCAGTCCCCGTGCGCCGCCGTCGCTCGTTCTCTCATGAAGCCGTCCCCTGACACATCCGTCTGGCGAGTTCCTCCGTCGCTCGTCACGTTGTGTCAAGGCGGGTGGCTGACTTTCCGGTTCGAATCGGAGTCAACATCGTGTTCGACTTTCCGGTTCAGATCCTTGCCGCCGTCCGTAGTTGTCCTGCTGCACCGCGTCAGAGCAAACAGCCTTTGTTCCGTGCGCACCGTCTAGCGGGAGAAAGCTGCTGCTGTCCTCTATTGCTTCTGCCCTGCGCATCAAGATCGAGAAAAATTATCGCCGTTTCCTGCTGCTCCAACTCAATTTGGTGCAGATTTGCTACGCGCACACGGTGAAGGCTACCAGGAGATCTATTTCTCAGTTTACTGTTGATTGTACACACAAGTGTACCAGGTTGCAGGTTATTGCTATTACACCTAAATTTCTGCATATTATTTCTTCTGGTTATTGCTATTATTTTTTCATGACGACGTCGATGAAGTTTGATCTTCCGCTGCTGAACTACGACACGCGGTTCTCGCTATGGCAAGTCAAGATGCGGGGGATTCTGGCGCAGACTCATGACTATGATGAGGCGCTGGCCAAAGAAGGTGATAGCCCTGTTCATTCGTTCCCATGGTTCGATCCTTCCCAGTAAAACGCGGCGTGTTCGAACGATGATCGCGGCAAGAGGAAGGCCGAGTGGACATCGGAGGAGATCCGCAAGGATCAGAAGGCGCTTGCCCTAATCCAGTTGCATCTTCACAATGATATTTTGCAGGAGTGCTTAAAGGAGAAAACTGCTGCAGAATTATGGCTGAAACTGGAATCGATCTGTATGTCCAAGGATCTAACCAGTAAGATGCAGATGAAGATGAAGTTGTTCACTCTGAAGATGAAGGAGGAGGATTTGGTGATGAGCCACATCGCTGAATTTAAGAAGATCGTTGCCGACCTAGTGTCGATGGAGGTGACGTATGATGATGAGGACTTAGGTCTTTTACTGTTATGTTCGTTGCCAAATTCGTATGCTAATTTCCGTGAAACCATACTTTTGAGCCGTGATGAACTAACCTTAAAGGAAGTTTATGAGGCGCTCCAGTCAAAGGAGAAGATGAGAGGCATGGTGCAGTCTGACGGGACGTCGTCCTCCAAGGGCGATGCTTTGCATGTGAGAGGCAGATCTGTTCATAGATCCTCCAATGATGGCAATGGTCGTGGCAAGAGTCATAATGGCAGAGGCCGTTCAAAGTCCAAGCCGCCTGGTGATAAAAAGTTCTGTAGGTACTGCAAGAAAAATACTCACTTTATTGAGGATTGTTTAAAGTTAAAAATAAAGGAGAAGAGAAAAAACAATTCGGCTGGTAAGGTCTCTGTTGCTTCTGCTTCTACTGCTGCTGATTCTGATTCGGGAGATTGTCTGGTAGTATTTGATGGTTGTGTTGCTGGTCATGATGAATAGATTCTTGATTCCGCATGTTCGTTCCATATTTGCACTAACAGAAATTGGTTTAGTTCATATAAGCCTGTGCAGAAAGGAGATGTTGTGCGGATGGGAGATGATAACACATGTGACATTGTGGGGATTGGCTCCGTTCAGATCAAGAAAGATGATGGCATGACACACACGCTGAAAAATGTCAGGTATATACCAGGGATGTCCAGAAATCTTATCTCGCTCAGCACGCTTGATTCAGAAGGATTTCACTATTCCGGTTCAAATGGCGTTCTGAAGGTATCAAAAGGTTCTCTTGTTTGCTTGAAAGGTGATCTTAATTCTGCAAAGTTATATATCCTTAAAGGGTGTACTTTACCTGGCTCTGTTTCTGCTGCTGCTGCTGTTTCTAATGACAAACCTAGTAAAACTAACCTTTGGCACATGCGTTTGGGACATATGAGTCACTATGGTATGGCAGAATTGATGAAGAGAAACTTGATTGATGGCTACACTTCGAGTAGCATGAAGTTTTGTGAGCATTGTATTTTCGGGAAGCATAAAAGGGTGACATTCAACACTTCAGTTCATACCACCAAAGGTACTCTTGATTATGTACATGCTGACTTATGGGGTCCTTCTCGTAAGCCTTCTTTTGGTGGTGCTCGTTACATGCTTACTATTATTGATGACTATTCTAGAAGGGTTTTGCCTTATTTTCTGAAACAGAAAGATGATACCTTTGCTGCTTTTAAGGATTGGAAAGTTATGATAGAAAGGCAAACTGAAAGGAAAGTAAAATTGCTTCGTACTGATAATGGTGGAGAATTTCGTTCGGATGCTTTTGATGATTATTGCAGGAAGGAAGGCATTGTGAGACATCACACCATACCTTATACTCCACAGCAAAACGGTGTGGCCGAACGTATGAACAGAACCATCATATCAAAGGCTCGTTGCATGCTATCCAATGCACGGATGAGCAAGCGTTTTTGGGCTGAAGCTGCAAACACTGCTTGTTACATAATAAACAGGTCGCCTTCTATTCCACTTAATAAGAAAACTCCCATTGAGGTATGGTCTGGTACGCCTGCTGATTATTCACAGTTGAAAGTTTTTGGTTGCACTGCTTATGCTCATGTTGATAATGGAAAATTAGAGCCTAGAGCTGTTAAGTGTATTTTTCTTGGTTATGGTTCGGGAGTTAAAGGATATAAATTGTGGAATCCCGAAATAGGAAAGACTTTTATGAGCAGGAGTGTTGTTTTCAATGAATCTATGATGTTTCATGACAGTTTGTCCTCAGATCATGTTCCAGATAATTCTGAAAAGGAGCTGCAGCGTATGCGCGTGCAGGTGGAGCATGTTGATGATGATACAGGCATGCAGGTGGAGCCTGCTGATGACCAGGAAAATGATGTTGCTGATGATGTTGCTCATGATGATGTTCAGCAAACTCCTCCTATTTTGCAGCTAGAGGAGGATTTACCTATTGCTCAACGCAAGTCTAAGAGGGGTTGTGGACCTCCAAAATGTCTTATTGAAGAATGTAACCTATCTTACTATGCTTTGAGTTGTGCTGAACAGGTGGAGAATATTCATGAGCCAGCAACTTATAAAGAAGCTGTTCGTTGTGATGATCGCGAGAATTGGATTTCAGCCATGCATGAGGAGATGCAGTCTCTCGAGAAGAACAGTACATGGGAGGTTGTTCCTTTGCCTAAGGAAAAGAAGACCATCCGCTGTAAATGGATCTTCAAGAGAAAGGAGGGTTTATCTCCAAGTGAGCCTCCAAAGTTTAAGGCAAGGTTAGTTGCAAAAGGTTACAGTCAAATTCCGGGTGTTGACTATAATGTTGTGTTCTCTCCAGTTGTAAAACACAGTTCAATCCGTACTTTCTTTAGTATTGTTGCTTCGCATGATCTTGAGCTTGAGCAGTTAGATGTGAAGACTGCGTTTTTGCATGGAGAGCTTGAGGAGGACATATACATGGACCAGCCGGAAGGGTTCATAGTGCCTGACAAGGAGAAATTTGTGTGCAAGTTGAAGAGATCCTTGTATGGTTTGAAGCAGTCCTCTCGTCAGTGGAATAAGAGGTTTGATTCATTTATGCTTAAGCACGGTTTTAAGAGTCTAAATTTGATAGCTGTGTCTATATCAAGCATGTTAATGGATCACCTATATACTTGCTGTTATATGTTGATGATATGCTGATTGCTGCCAAGAGTAAGATTGAAATCACTAAATTAAAGAAATTATTGAGTAGTGAGTTTGATATGAAAGATCTTGGTGATGCAAAGAAAATTCTTGGTATGAAAATTAGTAGAGACAGAAAATCTGGTTTGTTATTTCTTAGTCAACAAAATTATATCAAGAAAGTTCTTTAGCGTTTCAACATGCAAGATGCTAAAGCTGTTAGTACCCCTATTGCACCTCACTTTAAGTTGTCAGCTGCACAGTGTCCTAGTACAGATCAGGAGATTGAATACATGTCAAGAGTTCCTTATTCTAGTGCTGTTGGGTCTTTGCTGTATGCCATGGTTTGCTCTCGTCCAGATTGTCATATGCTATGAGTTTGGTTAGTAGATATATGTCTAATCCTGGTAAAGAACATTGGAGGGCAGTTCAATGGATTTTCAGGTACCTCAGAGGCACAGCAGATTCTTGTTTGAAGTTTGGCAGAACTGATAAGGGTCTCATTGGTTATGTTGATTCTGATTATGTTGCTGATTTGGACAGACGATGGTCACTTACAGGTTATGTGTTTACTGTTGGCAGTTGTGCTGTGAGTTGGAGGGCTACATTACAGTCTGTTGTTGCTTTGTCTACTAGGAAGCAGAATATATGGCTATTTGTGAAGCGTGCAAGGAGTTAATTTGGTTGAAAGGCTTGTACGCTGAGCTGTGTGGAGTTGAATCTTGCATTGACTTATATTGTGACAGTCAAAGTGCTATTTACCTTACTAAAGATCAGATGTTCCATGAGAGGACTAAGCATATTAATATCAAGTATCATTTTGTGCGTGATGTGATCGAAGAAGGTAAGCTGAAGGTATGCAAGATTAGTACTCATGATAATCCTGCAGATATGTTGACAAAGTCAGTTCCTGGAGCTAAGTTTGAGCTATGCTCAGGCTTAGTTGGTATTATAGTTTAAGTCCCAGTGACTTTTGGCGCCGGTGATTATTTATTATTGAAGTGAGTTGATTGATGATACTTCATTCGCTACAAGATGGAATTCGTCTCAAGGTGGAGTTTGTTGGAATATGATCCGAATTATACGTGGTCTTGTGGGGACGCCTGGAGGCCCACAGTTTGGGTTATATTTATTTCCTATAAATACATCTTGTAAGCGGCACGGGAAGTGTTGAGAAACTCATTGTATTCCCTGCGTTCTGTAAACTCTCCTCATATAGTGAAGATCGCCGGTTGGTGCTCGTGGTTTTTTCCCGTAAGGGTTTTCCACGTAAAAATCTGTGTCTCGTGTTTGATCTATTTTCTCGTTCTTTCATAACAGAAGGATGCGGTAAGAGGATATCGGAAGCATGAAGAAACCCGCGAAAGACAAAGTAATCGAAGAAAGGTCATTTAACAGCGCAAGGAATCTTATGATTACTGCATTAAATTAACAGAGGTCGGAGTTTTACCTTCAGACCAAAGACATTCGCGTCAGTGTTCGAAGACTCCGCCATCAGAAACCTCGATGAAGTCGAGGACTCGGGGAGTGGATCTAGGGTTGGCGGCGCAAGATCGAGTGTGTGTTCTAAGGCTCAGGGGTGAATTTTGTGGCTAGGATTTATGAGCAAAGGGGTTTTGGAAAGTAACCTGGATTTGAGGAATCTTCAGAGATCTATTTTGGAGAGGGATCTGGATTCAGGCGGAAAATAAAATGAATTTAGGAACCGGTTCGAATCCGGATCAGCATATTTGGAGGAAGGGGACCGATGCGTTGCCATTGGTTCTTGATAGACCGTTGCAATTAAAAAGAAGATATTATTTACAATAAGGGAGTAAGTACAAAAGGGGAGCCGATTGCTCCTAGAGCCAATCTATCGGCTTGGTGCTACAGTTTACCACCAGTAGACGCCGGAGGTCTTGCAACACTTGGTTGGCGGAGCTGAGCTGACGTTTCTATCGTCGCCGCTGCTGTTCTCATCACTATCATCATCTCCTCTGCTGTTGCTAGTGAAGCTGCCGTCGTCTTCGGTTTCTTCATCGTCCTCGTCGTCATCTTCCAATGATCCGCCAAGGAGGAAGTTTCCTGCTATTGAATCTTCCTCGGTTGAGGAGGAATCGGCTCTTTCTTCCGAAGAGGAGAGCTCTTCTTCCCAAGATCCATCATCTTCGTCATTTTCCTCCAACTCGTCACTGAGGAGTAGCAGGAGATCCTTGCCGTCGGTCAGGGACTCGTCATCCTCTGACCAAGATTGGAAGTCCCATTCCTCCGCATCCCAATGCAGGGGGGTGAGGATCTCGTAGGCGGCTATCGGATCATATTCCGGAGTAGGCTCTCGGGAGGATCCAGATTTAAAAGAGATGGCGGAAGAGGCAGAGGAAGAGGAAGAAGCCATTGCAAGAAAAGAAAACATCAGGTTGGATATGGTTGCTAATGGCTGAAGAAAGAAGACGATTAAGAAAAGGTTGCTGGGGGTAGGTTTATAAAGGCAAAGTGGAAGGTGAATCGACACCATGACGGTTTCCAAGGAGCCTGATGCAGAGCAGTCACATCCCCTGGAAGTTGAAGAGGCTCGCCTGTACGGAATTCAGAAGTCAAAGAGATGAGGCGATTAAAAGGGAAATGGTTTCGGAATAATTATTGCTGAAACCAGGGGGGCATGTGTTATCGCCGTAATTTAAGCGGGCCAGAAAGGTGGGCCGTGGAGCAAGATAGGTTTGAAGGATGGTTATAATGGGCTTGCGAATCGGACCCTATGCAGGTGTTCTGGGCCAAGGTTGGCCGTGTATCTAGATAGGTATGCATGTTTAAATAGTTTAGATAGAGATAGTTTAGATAGAAATAGTCTACGGACTATAAATATGTATCTTGGGCAAATAATAAAAGGAGAATCAATCATTCACCAACAACTCTCGGCGCATCGCCACACCTATTCTAGGGTTTCTCGGGTAAGCGCCGTGAGGCCCCAACCACGCCCTGCGTAATCGAGGCAGCATCGTTCTTACTTATTTACTTTTTATGTTTCTCATTTTGAAGCATTGTAGATGGTGAGTAACACCAGTTATTTTGGCGTTTATAGAGTAGCATCGGCTTTTTCATGCATTAATTGTGCTCTGCTTGTTACCTGTAAACGTCCGGCTACCCATGTACTCTATCTTGAGTATAAGGGCAGTGCCTTGCTTCGTACTTGTTTAGTAGATCCAATCTGTTATGGTTAGTCTTCGTCAATCGAGGGTTTAGTTTAATATCTGCATGATTAGGCTCTTCAAACGGATTGAATGTTCCGGCAGTAGTTTGGGTGTTTTACAACAGCTTGAAAAAGGATTGTTCCGGGAATCTGCTTTTGGTTGGTTTTTAGGCCTCTGTTTAGGTTGTTGTTTTGTTACCTTCACCATTTGTTAGGCTCAATTACATGTAGGATGTTCCGATTATGTGATGAAAGCTTTAATAGTCGTAGATTGGATTAGCTTAACGATTACAGAGCAAGATTTATATTACCATCGGACATATTTGCTTTATTTTATAGATTTGATCCGGTACTAAACACAATCGGCTCTTTACAGCCGATACCGGGAAACATCCGATTAGCCGATCACGGCTCGGACTAACGTTTACACGTGTCTGTGTATGCAGGAAACTAACACATAACACCTTCCTGATCAGGTACAAGGTTAGGTGGCACGCCTAGCAACCCAGATGCCAGGACGTGTGCCGGATTTCAGGCCGTTGACCGAGGGACCGGGGCCCACCAGCAGTCCCGGGAGCCTCCCAGCTCCTCGTGTTGCCTGTCGCTGCTCGCCGGCGGGTTTTGACCGACAACACGGTGACAGCCAACCTACCATGATCGATGCTAGTGCTCCAGGAGATGACATTGATATGGGTGCCTTCCGTGATGCTATTGCTGCCTCTATGATGTCTTGAATGTCATTGTAAAATTATATTACTTATTAATCTATATACATCATGACTATTATTTATTAGTTTATTTTATCATTATTGTGTGTTTTATGACTATAATCTACTATAACAAAATTCTGGTACTAATAATATACTTAGAATTGAAAATGGTAGAGAAATCTAATCAAAATGAGCTATTACAGGACTCAGGGGCATATAGGTCATTTAACAGTCAATCCAGTAGAAATAATTAGGATTGCTAAACACTCCAGATTCTTCAGACAGCAGATTCTCCAGACAGCGGATTATCAGAAAATCTTGGTTCTCAGATAATTGATTCTCAGGTAAGCGAAACCAAACAGGGCCTTAGAAAGGTTCGGATCACCGAAAGCGTAATACCCTACATCCTGTGTGGTTTGTATTGCGTTTGATGATGATCGTGTGATCTCCAGGGTTATTCCCCTTTGGAGGGGGTCCTGTCTGCCCTTATATAGTCTGGGAGGAAAGGTTTACATGGAAGTTCTAGTCAGGTATAAGCCCATGAGTCCTACCCGAGTACTTCTCGGGTAGTTTCCTACCGTGTCCGACTAGTTTCACTACTGTACGAGTAGTCCTACTGTACTACGAGTAGCTACAACAAATGTAGGGGTGTGGGCCATGTCCCATCCCGGATACGGGGAGAAGTACGTCACGTGGACAGTCCCGTGTGCCCGGGTCTGACAAGCCCCCGAGCTCTTCATAGCCAAGTACTACAGGCGTCCGAATACTTCTAAAGGCATTTTCGAGTTCTCCCAAACTTCGTCTTGAAGGTGTCCTCCAAGTACTTTCTTGGCTGCGTCGAGGCTGTGAGGTGCTCATGCCCTGAGTAGTTGTCAAGTCTTGAGTCTTCTGCTCTTATCTTCCACCAGATTTGAAAATAAGTCGCTGATGACACGTGTCCCACAGCCCCCGAGCCTTAAATCCAAATTCCCAAGGTTTGGAATAAAGGATCCAAAGAATCGTACATGCAATATATGATGGTAATGGTTTGATGGTGAACACAGGCAAATCGGTTAGTAAATTTGAAAATCTATTTTTTCAGGATGAATTCCCTAAAAAAATGGTTAAACAAATTACTTCTCCAACAAAAGCTTGAAATTACCTTTCAAATCAATCTTTGTTCCCTGAGTCAATGACTGAATAAGACCTCTAGGTAATAATCTGAAAAAACCCCTTATTTTGGAATAAAATCCCAGAAATAATGGTTATCAAGCATCTACCCAAGATAAATCTTAAAAAGCCTCTTGGATCGGGTATCATCGTGTAGTTTTACAGTGTCCATCTTTTAAGCATGAGAGCTGTTCCTTGAAGCACGCAGAATGTCTTGTCCCATTGAGCCCCCGAGCCGAGGAGCCAAATGAGTATCATAGAGTATACATAGCAGTCGGTGGTGGCAACCTCCGAGCCGAGGCAACGGGCAAGTAGCCGCTGGATCTTGAGTAGTCGATGAAGCCATCTAGTCGGAGTCGATTCCGACTAGTTTTGTAGGCGAGACGACTAGTCGAAATAGTCACCCGCGCATCATCAAGCATAGTCGTCTTCGACTAGTTATGTAGGCGAAACGAGTAGTCGAAGTAGTCACCAGTGTGTTATCGTGCATTCTTCATGAAGTCAAGTAGTCGCCGACGGCTAGCGATGAGTCTAACTAGTCGGAGTCGGATCTGACAAGTAGTCGTTGTAGTCTACGACGTGTAATCGAGCGTTCTCGCGAAGTAGAAGCAGTCGTGGGTGATTGTTGATGAAGCCAACTAGTCGGAATTGAATCCAACTTGCCTAGCAAATGGTAACGATAAAAGTATATTATAACTGATATACATGATATCGTGTTGGGAGAAAATCCCAGCATTGTAAAATGGATGTAAAATTTTTCACGTTGTAGTCTTGCTGGGTCGCATAATATCGCCGGGTAGGTAGCCTATTACGCTAGGCACCTGATTCCTGATTGTCGTAAACCATTGCGCAGGGAGCTTGGCCGCGTGCACGCGTAGTTGCATAGGCATACAGAAGAGTCGAGGTTTTAGGAAAAGTGTACGCTACCGGGTATTTGAGCAACTGTTGAGAGGAAACTAGAGTAGTCGGCGCTACGCGAAAAAAGAGAATGCTCGTGGAGCGCACTTATAGGGTGTAACCTGACCGCCCGTGTTGCAGGGCGGACCGTGCAGGCAAATCGGGAACAGGCATGTCATAGCCTTTGAAGAGAATGCGCATTGCACAAAAAGTATCGGATCCTGTGAAGAACAAGTCGGAAAAAGTATAAGTGACTTAGCTTGATTCGTGGATGATTATCAACGAGCTGCAGCGGCTGTCAATGGAGCCTCGACGGTTTGTTGATAAAGCTGATTAGTCGGAGTTGATTCTGACTAGTTGTTGGTGTGAAGCCCACTCCCGACTAGTTTTCTTGCCGAAACAAGTAGTCGGAGTAGTCGAAACACGCCCACTCATGGACGGTTGTGGACGAAACCGCAGCAGTCGTTGATGGAGCCGCGATTTTGTTGATGAAGCCAACTAGTAGGAGTTAATCCCGACCAGTTGTTGACCGTGCAGAGCTAGTCGCCAAGTAGTTTAAGGCTCGTCCACAACCAGTTTCTAGTCGAGATGAGTACTTGAAGTAATCATTGACGATTCAGATTTGTCAAAGTAGTCGTAGCCGGTGGTAGCAGCGCGTCTGCGCTGTGGTGCTAGCTGAAGTCGAGCCGTGTCATCAGGGTCGGCGGCGACGGCGCGTCGCCGTTGTGGCACGAGCTGAATTCGACTCGATCACGAGTAGGAGCCAAGTTGGATCCAGACTCGTCCTTACGATTTCCGATTAGATCGGAAAATCAAATTCCGCCGAGATCTTCAGCGAGGTCGTCAATGTCGCATCAGGATGCTGGAGCAGACGCCGTCGGCTCCCTGGTTTCAGCGAGGTGGTAGCTGAAGCCACCACCTCGTCGGCGATGCAGATCCAGAAGCCAAAGGCGAACACCAGCGAGGTGGCCAACTCTTCATTGGAATCTGAGTCGTAGTCGAGAATGGGGAGCCCCCGATGCGCAGTGGCTCCCTCGTCTCGAATCTTGAAGAGGTGATCCAAGTCCTCCTCCAAGTCGGGGAGGGACTTGGATCCCAAGCCTCCTCAGATCGATTTGAATCCGATCCGAGTAGTCCTGGTGCAGCACAAATTGAAGTCACATAAAAAATGGACGTCCTTTCGATCTGCCTGGGTAGATCGGGGAGCAGCAACTTGTCGAGATCATTGATGAAGGAGTCGAGGTTGCTGCATCGAGTTGCTGGAGAGGTTTCCGGCTTCCTGGAATCGACTAGGTGGCTAATGAAGCCACCTAAGCCGTTGGCGACGCAGATCCAGGAGCCGAAGATGAAGGTTGTGCCCTCGTCGAGCACATTGCTGGTGAAGCTGAGAGATGCCATCGAGTTCTCCAGTGGATGCTTGATGAACATCCCTACCTGGCGCGCAAGCTGTCGGTGTTTTACCGCCACGCCCACCGAGGGATACCCTTGAGGTGGTGAGTTTGTAGGTAGGGTGCCGCCGAGATCAGGAACTCGAAGGTGCAAGGAACACAAGGTTTAGACAGGTTCGGGCCATCGAGAGCGTAATACTCAATATCCTGTGTGGTTTGTATTGCCTTTGATAGTGATCGTATGATCTCCTAGGTTATTCCCCTTTGGAGGGGGTCATGTCCGTCCTTATATACTCTAGGGGGACAGGTTTATATGGGAGTCCTGGTCGGTTACAAACCAAGGAGTCCTACCCGAGTACTTCTCGGGTAGTTTCCTACCGTGTCCGACTAGTTTCATTACTGTACGAGTAATCCTACTGTATTACGAGTAGTAGTTACAATAGATGTATGGTATGGACCATATCCCATCCCATATCATAGAAGAAGTACGCCACGTGGACAGTCCCGTGTGTTGGGCTCTGACAGGGACTAAGTAATAATGATGATGGCACTTTGGAGCCCCACCGCCCTAGTGGCGGTGTGAAAAGGGAAGTAGAACCCTTCTTACAGTGACAACTATGCTGACCCAGAACAAAGTTAGGCAGTTTTGGCATTGTTTATTGACTTCATTCACTAAATAAAGTAGGGGAATTTACAATACAAATGGCTGACTCCTTCCACGTTTCGTTGGAGACCATTGCCACAACAGGGAAGCTTCTGATGAGGAGTAAGTGAGAGAGTATAACTATATATTCCTAGTGTTGAAAAACCAATAAAAATGACTTGTGATGGGCAAGTCAGAAAGGCGTGTCAGGTGACAAATGCAGCAATTCAACTCTTCAATTCCTATCCAACCTCGGTTTACGTACCTTAAGTAGGAGGCACGCAAACTCCGTACACAAAGGGGGTCAACCATACTGGTAAGATACGTTGTCGGGTCAACTGAATATTGCACGTTACAAGCAAATGCGAGACTTGAAACATTTCTTTTATATGCGCCATGGTCCATGGCGTTGGTACCACGCAGCTAGGATGAAGGTTTGGTGCAACCTACCGTTCAAGTGCAAGTGCTCAACACCTACAAATCTGAAAGCCAGTAAACAAATGGCGCAAAAGAGAAGCTAGCCCAACACCCCCGTTTCGTCCCGCGCTTTGGATTCTACTGCAGCTCGGGATGACGAACAGCATGGAGTTCACTCAGTGGACCCAGCCAGATGTCCATACTGACGACGGTGCTCGTTCCGAATTTCCGATCATGAAAGATGGGTCAGAAAGCAAGCGAGTCCAGGAGAAGCTTCTGGGTCTAGCCAAACGAATTGAAGCAGCAAGTGATCCGAGCAAATTAAAAGGCCCGTCGCCAGTTGCCTCGCTACTCTATGCGAAAGATCGTGCCCCGTTTACCAATGACGCCAACCCAGAGCAGGAATGGAGCCGAGCCGCCACATTGTCCAGTCCAGCGCTACTCTACGCGACGCGTTCATTTCGCAGCGCCAGGAACATGAAACTGTCAGCAAGTCAGAAGTTACGTTACCGGCGTAGCTTTCGGCGTCGCCATCATTCCCGGACGAGTCGCAATCTCACCACGAGGATGCTAGTTTCAGAGCTTCACTGGCTGCTCTGCTCCGTCCGGTTGTTTTCAGCCGTATCCTTTCTGAAACCGATGGGCAGGAAGGAGCTCTCGACAGGTAACTGAATGGCAGTTACACCAGCTGTTCTATCCTAGGTTGAACCACCTACCTGCTTAACGCAAAGCACGATTTCCTGTAGTTTTCATCGCCATTGCCGTCGAAGGTCGAACAAAGTGTAAAAAACCCGGGACCTCGCTCAGAACATTCCATCCTGACAGAAGAAAAGACCAGGCCTACTTACCAAATATATATGTGTAAATGTATCTAGCATCCGAGAGCAGGGCAGTAGTTGATCTGCCGAATTGAACAGTTCGATCCGATCCAACGCCGGCGTTAGTGCCGCCGGTGGGTGCGATTGGCGCCGGAGCTGAGCTGTCCCCCCTCTCCATGTCCATCTTGGGAGGATGGAGGAGATGGGATGGCATCATTGGCGAGGCGACAGCGATGCCCCAACAACTGGGTCTCTGCAATGCCTTCAAAGCCAAGGACCCTAACAAAGTTTAGTTCCGAGTGGCCATACCAGGCGTCAGTGGTCAGCACCAGGAAGCCTCCTTCCTCTCTTCTCCCAGGTCCCAACCACCAGCCATCCGTCCGTCGCCCACAGAGTCTGGTGCGCCATGGGCAAGCTGTGCTGCAGCAACGAGTCCGAGGAGGAGGCCGGGTTCAACCTGCTGGGGCTGCTGGTCGCCGCCGTCATCGCGCTCGTGTTCATGCTCCTCTGCACGCCACCCAGGAGGCGCTGCGTCACCGTCTACCCGTGCTGCTGAAGGAGGGAAGGCAAGGCAAGGCAGCCTCTCTCTGGCTCGGAGGAAGAGCTCCCGCGGAGGCCTCAAGGTGGATGCAGGGAGAGCAGGCCAAGCATCGATCGGTTCCTGATTTCTTTTTCACTTCTCGAATAATTTGTTCTACCTAATTGTGATGTTCATCCTACTGCAATATTAGCAGGACGTTCTCTGTAGCCTGAGTTGATATTATAGCTTTGGGAAAAATGGACAAATGTTAGACACTTTCTGAAACTATTATGTTGCAGTATTGTTGATATGGTATCCTGCCCTCTTCTGTTCCTCTTCTCTGTTTACTTGAGGTTTTGATACGATCAGAATAGTTGGAATGCAATCAGGCAGCAGAGAGATTCAGAGATCTTCCCTACTTGTTAGGTGGTTCTTCAGTGATCCTGGATGGACTAGTGGCTTCCATGGGGAAACCACTAAAGGAACACAAAGGTTAGAAATACTAAAAGATTTCGCCAAAGATCTTCCTCTTATTGGTAGATATATTAAAAAATTGACCAGCACTCGAACAAGACAGTATTCAGCTAGTTGATTTTGTGCTGATCATCCAGATACTGTCATTGTCCATGTTATATGATGGATCTTGATGCTTTTCTGCAATTCATGGTTCTCTTTCTTTCCTCCTTTTTAAAGAGTTGAACTTACCCGTGAGATCTGTACGTTGCAAGAGGATTTTGTTCGTCTTCATTGGATCGATTTGATCACCAACCTTAGATGGCGCTTGTGAGAATTTACAGCGGATTGGAGAAAATAAACCTCACTGTCACTGAAGACTCAGATTCAGAGATTCTGCGGAGATGAGATCTAGTCTCAGAATATGTTAGCACTGATTTCACTGGTCTCTTTCAATTGTGAGGCGTATTAACACTTGGACAGCTTGATGGGGATCGTCTCTGATCCAGTAGGGATTATTGTGACATGTCAATGCCATCAGATACACTAGTTTCAATAACTTTATCATGTCGCACGTCAGAATACAATGTGCTTTGACAACAACATGACGTAGACAATAAAATACGAAGACATCCAAAATCCTTTGAAAGACGAAAGATAACGTGAGTTGATCGGAGTTACTGCCACGTGTAACTGGCTTTTTGCGAAATTCATTGAGATCAATTCAAGAAGCTATCAGCATTATATTATTGAACTATGGCAGACTTCCTACTTTTGTTGTCGACGATCCGGGCATTTCATTACGAATCATCCAACTTATTATTTTGCAATCTGGTGTTCACAGGGCGCAATAGTGAAATGTTACATGTATAAAGATGAGCAAAAAGTGCTTCCTTTGGTGATATTGGGTTGTCCTGTTGGGTTAACTGTGACATGGGATTAGTTTCTCCAACTCTTATAGCACCAATGTTGGTCAGATATCCTTTCAAAAAAAAATGGTGGTCAGATATTGCAGTTACTTTTATAAGAAACAGTTCACCACACTCTAAACCGCATACTCAGTCCTATATTGCCTATGGTTTGGCTACAGGAAAGCTTTCTAAATCTTGCTATGAGGTACCATAGTTTTGTTCTACATGTAAACACACTATAACATAGTGATATAGATACCTGCATGGTAAATTCCATCGCTACAGAAAATGATGGATCATTACTGCAGTAGACTGTAAGTAGTAAAGGAAAATGAAAATAGAAAACATTCAGCAGAACTTATCATTTATTGAAATGTGTACACATGGCAAGGCTTTATTATTTATTTTATACACGACTATGTAGCAAAAAGTTTACATGGTTCCACACTTCCATCCATCCCTATGCTTGCATTTACAACTAAGCAGAGGCACGAGGGCATCAGATGACAAAAGTTACACATATTTACAAAGGGCACGATAAGCCATGTACTTATGGTAACGTGGTGTGCATACTTTTATGTCACTTATCTATGTCCGCCAAACTGATTTGGAGGCGAAATACCTCGTGAACAGCTCCACGGTTAAGAATGGCTAGGATTTCTGCTCCCTCAGCCACGGTGAGCTCACTCAGAGAGATTTTACGAGACACGTGTTCATCAGGTAACCTGAAACCATAGAACCACCTACCAAGCTTGAGCAAGTTCACACACACTCTCCTTCCTGCTACTTGGCGAGCTTGGAGTGCCTTACTGACTTCAGCTGGCTAAAAAAAAAGAGAGACAAAGCTCGTGTCAGAACTACATTTTATGAGTAGGCCAAAGCTTGGTTAGATTGTTCTGGTCAACACATCCGACATTATCTAAAAGAATCCTTCAGACAATTTGACAACTCCTGTGTCCAAAGCTCTGAGCATGAGAATCATATTTTATTTGAAGTGCTCACTTTGAGTATTTCCATACTTTGATTTATGACAGGTGATATGGTGATACATAGCACATTAGGCATATAGTGCTAACTGATAAAATAGAGAAAATATGTGATGCCTATAAACAGTTACTAATAATTACTCTTACGGACTTATGATATGCAAAACAGCTAATCAAGAGTTGACTGCTTCAAAGAAAAAAACATAGAAGTTGCCAGAATTAAGCTTGAGCACAGTGTAGCTATTTCTGACTTTTGGTAGGAGATTAAGATCAAGTTTGGGGCCAAAACAATTTTCTAACATCACAATTATATATCTGCGGATCTGCCTATACAAGGTTTGGAGTAAAGCAATGAAAAACAGTGGCTTTAGCAATATAGAAATGAAGCAGTGTAGAGTTCTTTCAACATGAAGCCCGTTTAGCCATAAGAGAAGTGCAGCAAAATCACCAGCATGATTTACTCACCAGCACATGCAAAGATGCAATTGAGTAGTGCAATCCAATGAGGTTTATTATTGCACTATGATTCCTTGAAAACAAGAAAAACTTGACATCAAGAAATCCTATATCGTCCATCAACGCCAGATCAGCAATAGCTTTCAAATAACATTCAGATTCAAGCCACCCATTATTTAAGCTGCTCCCCACAAATTCAACCACATTAGATATTGCAACATCCATTCTTCTGTGTTGGTTGATGTAGAGAGCTTTCCATCCCTGCAGAAAAATTTGGACAAAATTTGAAAGCTTGATCAGCCATGCTTTCAGTACCACGAGAGCATATAAGTATATAAAGAAAATACACTGGAAATGATACATCAGATATTCAACTTTGGGGTGAACTTATTTTCAATTTTTGTATCAAAATCTCTAAAAGGAATACATTAACACTTCAAAACATCCAAAATGTCCCCTAGAGAGAACCATAGACTTGCAGTAGGCAGGTACCTTTCTGGTCCCATAATTTGGTTCTGCCAGCCTGCTAAATGCTAATGCTCTGCATACAACCATATCTTTCTCTCTATAATAGACCTCACAGAAAATGGAGGAAAGGAAACTTGGAGGGCCAACTGCGTCCACTAAAAGTTGAGCCTTAAAATGGATGAGCATCTGAATTCTTGTATATTTATGCTCAAACAGCGAAAATGATTATTCATGGAATCAAAATAGGTAATTTTTTGAACCAAAGATGAAGGCTTAACATAACCTGCAAGTTATGATCCAGGTAATTAGTAAGGTCTCACATGATAACTGAAGAAGGGGTACAGAAAAAAGAGATAGTAACATTTATAATAAGCACATCATGAACAATGAGGTCCGAGGGAACATGCCACTGCATTAAGCGAAGAATAATGCACAAGGATAGAAGGACATAGGTAGAATTATTTCTATTAACAGTTCCAGATACGCTGAATGTCTGACAATCCACTAGCATAATCTAAGACCATAGGGCGAGCATCACTTTTTCAGTAGAAAATTCAAGAAGTTTGTATTGCATTGAACAATAGTTTTCTGATTGGCGCAAGAAGCAAATCGTATTAATATCAACCTCAGATCAAGCATATGTAAAATTTCGTTGATATCAATCTGTATATCAGATAAATTCCAGAACGAGCGTAATGGCAAGATGATACATTGATACTAGAAGTCCCGAAGATGTATAGCTCGAGGTTCTAATCCCGGTGAAATTGAGCTAGGATGACTCAAAAATTCGGATGAAATTCAGTTAGGACGACTGCAGGATCGGTACATGGCTACAACAGGAGCTTAGCTTGGTCCCTCTTTACCCACCTGCACACGGGACGCCGGCGCCGCTTCCGCCGCGGCGGCCGGCCAGCGGCAGCGGAAGAGGCGCTCCCAGACGTAGTCGGCGTCGCAGGTGGCACGCCAGGAGCGGGAGCAGCCGCCGAGCGCGCACACGTCGGCCTCCTGCGCGCGGTTCCGAGCCAGCGGAGTCAACGAGAGAGCCCTTTAGGATCTTAGGGAGAGAAACTGAGAAAGAGAGACCTGTAGGCGGGAGGCGACGGCGAGAGCGATGTCCTCGGGGAGGTCGGCCCACCTCCCCGCCGGCGCCGGCGAGAGCTCCATTTCGCGGGATCCCCTCTTTCCGCGGCCACGGCTGTGCCAGTGCGAGGCTTAAGCAGTTTAAGCCTGCCTGCTAACCGCAATAAAAGTTTGGGTAACTTGAGCTTGTCTCTCACCTTTCCTTCACGTGATACTCAGTTCCACGTGCGCGGCTACGACTGTGCCAGGGCGAGGCTTGGGATTCTTCATTTTTTTTTTTTGAGTGGGGCTTGGGAATTGGGATTCTTCGTGGCCGCACGTGCTTCACGGACGGGCTGAAAGTGAGAGTTCCCCCAATTTGGCATGGCCCTCGGAGCCCAAGAAGGCCCACTACGAAGATTGGCGGCATAGCTCAATAATGTTGGGTTTGTTTTACCTAAAAAAATGTTGGGGTTTGTTCCCCTCCACCTTGTTATTAGCTAGCTAAATTACGTTAAAAAAGTTTACGTTAGCTGGCTAAAGATCTTGGGATCTTTTTTAATATAGGAATTATCATAATTACAAATTTAAACCCTATAACTGAGGAATTTTAAAAGTATGGCACAATCATCTGCTGGACAGACGAAAACCCTATTTTCATCTAATGGGGTCTATCCGGCGAACGAAAACCTCCAAAAAAATGTTAGAACCAAGTGCCAACTCTGTGAAAATGCAAGAATCACTTCATAAGAGAATTTGCTTTGCTCATATACAGATCAAAGAAGAAGTATCACCTGAAAAATGTTTATGCTGTTTGGTTTGTTTTTCTTTTTGTTGCCTATTTGTAGATACTCTTATTTTTTTAATATATAACCAATAGGGGATTTCCCCTCCCGTTTCATAAAAAAAACTCCAATTTTTATCTAATGGGTACATGAAATTATTTTTCCATGCCGACAAATGAAATTGCATGAAGAAATCTATCTTTTGGCGGACCCGTGGATGGACGAAATCATATTGCATATTAAAAAGAAAGTGAAGAGTCACTCCAAATTGGTGAAACTACCGGGTTAATATTACACATGTACAGTGAAAATCGACACAAAATGGGGCAATATATAGTTGAATTTCCCAGCTCGAACTTAATAATCTATTTCATAACAAAGAGGGAATGATGTTCACGACAATGTTGTTGAGGCTGCAATTGCAATACATAATGCAACATGCTGGCACCATGGACATATTACCTAAACAATCTGTTTGATGAAATCCTATTTTCATCCAACGGTGATGCACATTGGGAGGGTCCAGCCTCATAGTAGCTAGGACCACTAGAGGCAGGAGGAGATGGGGCATGATCCTTCTTCAGGTGGTAAGGGCACATAGAAACCCGACACAGGGGTCACCCACGATTCTAATAACCTAAAGATTTGCATCCATATAGGCTTCAAGGCTGAAGGCTCTCCACCCCGCGCGCAAGATCAAACATCTTGCACTTGAGGTACTGGATGTACTCTTGGGTGTGGTTGTCAATGAGAGGGTCAACTTGCTCTATGAAGCAACAGTTTCTTTCATCAAGGTAGGACTGAGATGGTTGTTAGTATCAGTTAATTAATTATAGGATGCAGAACCAAAGAAAAAGTTATACTCACCAAGCCGTAAACAGACCATTTATCCTATATGTACTTTGTTGTGCAACTGTGCTACCATACATACACTTGTGGTTGTACAACCCACTAACATGACGAAATCAAAATGAGATATTTCAGGACACAGCAACCAGTCCAAAAGCGTGGGATCAAGACTAAATAAAGTGTTTAAACTTAGTTTACAATAATAATCAGAGAAATAATTAAACATTAAACATTGAAGGCTAGCTACAGGGATCATGTAGCTACTGGATTATATGTTGAGATTGCATGTTATTAGTTTATGCATGGATTATGTGCCAATGAACCATGTATATGTTTTCTTAGATAAAAGAAGCTTTATTTATCAAAATCAGTTACATGGGTGATCTAATCACTCTAAGTCACTCCTCACCTCTATATAAAGCCTATCAATATTAAAGAAAATGATATGACATAGTCTTTGGGGCACAACAAGCTACACCACACATCATATAGTCTTCAGCTCTATGCACTATAATAGCAACATTGGAGCTGCAATGAAGGTCCTCAAAAAGCCACGCCTACAAGGAGGAAACAGCATACACGTGTGCTGCCTTATTTATTTCTATTAGTTCTTCCCTAGATGATGAGCCGTTGCTTTGATCTAACCAGTCAAAGTCAGACCATAGGTTTTCGCCTTAGAGAGAACATCATTCCAACCTCAGACAATGCCTTCAATAAGGAAGTGACAATCACGCTACCGTTGCCAGGTACAACCAAGACCAAACCTAGGGATTTGAATTAGTACGCAGCAAGCATCATCAAATATAATCCAAGTCCCTCAATGTTGTCTTCCCCTCCTTCGAAGCTAATGCCACCGTAACCCCCAGCTTGGCCAGCTGCAATCAGCAAAAGTCCCTAGGATCTGTTTGAAGATATGATAAGTCACCCAAGTAAGTGATACCCTAAGTCAATGTTAATTAATTAAGGTGATTCTGACCTACGGCCTATATATAGCTAGTATAGAAGCATGATAAAAAAGTCATCACGAAGAGTAATCGCAAGACCATCCACAGTAGGTCAGTAGCCCAGCAGAGCACTCCATTGCCTCACACGCCATTCAGGGCATCCCCAATCTATAGTGTCTATGGGTGGTGTCTGAAGGAAAGAGAGTGTAATAAATGTATACATGGACACTACCTTCCCAATGCATAGTGTCTATAGCAGTTTCTATAGAGAAGATGGATTAATTACCTTCATGCATGTAGAAGGATCAGCTGTGGCAAATTTATTGTGTGGCCATCACCAAACAGTACACAACAATACACGGTATATGCATAAACAGGAATATGACTGACATGGAATCCCATTGTGCAGAAGGCATCCATTTGAAACAAACTTAGAAAAATAGGTTCAGATTGATTACATCATATAATAGATAGCATTGCCATGCAAATACATAGTAATTTAGTTGGTCTCTCATGACAATACATGATTAACTTTAGATACTTTATTTGATAGCCGTTGATCTAGCAATCAGCAATGTGCAACTTGTTCATGCAGAGCACAACAACAACAAAATGGCATTATTGCTGCCCAAATCAGCCACAAGAGAAGGACAGAACAATAAGAGCATCACATTGTTGAAAATAAGGTAACAGCTTCACAGATTACTTGTCATTTCAGAAGAAAAGAGAACAAATTGAAATGTCACACAGATTATTGGCTAATTTGTCACAGAGAACTATTTGAAAATTGAGGAAAAAAGGGTACTGAAACTGAAAGCCTGAAACTTCTGAAATGGAGACTGAAAGCCTGAAACTTCTGAAATTGAAACCGAAAACCTGAAACTTCAAAACTAAACTAAAAGCCTGAAACTTCTGAATGAGCTAGACACACCACAAAATTCCTATTTTGGTTTATGAATAAATAACAATAAATAAATAACTGTTTTAATTATTTTCTAAAATTGATCCAACATTTAATTAGTTTGCTATCAATTTAGATAGAAAAAGGAAATTTGTTTTCTAAACTTTTAAATCAATCTGCTGCGGGAAGTTGCATTCATGCTGACTGCATAATATTTTTGATAAAAAAACAAATTTAAATTTATTTTAAATACCATTAGATTTTCGTTCCATCCAAATCCAATTCTCAAGCTCTTAATCAATTCCTAAACCTCTCTTGTCCCAGAACTTATTTTAATTCAGATAAAATCCACCTTTTCTTTTTCTCCTTTTCCATTCTTATCTTCCTGGCCAATCCAATGTTCTTTTCTTTTTCTTTACCTCCTCGTAAAAAAACTAGTTCAGGAACAACCACATCCTACACATTGATTCACATCAACAAGCCAGCATCTAAATTGATTCCAATCTCTCTCTCTTAATCCTGATGAGGACATGACACCCATGCATATTACCATGATTGACGCATCACATGGAAAAAGAGTCCAGCAAGGATGTCCAAGTAAAGAAAGGATGCCCAAGGCTAATTCAGTTCGAGTCGCTAAGGTGGAGGCCCAAAACAACTCAAGTTCGAGTCCACCTCGGAGTCCAAGAGCAGCGCGCACCAAAAATGATGCTCAGGTCGCATACAGAGTTTGTTTTGGATGTTGTTTATATGGATGGAAAAATAATTTTATAGAGCTTCCAATGGCACCGGTCCCACATCAAAATTCCATCTGAGTCAACGGGGATCGTAGAAACAAGTGGACATCCAGAATCTGTTAGGTGCTGCGCCGTCATCTTTTAGGCTGTTGGCCTGTGTATCGGAAGCCCAAAAGGGGTGTGAACAGGGGGGGGTCTAGGTCGAACCTTGGAGCATATATCCAGTAGCCGCCGCCACATTAGGGTTTGAATTTTGTTTAGTTCTAGTTTTCCATCGAAAAACATATCTCTTTCATTGTAACTGTGACGTGGAGTCCTTTTGCTGTGAGTCAGACCCCCATTCTTATTCTACACCACTATAGCGATTAGTCCTTTTATGATCAGAGCTTAAACACCATATTCATCTTTGCTTCATACACATATGCAATTTCGGATTGCTTGTTTGCCCTTTCTTTCTTTTGTTCTTCGATTCGCTTGCAGGGAAAAACCTTCTTGGTGAGGTCAATCGAGTTGTGCTCGGTTGATAATGAACGGAGCAGTGTTGTAACGGTTGCAGGGATTCAAACTGTGTCTGATTAGGAGCCCGGATCGCTAACATCGAGTCTCCACCAATTGAGATTACCATACCTATCGGAAGATCGGGCTAGTGCTACATCAAGTGGTATCAGGATTCAGATTAACCATGAGGTATATTATCGTATGCCCTTTAGATTCATCTCGCTTCTGTCACCAACGGTCCACAAAACGCCCTAAAAAAATAATTCCGCTGTCCTATAACCCCTTTGTGCCCCATAATTTTTCAGTTCAGTTTGCTTTTCTGAATTTTAGTCCCCCGCTGCGTTGTTGCGTTCGTCGTGTCTAGGTCTTGTTCGTGGTCTTTACTGTCAACTCTTGTTTTTTGTTTTGCTGGTGCATGTGTCTGTTGCACATAGCATAGGTTATAAAGTGAGAGAGAAAAGAATTTTTATTCCACCACCAGATTTGATTGCTGCATCTAAAGTCTGAATTGTATATATTTGGTTTCCTTTGTTTACTCATAGAAAGAAATATTTTGTGTCTTGCAGTAGTTAAAAAAACATAAAGAAAAAGGCAAAGAGGTGCTAAGAAAAATGAAAAGAAAAGGCCGCACCAAAAAAAAGGAAAGAAAGAAAAGGCAAAGAAAAAATCAGAAGTGCTTGCATCCTTTATATCCCTATGCAGAGTTGTATCGTTACTTGCTTGGTCTAGGTTCAGAACGAGTTTAGGTCGGTGACATAGACTAGCTTGGGATTACTTTTCAATCTTGCAATTCTGAATTGAGTAATTTCTATTTCTTGCTACCATATTGTGCCTACCCAAAGCTCTACATATACTTCTGATCAGTACAGGTTCACCTTGCAACTATTATACTCAAGCTTACAACAGATTGTGCCGCCCTGTTGGCTTTGGTAAGAACACTTGCAAGATGGTGGTAATCCACTTGAGATTTTGCAGTCCACTTTTCCACCTTCCAGTTCCAATAGTTGCTAGTTGATAGGGATAATACTTTTGTGTTGTCTTTTGCTATCTTCTAACAATGACAGATTGTTCATATCCACCAACTTATGATGGCATAGATGCTGATGAGTACATTAAGTGGGAAATAGCCATAGATAAAGTATTTGCTAATCATTTTATGTGTGCAAGGAGGAAGGTTAAGAATGCAACTAGTGTCCTGCGAGATTCTGCTTTAACTTGGTGGGAGACCTTGAGTCCATCAGATAAACCTCAAACTTGGGATGATATGAAATTTCTCATGAGATAAACTTTTGCTAATCCATCTCATATAATTAACTCAGAGGGGCGCCGGTTAGAGAATCAGTCTATTGTTGTATCTCTTGCTATGCCTACCTTTTTGGATTATGAACAAACACAAGAGGACAAGGATGATGCAAAAGAAAATGATGAGCTCACAACCTCATGTGTAAATTCAGAACCATCACTTCACTATGCATCTATCACTCCCACTGAAAATGAGAATATAGGTAATGCCCATAGTGCTACACTCGCGGAAGGTGAGAATTTTCTTGATGTGCTGAATTCTTCCACAAATTATGCTATCATAGAGCAATTGTTAGTGGAACCTTCTCTTGATTCATGTTTTTCACAACATGACTCACTTCCTATTCCTTGTGATAAAGATAAATTATATGACAATGCTTATGTTGTACAAATGAATAATCATGCTATATGTGTTTTAAAATCCAACACTTATGCTGAAAGTAGACATGTTATTCATATTGCTAGCACAAACGATGAGCTCAAACTGTTGTCTTCTTTAAATACTTTGGGTTACATTGAATTTGATATTTTCTGTAATCTAAATTATTTGGAAGATAGACTTGTTCAATATGCTGATTTGCCATGGTTTTCTAGACACACATATCATGCTATTAGCAAATATAACAATAAAGGATAGTATATGATACATCGAGTCTACATTTGTGGAAATTTGAAATCTCCTTTTATTATGCAAAATTGTGATCGACTAGGGGGGTGCCATACTACTAAAATTGTCATCCCATGTTCTTCTAGTTTTGTTTTAAAGAAATCTATTCCTGCATTGTCTTTTCTTAGTACTAATCTTTCGCAGTATAGTGTTGGCAACCATCGTGCGCATTCTGATCCAGGAGCATACATGCTTGCTGAAATTTTTGTGCAAGATGACACACTAGAAACTTGGAAATATGGTCAAATTCCTCCTCACAATTATTTTGGTTTCCTTTATTTTTGCAACCCCATTCTCCTTTGTGTTGTGTAGGATCAATTTAGAGCACACTCGACGCTGAGGATGGCTTTTCATCAAGAAGGGAAGGATGATGAGGACATATGACCATGATTGGTGCATCACATGGAAAAGGAGTCCAACAAGGGTGTCCAAGTAAAGAAGGAGGCCCAAGACTAATTCAGTTTGAATCGCCAAGGTGGAGGCCCAAAACAACTCAAGTTCGAGTCCACCTTGGAGTCCTGGAGCAGCACGCACCAAAAATGACGCCCAGGTTGCGTACAAAGTATACTTTTTATATTATTTATATGGATGGAAAAAGAATTTCATAGAGCTTCCAATAGAACCGGTCCCACATCAAAATTCCATGTGAGTCATCAGGGATCGTCGAAATAAGTGGACGTCCAGAATCTGTCTGGTGCTGTGCCGTCGTCTTTTGGGCTGTTGGCCCGTGTATCATGTTGAAGCCCAAAAGGAGCATGACCAGAGGGGCTAGGTCGAACCTTGGAGCATATATTCAGTAGCTACCACCATATTAGGGTTTGAGTTTTATTTAGTTCTAGTTTTCCATCGAGAAACAGATCTCTTTCATTATAACTGTGATGTCAAGTCATTTTGCTATGAATTAGGGCCTCCGTTTTTGTTCTACATCACTGTGGTGATTAGTCATTTTATGATCAGAGCTTGAACCCCATATTCATCTTTGCTTCGTACACATCTGCAATTTCAGATTACTTGTTTATCCTTTCTTACTTGTGTTCTTCAATTTGCTTGCAGGGAAAAGCCTTCATGGTGAGGTCAATCGAGTTGTGCTTGGTTGATAACCAACAGAGCAGCAGTGTAACGGTTGCAGGGATTTGAATCGTGTCTGATTAGAAGTCCAGATCGCCAACGTTGAATCTCCACCAATCAAGATTACCATACCTATCGAAAGAATGGGCCGGTGCTACATCAAATCCCCTCTCGTGTTGTCCTTTGGTTGTATGCAAGGGCACCATAAAACCTCCACCATGAACACTATTGAGCAAAATGGAATTAGCACTTGCTCCCCCATCAATTTGCACCATCAAATGTAGGAACGGCTGCCCTAGTGGCATTAACATGTGCTCCACCATCAGCTGTGTTAACTCCAGATGGCCTCTCAGCTCCCTTACCGCAAGTATAAAAGGCAAGTACATGGAACCTTTCTAGCATGCCTCACCCTTCTCAAACTCAATCTCTCTTATGCATATTTTGCTTGTTCCATAAACTCTCTCTTAGCGCTTTGTCTCGGTCCTAGGATGGTAAACAAATCCACATCTGATAGCACCTAACTTCATCATCTCTCGTTGTCCAGTGCTTGAGCCGCACCGCCGCCGCCTTACATGTTGCCCAAAGTGAGTTCATCGCAGCATTGGCATTCTTCCTTTTAGTAAGCTTTTCATAAATGATTTTATATGAATGGTGTATTGCTTTTATTTATTGTATGATTGGCTTGTCCGGTTGTGATGGACGTTTATCAAGATGAGAAGATGAACAATACAAGGAGCTAGAGTTCGGATCAACCCCAAGCTAATGGCAAGTGTCCTTGATCATATCCCAGCATCTACTTCATATTATTTTATTTAGAATAGTTAGACCATTAGCTGCATGCTGAGTCTAATATGAATCCCATGTTAGGGTTTACTAGACTTTCCTTTATCATTCCTTGAAACTTGGGTTGGTTTGGTAGTCTCATGCTTAGCTTTGCAGTCTTGGTTGGGTTAGGTTAAAAAGATAATCTTAATAATTCTAGTGATAAAATGTGAGGAGGTTGGAAACCTTGTGATGATGTTGGGTTGGGGAATCTGAGCAGGATGAAAATAGTGGCATGATGATTTGATGGATTTATTTGGTATTTCTAGGTTCGTGCTGGATTCCTGCCTCAGATTCTGAGGACCGGTTCATGGACAAGTAACCAGGTTTAACCGTGTAGCCACGAGGTCTATATGGCTCCAGTTCTGGCTAATTAATTAGCTACCTATTCCTAATGCATGGTGGTGGTTTGTGTGGCTCAGGAGGGGGCCGCTGTAGTGGTGATGTTATCACACTGTTAGAGGTGAAATTTTAGTGCTTGCTGAAGGAACAGAAGTACTAGCTTTGTAAAGGCCTTGTTGTGTAAGCCTGGCTGATCACCTCGGGAGTGTGAAGCGTAATGGGAAGCACGTTCGTGGGTAACGATGTGCAATCTTTGCAGAGAGAAAATTGATATATCAGTCATGCTGATGGTCAAGAGTAGTCTAGACTTCTTCATGATTAGTGGTGCTCAAGGTGGTTGCTTGCTTGCTGGTGGTTTTGCTCGCATTGATTTCTGAGGGTTGGTTCTGGTTGAGCTGGTGGTTTCACATGTAGTAAATATGTGCTAAGGATCTAGGATAATTATTAGAATATGTTGCTTAAGTGCGTGTTAAACCTAAAAAGTCCTCCTATTTAATCCTCATGTCATAATTTTCTCACACTTGCAGGTTACAATTCGTTGTACTCACCCCTCCTTTTTCCCCCTGCTATCCCCCAGAGATGATGCGAAGTTCACCAAAGATGAATGCTTCGGTCCAAAAGAATCTAGGCTGGTGTACCCCAGCTGTCAGATCCAGGTACATGGGACTGTACACGTAACATACTTTTCCTAAAATAAGGGTTGGGACATGGCTCACGCCCTATATCTGTGTAACTACTCGTAGGCTAGTAGAACTGCTCCTACAGTAGTAAAACTAGTCAAATACAGTAGGGAACTACCAAAAAAGTACTCGAGTAGGACTCTAGCGCATGTATCTGACTAGGACTTCCATGTAAACCTGTCCCCCACACTATATAAGGGCGGACAAGGACCCTTTTGGGGACAGCGAACATCAAAGGCAAAACAAATCACACAGAATGTGGGGTATTACACTCTCAGCGGCTCGAACCTGTCTAAACATTGTGTTCCTTTGCACCTTCGAGTTCCTGATCTCGGCGACACCCTACCTACAAACTCACCACCTCAGGGGTATCCCTCGGTGGGCGTGGCGGTAAAACACCGACAACTGACGCGCCATTTAGGGGTGTTCATCGAGCATCTACTGGAGAACTCAATGGCATCTATCAGCTTCACCAGCAACGTGCTCGATGAGAGCACAACCTTTATCTTCGGCTCCTAGATCTGTGTCGCTAACGGTTTGGGTGGCTTCAACAACCACCTAATCGACTCCAGGAAGCTGAAGGCCTGTCCAGCAACTCGACATAGCAACCTCGACTCCTTCACCGACGATCTAGATGAGTTGCTGCTCCCCGATCTGCCCAGGCAGATTGGAAACACGTCCGTCTTCAACGTGACTCCAAGTCGTGCTGCACCAGGACTCGAATCAGATTCAAACCGATCTGAGGAAGCTTCGCGATCCAAGTCCCTCCCCGCTTCGGAGGAGGACTTGGATCGCCTCTTCAAGATTCGAGATGAGGGAGGCAACGCCCGTCAGGGGCCCCCCCATTCTCGACTTTGATTCAGATTCAAATAAAGAGTACCCATCAATTACAATTCCGGGCCGAGGAGGACTCGGGGATGGGGGAGCCACCGCTTGTCGGGAGGTTCCAGTTCTCGTTATCTACTCACAACCCGATGACTACTCGGAGTCATTTTCGGATAGTCATCCAGGTTTAATTATCACATCCACACCGCAAGGTTGTTTCCGATACTGGAAGGGTCTTGTGCCCTTTAAGGTACTTGAATCCGACTCCCACCTTGTGGCACAATCCACCCTTCAGCGAATCGACCCCAGGGAGCTAGAAATTCTCGACTACTCCGCTCAACATCGATGCGCTACCGCGACAACCTCGACTACTCGACTCGCACCGCAGTCAGGAATGCCTCGACAAACCATCGGTGCCAACGACATCTTCGACAACTCGTCTCGACTAGAAACTAGCCGGGACCGAGCCACAAACTACTCGGTGACTAGCTCCGCTTGGTTGACAACTAGTCAGAATCAACTCTGATTAGTTAACTCCATCGACACATTACTCACGGATCAAGATCGGGTTGAGACGGTTCAAACCAGTACCCTCTCCGCATTGGAAGAGGATTTTGATCATCCTCCACCACTCGGAGAAGGAGAAGCCACCACTCATCCGGGGGCTATGGTTTCCGACAACCACTCGGATCCATCTACTCATGTGACCCAGGGTCTGGTAAGGGGATCAGATTGGTCGGGCAGAGTTGGGCAGCGGAAGGGCAAGAAACCCTCCAGGCCCCTTAAATTAAGTCCACCACGATTCAGTGCCATACCCGGGGAACTCCCTTTTCAAGAGGGCAGACCCCTCCCCCCATCTGACGACGAAGGCGAGGGCTAGGTGGTGCGGAGTGCCAAACGCTTCGCATCCAGTCGAGACATACTCATGATTCATGCCAACGAGGACTGTGAAGGCCTAGAGCGGGTCCTGCTGGATGATTACAACAACTACCTCCTTGATCCACTCGACGATGATGTGAACATCAATGCGAAGGTGGAAGACGAAGATAAGATCAAAAAGGAACACCGCAGGCTCATCAATGCAAAGCGCACCCAATGCAGACACCGCGCCGTCAAGACCAACCAGCAAGGAAGCCGTAACCTCCACGACTTCTCCACGGGTGACCTTCGAGCCATCATCAACGCTGGCCGGGATGCCTGCAATATCATCATTGCCAGGCAGCAAGGGCGCAAAGAAGTGGAAGACGGCAACCAACACCCTCTCGAGTTCATGGAGACTACTCGGAAGCGCAAGCCAGAAGCCGTAGAACAATCCACCCGCAGAAAAAAAGACTCCCACTTCAACGAAACGACTCGAGGAAGTGCTCCATGCACAATGCTTGTACCACCCGAAGAGCAAGCATTCTACTTTTGAATGTCAAGCCCTTCGGAGGGCCCTTGGGGCTCTGCCAAGTCCACGAAGAAAGGTGACGGGACTACCCGACCAGTGATTTACTCATAAATTTCGTACCCGATTCAAGGAGGTTTCCTGAGGGTCTTTTTGGTGTTTTCGTTTGTTTAAACCATTATTTGGGACCTTATCTCGAAACAAGAGGTTACTTCCATCTAAAAGTACCCCATTTTACCACTTAGTCAGGGTCGCTATTTATGTTTATCTACTCGGGTTAATCACGACTCCCTCGCTAAACTCAGGGAACCCTGTCACAGTTGAACCATGCGACTGCCAAGAGTGGTTGCCTCATTTGGCAATGACTAGTGGAACCTAGTAATTAGTCTAACATAGCGCCTATGCTATTGTCTATCAAAAACTACCAGTAACCCCCAGATTACTAGTTCCTGACTAGTTTTCTATGTTACTGGAGGGGCCCTGCCCCTAAATCTCCAGTAACACTCCGTTTGCTAGTTTTCGACTAGTATTGCGCATAGTTTACTAAAGGGGCCTTGCTCCCGTACGACCATGCTAATGGTCTCCCCGGAAATTAATTTTCCCCGACTAGAAGCAGCCTGAAGCCGCACGGAAATCAACTGTGCAATCGACGACTTGATCGTCGACTCGGAACCCCTCAAAACGAATCCCCCTCGGACGGAGGCCCTCTACCACAAGTTGGAGAAGGATTTGAATTGTCTATGACAAATCTAAAGTGCATTTGGATGGTACACGACAAGCTGGAGGAGAACTTGGATCGCCTACTGCAAGTCGGAGGAGGATTTGGATCGTCTACTTCAAGTCGGAGAAGGACCAACCAGCATCTATCGAATGGTTCCCATCCCCGCCGAATACTCAGACTTTATCAACAACGCCATACCTTCACCAAACGGCTACCACGGCCTGATGACAACTCAATCATGGTAGGGCAGGCCAGGGCATTGGAAGGGCATGAGTCCTCCAAGCTACCCGGCTCAGCTCACCCTTTTAGCACCTTACTCTTGGTAGGGCGGGCCAGGGCATCGGAAGGGCATGAGTCCTCCAAGCTACACGGCTCAGCCAACCTTTCTTTGCCTACAACTCGGTTGGGCGAGCCTGGGCATAGGAAGGGCACGAGTCCTCCAAGCTACCCGGCTCAACCCACCCTTCTTCGTGTATGACTTGGTTGGGTGAGCCTAGGCATAGGAAGGGCTCGAGTCCTCCAAGCTATCCGGCTCAGCCCACCCTTATTCACCTACAACTTGGTTGGGCGAGCCTGGGCATAGGAAGGGCATGAGTCCTCCAAGCTACCTGGTTCAGCCCACCCTTCTTCACCTACAACTTGGTTGGGCGAGCCTGGATATTGGAAGGGCACGAGTCCTCTATGATACCCGGCTTTGCCCACCTTTTTGCACTACAATCTTGGAAGGGCAGGCCAGGGTATCAGAAGGGCATGAAGCCCTCTGAGCTACCCAGCCTAGCCCACTCTTTTCTACGCCATCAACCCCGACAAGCAGTCAGGCCTAGCACCGTTCCAAAACAGGCAGGATCCTCAACTCCTCGATGACTACTTCGCCATCGCCGGGGCACTCGGTGACCTGCCGGCGACTATCTCGACTACACAACTAGCCGGAAGCAGGACTCACACCACCAGTGAGTAGTTGGAATTGATTCCAACCAGTCGGGATCTTCAACAAACCGGCATAGCTTCATCAACAAGTGACATGACTTAGTTGGCTATCACCAACAAATCAAGATCGCCAATCACCCACGAGAAGACTGAGACCCGATTCAAGGAGGTTTTACGGAGATCTTTAGTGAATTTGTTTAACCATTGTCTCGAGTTTCATCCCGACATAAGGGGTTTTTTTTCCAAAGAATTTGTTCAACCACTTCGTCAGGGGATCAAGAAGTTTTCCCAAAGCAGGGCACGTTCGTTTATCCTTACTTCAGCGCCGTGCGACTTGTTTTTTGGCCCACCCAAGGTATTCCTTCGGGCTAGCCGAGACATCTTCGCATGGCAACTTGCAACTTGTTTTGGCCCGCCCAAGGTATTCGAGCTAACCAAGACATCTTCGCAAGGCGACTTACGACCTGTCTTGGCCCGCCCAAGGACTCCCTTTGGGCTACCCAAGACATCCTTGCTCAACGCATACTTTTGTACAACGCAAGTGCAGGATTGGGTAGTCCCTTTCTTTGGGCCAACCGAGACTTGTCTTGGCCTGCCCAAGGAACTCATCGCCTCACGTGAAAGATCTCGTTATCAATCGCTTTGGTCCAACCGTGATATTTTCATAAGTCCACATGTGCATTCTCATGGTTCACCCAAAGATGTGACGGAAGCTACCAGCATGATTTATTTCTCCCTCGTTGACTTCTAGTCATCTTCACATACTTCCAGTAGGACTCCATTCTACTGGTTTACGACCAGTATTACGTGCAAGTTTACTGAAGGGGCATCGCTCCCATATTTTCAGTAACACTCCGTTTTACTAGTTCTCGACTAGTACTACGCGTAGTATACTGAAGAGGCATTACTCCCATATTTTCAGTAACACTCCATTTTACTAGTTCTCGACTAGTACTACGAGTAGTATACTTAAGGGGCCTCGCTCCCATAGTTCCAGTAACACTCCATTTTACTAGTTCTCGACTAGTACTATGAATAGTTTACTTAACGGGTCTCGCTCCCATATTTCCAGTAAGACTCCATTTTACTAGTTCTCGACTAGTTCTACGCGTAGTTTACTAAAGGGGCTTCGCTCCCCTACTTCCAGTAATGCTCTGATTGCTAGTTCACAACTAGTATCTTATGTTACTGAAGGGGTTTTTAATCCCATACTTCCAGTAACGTTCATGCTACTAGTCTCCAACTAGTACTTTATGTTACTGAAGGGGTCTCGCTCCCATCCTTTCAATATTTCTCCGCTTACTAGATTTTGACTAGATATACATGGAGTCTATTGCAAGGCAACGCTCCCATCACGGTTTCATGCCTATCAGTTACAACATACTTTTATGTTTACCTTGCAGGGGATCTGATCTGGACCGTGCTGCTTGGCGAGTCGGATTCAACTCTGATCAGTTGGCTTCATCAACATTCGCCAACGACTACTCTAATGTCATGAGAACGCTCGCCTATGCATCGCTGAGTACAACGACTACTCGTCGGATTCGACTCCGAGTAGTTGGGTTCATCAACAACCATCGGCGACTACTGGACTTCATGAAGAATACACGACGACACGCTGGCAATCACTATGCTTGACGACACGCGGGCGACTACTTTGACTACTCGTTTCGCCTGCAAGCTAGTCGGAATCAATTTTGCTCGGTGATACGCTGGCAACTGCTTCAAAACTAGTCGGAATCGACTCCTACTAGACTGCTCCATTGATAGTTCAAGATTCAGCGGTGACTTGGCCAATACCTTGCTCGTGGGCTGGCGCCACTGACTCTTTGGCAACTTCAACTAGGGAGATGAAGAATGGAATTGAAGATATCCTATGCGACTCATCTTGCTCCTAGGCTCGGGGGCTGGATATCCCAAAACCTAGGGATATGGATTCAAGGCTCGGGGGCTGTGGGACACGTGTCATCAGCTACTTATTTTTCAAATCTGCTGGAAGATAAAGATAAAAGACTCAAGATTGAATTGGCCCTCAGTCTGATTCTGCGAGTCAACCTAAGACTCGGGGGCTACTCCATATGGAGTGCGAGTTTAATCGCACCCTATGTAAAAGAAGACAACTACTCGGGATATGATCACCTCATAGCCTCAACGCAACCAAGGAAGTACTCGGAGGACACCTTTAAGATGGAGTTCGGGAGAACTCGAAGACGCCTTCAGAAGTACTCGGACGCCTGCAGTAGTCGGCTACGAAGAGCTCGGGCGCTTGTCAGACCCGGGTACATGGGACTGTACACGTGGCATATTTTTTCTAGGATAAGGGTTGGAACATGGCTCATGCTCTACATCTGTGTAACTACTCATAGGCTAGTAGAACTGCTCCTACAGTAGTAAAACTAGTCGGATACAGTAGGGAACTACTAGAAAAGTACTCGGGTAGGACTCTAGGGCATGTATCCGACTAGAACTTCCATGTAAACCTACCCGCACAGACTATATAAGAGCGGACAGGGACCCCGTTGGGGATAGGGACCATCAAAGGCAAAATAAACTACACAGGACGTAGAGTAAGACGCTCTCAGCGGTCTGAACCTGTCTAAACCTTGTGTTCCTTTGCACCTTCGAGTTTCTGATCTCGGCGACACCCTACCTACAAACTCACCACCTCGAGGGTATCCCTTGGTGGGCGTGGTGGTAAAACACCAACACCCGGTCGACTGCCCGTGGAGATGGAGTCCCGTTCCACCGAAGACTCGATATATATATGATATATATATATAAATAATTTTCTTTCAGACCTCGGGTCATTTTGTAATGATGTTTATCGTTAGGTGATAACATTGCTATGATATTCACTCTTGTAAATGTCACATATATGAATAAACAGATCCTGGCATATATGTGATGTGCATTCGATTTTATTTATAAAATTAGGTGTGATAAAAGTGGTATTAGAGCCGATGTTAGCCGTAGGACGCTAGCCTAGATAGAATGGTCATATTTTAGAAACTACTTTACTAAAAATATACTCTATTTTCGTTTTGCCTTACATCCTTGATATTCTATTATGAAACTTTATCCTTACATTTTTTATTTTAGAAGGTAAAGTCCAATGTTTGAAACCGTAGAGTCATTGCAATGGTTTGTTATTATGCCCTGAGTGATTTGGCTCTTTGTAATGAGTGCGGCTCTTGCAAATCTCGGAGCGAGATTCTTTTTTAAGTGGGGTAGTTTTGTCAGACCCCAAAATTCCTATTTTGGGTTGTGAATAAATAATATTAAATAAAATAACTATTTCTATTATTTTTCTAAAATTTATCCAATGTTTAATTACTTTATTACCAATTTAGATAGAAAAAGGAAATTTGTGGTCTAAATTTTCAAATCAATCAGGCGCGGGATGTTGCATTCATGCTGACTACATAATATTTTGATGAAAAATAAATTTAAATTTATTTTAAATATGATTAGATATTAGATTTTTGTTCCATCCAAATTCAATTCTCAAGCTCTTAATCAATTCCTAAACTTCTCTTATCCTAGATCTTATTTTAATTCAGATACAATCCACCTTTTCTTTTTCTCCTTTTCCAGTCTTAGCTTCCTGGCCAATCCAATGTTCTTTCTTTTTCTTTACCTCCATGTAAAAAAACCAGTCCAGGAAAGCAACCACATCCTGCACATTGATTCACATCAACAAGCCAGCAATCAATCTCTCTCTCTCTCTCTCTCTCTCTCTGTCTCTCTCAATCCCATCTCGTGTTGTCCTTTGGAGCTATGCAAGTGCACCATAAAACCTCCACCGCAACAGCTATTGAGCAAAACGGAATTAGCACTTGCTCCCCCATCAATTTCCACCATCAAATGTAGGAACGGCTGCCCAAGTGGCATTAACATGTGCTCCACCATCAGCTGTGTTAACTTCAGATGGCCTTTCAGCTTCCTCACCGCAAGTATAAAAGGCCAGTACACATGAACCTTTCTGCCGTGCCTCACCCTTCTCAAACTCAATCTCTCTTATGCTTGTTTTGCTTGTTCCTAGTGGCGGGCCCAGGGCCTGGCGACCCTGGGCCACAGCCCGGGCTCCTGTACTTTATTTCCATTAGACCCATATAATTAGCAGCTTATATATTATAAAGGATAGGTGTAATTTATAGCCTACTCTACTAAATGGTCTAGGATTCTAAAATTTTCTGGGTCCACCGTTGCTTGTTCCAGAAACTTTTCCTTAGCGCTTTGTCTCGGTCCTAGGATGGTACACAAATCCACATCCGATAGCACCCGAACTAATCATCTCTCATCGCCCAGTGCTCGAGCCGTGCTGCCGCCGCCCTACATGATGCCCAAAGTGAGTTCATTGCAGCATCAACATTCTTCCTTTTAGTAGACTTTTTATAAATGGTTTTATATGAATGGTGTACTGCTTTTATTTATTGTATGTTTGGCTTGTTCATTAGTGATGGACGTTATTTATCAAGATGAGAAGACCAACAATACAAGGAGCAAGAGTTCGGATCAACCCCAAGCTAACGGTAAGTGTCCTTGATCATATTCCAGCACCTACTTCATTTTATTTTATTTAAAATAGTTAGACCATTAGCTGCATGTTGAGTCTAATATGAATTCCATATTAGGGTTTACTAGAATTTTCTTTATCATTCCTTGAAACCTGGGTTGGTTTGGTAGTATCATGCTTAGCTTTGCAGTCTTATTTGGGTTGGGTTAAAAATATAACCTTAATAATTCTGGTGATAAAATATGAGGAGGTTGGAAACCTCGTGATGATGTTGGGCTGGGGAATCTGAGTAGGACGAAAAGAGTGGCATGATGATTTGATGAATTTATCCTGGTATATATATGATGTGCATTCGATTTTATTTATAAAATCGGATGTGACATCATTTTAGCAGAACTATTGTTGTGGTCGGGGTCGTTCGTTTGTTAGTCCTTCAGCGGCTTACTGGCATCAACTGGAATAGCCGTCATGCTAGCTTGCCAATTAGTCAAATATACAAGCTAGGAGCCCATTGAAACAACACCTGCGTTCAATAGTTATTAATTACTGATGATAACAGATCGACTGGTGAACCATACGCAGGGATTTGGAGGAAGCAC